>NW_027138130.1:0-651558 GCF_001642395.1 Nematocida displodere | reverse complement strand
ACTAACCCGAACTAACCCGAACACTAACCCGAACTAACCCGAACACTAACCCGAACTAACCCGAACTAACCCGAACACTAACCCGAACTAACCCGAACTAACCCGAACACAAGTAAATGCGTGGATTGCGATGGTAACGTGTTTAGATTGCGATGGTAACGTGTTTGATTGCGATGGTAACGTGTTTGATTGCGATGACAGCGTGTTTAGATTTCGATGACAGCGTGTTTGATTGCGATGACAGCGTGTTTAAATACCCAACTGAAGATATTCGAGTGCTAAGGGGTGTAAAAGAGTAGTTGGGCCCTACACACCAAAACGCTTTTACTAAATAAAAAACAAACAGTACATTAATGTAAACTAGTACTACATAGAACGGAGCAAAAAAACGAGGCATAATCCATTTATGAACAATTCACCCGAACAGGCGGGGGCAGGGTTTGCGGGTGCTCAGGTGGCCCATAATCTACTCCGCATCCACAGACGAAGCTTCAGACAGACTACTTACAGCCTGCCCCGCAGCCAGTGTGCTTTGGGGCTGGGCGTCTTTGCCATCCCCGGGGTCTGCTTGAGCTAGCTCGGGGCTCGGGTAAAGAACTCTCACTGTGGGCGCAAACAGCCTCACAAGGTTCCGCTTGACTACACAGAGTTTGTAGTCCAGGTCTGCAATTTCAATGCGCGCCTGTGCAACGGCTTTTTCCAGAATATCCAGTTTTTGGTCTTGAAGGCGCTTCTGTCCTTGCTCTCTTGCCAAAACCATTTTGTGCAGTTCGGGTTGGTGTGTTTATATACCCACAATTTCCGAACACTTGATTGTTCGTTCTCAGGCCTTATGTCACTGGCGGGGGCCTATCACAACCTCTTCTGCTGTTCTTTGTGAAAGCCCAGTATAGCAGATATCCTCCGAGATTCACGCCTATGACCACGAGTGTGATGAAGATTGGCATTAGCTGGCGATAGATATGGGCCTGCATCTCATAAAATGTTTGCCCACCAAATACATGCCAGCAAAAGATCAAAAAGATCGGGTTAATGTTCGGCCCAGGGCGCATATTTGGGCAATTCTGGGTCAGGGCTTGGGTCAGGGCTTGGGTCAGGGCTTGGGTCGGGCTTGGGTTAGTTCGGGTTTATTCATACGGCAATGACATGGCAACCACTCCTTCTTACTCCCACATCCAATCCAACAAGGGGTTCCGGTGGCATCTGATGTGTTTAACTTCTATGGTCTTTCCATTCACCATAAGAGCCTTCAGATATGGCAGTCCTGTTACGGGCACAGGCTCAGATGTTAGGAGCCCATCAAGCTCTGGGCTGGCTTTTGCATTGAGTTTCTGAACACTAACCTCCTCCAGATTGCAGTGGAAAGTCCGTGCCCACCCCAAGGCAGAGTCAAAGAAATCTTTGGTTAGCATCTCTTCATTAGTGGCATCTCTGATCTCTACCCGCTTAACACACACACTCTTGGCCGGATCAGCCGTGGATGGTTCACCACCAGCACCCCCCCCACAATCCTGGGTCTTTCCATCCAGCTACACCCTCCCACAGCTTTTCCATCTGTGTAACGTTTATGACCAACTGGTCCTTCACGGAAATACACCCACTCACCAAGCAACAAACACAGTTCCAGATGTGCACGTCAATCCACAGCGCCGACCAGACAGTTTCGGATATCGCCAAGGCTTGGTCCATCGATACATTTGAGAGTTTCGGGAGGTGGTACAGTGCCAATAGGGCATTAGCATCGGTGCACTTTTTTAGCGAGCAGTCCAGGTGTTTTAAACTCAGCAGGCCTATCAAAGAAAGTCCTGAAAGGGCCTTGATCGAAAGGTAGTCCAAACACGCAATGGACTTTGTATTGCACCATGCCAGCGCCACTGTTATGCCGTGCTCACACTTGCTTAGATCAACAGCCCCACAGAACCACTCAAGAAAAGAGGGTGACACGTTTCGCAGAGACAGCATGTCGGTGACGTGTAAGTGGATGGGTGGTGTGGTGGTCGGCAGAGGTTCTACTTGTCTGGGAAAGCTTTCGATAAACAACATGCCGACTTGCACATCGGAAAGAGTTTGAAGAAGCCTGGCGAGTGTTGGTAGAGAGGGGGGCCTGGTTGGTCTGTGGGGCTTGGGCGCCGAGCCAAATATGGAGATCGCAGTAAATATACTCCTCGGGTCTATTTTCTCGGGAATTTCATTGGACCAGAGATCGTCCAAGTAGATGTTTATGTGTTTAGGCTGAATGTTCACCATGCAAACACGACAACCTAACCAGACCACATCTAACTCAGCATTACAGTTCTTGAAAAATTCAATAGTTTGGTTCGTGTATGGGCCAAAGAAAATGGCTTTCTGATCAGGCTCGGGCTTTTTTTGGAGTGTTCGGTTTTTAGATAGGTTGTGTGTTTGCGCCAGTACAGGCTCGCTGGTCGTGCCCTGTGTGCAGGTGGCGGGTCTGATAATTGCTAGCAGGAGTGTGAGTCCAATAACAGCCACGCCTGGGTGATAACACTTGAACTTTTGCATCGATTTAAAAAGTTTGTTCTGATTTAAAGATTGGAGAAGATCATAATGATGTTTTTTAATCACGTCCTACTACTTTCGAACTAACTAACCCGAACACATTCGTGCCATGTTGGGTTTGGACTATTATGAACTAACCCGAACACGTTGGTTTATCTTAAGAACTACCAGGTTGGGAAGACTAGCTATCTCTGGCAATATATCCTCTAACCTCTTAATTTCAAGCTCTGGGTCTGTTTGCTTGTGGATTAACAATGGCAGGATATGAACCTTTACCACTGTTTCTACATTTTCATATACCCACTGCATGGCCAGCTCGACAAACTCTTTCCTGAGCAGTGTCTCTTCGGTAGAATCGTAGATCTCTACACTTTTTGCACCAATATCGCCCGTTTTCCATTGGCTTGCGTCTGCCCCTAGCTCCTTCAAGCTGGTTACGTTTAGAAATAGCTCTTTGCTCACGGAAATCTCCCTCTTTACCATTTGGCAGATTGTGTTCCAAATCATTAGGTCGATGTTTATCTCTTTCCATTTTTTTTCTGCTATGGCTAACGCCACGGTTTCAGGAATCTCCAAAGGATTGGAAAGACTCCAGAGGGTTAGGAGGTTGTTGTTGCACGCTTCTATTAGCGCAGGGCAGTCAAGAGACTTCAGCTTTTCCATTTTTCTAAGACACAAAGTTGAAAGACTTTTGAAGCCCAGGCCGTTCAGGCATTTGACAGACTCTATGCCACAATCAAAGATTTCTAGGTCTAGACCGGGCAGACACTTCCCAAAGTCCAAGGCGGCTCCAAACCACTCAAG
Organism: Nematocida displodere; assembly: GCF_001642395.1. Classification (NCBI taxonomy): domain Eukaryota; kingdom Fungi; phylum Microsporidia; genus Nematocida; species Nematocida displodere. The sequence continues at coordinate 648,237 of NW_027138130.1, read as the reverse complement.
AAATGCGGGTGATATGCACTCCAAAGATACTATGGTTGAAATGGACAGAGGAGTGCGCTCGCATGGTATAGAAAAAGTCTGTTCTTCGTTGTTACAATTTTTGATGCTAAGTATTTTCACAGGCACCCCTTTCAAAGCCCGGAGAATTTTGCAGATCTTTTTCTCTGTTCCATTTGATAACGAATCGGACCCACTTTCTCCAATTAGAAAAACGCCTTCAAGTTCAATTCCAGGTTCTAGTTGCTCGGGAATGTCTTCTAGCCCTATATGTTTCACCGTTAAGTTTATAAATATATGTTGCTGCTTCATAAGTTGCTTGTTCCAAAAAAGCCTAGAAGTTTCTACCTCCAAGGAGATTTTCTTGAGAAATGCAATGGTAGGGTCTGTGTGTTCTGTTCGTGGTAGCAAGTTGCCTGAGTTTTTCATCAGGAGGAACGACCAATATATGACACCTGCCATGGTAGCTCCTAACCCGAAAAGAAGCTTTAGACTAACCATCAAGTCAAATAAAAAGTTTCCTTTTATAGTGGCTGGGCTAGAATTTTTATCCCCGAACACTAACCCTTCCCAAACCAGGGCCCGCACCCATACTAACCTGGCATGGCTATACAAAACCAATCTTCTGAAAAGATCACTGCTATATGGCATTTCTGATCAAGGTGATGCATCTATAAGTAGCTTAAAGCTGTACAAGACAATACACCCATGCAGCACCAGACATACCCGAACAACAACATGCCTGGAGCGCCAACACAACCAAATATGAAGGTCCACCGCCTAGTACGAAAAGCAGCTCTAACTCTTATGTACACGGCTCTAGGCGTGGCTGTTCTTAGCAGAGAAAACATCGACCTTCCATACCTAGACTCTCCAGACACTTCCCAAACTCTTGTTTTTTTCAAGGCTTCAGAATGCGACCTTCTAACATGTGTGGCGGATGGAGGGATACATATTGCAAAAAACCAGTGGATGGGCACACAAATTCGTCTCAACAACTACAGGTTGGAAGCCATACCCGAACAGCTAGTGCAGGGTCTGAAGTTTGAACACCTAACCATATCCACCCCTCCTGCCGACCAGCCCGGACTTGAGCACCCCCGAACCAAAAAACTGCTGAAAAGGGTGTTCCAAGCGCTTTCAGCGGTGCACACCAACAGCCTCTCCCTTACTGGGCTAGACCTAGAGGACAGGGAGGACACAAAACTGCTGGGGCCAGTCACCAAGACGCGGCCAAAAAAGCACCTCAAACTCCACGCCAATCACCTGAACCTGGCAAGCATGTCTGCGACTTCTATGCGCTGGCTCCTGAAATGCCTGGACGTGAGCGAATGCGAGCTTACTCTGCACATATCCAATGCACCCACCATCAAAAACCTCCGCTTCCTAAACACCTTCGCTCCAAAAGCTCTGCTTTTTTTGCACGTGGACAACGCAGAGAACCTCGCCAACATAGACTGTACACTGCTAACAGAAAAGAAGGTGTTGAATGGCCTGGAGCTCACTGGAACGAAGAAATATCTGGGCGCCTCGGGCAAAACGCTGAAAGCCATTAGGGCCAAACACTGGGGCCAGGCGTGGCTGTATGAAAGGCTCCTGTGTGTGGATAAGCATCAGGGCCAGAAACACGACCCAGTGGACAGCATGTCCATATCCATTGATTTTGTCCTTGGCCTTGATAGCTTTTGGAGCATAACCTATGAGAATAAAGCCTGGGTAAAAACCCTCAAGCTAAGGCTGACTAACAGGCATAATAGGCCGCGATCAAGCAAAACCCTCAAAGATCTTTTTGCGTGGATAGATCGCACCTTTAAAAACACCGAAACCATTACAATCACTGATGACGACGGGCCGAGCGCAAAAACTTTCAGGTACCGATACATTTGCATAGACCCGCACCTTCCAGACCTCAAACACCTATACTACGAGCCCTTTGCTGGGCGCGTCTTACAGCGATACAGCCCGAACGGAATCCTCTGGATTGCCTCAAACATGTACAGTGACTGGATAACCGGGCGCCTAAGCCAAAAGATACACCGCCTGTGCAAAAAGAAGATTCTTTCCATAGACGGGAGCGTCCCCACGCCATTTCTTCCCCCGGCATGTACCGCCCCGAACACCAACCCAAGATGCTTTGAGTGCAAATGGTCGCTTGATGAGCTTTCAGAGATGATGGATGGCGAGCCCGAGCCTATCTATGTGGGCATTGCCTGCCCTAATGGGCATATGGCGTGCATCTCCTGTCTAGAAAAAATAACCCGAGCCAGCCCGAAGCCTCTTCTGTGCCCTTGCTGTGGCACCATCATAACCAACCCGAACATTAGCGCCGTGATTGAGAGTGGAGGCTGTTTCAAACTAGTCACCCACTTTCCCAGTGGTCAAGCAGTCCGAACACTAATCCGAGCTAACCCCGAACCAACCCCCGCGCCTGTTCCCACGCATGCTCTCACTTTTGCCTACACCCGAACTTTTCCTGTGGTATGACCTATGACCCGAACAAACCCGAGCCACACCACACCTCAGAGCAGGTTATAGTATTTCTTATTACATACCAACTATCTGAAGAGGGTTGTCGGGTCTATCCACCGAGCGCTTGGTATGGATAAAGTATTTATTCCCTTACTACCGAACTAACCCGGTCTATGTCCCGGTCTATGCCCCGGTCTATGTCCCGGTCTATGTCTCTGTGTGTTCGGGTTAGGGGGCGGGGACATAACCCAGAGTCACAACACACCTATATTTTCCGATTGTAAACTCCTCTGTTCCTTTAACTACTCCTATATGATTGTCATCGAGGTACTTCTTCAGTTTGGGTTCTATAGTCACCAAGTCCTCCGGGTTATTCTTGACAGCAACCACCCTGTCGAAGCTTGACCTAATCCACCCTATAATACCCCGAAAGACCACCTCTGTGATTGTTATACCATTTGGATAGATTATCTCTAACGTATGGGTGCTATGTTTTGGGGTGAGTTGTGTTCGGGTTAGCGGAGCAGTGAAATTGTTGATTAAAAGAGACAGTTTTTGTTCTACCACAATTGCATGTCCGGCCTGGCATATCTGGTTCCAGATGTGCATGTCTAGAGTAATGTTCTTCCATGGTTTTTTGGCTATGGACTTTCCCAGCTCCGAATCAATAATCAGGAGTGCGTCAAGTCCCCAAAGGACCAACCCCTCCTTCACCCGGCCCTCTTTTAGCAACTGGCACTCAAGACTCCTTAGTTTTGGCATAGATCTAAGGCTAAGGAAGTTTACATTGGCAAACTGCAATCCATCTAGGCAACCAAGATTGGTGATACCTGGGCACTCCGCAATCCTCAAGTTCGGGTTTTGGGTCCCATTCCTAACACTCACACAGGACCCGAGCCATCTGATGAACAAGGGGGAAACCCCTATCAAATGCAGACGCTTAACACAAGACAAAGACGTTTTTGATGTCCCCAGCGGGATGTCATGTTGAAGGTTAAACCCTTTCAAAATAAGATTGTTGATGGGCGTTTTGCTAAGAATCGTGAAGACCTCGTGAATATTATCAATCTCTACACCGCTAGTCTCTTCGGCCGCTTCCCTCCCACTATCCCGGGCTAGTTCGGGATTGTTCGGGGTGTTGTTGAGGTTGTGTCCAACCCGATTGGTGAGGCTGGTGCTAGGGCTGGTGAGGTTATGTACGGCCCGATTGATGGGGCCAGTGATGTGGTGCCTAAACGGGACGCTGGGCGGGTTCGGGGTAGTGTTGCCTTGTCTGGTGGGGAGGGGTGTGGGAAGCTTGAATTCGATGTTAACTATGGTTAGTGTTGAAAAAGCCACCCCTGGTTTTATCTGTTTGGAAAGCGCGTCTATGGTTTTGGGGATTAATAGCATGGTTAGCTCGTTAGGTTTTTCCTTGTCTAGATTATCAATGCCGAACAGGTTAATCTTCCTCGGTGTCTCGGATTCGGGTCCAGTGTTTGCATTAGGTGTGGGTGCCAGTTCAGTGGATCTGGACGTGGGCGCCGGTGCTGGCGTGACTCTCGGTGTATTGGATCTGGATGTGGGCACGTTGGTTATGAGTGGGTTGGTCAACACAAAAGACCAACCGGCTTTATGAGCTCCCCATAACCCGACACATATCAATGCTATGAAAGATAACCCGAACACAATGATTTTAACTGTCTTGGCAAATTGTGGTGATTGCACTTCCATGTCTGTTGCCCCTGGCTCGAATGATGTTGGTTTATAGCTGCCAATAGCGAATGGTAGCAAGTTGTTTACCTAAAAATAACGAGTATTACTGGCCAACTTCCCCGAACACTAACCCATATTTATAGATAAGCCAATAAGCGGCTGGGATAGAAGGGGTAAGCCTTTTCCAGGCGTATTATGCCCATTACCAGCTACCTTACAAGCCCCGGTTCAATATGCGATGAAAGATATACACCATTGCCATAAGAAGAACAGACACAGCCACCAAAGATGCGCAGAGAAAAATATCACCGGAGAGGACGGAAAGAAGTATAAAGGCAATTAAGCAAAAGCCATAGAAAAAAGAGCCTAAAAGATAATTGTGACTGGCAATGTGTTCGGGTGTCTGCTCATTGATCAGCGGTGAATTCGTATGAAGCGGGGAGGACAACGAAGCCACCAAGACGGCAGAGGGCCGTGTTGGCAAAGGAAATGGTATTGTGTTCGGGTATAGGTGCGGCATTATGTTCGGGTATGGATGCGGCATTAAAAAGTTTTATTTAGCCCCCCCAAGCTATTATACCACACTTCCCACACTGCACCCCACACTGCACCCCATACTGCGCCCCATGCTGCGCCCCCAGCCCGAACCCGAACTAACCCGACCAATAGTTGGTCTCTGCAACTTTATTGGCCGCTGGAGGTTTATTAGTCACTAAGAGCCAAATATTATTATCCCGTCATCAAATGGTTTATTATTCAAATTTTTTTCAGTTAACTAGCCGGATTCGAAACATGATGCGAGGCAAAATCTTACTAGGATCAATCCTTCTGATATCTACACTTACTCTTCTGGCCGGGCTCTTTATGCATTTTCAGGCAAGCCCAAAACTTACACCACTAACCCCTGAGTTGTCAAAACATGCCGCCATGCGAGACAGTAAAGGTGTGTTCTATCCGGGGGCTCTGGAGGAGGTAAAAACACTGATTGTTGCTGCCAAAGAAGACAGAGTCAAGATCTGTCTTGTTGGAACAGGAATGAGCCAGAACTCGCAAAACAATGGAGGAAACGGTTTTTTACTGATGAATCTGAAAAAAATGAACCACGTGGAAATTGACGCAAAACAAAAAACGGCCACCATTCAAGGGAATGTCACATTCAGTGAAATGGAGCAAGAAGCAAACAAGCACAAGCTTGCAACCAAGGTTCGCCAGGCCTCAGGAATTTTTGGAATTGTCTCATCTATCTGCACAAACGTGCATGGGTGGGATCTCAAGGCGGGGTGTATTGAGCACACGGTGCGCACGCTGTACGTCTTGGACTCTGACTGCAACGAAATTATTGCCCAGCAGGGAGATCTGATTTTCAAGAACACAGTGGGGTCATTTGGTGGAACGTACCTGATCTACGGGGCAGTTATTGAACTAACTGACAACATTCCTCTTGAAGGGGTTTTTATTGAACGCGACACGGTAGAAGAGGCACTTGAAGAGCTGCCAGGGTTTGATGACGATGTGGATATGGGGCTTATAACGGTAGGGCGCACAAAGTGCTATCTTAGAAAGTTTTCGGCCGTTTCAAGAACTCCAACGGTCTCTAAAGACCTAAAACCCGAGGGCACACTCGGGACCTACGCAGAAAGGCTTCTTATTGACGTGGTAAGGACATGTGCCCTACTACGTCTCAAAAAGCCGGTTGAGTGGGTGTATGAGCAGATTCTTTTGAAAACGCTATCAACGCCCCAGAAAATGCTAAGAAACGAGTTTATGAACGTCTCCGTGAACGCCATCAACAAGCCACTTAAGGGCGTGCTCTACCACCACAAGGTGTGTTTGGTCGAGTACTTTGTGAAGAAAGAAGATGTTCCAGACCTGGTGGAGCTGTTCCGGAAAGAGTACAGCAACACCATTGTTTTAAACGCTGCGCTGCGGTTTGTTAAGGCCCAAAAGAACAGCTGCAGCATCTATGCAAAAACGGACATGTATGCGCTTGTGATTTGCTGGGACCAGCGGCAGGACCCTGCTGGCTTGAAAAGGAGCCAGCAAAGAAACGAACGAATCTTAGAGTTTCTGGCCGACCGAAGCGGCACGTTTTACATGGCCTACAAGAACAAGCCCGAAGACATCGCCTCTTTCTATCCAGAATTTGTCCGAAACCTTAACATACACAACACGATTTTTTCTAACCAAATGATAGAGGCCATAAGGAATGTATCTCCCCCAGCCTAACCTAACCCGAACACCGCGCTATGCTACCGTACCACCCCAGAGCACTATGCCGAACTCGTACCATGGGCCACGTCCACACACCAGTGTACAATAGGCTGAATACCACCCGAGGAGGCTTTTGGAAACCATCTTCCTAGGAAGAAGCAAATGATGGACATGGCTACTCCACATAGTATTAAAACCAGGTAAATCATATGTGCATACTGCATTTCCTTCTGAACGCGGTATCTTATTTCATTTTCATGGATCATTGGCTTTATGGTCTTTTTCGCTTTATATAGCCTATTGTTGACTTTTATCAGTTGATCGTGTCTTAGTGATCGGGTCTTTGGGATCGGGTCTTTGGGATGGGTTTGGTGAGCATTCTTTACCATGGCCTTAGGCCGCTCGGAATGGTCTTGTGCTCGGGCACTGGTTTAGGCCTATGCCCACACCCGAACTAACCCGACTTTTCGGTAAAAACGGTTATCAACTTGTGAAAATTCTTCGGGTCTTTGGGTCTTCGGGTCTTCGGGATCGGGTCTTTGGGATGTGTTTGGTTCGGGTTAGTTCGGGTTAGTGTTCATAGGCCTAAACCAGTGCCCGAGCACACTAAAACCCCATCGGCAAAATGGCATTGGCTGCTTCCATGTTTTTCGATTGTCTTTCCCCATTTGACAAGCTCGCTTAAAGCCCCAAACATTCCTCTGCACTGACCCACATGGGTCTGCCTCTTGAGCATAAAGGGCGTGGGCACCCCTGCGAAAATGCCCCCAAGACTTCTACATTGTCGGCGCCACCCCCAGGTCTTTTTGTGCGGCAAAACCCCTTTCCACGTTTTTAAACATCTTTACCAGCGCCCGCATTGTGCAGCGCCAGTGTCCCCACCACCCCTTGGTTTTAAAGTGCTTTATCTCCCCGGATAGATACCAGTTCATCTTTTGAGCCTCTTTCCAGGCAAAATCAGTGTCACTAGATGCAACAAAGCTATTCACCTGGGCTTGGGTGTAGTCTATGATTTCTTCCTGCACAGTGCTCCTCCTCCCCGCTGTACCCGCTGATGGTGAAAACGCCTACTTCTCTGCTGGCGTTTTGGCTTGGAAAAAAACGTGCCAACTGGACCACCCCTTTTCGGTTCAGCACACCCGCGACGGCATCTTTTGGGCAATAGGCAAGGTAGATGTTGTTTTTTTCAGAATGCAGCAGCTTATCAGGAAGATGTTCTAAGATTTTCTAAGAGGTTCTAAGATGTTCTCGATGTCTTTCTTTAGCACGCCATGCAGAGCATCCCAAACCCCGCCGTAGGCATTCTCTTCAAATTCACTGGCACTGGCACTGGCGTTTGGGCCGGGACTGGTTTGGGCAGGTGTACTGTGGAGTGTTCGGGCTTTCGATTGTCCTATAACATAACCCGCAAAATTGTCCTATAACATAACCCTTAAAACCCATTCTGGTCTCTGTAAAAGCATTTTCATAGTGTATCAAAAAAAAGAACGGAATGCTTAGTGTTGGGATAATATCCAAAATCAAATCAGGTTATTTTGTGATTTATTAACTTCTGGGGATCATTTGATAGACATCTGGAGTCTGTGGTTGGTGTATACGATGCATAGAGGGTTGGTGCTTGTGTTCGGGTTAGTTCAAAGTGATCCGATGATGTATTTATAAACGGGCGAGGAAAACAAAACTACCCACACACCCGAACACCCACACACCCACACCCAAAACATACCAACCGAAACAAATCGGGGCTTTTATTTCTGGAAAATTCACTGAAAAATCTTTGCACTGGCCTTTCTTGGTTGCTTTGGAAAAGATGGAATGCCAGCGTTCGGGACAACCAGCCCACGGGGCGCTAGGATGACCTTTAGACCCAAAAGACAGTTTCCAAGACACATGCCCATCAAATCTGTTCAAATATGGGGCATGCACATATCGAACTAACCCGAACCCCTTAAAATTTTCACTAGTAAGCTATAAATAATAAAATATTTGCAAAAAACTTTTATGATGAACAACGAGTGCATAACATTCAAGAACTACACCCGAGAATCACCAAATGGAACACAAATACTCAAAAACGTAACCTTCTCCCTCCCCAAGGGAAAGCTGAGCGCGCTTATTGGCCTGAGCGGAGAAGGAAAGTCAACACTGATGGAATCAATTGTCGGTATCTGCCCCCCGAACTTTAAAACGTACGGGGAAATCTTAACCGACCAAAACGGCCAAATGACTGAAAGAGACATTGCCGCCTGGTTTGAAAACACTGGGTACATTAACCAAACCGTTTCAGAGTACAAAACCATCCCACTGGAGCTTCTGCTAAAATCCATTGCCATCTGCTTTGACAGAGATGTGGAGCTGGTTGAGGGACTCATTCAAAGATTCAGGCTAACTAAGTGCAGAAACACGCCGTTCGCCAACCTTTCTGGAGGTGAAAAGCGTCGCGCCATGACCATTGCAGGAATTCTCAACGGAAAAGACGTCAATGTGTGGGACGAGCCCCTTACCGGGCTAGACTCAGACTTGGCACACACAACGATTTCTGAGATAAGACAAACTGGAAAAACCAACCTTGTTTCCATCCACCAGATCTCATCAGAGATCATGAAACTTTTTGACCACCTTGTTCTGCTCCACAACGGAACTGTTATTTACAACGGCGCCCCCGCAGAACTCCCAATCTACCTAGAAAGTTGCGGGATAGAAATGCCAGAAGACATGTTCTACATTGACTACACCATTAGGCTCTGCGCTGGAAGAGACAAGAACGAAAGGGATGTTAAAAACATCGCAATATTCAACGAACTAACCCAGAAGATTGTCAGTGTGGCCTTAGCACCCCCACAAGCCACTGCCAAAAGCTCATCGCCCACCCGAAGCTTCAGCTTTATCAGGGTAAGGGAAATTCTCTACCGCTCTTTATTCTTCAACCCGCTGTTTAAGGGAAGCTCATTCATCACCGATCAGCTTGTAGCCATCTTGGTTGGAACTATAGCCCTGACCTTCCTAGGTGATACAGCTCAACACTTAGAAAACACCACTTATGACAAAGTTACCGCAGTTTTCAATGGGGCCCTATCTGGGGTTCCACTGGCCAAAGACTTTTTAAAACAGCTCCCAAACATTCTTCCACTGATCACTCTGCTAAAGACATCTTTCATACTCCTTCTATCGATCACCACTATACTTATCTTGCCCACAGTCCTCATTTCCCCCGATTACTACAACGTTTGCAAGAAGAACATTGAAGAAAAGCAGTTTTCAACAACAGAGTGGATAGTAGCACACTTTATTGAGATCTTCGCTAAAAGACTTTTGGGAATAGCGTGCATTCTGTTTATCGTCTTACGGAAGTTGGGGTGCACTGGATATATCCGCCAAAGTTCTGCCGGAATCGGCATAACGATTGTCTCAATCCTTTTCACTGGAATTATTGCCACCCTCTTTTCAGCAGCCTTGCTTTTATCGCCTATTGCAGTCAAGTTCCAGCCCAGCGTATACCAGCTATACTATATGGCTATCCTAATCACCCTCTTTTTGGTGTTTGGAAGCATAGAGTTGGCCGGGAACCCCTACAACACTGTCTACGGAAGTATATTCATGGTCATTCTGGATAAACTGGAAGGTACCGTCTGGCACAAGATAACAAATGTTGCTTTGGACTACATCTTCCTCCCACTATTCACTTACAACCCAGCCATGATACTCCCACACCTCTACATCAACTGGGCAGCTTACAAGAACTACCTTCCACACACGGCCCCGATAGACATTGTTGGGTACACCACAAATGTAGTCGCAGTGTTTGAAACATTGGGAACCGCCGCGCCTACCTCTGTGGGTGGTTCAAATGTGAGTAACACCGCCAGTACAGTTGCTGCAATGTTTAACAAGTCAATAGAGGCAACACCCATCACAATCCACCGAATGGGGTACATTAACTCTCCATACCCTAACCCAGTGACAATAGTCACTCTTTTGGTCACCTTGGCGAAGTATTTGGCTCTTTTCGGTATTCCCGCGCTTCTATCAACGGTTTACATCTATCGAAGCATCCAGCCAAAAACAAGGTAAGATCTTTTCGCTAGATAGATAAGCCATCAACACAATAAACCATCGAGCCATCAACTCGATAGCAATAAGACATTTGTTTTTTTATCCCTGTATCTCTCTTAATGACCAAAACCATAATTTGGTTGTGGATAGTTGCTACTGGCTTCTTTTTGGATACAGCACTTGCCACCAATGTGGGTCTGACCCCTCCATACACCCCTGAACCCTGCCATCAGCCGCCTGGGCTAAGCGGTATACCTCTGCTAATCAAGCTTACAGCTGCCAGAAAAATAGAAAACATTGGGCTGGACCTGTTCACCTACTGCAACAGCGAGCTGTTGCAAAAACAGAAGCTAAAACTAATGGTCAACCAGGTGGTTGCTTACGAGCAAGACATTCCCCACTTTCTCCGGGCCACCCCAAAAAGGGTTTTTGCCGGAAAAACCCTAAAAGATCTGATCTCTTCCATCCAAAACCTGACAATTACGCTGGGAGCGCTCGAACAGAACACCCTGGTTGTCATGAAAGCTTTCAAACTCTTCAAGTCTGTTAAGGTCGTCCACCTTAAACTCTGTGGAGTGGCTGCTCCCTACCAGACCAGAACTTTCCCAAAGCCCCGAACCAAACCCCTGTGCCTAGTCACCCCCCCAAGCTTCCAGGGCCTGAAAACCTTGACTTTTGAGAACCTAGTCCACCTAACAACAAATTTTGGGATCACCCGCCCTACCATCCAGCACATCGTTTTTATACAGTGCAAGCACCTAGCCTCAATTGAGCTCTCCTTTGAACTGGTTGACCAGGGCGATAGTGCACATTTTGTTTTCAACATCCCCGCTATCAAAGTTGTTGAATGCCACAATCTCTGTGCTTTAAAACTCGTAAGCCATGTTGGCTACCACCCTTCCAACCCATCGCCACCCCCATCGCCACCCCCAACCCGAACACACATCCAATCCCTCAACCTGAAAGACTGCTTCATCCTCACCGTGGTGGACCTTAGCCTTCCTCTCCCTCTGAACATCCACGAGCTGCACCTATGCTACAGGAACAACGCCCAGCTACAGTGGAGAGGCGTTATCCCGAACCCAAGCGTCCAGGTCAGCAAGATGTCGCTAGATCGGCTGTTTCTTTCGGGCGATGATGAGACACACCCCTCGGCAGCAGCCGAGATCCCGCCCCAGCCTGACACCTTTGCCTGTCTGCTAGATGTGAACAGGCTGGAGCTGCTCGAATACACCGGGGGCCAAACCATGACCATGGGCAACGTCTTCAGCCAGATTCGGTCTCTCCACACGCTCTACATCAGCTTTGCTACCGACTGTGCCCTGTTCAGAAACGTAGGCGCTGTTGGCCCTCTGCCAAGAATTGCAACCTGGTCAAGAAAGGCAATGCTAACGACCACAAACCTGATTATGGAAAACATGAACATTTGCCTCTTTTTTACCTTCAGGTACTTCAAGCAGCTCGACTGTGTCGATATTCTTTCAACAAACAAAGGATGCATCAACCCCTCCCACAGCTCTGGCGGGCCTTGTTTTACCTTTTTGCCGCAGGCCTCAATCCTTCCAGTGTCTCTTAGCATTCCGTGCGATGCCTTTTTCTTCCTAGCGAACCTAGGCGCCTTCAAAGGCATTATGGTGACCCAAAAATATCTTACCATTACGGACATCCATCAGGACACGCCGTACCAGACACTAACGCTCCTGCTAAGCACCTTTCTCACCAACCACGCAATCAACCCATTCGGGCTAAAGCTTGTCTACTGCCAGATTGTCCAGCACGATGGGTGCCGGTACAACCCGAATCTGTTAGAAACTGTTTACAAGAAAAACCATCTTGAAGTAGTTAGCTGCTTTGACTCGCCCTTTGTTGCGTACAGCATCGTCTGCCTAAACTGTCCTCCCTCTATGCTCCAGATAGCCACCTTCAGAGCCTTTCCTTCTGTGCATGTTCGATTCATCTATACAAACCATGACATTTCACTTGGAGCATTTACCGCCATGCTCTGTGCCGAGACCACTCCTCTAAACACGCCCCAGACGGTTGAGATCGTAAGAACCACCCCGCAAACCCCGCAAACCTCGCAAACCCCGAACACTTCTGACTTGCCAGCAATATATCTATTCAACCTTCCAGACCTACTGGACCATATCTTCTCAGTGGTCCTAGTGCGCTTGGAAAAAGTGGTTGTTGTGGGGCACCTCTATGAGCTAAACCTATCTTCTGCTTCTGTTGCAGTTATGGACATAGACCTAAACTATACCCAGGATTTATTCTCACCTGACACTTTCACGGGCATCAGCCTTTCTCTATCCCCTGAGACCCAACAGCCGGTGATAAAGCATGTTCAGTGGATCTCAACCCAAAACCCAGACATTCTTAACTCGGCCTTTCTGCTCCAAAAAGCCGGTGATCCGGGTACCCAGGCTGATTTGTTCATCTCGGAAGCACCCCAGTGGTACCTAATCGCCAGCAACATTCTGGATGACCAACCAACGGCCACCTAAAACCAAACCCGAGCACCCTAGCACCCGAGCAAGCCTAGGCCAGTCTGTATCCCTCCACATCTTCTCTGGTTGTTCGCTTTCTCTTCTTCCAGTACGCTCTTGTCTCCTCTAGTTTGGACGAAACTCGTTCTAGCTCGCTATCAACGGAAAACAGCTCTTGTTCTGAAAAGTAGCATATGTGGGCTTCTGGCTGCTGAATAAAGGCAATTGCATCATTGATGCTTTTAAACTCGATGGTTACACTGGTGCCACATGTGTTTTTGGCCAACCGGGTGTAGTGGACCGTATATGTGTTTTCAGCGTTAACGGAAACAAGCGCCCTAAAAGGAAGAGCAAAAGTAACAATGTTTTCTTGCCGTATCAGGTTGCTTTCCAGCGGGTAGCTATGTTCTCGCCCGTCTATTCGGAAGGGAAACTTCAGAAGCACCACCCCGACGCTCATTTGTTGTTTTGGAAAAACTTTGCAGGCGCTGCTAAAAACATCTTCACAGTCCGAAAACCCGAAAACCCGAAAACCCAAACAACCGACAGCCCGAAAGCCCGAAAACCCAAACAACCGAAAGCCCGGAAAACCCGAACCAACAAACCCGAATTTGTCTATTTTTAGAAATAGCCACCTAGCCACAACTATAAATTCTGTTTATTTTAAAGAAGATTATGATACTATATAAAAGAAACAAGCACCCTCGCCAAAGCCCTGAGCTGTTATCTCTACTAACTATCTGTCTATGCGTCTTGTTACACGAGGCTCAAACAGCCAGAAGCTCTTGTGCGTCGGAGGCCTACTGGGCCGCTCTCTACCCAACCACCCCTGCCACTGCCCCTACCGGGTTCCAAACCCCGCCCCAAACAATCCTTCTTTCCGGCTCCAAAAAGACCCTCCTAGACATAGCTGTTCAAATAGAAGAGTATGGCACGCGGATTGCCCCGGACCAGCCCTACATACTTGCCAGCGCCCAAAAAGCAGTTGAAAAAGCGCTGTTTATGTCGAAACATCTTCTTTCAATATGGAGGTACCCGAAACACATACGTTCACCGCACACGACCCAAAACATCAATGCCAACGTATACAGCGTCGCTGAAAACGTTACGGAGATAAAAGCGCTGACTGCGCTTTTCCGGGTGCAACTAGCCACTGGCGGCGAAGACCCTGCCATTCTTGACGAAATGGACCTGGTTATTGAGAAGATAAGCAACTGTATCCGTGACATGCGCCGGACCATATGCACTCTGAAAAAACTAGGCTTATTCCACCTCCCACCCTACAAACGAACACGCCCAGCACCCCACCCCCCATCTGACTCGCTAATTGGCAAATTTAACCACTTCGTTGAGACGCTAGACGAAAAAAACGCCAGGGACGTAGAAAGCGGGTTCATAAAGCTGCTAGCCATCCGCCCCGAGACCTGCACCCGAAAACCCACCGCCACAGACCAGCCGTCGCGGCCCCTGGTCTCTTCAGGCTTTCCGCTGCACATCCTCTTTTCTGACATCTTCAAAGCAATCAGAATGGCACGAACCGTGTTTAGCTCCTATGTCCTGTTCGTTGAGCAGCTTGGAATTTCTTCCACCAATCCAAACCCTTCCCTTGCAAAAAAAATGATAGACTTCCACACCAAGAATGCCGAGATAGAAGCTAACGCCATAATTATTGACCAAATCTGTATCTTTGGACATATTTACCAGCTCGCATACCACAAAGCCATCCTAATCCCGGAATATGCCCAAAAAATCAGAAAAGACAGCACCAACATCTACCACGACCTTTCCAGCCAGAAGCTAAGCCAGTACCTTGCCTGCGCCAAGTCCCTGGACCGCCAGGCCAAGATCCTAAGCACCGCAGAAAAAGAAACGGCCCCCGAGCTAGACCACATCACCTACTTCCTTTCAAATGCATCCAACATAACCAAGGACCTGCTTTTGGTAAGACCGCCCCAGACACTGCCACACCCACTGAAAACAGCCAGCAGCAAGATTGCCAAAGAGAGCAGCAAGCGTGCCAGGGACGCGGTCTGGGCCTACAACCACCCAGCCAAAAACCAGCCCAAAAGCAAAGCCTACACAGAGAAGGTAACCCAGATACAAAACGACAGCGAGGAGATACAGTCCATACACAAACAAATCAAACAGACCATACCCCCACTAGACATCAGCCGCCTTGCTTCAATAGAAGACACGCGCATTGAAAGAGCCGAGATACTGGCGGCACATGCCTACCACTATCTAGAAAGAATAGTTCGGGCCCAAGAATATCTGGAAGATTTAGATGCCAACCCGGAGTAGACACAGGCAAAGGCGGCCAGTGTGTCCAGCAATTTTTAGGTTCGGGTTAGGCGAAGATACCACTTTAGGTATGCCAGCCGCTCAGGCCCTGCACCAGCCAGCGGCAGCCAGAATAAATACTATAAAATTTGCAGAAGAATTCTCAGAGATGAATAGAACCAAGCCACTGTCAATGGAAGAGAAGGAGAATAGAATACACGCCCTCCTCCAAGAACACAACACGTTCTACACCCTCAAGGAAATAGAAAAGCTGGCCCCTAAGGTCAAAGGAGTGGTCGCGCAGAGTGTAAAAGAGGTTTTAGAGACTCTGGTGGCTGATAACCGAATAAAGGAGCAGAAGATAGGATCCTCGACATACTTCTGGTCGTTTATGTCCGACATCCTCATCCAAAAAGAGAACCACATCAAGTCGCTGATGCACACCATTAGCACCTACAAGGAAACCATTGCCGCCCTCACAAGCAAAATAAGCGAAGCAGAGGAGCAAAGAATTGCCTCTCCCAAAAGAACGAGAAACCTTAGAGAGCTTTACACGAAACAGCAGGAGATAAAAGATGCAGAGGCAGAGATAACGTTTTATGAACAGAACAACCCGAACATCCTTCGAGCCCTGAAGGACACCCTCCACTGCCTAGTCAACCGTATCAACACCCACACC
Organism: Nematocida displodere; assembly: GCF_001642395.1. Classification (NCBI taxonomy): domain Eukaryota; kingdom Fungi; phylum Microsporidia; genus Nematocida; species Nematocida displodere. The sequence continues at coordinate 632,367 of NW_027138130.1, read as the reverse complement.
CACAACATCTACGTCCTCAAGCAGTATCTCTGCGAGCACTTCAACATGGACGGGAACGACTTCAACACCAGCTTTAACATTTCTCCCGATATGGACAGTATAGTGGACTAGATACGGACAGTATAGTGGACTATCTCTAAACCACGGGCCAGGAACCACGGACCCGTACCGTACCGTGCATAGGCCTAGGACAGCACTGTTTTATATTCTAAATATTTTATTTTTTTGTTCCCTTGTCAGATGAATACCGCAGTCAAAAAGCTATCAAGTGAAGAGTTGAAGAGCATAACAGTCAACTCAATTAGAAAAATGAAGGCATTCGCAGCAGAAGAAGAAAGAAAGATACAGGAGGCAGAAGCAAAGAACGAAATCTACGTTCCAGCCGAGTCTGCCATGTTTTTTGCAGTTAGAATAAGAAGCTCAAACAGGGCAGCACCAGCCATTGTCAGCGCACTAGAAACCCTCAGACTTAAGAAGCTTAACACGGGCATCTTTGTTGTTAACAACAAGTCTACCAAAGCACTTCTCCACCAGGTCAGGTCCTATGTTGCCTACGGCAGCCTCTCCCTTGAGCAGACCAGAGAAATGCTTTACAAAAAAGGCCTTTGCCGAGTCAACGGAACAAGAGCAAACATCACCCAGGAGGTCCTTTACGAACAGTTTGGAGGAGAAATCAGCACTGTGGAAGAGATCGTTGAAGCTTTCTACTTTGGAAAGCCCAATGCCTCAGCTATTAACAAGTTCCTCTGGCCATTCAGACTTAGCTGCCCGATAAAAGGTTTTGGAGGAAGAAAGATCCGAGACTTCACTGAAGGAGGTGCAACCGGAGACCACGGCAGCCACATTGGTAACCTCGTTTTAAGAATGATATAAAATAAACGCTGACGACTCTTTTTTTTGCATGGTGGTTGCAGCTAATGACTGGGTGCTGATTACGGCAGCAAGAGGTATTCTTAAGTGTGTTTGCATGAGAAGAGACATTGAGAGAACCTTTAACCTGCCAAGAATTGGAGCCCTTCCCGTCCGCCTCCTCCTCGGCGCTGAAATGAACAGGTCTCTGGTTTTAAAGAGCGGGGTGCTTGAGCCAAGCTCGGAGCTGCCCAGCACGTCCAAGCACCTTCTAAAGAAGCAGAAAAAGACGTCCCCGGCCTTCCAGCTCACTTCGCCCAACCTCCCAGACCTTCTTTCAATGTACATCGAGAAGAACGCCCTGCCGCTCTCCCACGAGGCACTGGCGCAGATACTGTTCCACAGCGCGGGGTACGAGAGGGTGGCTGTTCTGGACGAGTACAGCTCCCTTGTTCTGGGCGGTGTAGCCACAGCCCGGGGGACTGCGCACCTCTACCGCATAGGCGGGCACTGTTTGGAGATACACACGCTTGGGGCCCTTGGGCACCGCACATCTCTTGAAGCTTTTTCTCCGCTATCTTTCCCAGCCGAGGGAGAGAAAGGCTCTTTTCTCTTCGTTCTGGCACCAAGAGGGTCTTTTTCTGTCCCTGAAACAGTGTTTTTGCTAAAATCAGCGCCTGGAGATATGGCAGTTGACTTTCTTCTCTACCACCCTGCCAAGGAGGGTCTTCTTCCGCTGTTCAATGTCCTAATGACTGAGCCAAGAGCAACCCTTCTTGATTTGAGGGAGAGCTTCTCCCGGGAGTACCAAACGCGTCTTGGAGCCATCCACCCGGAAATGACCAAGATTGGCCACTCTGGGTTTATTCTCACTGGTACATTTCTTAACACCCATTTGGGATAGGCTATATTGGGACGGTTTGTTTGTTTGCCATGCAGATCTTCGTAAAGACACTCACAGGCAAGACCATTACCTTAGACGTGGAGAATTCAGACACGGTTGACACTGTGAAGACCAAAATCCAGGACAAAGAAGGCATCCCTCCCGACCAGCAGAGGCTTATTTTTGCCGGGAAGCAGCTTGAGGACGGAAGAACTCTTGCAGATTACAACATTCAGAAGGAAAGCACCATCCACCTTGTGCTCAGGCTCAGGGGAGGCGCCTTTCTGAGAAAATAAATCCAAGCCCCTCCTTTTAGTTTTATGAACCAGCAGGTTGAGAAGCTTCTCCAGGAAATAGAGCAGCTCAGGCCCGAGGAGGCTCTGGCCAAGTACAACATCAAGTACTACACCCTCAAAGACATAACAGACTCTCCATCGCCCACAGCCAAAGACATCATAAAGATGTACAAAGATAACTACATATAGTGTTCGGGTCAGGGTTAGTTCGGTACGGGAACAGGGTACCACAGTGCAGGAACAGGGTACCACGGTACAGGACACAAACTTTTTCAAATCTTCTTAATGCCACCCATTGAAGACCCGAGCAGTGCACAGAGTAATAGGAACGGGGACGGTGATAGGAGCGGGGACGGTGATAGGAGCGGGGACATTGTAGTGGTGGATAGGACGCATAACCTCTCATCTATTAGAGGGGTGGTGGTTGGCAGGGACAGAGAAGGAAATCTTGTTCTAAGGGATGCAACGAATGAGCATCAGAAAGTGCTGGGCCTGGTTTTTATTCGGGGCCCGTCTATAAAGAGGGTTAGGTACTGACCTTGGCCCTGCCTGTCCCAGACCCAACCCCCAGACCCAACCCCCAGACCCAATCAAATAAACTAGTCAGCTCTTTATAAATAAAAGATTATGCAGGGCCCTGAAATGAACAGAGTCCTAGCACAGACAGAGGATGGGGTGGTAGCCCTGTCACACGTTCTTCTTGAAGCCATCAGGCAATGCAGATGCATCTCTGCCCCAGAGACTCGTTACGAGAGACGCAGCACTGTGGCCCCTGAAGCGTTCTCTTCCTCGTCGTTGCAAACGTCCTCGCCAAGGCTGTTCAGGCAAATATGTGCGTACAAAACGATGTGTTACTGGATAGAGGTGCCTGATGCAGAGATAGATCGGGTGCATCTCTCAGAAGTATCTGGAACACTCTCAGAGATGAGCATTGCACCGTCGCAGTTGAAGTGTGCTGGGATATTGCGCATTTGCCAGACACTCCATACACAGATCCAGCTAGATATGGAAAAAGATAGCTGTGTGCTTATTCGTTTGATTTTCAGGTGTTGTGTCAGGTTCAAGCGCTCCAAAAGCCTGGTTCTTCAAACGCTTGAGCTCTTCATGGCCAGCATTCTTCTGAAAGTCACTGGGCGTCTTCACATCCTGGAGACCATAAGCGCGTCTGAGGAGTCGCCTGGTGCCGAGTATCTCATTCTAGCCTACCGCTCAGTTGTTGTTCGGGTTCGGATGGTTCTTCGGATAGTTTCTGATGCATTTAAGCTCTTCACCAACACTGCGGGGGTAGATACACAGATGCACCCGCTAGACTTTTTTCTTAGCACCATTCCCAGTGTAGACGTTCTCTCCTCAATGTTTGAGTCTTTTGGCGCAGTCTACCCGGACAGTCTCCCCCAGAGCACCTCAAGCGCTTTTTCCGGAGCGAGCGCTAGGCCTGAGGGCCTTAGCGAGGTCTTTGCTGAGTGGCGGGAGAAAGAGGTAGAAATCATCGTTGAAAAAGAGCGAGAGTACCTCCACCTCTCTTACACGAGGCTTAAGCTCCTCCAGGAAAACGTTTTCAAGTCTTTCTTCTTCAAGAGCAAAAACAGTCTCTTTAGCACGATCACCCAGAAAAAGAAAAGCTTGCAAACCGTTAGAGACTTTGCCAGAAACGTCCGGGGGAACGTTGTGGAGCTTAACAAACTTTTTCTCTCTCTCCAAAACCTTCCAACGGTTAAAACGGTCTACTCCCCCCACAACATTTTCACAGGTCCTGGTGGGTCCATCTTTTTCATGCTTATCACCCGTGCCTGCCAGATGGAGGCATCTTCACCGCTTGAGCTCCCAGATACGATTGAAGTCTTTGAAAAAGAGGCGCTCAAAGCCCCCGAGCTTCTTGAAGTGCTTGCCCACTTCTTTCCCCCAGACCTCTACATCTATGTAGCCTACATCCTAATCAGGCACATAGGCCTCAGGGAGGTCGAGAAGTCTGGGATCTCTCATACATACGCCGTTTTAAGGAACGGCGCCTTCTTCCATCGGGCGAGGATTGAGGAGGTGCTTTACGCCGGTCTTTCAGCCCCCCTTGAAGAGTTTCAAGCACAAGTCCATGCCCACACAACGCTTAAAAAGCTTGCCTGGTCAATCAAGAAAAGAATGAACCTTCCCGTTCTTATTTACATCTTCACCACCCCGCCCTCGATGCTTATTCGGGAGGTGTTCGCTGAAATAGAAAAGCTGTCTCTCAATCCCGAGCACATCTACAACACTGCAGAGATACAAACCAAAATAAGCACTCTGGCCCAGCTCTCCCAGTTCATCCATCGAGGCGTCTTTTCACAGGCCCATCTAAAAGAGTATCTCCTCTACTACGCCCAAGCCACCCCATCCACGCGCCCCGAACTAACCCGAACACCTCCACAAACACCCACCCAGCCTCCCCCCATTGATTATGACTCCCTACTTGATAGGTAGTGAACGGTGGCTGTCCACGTCTTGTCACGTACCGTACCACCGCATACCGTCGCTGACCCGGACACCGCACCACGTCTTGTCATGTACCGTACCACCGCATACCGTCGCTGACCCGGACACCGTCAAACTTAAAACTTTTTTAAAAAATAGCCCTTGCAATGGCAGTAAACGCAATCCAAACCATAGAGTACAAAGTCAAGGCACCAAGAAACAAGAGGAACCAGGGCCAGAAACACACTGCAGAGGACACCAAAAAAGAAAGAAAGAGACAAAATGCATCAATCCAGCAAAAGAAGACTGCTCTGGAGGGAGCACTCAAATGCCCCCCAGCCATCCACCAGTTCAAGAAGCAGATGGACAGTGAGCTTAAGGACAAGATAGAAGAAGTCTTCATGAGGTACAGACCAAGCACTCCCGAGGAGAAAGCCAAGAAGCTTGAAGAGAGCAAAGAGACTGGCGTAGCCGCTAAAAAAGAGCTAACAGTCAGACTCGGTATTGTGGAGGTGGTTAAGCTCATTGAAAAGAAGAAGGCCAAATTCGTTCTCATTGCAAACAATGTAGATCCCATCGAGGTAGTCCTTTTCCTCCCCTCACTTTGCAAAAAGATGGGAGTCAGCTACGCCATCTTTGACACCAAGGAAAGGCTAGGGGCTATTGTTAGAAGAAAGGCTGTAACATGCCTCGCTCTCACAGAAGTAGTTCCAGGGCTTGAGCCTCTTATTAAGGAAGCCAACGAAGAATTTGCTGACCAGTACGTTTCAACCATGAAGACCTGGGGTGTGCCCGCTGCAAAGTAACGGTATGCGGTACACGGTACACGGTATGCGAAATAAATCTAGTTTAAGGTAAGAGCCAGTGTGGTACGACAGACAACAGACCCAGACCCAGGCACCGACCCAGGCACCGACCCAGACGGATAAGATGATTTTTTATGTTTATTTATAAATATATGAATGGGTTTATGGAGCTAGCTAAGGGGGGAAAGTACCACCAGCTGTCGCAGAGTATCTTGTCAGCAGCCCCGGAGATGTCGCTGGAGGAGCTTTCTTCCGTGTACAGCTCTGTGGTTGTTCCCAACCACTACAACTTAGACGCTGACTCATTTGCTGAGATTGTTTCAGCCATTGCTAAAAGAACGCCGCCTAAAGAAGCCTTGGTTGTTCTTGAGAAGGCCCTAAACCTTCTAACTGCGCTGTACACTGACGTGGATGCTTCTCTCGCACCCATTCCCAGAGCCATTGCTTTGGCCAGGGACAGGCCTGCAGTGGCCAAGCTTCTTCTTGACATTGCCCACCAGCACATCGTTCTTGGCGATATTCCTTCTGCCCGGATCATCCTTTACGACTGTAAAAACATTCAAATGGAGGGGAAGGACATTCTTAGAAGGTTTCATTTAACGATGGGTCTACTACACTACGTGACTAAAAACTACTCGCCAGCATTCAAGAACCTTTTGGAGTGTTTGGAGATATCTGCACCCGAGCCTGAAACCTTCACCACCTGCCTTGTTTCCGGGATACTCTCAGACCGCGTCTACTCCTTTGCCCGGCTTATTTCCTTGTGGAAGGGCGGGGAGATGCCTGCTCTCGCCCTAGCCCGCGCGCTTGAGGAGGGAGATACTGACCGTTCCAATAGTGTAGCTCTGACCATTGACGAGACTTTAGGCCCCATCGTCCAGAGAAAAGCCCTGATCATCAAGCTGCTTAACTGCTTTTTCAGCAACCCACAGCGCTCTACCTCCCTGCCTGAGCTGGCTGAGTCGCTCTCTATGCCCCTCCCAGTGCTTGAACAAACAATCCTTGACATTTTAGGGAGCGGCCTAATGAAAGGAACCATTGACGGGATTACTGGGCTGTTCACATACACGTGGATAGGCTACAAGCACCTGACGCCCACAGAGACGCAGTCAGTCCGCTCGATTATTTCGCAATTAAGAGAAAGGGTCCTCCAGGTTACCAGGGAGGTAAGCAAATAAACCTGCGTATAAAGCCCGGGAACATTTCCCGCCAATTTATTTTAAACTATAAATACAGAATAATTTCGCAAACAATAAATGGGAACAGGAAAGGGAAAGAAGGATCCAGCATCAGCCAAGAAAGCATCAAGCAGCTCAAAGGTTATCTTTAAGCCAGCACAGCTTCACAGAATACTCAGAGACAAGACAAAGATGAGAGTCTCGCACAAAGCCATTATTGCCATTGCTGCTCTTCTTGAGTACATCCTTGGCGAGATTGTTGAGGGTGCCAAGGTCATTTGTGACGAGGAGGGAAAAAGAAAGGTTGTTTCAAAGCACATTTCTCTTTCTATTCGCAAGGACAACGAGCTGAACAACTTCGGAAGAAACTGGCTCATCAAGGAAGGAGGTGTCTGTCCTACTGCACAGATGGAAACAAAGTCCAAGACAGACAAATTTACAGCCACACAGGAACTATAAGTAAGTAAAAGGACTACTTGAATTGTTTTCAGTTTTTTTAGAAGCGGTCGCAGAGAACTTTTTGTACGACCCTGCGTGGCTGAGCACGTGCATCCAGTTCCCGCGAAAGTCAATTTTGGCCTCTTTTTTTTGCCGCTTTTTGGCGATGGAGAACGGGAAAAAGATCCACTCGCAAAACCTTGCCCCGGGCTTGCGCTTGAGACAGACGAAGTGGGGGTTTTTGCTGAGCACTTGGCGGATACAGTTTGTCCACACGTGAGAGAGCGAGGCTGGGAGGGCTTCGGAGTGCTTGGTGGAGAGATAGGTGCATATATTCTTGGTGGTGAGCTTTCCTTCTGGTGAGGCCTTTATTGCTTCGGTAATGAGGTGGATGTAGGTAGTTTTTTTCTTGATCTTCCTCAGGGGATGGTGACGATGCCGTTTACTGTGTGACATTAGACCTCCGCGTGCACAGCATCAAATTTGCAGTCATTTTTTTAGATGCTAAACCTTAAATTATTGCCCGCGCCGCCTATTGGCACCGGGGCCCGCGCCAGAGGCTTCCCACCCAGGCCCAGAGCGGGGACTGGTCAAAGGTGTTGCTGAGCACTGAGCTGCTGTGTGGAAGGGCCCCAAAAAGCGTGGCTACCCCTGAAGCTTCGTACGACGGCCGCCCTCCTACTAAAAGAGGAAATTGCACCAAAAAAGCAGCACCCGACAAACAGACCAGGCCAAGAACCATTGACGCCCTGAAGTGTTTGGTGGCGTGTCCCAGCACCAGGAGGGAGACGTAGTAGGGGGGGAGGTAGTGGTGGAGGTAGGTGTCCCTTGAGAGGAAGAAGTATGGGAGGTAGGTTCCAATGTATGCAGAGATAAGGACCAGGCGAACGTTCGTGGTGTACTTCTTGGTAACAGCTGTCCACGCGGTGTACATGAGCATAGCCAGATGACTGGCTCCCCAATTAACTGGGTTGCCCATAAAAAAGACCTGGGCTGAAGATCCAAACTTTTCCTCGCCTGGGGGCGTGTCTGAGGTGCTCCCGTTCCACAGGTGGATGTTTTTCATTGGGTGCATCCACCCAATGGCTCTGCTGTTGTACTTATGGTTGCTGCTGATGGCTTTGTTGCACTGGCACATAACCAAGTTGCTTTCAATGAACTTCCGAACCAGTCCTAGAGGCTGAATGGCCGTGGTATAGAGAGGTTCCCGGATGTTCGGGTTTTTCAGGGTGTTCGGGTTTTTCGGGGTGTTCGGGTTTTTCGGGATGTTCGGGTTTTTCGGGATGTTCGAGTTTTTCGGAGTGTTCGGGTTTTTCGGAGTGTTCGGGGTTGGGCCTAGGGCCAGCAAAAGCATTGAGGAGGGCAGGTCGCTCCAGGACAGGGTGGTGGTGGGGGAGAGGCTGAAGTGTTTGTCCTGCTCCCTTGTGCTGATAAAGACGCCCTGGGTGGTTCGGGTTAGGACAAGCGGTGCAGGTGTCTTGGAGAGAGAAGTGCTTGTTTCTGCGGCGAGGTAGACACCGCTGCGGTGCTGGATGGACACGAGTCCCCCGCTGTAGTGCTGGGTTGGGGAGGGTTCTGGTGCCATGTATCTCCTAATGACCCACTCAGGTAAGGGGTGTGGTGAAACAGACAGAGACTCGTCACCGACTGAGAGGTACCCTTTCCGCCCCGCCAGTCCCAGGGCCAGGTGAAGAGAGTCTGTCACTGGAACGGCTTGGGTGTGCTCGTACGGGCTTCCTTTAAGTGTTTGGTTGTACTCCCTCGTGTACCAGTGGCTGACACTTGGCGAGAAAGTGTCCTGGACGGCAAAGTTCCATACAAAGACCAGGAAGTAGATCGAAAAAGAAAGAAGGAGAATGATACCCCCCTGGATGCACGGAACCAGCACTTGGGTTTTCGGGTTTTTCAGGTTTTTCGGGTTTTTCGAGAACCTGTGGCACAGCGATGCTCGTCTGATCAGGTCGCTAAGAAGGTAGACAGCAATGGGCAGGCCCATGGGGAGCACCGACCACTTCAAGCTGCACCCAACCCCCAGAGAAGCACCCAGGACACCGCTCCACCCAAGCATGCGGGCGGTGTGGTTGGCTCTGGACGTTTCCTCCATTTTAACCAGGGCCAGGGCAATAACACTAACCGAAAGAAGAACGTAACTGTCAATCATGAAGAGGCGAAAGAGCGACTGGAAGGAGCTCTCAAAAAGAAGAAGAAGAGATGCCAGGAGTGCTCGGCGCCTCCCAATTCTTAGGGCTTTAAACGTCTGGTACGTCACCCAAATAACCAGGGCCGAGCTAATGGCCGAGCTGGCCCGAAGAAGGGCATAAACACCACTGAGGGCCGTTCCAGCAAATGCCTGGCCTATTTTGAACGAGGCAAGGGTTCTTCCGTGCTCTGAGAGTGTTTGGCTCCTGGGGAGAGCTGCTTTAACGATGGAGTAGACCACAAGCCTGCCTAGTGGTGGGTGAACATCTGCGACGCTCTCTTTAGTTAGGTACTTCCCAATAAAAATGGCGTAGTGCATCTCATCAAAAACGCTAGATGGAGGATATGCTATGAACAAGCACCGTATAAGCACGCCAGCCAACAGAAGCCACTCTCCGATACGAGCGCGGTGCTTTGTTTCCTTCATGTTTATTTGTGTGCATAATCACTCTAAAATTTTTATGGCCAAAGCACCAACCAAGTCCAAGGCAAACAAGCGCCAAGGCAAAGACACGCCCAAAGAACAGAACCAAAACACCCGAACCTACTACAAAGGAGTGAAACAGCCGCTTCCCCAAAGATCAAAACTAACCCGAACTGTCATCAACAAAACGTTCAAAACTGACGACGAGCTCAACGGCTTCATCCTCAAAGAGGGCACTTTTAAAGACAGACTCAACGCTATGACTCTGGTGACCATCAAAGAGCTGGACGAAACAGCTGCAAAGCAGCTACTCTCCATTGCGGAGACGGAAGGGGGGGACAAGTCATACCTGGCACTGACCTATGCGATAAAAATCATCAGCTACTACGATGCCGTGGTTAAAGAGGAAGAGTCTTCGCCCTTTGTAGCTTTTATCGACAAAATCAGGTTCGTTAAAAGACTGACAGATGCCTTCCGTCTACAAATGGCCTCACCGTTCCTCCAGAAGAAGGTAGCTATGCTTATTAAGAACTTGGTCAGCTCAGACATTCTAGCGGTGCAGATGGTTGACCTGCTTATTGAGGTTAACGACTCTTCAATGCAAAAAGAGACCTTGGCTGTGATAGACCTGATCATAAAGAAGAAAAACTTTACTCTTCTTGATATAATCAAAGAAAAGATTGTCCAAACGGTTCTTTACCACAAGAACCTGAAAAAAACCAAAACCATGATGACCCTGGCCCACCACCTTACCCGAAAAGACTGGGTACGAAAGCCCGAAGATTACAAAGAGTACATCGTTCCCCTCATCAGGGGGTACACCGCCATGCTCAAAAAGCTATACGAGGGGATGTACAGCCCCAGGCCCGACCCAACAATCCGCATCTCTTCCGTTAAGCTGGTTTTAGACGGCATTCTCCGCTTCCTTCTTTGGGAAAGGTTTTTGCCCGCAGGCTTCCTCCCAGAAACAAGAGTGTCTAAGTTTGTGAAGGAGTGTGGGTACATGATCTTTAAGCTGGCGTATCACGACAACACCAAGTACTCCTTCCCCGCCCTGACCATTCTGGAAATAGCCAGTGAAACGGAAAAGATCAACTACGTCAAAGTACTTATAGATACGGTGAAGAAGTACATCTACCTGAACGAGACGCCGCGCTGCGAGCTTCTAAACAAGGCAATTAACCAAAAAGACCCCGAGGTCCAGGACCGAATCGTCAAAAGCTCATACATCTACCAAATTGGAGGAAAGTACCCCCTTGGGTGCCAAATGCTTGCGCACGAGTGCTGCCCCACCTTCCAGTCGCGTCTTGGTCTGATGCTCCACCGAAAGTCGTACGACCCCGACGTTTCCAAGAACGCCGAAGCTCTCCTAAGAGGGGATACCATTGAGGTGTACAACCTATGGTGCTAGGGCCCGAAATCTTCGAAAGACCGAAAACCTCGAAAACCTCGAAAACCTCGAGAACCCGAAAGACCCAATAAATATGATTCAGAGCAATAAAAATTTTTATGCACAAAGACAGCGGTAGAAAGTTCTTATTCACATCAGAGTCCGTAGGAAAAGGGCACCCAGACAAACTATGTGACCAAATAAGTGATGGAATAGTAGATGCGTGTTTGGCACAGGATAAGTTCTCAAGAGTTGCCGTTGATGCAGTTATCAAATCTGGCATGGTTATGCTAGTTGGAGAGCTTACCACCAAAGCAGTCATTGACCACGAGGAAATAACCCGAAAAGTTCTTCGGGAGGCCGGGTACACCCACGAGTGGGGCCTAGACCCAGAAGCCTGCACCATTCTGTCCCTCATTACCAAACAAAGCCTAGACATCTCAGACGGCCTGGAAAGAGTGCAGAAAGATCCCTGGGACCTTGGCGCCGGGGACCAGGGCATCATGTTTGGGTATGCCACCGATGAAACAGACTCCCGAATGCCCCAAACAGCTGCGCTCTCCCACGCTCTTGCCCAAGGTCTTTACGAGCTACGAAAAACAGTCGACTGGCTCGGCCCAGACTCAAAGACCCAGGTAACGATGGAGTACGAAGAAACAGAAAACAACGGAATCAAGAGCCTAACCCCAATGCGGGTCGACACCATTGTTATCTCCACCCAGCACAAAGAAGACAAAGGCACCGAAGAGATTTGCGCCTTCCTGCTTGAGCACCTCATCAAGAAAGTCGTTCCCAGCCACCTTCTGGTCAACACCCGATACGTTCTCCAGCCAAGCGGCAAGTTCGTTGTTGGCGGTCCTAAGGCCGACTCAGGGCTAACGGGCCGCAAGCTAGTTGTTGACTCCTACGGCGGATGGGGCGCCCACGGGGGAGGAGCTTACTCGGGCAAAGACTGGAGCAAGGTAGACCGAACAGGCGCCTATGCAGCCAGGTGGATTGCCAAGTCTCTGGTTGATGCAGGCATTTGCAAAAGAGTACTTGTCCAGGTCTCCTACGCCATTGGCGTAAAAGACCCCATTTCTCTCTACGTTGATGTTTACGGCAGCTCTCCCTTCAGCAACGAGTACATCCTGACCATTATTAAGCAGAACTGGGACCTCCGCCTTGGTGCTGTGGTCCAAGAGCTCTCACTGGACCGGCCCATCTACCAGCAAACGTCAGTCTTTGGGCACTTTGGGCGGGAAGGCTTCCCCTGGGAGGTTTCCAAGGCCATCAACACCCCCTCAGGCAAAGACAGTGGCTCCAAGGTTTGGGCTGTTGAGGACTGTGGCATGTGTTCGGGCTAAGGCCCCGACCAAGGCCTCGTGCCCATACCTAGGCCCATACCTAGGCCCACACACTGCACAATAAAGCACTACTTACCTTACCCCTCACAACCCACACCCACACCCCCCCCACAACCCACACCCCCCCACAACCCACACAACCCCCTACCCCACACACCCACAACCTTATTCTTTATTGTATTTCAGAGTCCCACTCTAAGTTATCCTCTATTTTAATCTGCTCGGTAATGTATGCAGGATCCCTGGCCTTAATGAAGGATCCAGTGCCTTCTTTGCGCTTGGGGGTCTTGGTCTTAGGCTGGGTTCTCTGGGCCTGGTGCATCGACTCAAGGAAAGAGGGCACTTCCTGGTTGGCTTTCTTGAGCGTGTCAATCAGAAGGGGGACGTGGTGCATGTCCTCCTTTCCAAAGAAAGCAACGGACCTTCCCCCCTTCCCTGCTCTTCCCGTCCGCCCAATGCGGTGGATGTACTCCTGGAGCTCGTGGGGAAGGGTGTAGTTGACAACTAGCTCTATCCCGGGGATGTCTAGGCCCCGGGCGGCAACTGAGGTGGCAATAAGAATGGGGGGGTCGCACTGGGTGAATCGGCCGAGTGCTTCTTCTCTTTCCTGCTGTGTTTTGTCTCCGTGGATGCTGGCACAGTCTATCCCTTTCTTGTGGAGGAAGTCGCTAATCTCTCTGCACTGCAGCTTCTTCTCTACAAATATTACAATCTTTGGCCTTTCCTCGTACGTCTTCTGCTTTGGCTTGGTCTCGACCTTACTCTTCCCCCAGACCAGCTTCGGGCCTGCTGAAAAGGTTGAGGCGTGTGTATGGATGGGGGTGGAGGTGGCAGCGTACCCGTACTCTTCAAGAAGAGAGAGAAGCTTGGTTTCTTTTACCTGCTTTGGTCTGCAGTCGCTACTGCTGACGTTGATGATTTCCTGGGTGATGTTTTCCTTGGGCCCAACACCAATGTGCACCTCGGCCGGCTTTTGCTGGAAGAAGTCTTTGGCTATCCTCTGGACGGCCCGTGGGAAGGTTGCTGAGAACATCATTGTCTGCCGCTTCTTGTCTTTATCAAAGTCGTGGATGAGGCTTTTGATTTGGCTCTCAAAGCCCATGTCAAGCATCCTATCTGCTTCGTCAAAGATAAGCATTTCAATGTCGACAAAAGAAATGTGTTTGTCCTTCAAGAAGTCCTGGAGCCTTCCCGGGGTTCCGATTAGGATGTCTAACCCCTTCTTTATTGTGGCTATCTGGTTTCTCCGATTGTCTGCGCCTCCGTAGGCCAGGGCGCAGGTAATGTCCATTCCCTGGCTTAGAGCGTCGCACTCTTTGTGGATTTGAATGGCCAGCTCTCTTGTTGGCACCAGGATAAGAACCCTTGGGTTGTGCCTCTTGCCGCCAAAGCCTTTGTTGCCTCCGCGCAACGCGTTGATAGCTGGAACCAGAAAAGCAACTGTCTTGCCCATTCCAGTAGGTGCACAGGTAAGAATGTCGTTCCCGTGCAGTGCCAGCGGTATAACGTACTTTTGGACTATGGTTGGGTCAACAATCTCTTTCCCTTCCATGTTTCGCAGTATTTTTGGGTTGATCATTAGCCCTTTGAAAGTTTTGACTGAGTCTATTTTACCAACTGCTTTAATGGATATTCCATTCTCTTTAATTTCTGTTTCTTGTTCTTCCTTCATGTACGACGGTACGTAGTGTGTGCTCATGTTTGGTCTTCTGAAAAATTTTATTATTCTAATTTGTTCAAATGCACCGTAAGGCTCGTCAGGAACCCGTCACTTGACGAGACTAGCAGTGTGGCTGTGGTTGGCGAGGCTGTAACCAAGCACAAGTCTGTGATGGGAAGAAAGGCACAGTCTACCACCCGAAGAAGACAAACATGCTGCTCTCCCCGAGAAAACAGGTAAACGTTCCGTCCCTCAGTAACAAACAGAAAAGACTCGGTGGCCAGAACGTTGCCGGGGGACGAGGCGAAGGGGCCTATGCCCGCAGACAGAAGAAACTCTGGGGCCTTGAGCAGGTGAACGGCATACTCCCCGCTGTACCACCCAGAAGGAACGTAAAGAACACTTCCATCGGGAGAGAAGGCTAGTCTTCTGAAGAAAAGCGTGTGTTTGTCCGTTATAAGAGATTTTTTGTTAAACTTACGAACCATCTTTCCTTCTTTGGTAAATATCTTTAACGACCTGTCCTTTCCAAAAGTGGCATATACATTGGACGACGCAGCAATTCCCTGGACTATGTCTTTGTGCGCTCTTTTGGTGGAGAGACACTTTCCCTTCAGCCTGGGCCCTGTGTCTGGGAGCACTCTGAATCTTTCGGGGTGCTTGGTGCGCGATGCTTCCTTGTCTGCCAGGGCGTACACCTCGACCCTTCCTGCCGAGGTGCCTACAAGGACTTCCGTGTTAAACCAGGCTACGTCGTATATGTCGGTGTTGTCGCTCTCTCTAACGGTTATGGGAGTGCCTGTGTAGACAAGGTCTTCTTCTGTATGCTCTCCCTGGAGGACGTCATCTACTGGCCAGAGATATACAGCACCACCATCACCTGCCGAGAGAAGAAGGCTTCCCTCCCCGTTGAACCTAACGGAGTTAACACTTCCTTTGTGTCGGGCTAGGGTTTTAAGGTGGGTCATGGCCACTGCAGGCGCGCCCGTGGTATAAACAAACTCTTGGGCAAAGGTTGCTGGTGTGTCGATGTATTTCCAGAGACGAACACACCCGTCGCCACCAGCCGTTGCCACAAGCAAGTATCCTTCCCTCCAGGTCCCAGCCACAGAGAAAACAGCTGCATCCTGGTGAAATTGGAGGTTGTGCTTGACCACCTCGCACGATGCCTTCATTAAAAGTTTGACACTTCCAAGTGCCCTATTGTAGTTTAACGGGGCGTGTTGTACGGTGTTGTTCGGCAACGGTATGTACCACATAGTCCATTTATTTCGGTGCCTGGGTTCACGGGTCCCTGGAGTGGCCCAGTCCCTGCGCACGGTTAAAGACTTCTTCATAGGGAGAGTCCTTGAAGATGGTCTTGCACAGCTCTGTGTTGTCTGAGCGATGGGCTGCGGCCAGGGCAATGAGCAGCTTTCCTTGGCGGTACGCTTTCTCTGAAGCGCTCCTAAGCTGGGTGGTATCATTAACAATCGACGAAAGAAGGATTTCATTCTCAATCGATGACCCCTTCTTAGCACACTCAAGTGCCTGGAGAATCTCTCCCCTCTCAACGAGCAACCCACAGAGTCTGCTGTACTTAGCCTCGGAGTTGGAGATGGCTACAGCTTCATCGAGGCGGCCGAGTTTTAGGAGCAGCTCAAACTTCTCGTCCTGGTCCAGGCTCACTGCGAGAGCGTCCTCAAGCCTGTCCATTCGCACTAGGAAGTGGACGCAGTCCTTTGACAGCGCTGGGGGAATGCCTTTGGGGAGCACTCCGCTGACCACTGAGCCCTGGAAAGCGGCAAACTCCCAATCGATCGGGAAGCATCCAAGCTTTCCGTTGTCAATGTACCAGAGCCTATCTGTGACTCCAAGAACCACGCCCGTGGAAGAGAGCTGGTCCATTGCCATGGGAATGATTGGTGCTGACTCGCTTGGGGCGTCAGGCACAACAAAGTAGCTAACTTTCCCTCCCCCGTGGATAAAGACGGTGCTGTTTTTAGCGCACCACGAGGATACCTTGCACCTGTACTGGTTCAGGGTCTGTGTTCGGGTTAGTACGTCCACCCTGTCCTTGTAGATGGCTATGCAGGTGTCGCGGTGCATGTGGGCGCCAATTGCTTCTTCTTCAAGGGCAAAAAGGACCCTTCCCTGGCGGTCAATGATGCAGGAGGCACTACTTTGGGTTTGGACGAGTACTTGTGGCTCAGTGTTCGGGCTCGTTTGGCTTACTTTTTGGATGCTTTTGACTGGTGCTCTGGATTGGTCGGGGTATGAGACAACTACCTTTCTGTCTACCTCAAACTCTGTGTACTGAACAATGTCTGTGCCGTGGACAATCAGGAAGTCTTCGGGACCCGTCCATATAAGCGAATGCCCTGGAACTGTTAGCTGAAGCAAAAACCCTAGAATGGTGTAGATATAGACGGTGCCATCTGTTTCCACTGCGAGGTACCTTCCCGAGTCAGATACTTCCAAGCGGTCTGGGAGGTAGGAAAGGGTGGTTACACTCTTCTGGGCTTGTGGGTTGGATGTTTTCACCTGTTTTATCGTGGTGTCTTCAGTGAAGATGATTCTTGCCTCCTCTCCCTGGACCTTAAAGCTAAACAGAGAGGTGGTCTGGGCCTTCTTGATAAAACAGAGTCCCTCGTCTCCTCCTGCAACAATGTCTTTGCTTTGTGTTTGCCCGACGCACCAGAGTCTTTGGAGCCTCGCAGGCACAGCTGTTTCGGGCCTAAACCTCTTTTTCGTCCACTCTCGCACAATGCCGTCCTCTCCAGCCGTTAAAAAGCCGGCTGCTGTAGTGGCAATCGATGTAACTGGTCCCGTGTGTGCTGGTACGCTGGTAATGAGTGCCTCGGTTGAAGCGTCCCAGACGCTTACCTTCCCATCGTCTCCTCCGCTAACAATGTACTTCTCTCCAATGTATGCCACCGCATTCAGCCCCGTCAGTGCTCCTTTTAGCACCGCAACTGACTTTCCCGTTTCTATGTTCCAGATACGAACGGTGGTATCTAACGAGCACGAGATAAGTATTTTGCTGTCTTTGGGCGAGAACTCGGCCGACATGACAAAATGGGTGTGTCCTTCAAGGGAGCGCACGGGGGACAGGTCTTTTGAGTAGTCCCAAATCTTGATGCTTCCATCGTCTGAGCAGGTGGCAATGTATGGAAGCGTTGGGTGGACCGCAATCTTTCTAATGAAATCTTTATGTGCCTGGACCTTTTCCTTTATCTCAAACGTATCGGTGCAGAACACGCGGACCATTCCATCGTCTGAGCCCAGAACAAAACTCTCTCTCTCCTCTAAAAACTCGCCTGCACGAATTGGCACCTCTCCAATGCTTGCTGACTTAATCATCGTCATTGTTGCCGTGTTCCAGAGCTCAAAGTCTCCGTTGTACACTGCAGCCAGTGCGAGTGGACTCTTCTTGTGAACGCCCAAGTGCTTTACTCTTGCTTTCTCAAATCTTCCTGAAATTCTTTCTTCCATGAACCCTCCTGTGTTTCTTTCTTCCATGAACCCTCCTGTGTTTCTCTTTTCCATGAAATTAAAATATTATCTGTCTCCAATACAGTCCCCAATACCGTCCACTGTACCACTGCCCGTACCACTGTCCGTACCACTGCCACCGTCCACAACCTACTACTGTACCACTGTCCGTACCACCTACTCCTCTGTACTTGTTTATTTAGATGCTGCCAAGGAGCTTATCTCCCGTTACTGTGTGTCGAAACCCCGAAACCTCGAAACCTCGAAACCCGAACGCTAAATTCGATCGTGCTTCATGTACTCTGGAATTCCAGGGGTCTTCATAAAGGAAACGTTCCTAGCTGCTGCCAAAAGAGAGTGGGCGATCTCAATGGCTATTCTGGGGGTGTCAAGGGACATGGGTACATCTGATGCAAGAAGGTTTGGGGCGATCATGTTGACGATGTTGCTGTATGACATAAGATTGTTCTCTACAAAGGTGCCAGCCAGGTCCACAGTATAAGCTACGTGCTTCAAAAGCCAGATTGTTCCTGGGTCCAGGGTTGCTAGAAGCATCAGGCCCAGGCCGTAGTCAATAGTCTCGCTTTCCTCCGCGCCTATTCGTGGGGCTATGGCCGTGTAAAGGTCTTTGGAGATGATTCCGTTGTTGAAGCTTCTGATGTAACGGTTGAACACAATGGAAAGGGCCTTCTGTTCCTCGGTGTTCCTCTTGAGAAGGTCGCAGTCTATCTCTTTGCCTTGGTAGATGTACTCATTGAACCTCTGTGAGACGTCAATGTCTCTGGGCGCGACTCTAAAGACCCCGCCTTCACTGGTGCTGAGTGTCTGTGACAGTGCCTTGCAGATCCGGATGAAAGCCAGCGAGACAGGAGCTCCTTTTTTGATAAGGAACGGGGTTTTCTTTAGTTTGCGCACTTCCTCGGCCTCCCACTCCTCCATTAGCTCCTCTTTGGTCTGTTTTGGCTCTGGGCTTTTGAAGAGGCAAGCTACTGACATTTTGAAACCCGAGGCCACCTTTTTAAAGAAGCTCTTTCTAGCTTTCTTTGGGGGCTGGGACAGCTCCTCCTCTTTCTTTTTCCGGGCATCAGCAAGTCTTTCCCTGAAAATGTCTTTTTCCAGCTCACTAATGAACTCATCGCTTTTTCTTCCGTCTGTCCCGTACCCTTCAAGAAGCTTCTTCCCCGAGTTGTTCTTGAAGAGTTCTTTGTGGGCGTCTCGGTAGAGACTCTGTCGGTGGACGCATTCTGGTGCTGTTCCAAGGAAGGAGGTGAACTCTTCGTCAAAAAGAGGCTGAACAAGGGAAAAGGTATCTGCTTTCTTTGAAAGCAGCCATTTGAACCGGTCTGGGAAGTCTTTGGAGTAGAAGCACGCTGACCTAATGCCACCAAAGAACTTTTTCAGGTCTTCTTCTGTTTCCTTAATCCGAAGTAGCTCTTGCTCCCCGTCTAGTTCTTGGCCTGGTATCTTTAAGTGCTCGTCTGTTGGTGAGATTGTATGAACCCAGCACCTTTCATCTGAGACTCTTAGCTCCTTTGGAAGCGATCCTACCCCGAAGGGGCTCTTTCTCGCAGCTGCTATCTGTTCGGGAGACTGTACTGGAAGGGTTCTGGGGGTGGGTGTGCACGCGGCTGTGTTCGGCATACCTGGTTGTACCTTGGCCACTGATTCCTGAGCCACTGTCCCACTGTCCACCACTGCCCCATCATCCACCACCGTCCCATTGTCCACCACTGTCCCATCATCCACGCTTTGTTCTGTAGTACTATCATCATCTCCAAACACAACCACTGCTAGACTGCCACTTTCCTGTTCCGAACCTTGTTCCGACTCTTGTTCCGACTCCGTGTCACTAATTGCAACAACCATTAGACCCGTGCTGGCAGTTGTTTCCTCATCAGCCTCAGCCCCGGAAACAGCCTCGGAAACAGCCTCGGAAACAGCCCCGGAAACGGCCTCGGAAGCGGAAACAGTCTCTGTACCTGGCACTGTGACAGTCATAACCTCTGAAGCACTGGAGCTGATTGCAGCAACCATTAGATCGCTGCTGGTTTGGGAGTGTGGTTCATCTGCTGTGGCGAAAAGGGTGTCTTCGAAGGAGTTGCTGGTGTTGTCGATGTAAATGGTGTACCACGCATCGACTAGCTGCTGCACTAGCAGCTCGAACAGTCTGACCAACTCTTGGAACAGGGCAATTTCATCCTCGGGGGTGCTTATGCGGTATACCCCCTGGATAGCATTGAGGCGCTCGACCCGTCGACAGACCCGGTGCTCTTGAACTATCCGCTCTATCTCTTCGGGCGTTTCTGTGCTTTCCCTGTGCCGAACGAACCTGTCCTGCTCCTCCTCCCTGGCCCAGTGCGTGTTCTGGCTAGCTAGAGCCATTCCCGCCGCAATAACCCTAGGCAAAAGCCTTCGGACGCTCCGCGTGCCCAAAGTGGGCGGCTCTTGGCAGTGCTTGACCAGGCCGTCCCTCATGCCCTCAAGCACGTAGAAAAAAGAGTGTTTCACCGACAGAGCAACTAGTTCAGAGAGGTAGCCCTGAGGCGCTGGTTTCCCCAGCCTTACGCCCCTAGCCTGCTCAAAGACTATCTCCACAACCAATTGGACGTACTTGTCGCGCAGGTCCCTAAAATGCCCGACAATGCCTCCCTGGATGATCGCTGAGTGGGTCCAGAGCATACACGCCCGGTCAAGCCGCATGACCAAGCCAATCTCCTCGAGCGACTGCGGCACGCCCTCGTTCCTCTGGAGGACTCGGTAGTAGAGCTCTCTTGCCACTGCCCACGCCCCCGTGTAAAAGTCTGTTTCTTTGGTTCTGTTCGCGCAAAACTCCTCCACTCTCTGAAACTCCGCCAGAAGCTCGGTCTCGGTCATTTCAGAGGTGTTCCCGTTCAAAAGTCGCGCAGACCCGATGAATGCAGCAAACTTCTCTGCCGTGGTACTTGGCCTTTTCTCCTCTGCTAGCTTTTTCTCTGCATGGGCCACCAGGCTTCTGCTAACACCGAATGTTTTGCTCATAAGATTTTCGAAAAATTCAGTCTTCCTTTGATTCGCAAAAAATAAAGCCTTTGACCGAAAATAGTCATAGACCTTCAGAACCTCCAAAGCCAATGGACCTTCTCCACTCTCTCTGCCCTCAAGAAAGTAAATAATCAGGCTGGCTGTGCATAAGGCAAGAAAGCTAGGAATGGCTTTGTGCCGGATAAGGCCCCTCTGCTGCTTCTTTTTTAGGTTGAAGGCGAATGAGGCAACAACTCTCGCGGAAAAAGAGGTTAGTTTGCATGGATTTTTCCGGAGATGCTCCGCACAGGACTCTGCGACGTGGTACTTCTTTTTGTGTTCCTCGAGGATCTTCGCGTATGACTCCGCATGCATCTGGGCGCTTTTTTCTGCCAACATGGAAAATAAACAATCTGCAGTATTTGTAGCTTTCACTTGCCTAGCATAACAAATATGAAACCTCTGGTCTTAGAATACGCTGTTGGGGCGCACAGTCCCTCAGAGGACGAGTGTACCCCGAGGAGGGTAAAGGAGCATGCCCCCAGGGATGCAAACAGTCGCTGGTGCACCCAGAAACACGACCAAAACCAGTTTTTAGAGCTTGTCTTGGCAGAGCCTGCAGTGGTTCATAGCATCACCTTTGGCAAGTACTACAAGAACCACCCGTGCAACGTCAAGGACCTTTATCTTTACGGGGCCCCTGCCCACTTTCCGAATGAAGCTCTTTTCTCCGAGCACACCTGGATACTTCTTAAGAAGGTTAGCCTGGAAAACACGCCTGAAGATGAAACATTTCTGCTCCCGCAGACGCACAACGCCAGCCTGCTTACTCTTAGAAAGCTAGCTGTCCTTCCCCGCTCAACCTGGCACCACAACTACAACTATTCCATCTGGCACATCAGTCTACATGGATGGTCCCATGGCTTGGTCCCGAACAGCTCCACCCCCACAGAGCCCGTCTGTTCGGGTCCTGGTGTGGGCGTGGGCGTGGGTCCTGTTGGGACCTCTCTTATGGGGGTCTTGCGTGGTATTCTTGATGAGCCATCCAAAAAAGGCGTGGTAGGTACTGAGGCGTATGCTAGGATAGAGGAGGTCCTTTCTGAGCACTTTGCCCAGGAGGAGTATGCCTCGGTGTTTTTGACCGAAACAACGCGTGCCACCGTTGAAACGATCTCTCCTCCAACCCAGGCCCTTGTTTTATCGGTGTTTTTCAACATCTCTGAGTCGCTTCTTTATGTGTTCACTGAGTATAACGGCGGGCCCGCAACGTACGTCCTCCAGGAGACCGTGTGGGAGGGGGCGCCTTCTATTTATCCACCAACCAACAAAGTCTTTTCTGTCTTTTCCGGGAAGTACGTGTTTCTGCCGTATACCTGTCTCTTGGCCTCGGGCGAGCTGTCTAAGATAGACATAACCCAGAACACTTCCACCCGGATCCAGGACACTGAGAGCCGCTCGATCAAACGAATACGGATCATCTCCAGCCCCATCAGCCGAAAAATCTACGTCTACACCCAGGCCATGGAAGACATTTACACTGAAAGAGTCGTTACTGAGGAAAGAACGTTTGAAGTGGTCGATGTAGACACCTGTGAGAGGACCGTGCTGCGTAAAGAAGCTTCCTCTGTAGGCTCTTCCCCCTCCATTCCAAAAGACTTTAGGTCGGCAACTGTTCTCCCTGGGTGGAAGGAAAGACTTCCGTGTGTCTCAAACACTGACACGTCCAAGGACGTTGTTTGCTTTCTCTCTCTTACCAACAGATGCGTTCTTCTCTACTCCGTCTCTTCCAACTCGGTTTTTAAGTCGATTGATCTTCCGCCACAGGAAGAGTCTTTTCTTGACAAGGTGTCCATTCACTGTGGACGTCTTCCTTCCCCTGAGCACCCTTACAGCGAGGTTGTCTTCAGGGCTGGAGGGCGTCTGTACCTCTACTCGGTGGAGAGTGCCTGCTGGGTCAAGGTGGCCACCTCTCTTTGCCAGAAGAAGTCGGTTCTTGGCTTTGGCCGGGTCCTGTACCTTGTGGATAACGACACTTTGGAGACGGAGCGGTTGGTGCTGGAAAGCACCAAGGAAGACACTTTGTTTAGAAGGGCTGTTCTCTGTGTCAGAGTAGCTCTATTCAGGTCGCTTATTAAGAACCAGCCTGCCCTGGCTCTAGAGTACTTCCAGAAGCGGGTTGTGTCTCTGGCTGAGTCGATTGGTGGGGAAAAAGCCAATGTGCTTCATTTAGTAAATGAGCTGGTCAGTGGCATGTTTTCAGCGCCCGACCTAATCAAAGAACTAGCGAACACTCTTATTCGCTAGGTGTTCGGGTTAGTGCTTTTTTCATCAAGAAGTAAATTTTTAAATTTAGGCTATATACCCGAAGCAATTGCTATATATGGAAGTTACCGTATGTGGAAATTGGCTTTTCAAATATAAAAATATGAATATTTTATGAACGAAACAGAATGAAGAGCTACACTCTTATCACACTTTCCCTAACTGCTTTAGTCTTCTTTGTGCGCATGTGTTCTGCTACCACCGCCACTGATGATGGATCTAAACATTCCGAAGAACCTTCAAAACTTTTACCCGATTCCGAAAATACCATCGACCCTGAACACCCCTCTGACCCCGAACCTCCAAAAATCATCTTTACTATTGGCACCCCCGAGCAGTCCGACCGCCCCAAGCATTCCGAGCACCCCTCTGACCCCGAGCACCTCGAGCACCCCGAACATCCAAAAATCATCTTTACTATTGGCACCCCCGAGCCCGAACCAAGACCCGCCACTGAGACTGAGCCCGCCCCGGAAGAAGACATTGATTTGTCAGAGTCTGATGTTTCTGATGTTTATTGGTCTCCTTCTGATAAACTATTTAGACACAGCATAGACACCGAATCAGATCACGGCAGTGAAAGTGAAAGTGAAAGTATTTGGGTCAGTTCGGAGGCAAAGGCGCCCATTAAAAGGATTGGTCGTTCCGCAAGTACCGAAAATGTTTGGGCCAGTTCGGAGGCAAAGGCGCACATTGAAAGGGTTAGTCGTTCCGCAAGTACCGAAAATGTTTGGGCCAGTTCGGAGGCAAAGGCGCACATTGAAAGGGTTAGTCGTTCCGCAAGTACCGAAAATGTTTGGGTCAGTTCGGAGGCAAAGGCGCACATTGAAAGGGTTAGTCGTTCCGAACACCCCGAAAGTACCGCAAACCCCGAAAGTACCGAAAACCTTGAAGAGTGTTCAAGTGCAGCAGCAACAGAACCACTGGACCAGGACTCAAGTGAAGCCACCCAGCAAAAAGACGATGGTCAAAACCCCCCGAACACCTGCAAAAGCTGCGTTGACCACAAATACTGGTTTGAAAATCTACACTGGCTTCTATAGAGCATTGGTTTAGTCGATAATAAACCTTTTTCATATGTTCAGTTTTCCTTATATTAATGCTCACAACCATATACTATATATTCCCAAACCACTGAAATTTTCATTTATTTTATGGCCAACCACCTTCTCAGATACACTC
This sequence comes from Nematocida displodere, assembly GCF_001642395.1. Lineage (NCBI taxonomy): Eukaryota > Fungi > Microsporidia > Nematocida > Nematocida displodere. The sequence goes on along the minus strand of NW_027138130.1, from coordinate 608,475 downwards.
TTGCCGCAGCCCTATTCTTTATCCAAACCTTCTGTGGGGATGTAACCACCCCCACCCCAACGCTAGCACTCGGCAAACTCTTTATTAAGAAAAAGTCTATGGCTGAGCACCCGAACAGCAAGTTTGAGCCTAGCCAAAACCCCAAGCACTTGGGTGAAATAGACAATGTTGATGATTTGTTCAGTGATGCAGACGATATAACAAGCCAACAAGACAGCACCATCCACAACGACCTCTTCATGGGAGATGGTGACTTTTTCGCCAACTGTGATTTTGAAGGCATTGAAGGTGTCTCAGATAATGAGACCTTCTTCGACACCTTTGATCCAACACCCTTTGAAAAACTGCTCCAAACTGGTGGCCGAGACCACGATGGCGTTCTTAATACGACAACCACCCCCAGCAACATAAACACCGAAGAAAGCAGCGACACAGAGTTGATTAGCAGCTCCATGGAAATCGATGCCAGTGACCACAGTACATCCATTGAGGTTGATACCGGAGCGAACACTAGTAACAACCAATAAATCCAGTACCCCCATACAACCCACCGACATACCCCCACACAAACCTTACAGAGAAAAAAAAGTGTTCGGGTCAGTTATTTATAGACTTATAGACTTGTGGGGTTATAGGTGTACCGAGACCCAGAAACCGACACCGACCCAGACACCGGCCCGAGACCTAGCACCCATCCACCCCTGTCTCGGGGCTGGAAAGAGCGGCCTTGATATCTTGCTGCACTGCATCTCTGGTTAGGTTGAAGTTCCCAGGACACGGCTTGGCCAGGCCAATGGCGCAAAGGTCTCTGGCTATTTCAACCATGACGATTCTGTCAGGGTTGGTGAGGCTGACCTGGAACGGGAGCTCTTTGCCCACTGTGGCAATGATAGCCTCTGTGCTGACGTGGGAGCACAGCCTCTTTTTTAGAACAATTCTGAAGGTTTGCTCGGGCTCAATGCACTTGGCCAGCTCCTTGGTTCTCTCCTCTAGATTGGCCAAAGACAGCGTGAAAATACTCTGCACGGGAATAACTCGCCGAATGAACTGGACCCGCTCTGTCCGCGCAATAAGCCGGTTGTATATCTCTAGTTCGCTGTATTTTGAGTTGTTTCGGATAAAAAGCACATCTGAGCCTCTGTTTCCACCAAGGAGCATAAACGAAGACTTCTTGATTTCTTTTCTTTCTCTCTGTAACTGCTGAGCAAAGGTCTCCTCAACCTCTGGTGCTTCTTCTGGCGTGTTTGTTGCCTCAAGGGAGTAAAGCGCCAGTTCCAGAATTTTGACAGCCTCCACTGTTCCCTTTCTGTATCCTCCATCAACGCATGTTACTACAAACCCACCCATGACTTAGAGACAGCAGCAAAAAATTTAGCAAAGTCATGGGAGCAAAGAAGAAAACGGGAAAGACCCGTTTGGACAAGTACTACTTCCTGGCCAAGGACCACGGATACAGAGCCCGTTCAGCCTTCAAGTTGATCCAGATCAACCAAACGTACAACGTACTTTCTAACGTACGCTCAGTGGTAGACCTATGTGCAGCCCCTGGAGGGTGGCTGCAGGTCGTTTCAAAAGCTGTCAGGCCACCAAGCAGGGTGGTCGGTGTTGACCTAGACCCGATCAAGGCCATTCATGGCGTAGACACGCTCATTGGAGACATCACCGAGCCAATTTGCCAGACCGACATTCTTCGGCTGGTGGGTGAGACGGAGGTAGATTTAGTCCTCCACGACGGAGCGCCAAATGTTGGGGCCTCGTGGGACAAGGACGCGTACGTCCAGAACGAGCTTGTCTGTCACGCAGCCAAGCTAGCCTGCAAGCTTCTCAAGAAAAACGGCACCTTCATCACCAAAGTTTTCCGGTCCAAAGACTTCAACTCCATTGTTTGGGTGTGCAACCAGCTCTTCACCGAGTGCATTACCACCAAGCCAAGGAGCAGTCGAGAGGAAAGTGCCGAAGTGTTCCTTGTTTGCAGAGGGTACAAAAAGCCAGCGATTCTTGATGAAAAGTTTTTTGATCCGTTATTTATCTTTGCAGAAAAAGATGAAAAAGAGCACAAAGAGCAAATTCTCTCCAACCTTCTTCAGGGACGGATAGAACTTGATGAGTGCCCCAAAGTCATCATTGATTGCATGGAGAACATGATTGATGAAGAAACCAAGATTCTTCTCTCAGACTTACAAGTCGTTGGCGACGCAGACAAAAGAAGGCTGGTAAGAACGCTAAAAAAGATCCAAAAGGCCTACGTTGGCCGGGAAGGAGGCAACCAGCCAGAGGAGCTCATCGATGACCGAACGGCCTTTGAGAAGGAGCACCAAGAGCTTGAAGAAACCAAAAGAATCATGAAGCGAAGAGAAAAGATTCTGCAGCGAAGAATCCTAGCCAAGCGCACCAAAAGACTCGGTCTCACCGAGGACGACATCGGCGAAATAGAGAAGCTCCACGGAGACTTCTTTGAAGACAACATGTTTGAAACGGACGAGGAGGAAGAAGCCTTCCCAGAAGAGTTCCCAGAGGAAGACAACCACGTCGAAGAAGATGCCTCAGACGAGCAAAACGACAGCGAAGCAGACTCCTGCTCCTCATCCATCGATCTAGAAGACAAAGTTCTTGGGTACCGGCTAAAAGAGGACGAGGAAGAGTTTGAGAACGACGGCATAGACAGGTACGTCTACGACGACGACAACCTCCCACAATTTTTCAAAGACGATGAAGCCAAGTACAACCGAAGACACGTTTTCAACGCCGACCGAGAGTACCTTGAGGCCAAAGTCTCCAAAAAAGAGCTGGAGCTCAAAAGCCGGCGCCTGAAAAGAGTTGAAAGAAAGATCCAGCGCATCAAGTCAAGAATGGAAAAGTCAGAGCAGGACGTTGATCTAAGAGCCGTTAGAAAAAGTGCAATGAAAAAAGAAGCCCGAGAGCGGCCGCAGATGGTCTTCTCAGGCCCAGCCAAGTCAGTGCCCAGGATGAAAGGCCGGATCAAAATGACGGACAAGCGCATGAAGAAAGACAAAGCAGGACTTAAGCGTGCCGAAGAAAGAAAGAAGAAGCGCTAGTGGCCAAGGTCTATGCCCGGGGTAGCTAGCCCGAGATCTATGCCCGGGGTAAGCTAGCCCGAATAAACGATATTTTAAGCCTGCACCGTACCATGCCCTGTCCCGTACCATAACCCATACCCGTACCATGCCCTGCCCCGTACCATAACCCATACCCGTACCCGTAACCTATTTATTATTTTGGAAGTCTTTTTTTGGATGAGTAAGAGGTTCCTTCAAGAGCTTGAGTTTGTGCAGTGTTTGAGCAATCCAAACTATTTACAGCACCTGTACCAGAAAGGATACTTCAACAAGAAAGAGTTCAAAGACTTCCTCGTCTACCTCCAGTATTGGAAAAGGCCAGAGTATGCCCAGCACCTGATCTTCCCACAAACACTAAACATCCTCAACCTTCTGATTCACTCGGAAGAGTTTGTTGAGTCTTTAAAATACAAACAAGTAGCTGACTTCCTCTCGTCCCAGCAATACTTCCAGTGGAAAAGTAGAAGGTAGGAGTCTTTGGGCAGGGGCAAGGGGGTAATGAAATTCTCTGACCAACCCTCAGAGGCGTCCACCACGCAGTGCTAGTACCAGATGCAAAACATCATCGTTCTTTATGTTGTAGACCTCTAGCTCGTTACCATCGACCAGCTGCTTTCCAGCGTAGATAAGTCGTTGCTGCTGGGTCGAGATGTACTCTTTTTCCTCAATCATTTGCTTTATCTGGGCTACTTTCATCTTATGGTCTACCTTTAGCTGGACCTCAGTGCCCTCAAGAGTCTTTATTTTTATAAACATGGGGTACGGAGTGTCTGGGCTATTCTCCGTGGCACATCCCCTTATCCCCGTACAAACTATATATAGAGGAGAGAGAGAGTCTTTATGAAGAGCAGAAAGGAGTACAAGCACGGCAAAATGACTAAGCCCGAGGAAGAAAACCGGGCAAGAAAGGGGGCAATGATACCATCGGTGGACAAACTCACGGCGGGAGAAACGACTAAGGAGTCAGAAAAGATAGTCCCGCCAAAGAAAAGCATTAGCTTTGCACAGATGAAAGATAAGCCACAGCCACGGCCCAAAGAGGAAATAACCATTGATAACGCCCAAAACAATGCAGAGATAAAAATAGCATTGTCTAAGATTAACAACGCAGCAGCCAAGATCGACCAGGCCCAAAAGAAGAAGGAGGCAAGGTTCACAGAGAGTCTTCCCCCAAGCTCACCATACAGCGCCTTTACTACCGTAGACATGCCCGTTCTTAAAAAGATGGAAAACCTTTCCATATCAAACAAGCCCAAACCCAACACCAACAAACAAAAAGAAGCCCAGTCTATCCACAACATCCTTAGGTCAACCAAAGGAGTGCACCCTTCAACCAACTCTATGCTCCAACCACACATTGTTGTCCCAAAACAACCAGCCCAGCCCAACCACCTAGCAGGCCCAGGGCCAGGGTTTGGGTCCAAGACAGTGTCCAAGGCTGGGTCCAAGGCCGGGCCTAAAGGTACACTGCCCACCGCAGGACCAGTGTTCGGGTCTAAGACTGCCTCTAACCCGAACACACAAGGCACACGCACTGGTACTGGTACTGGGAGTAGCACAGGCAAGGGCCTGTACGCACCTAAACCAGCGACGCAACCTGCCACGGGAGCATTCTTCCCGCAAACACAAAGCAGCAAACGTGCACCAGCAAGCCTTAAACCATCCCTCACCCACAACCCAGCCCTTCCCAAGACCCAAACTAACCCAGCCCTTCCCAAGACCCAAACTAACCCAGCCCTTTCCAGGACCCAAACTAACCCAACCCTTTCCAGGACCCAAACCAACCCGAACGCCCAGCCCAGGACCCAGGACCTACTCCCAAGGCCCCGCCCGAACACAACCAGGTCACAGCAGCCAGCGACCCTTTCCAACCCAAGCGCTCGGCCAGCCATGCCAGAGGTCGGGAAGAGAGGAGACGGGTCGGCATATCTCCAAAGACTCACGGGGCCAACGGACGCTGAGCTAAGAGTTTCTCAGAGACCAAGCTCCAAGGATCCCTCGAGGACCAGAGAGGTTCCAAACGTCAAATACAGAAAAGCCATGAACGAGAGAGCTAAAGAGTCTAAGTTTCCATCTAATCAAAGAAGAGATCTAGCCAGAGAGGAGTAAAAATAAACTACATCTTAAATTTTTTATGATTAAAATTGTTACTGGAAGTCCCCGAAAGCAACAGGAAATCACGAAGTACATCAACGGCCGCATTCAATTCGAGTTCATAGCCCAGGACCTTAACGAAATCCAAGGCACAGCAACTGAAGTTCTTGTTCAGAAGCTCAAAGATGCCCACGCCCTCGTTGGTGGCCCGGTCGTTGTGGAAGACTTCTCTTTATACATTGATGCCTTATGCGGCTTCCCAGGGCCGTATGTCAAGTCAATCCTTTCCTCTGGGGGCCTCGGGCAGATAGTTAAGAATTTACAGCCTCTTGGAGCAACCAGCTGTGAGGCCGAGTCCCTCTTTGCCTACATGGACGAGGCTGGGGAGGTGCACACCTTTTCTTCGAAAGTCAAAGGCACCCTCGTCCCACTTGACGAGCCCGCAGATGGCCTCTTTGGCATTGACAAGAGCATGATCCAAGCAGGCACGACCATTCCCTTCTTCCACCTCAGCGAAGAGGAAAAAGACGCCCGCTCCATCAGAAGAGAGACCATTGACAAGCTCGTCAGCCATATTAGCCAGTAAATGGGACACAGCACAAGGCGTGGAAGGCGCCAGGATGCAAAAATAAATGGGTGTTCGGGAGAGAGCTATGCTGAAGAAAACACTGGAAGAGTGCGAGGCAGAGGTCAAGAAGGTGCATCCGTACATCAAAGTGTACGACGTCCTGGCAAATGATAGACCAGGGATGGTTGCGCCGCGGGGCGCCGTAGAAAAGCACCTAGACAGCTGATTTATTACTCGTGGCCTACTTTAACGCCCAGGGCTGAGAGAGCCACGGCAAAAGCATCAACAGCGCACCAGGGATAGGTGTAGTCTAGGATGTACTCGTCTGTGTCCACCTTGCCAAAAGTCATGGTGATGTATCCACTGTCGTTGGGGTGGATGACTTGAAAGTTTCTCACAGAAGGCAGAGTCACCCGGCCGCTAAAGTTCAGGACGTAAGCATCTGTCTCTGAGTTGTAGTACGGCTGCTTGTTCATTAGCTGGATGTATTTGCCTTGTTTCTTGTGTATCCGGGTGGTAAGAGGCTCTGTGTAGGTCGTGTTTATGGGGTCGATGAAAACCTGGAAGGATCTGGGGCCTATGTCACCGTACAGGCCAATGTACTTCACACAGAGGGCTTCTCTATCGGGGGTTTTGAGGATGTACCTGGTGCCAAGAAAGTTTCCTTTGAGGGTGGCGACTCTTTCCTCGCCCTCAGCAATGCGCCAGCCCATGCCTGCTGCTGTCCCTGCGAGGGAGAGGCCTGTTTCGGAGTGGTAGGTGTAGACGGACGAGAAGCAGGTTCTTTTTTTGGTTACCTTGCCCTGCTTTGTTTCTCCCAGGCGGGGGACGGCGTGAATGGAGGGGGCAGGTTCAAGGGGAAGGCCAGCGAGGTGGGTCTCAAAAAAGTCCGGGGTTAGTGACTCAGAGGGAGAAGCAGGGAGAAGGGTTTCTTCCAGGGTGCTGAAACGGATGTCTTCTTTGCACTCTCTTTCCATGGCCGAGGCTCGGGCAGGAGCAAATAGAAAAAGGGAAGGTGTCCAATAACTGTAAAAGATTTTAAAATTTTTAAACAATGGACGTACGGCTACAGCTTCTCGTTAAGAAAGACCCGGCCTCGTACACTGCCTTGTATGCGAACGAAGTGGAAAAGCTGAGAGGAATGCTGAGAATATCCAAGCTTGATCCCGAAGCAAAAAATCCAGAGCTTTGCTCCCTTCTGGTTTTCCTGCCCCACGTGTCCACCCACTACGAGGAGGACATTGCTAGCGACATCTTCAACTACATGCTTGACTACTACACGCTCCTTGACAAGAGCCTGGCACAGGCAGCCATTACCTCAATAACCCTTCTAAAGAAGTCCAAGCAGATAGGCCCAGAGGTCTTCTACAAACAGTCAATACCACTGATTGAAGAGATGGACAAAAGAACAAAAACCATCTTTGTCCAGTTCATCATTTCAGAGATTATCAGGGACAAGGAGCACTGGCCGCTCATCAAAGAGACGCTTCTCACCGCCATTCGCTCGGGGGTGGAAGCACATGCCAAGAGAGCTGCGTACGTTTTCATGCACATGGTCAGTAGAGAGGCCTGGGTCGATGGAGCATCAACAGAGACTGTTTTTGAAATTCTTCTATCGGCACCAGACGTTGTTGTCAACTTCATTTTCATGTACCTCCTGGATCGGGTAGAGCTAATGGTTAAGGAGGAGGATATTGAGCTCCCAGACACCGAAAAGAAAGGGAGCAAGATCAAGAGAGAAACCAAAGGCGACGAGAAAAAGAAGGAGAAGCAAAAGAAGGAGATAGAGAAAAAGCTGGCCAAAAGAGAAGAAAAGCGGCTAAGCAAGGACCCGAACATTATCATGCTCCTTAAAAGGCTTGAGGGCACGGGCCCGGCCTATGGAGCCAAGATCTTCAAGCAGATGAAAAACTCAAACAAAAGTGCCGATCTAAAGCTAAAAATGGCGCAGGTTGTGTCAAGGATCGCCTGTTTCTACAAAATCAACATCAAAGGCTTCCTTGGGTACATGACCAGGTTCATGTTCCCGCACCAGGTCCAGCTTCCCCTTGTTTTTTCCTCGATTGTTCAGTCAATCCATGAAACAACGCCACCAAAGGAGATAGAGGCCATCTGTGAAATGATTATTGAGAACTTCTGCAACGACTACAAAGACGATGAAGTGATTGCCTATGGGATAAACTCACTCAAAGCCATCATCCGCCGGTACCCAGAGGCCTCAGCCTACAAGTGCATCCAGTATGTTCTGGACTACCGAAAGACAAAGAAAAAGAGGGCCCTAACTGCCTCAACCGCCCTGAAAAAGATGATCCGAGAGTCAGAAAAGGCTGCCTACAAGCTAAAGCAGGCTGAGAAGAAAGCCGCCCAGGAAGAAGCCAGGGCCCTGGCCGAGGAAAACGCTTCCTCCAATGCCTCAGACGGGGTTTTAGAGGAAGCTGAGGACGAGGACGAGGACGAGAACGACGAGTTTGAAACAGATTCTGACCAAGACCTGGGCTCAGAGTATGATGAAAACCTAGACCCGAACCAGGACAGTGACAGTGACATGGACAGTGACTCAGGATCATTGATAGAGTCGTCAGAAGAAGATCCCAATGGCTTTGTTCCCGAAGAAAAGATATCTAAGATAAGGAAAAAGGCAACCAAAGAGGAAATAATTGAAAAGGCAAAGAGCGAGAAGTACAAGAAGTTTAGAAAAGACCTGCCCACCTCCAACAAGACCAAACAAAAAGAAACCAACTATACCGTTAGAAAAACCAAGCATAAAAGCGTGGCTAAGAAGCTTAGCAGCAAAGGCAAGAAGTCAAAACAAGGCAAGCGGCGATAGTCCCACACGTCTTATTGCGCGGGGGCATACTGCGCAGGTCTCAGTAGACTAGTCTCGAAGTACCGAAGTGTCAAAGTACCAATAAAAACTAAAAACTAAAAACAAACCCGAACTTGAAAAATAAATGGTACGGGGCTGGCTATGTACGGGACTATGTACGAGGGTGGCACAGGGCTATGTACGAGGGTGGCACAGGGCTATGTACGAGGGTGGTACGGGGCTAAGCATTGGAGGAATCTATATATGTTATTTATTAGCGTGGGCTACTGGGTAGTACGTACTGCTAGGTATAGGTATTGCGAAAGCCCGAACCCAAACCCAAACCCGAGCACAAACCCAAACACAAACCCGAGCACCGAACTATCCAAGGCCAGGTGCATCATTGTGCTTGTAGTTTGGAATACTGTGCTGGATGAAAGGAATTGATGAAGACTCAAAGGGGAAGAGGATGCTTATGTTTCCGTGGAATGGGTGGACGGTGTAGGTCTTGTGGACACTTTTGTACATGGTCTGTATCTGGAGAGAAACCATTTTAATAACTCTTTCATCTTTAACCATCATGATGACGTCATCGATTACTGAGGTGTCATACAAACCCATCAGCTCCAGGGACAGGTACATAAGCCCCTGGAGGATAACACTTGCAAAGGTGTCGCTCTGTGTAAGCAGTCTCTCCTGGACGGCCGGGAGTACTTCTGTGGTGAAAATGGCCAGGGTTGAGGGAGCAAGGTACTTGGACGAGGCCAAAAACGAGCACAAGTAGCAGAACATCTTTTCTCTCCGGGGATCGTACCCGTTGAAAGCCCCCGATCCCAAAAAGGAAATAAAGGCATTAGAAAACTTTTCCTCGCTTGAAAAGGCTGAAAAGATGATAAAGTGAACAGATAGCAAACCAGTGCACGGAAGAAGCGTTTCCTCAAACGCCTCCATCAGCCGAACGAACAAAGCGTCGCTCATGTGTGCAGTGCAGTACTCCATCAGTGCAAGCGTTCCAGTAATAAGAATGGACAGCTTGTACTTAGTCTCCTCGTCAACCGAGGAGCTCTCCTCTGTTAGCCCCGGGGAGTACTCAACCATCCGGGAGAGTGCCTCTGTCCACGCACAAGAAAGAAGCTCGTCCCACTCGCTTGAAGAAACAAGGTCGTACTCAATGCCAACGGAAACGTCAACATTCGCCAGCTCTTTGATAAGTCTCTTGACCATTGGCCCCTCCAGGAAGCAGGCCCCCTCAATTCCTGAGAGGTAGTCCTTGATTTTACTTAAGCTTAAGCGGCATCCTCCATTGTTAATCCTTGAAAGAAGCTTTAGCTTCTTAAACGCGGTCTTATTGCTCTCGTGGGCGTATGCAGAAACAAGCACTTGAAGATCGCTTCGCTCAGAGTCCATGGTAAAAAATTTATTCTTTGATTAAATAGAGTAATTTTCTTAGATTCATGGGCAACTCAGGTGAGGAGGGGTGGATATCTGCCCCCAAAATAGACTTCACACGTATGTATGGCAACGGCAAGCATAAGAAAAAAACAAACAACCAAAACAAGGAAAGTATGGAGCTAAAGAAGCACCGGATACACTGGCAAGGCGAGGGGGCAAAGATAGACCTGCAGGCGTGGGAGGAGAGCGAGGGGGCCGAAGAGCCCAAAGTTCAGGGCAAAGACTGGACCCCTGGCATATTCACACCGGGACCGCGGGCAGAGCCGCCCTTTGAGGTGGAGATGCTTCTTAACCTTTTTGTCTTCCGTGACGGAAAAGAGAAAACAGTCTTTGTCCTGAAGATCGCTTCCCTCTACACCTCGTGGGTGGTCATAAAAACCATTGAGGACATAGTTCGCCTTGTAAAAGCCATCAAAAAGGCGACGAACCTTCTGAACAAGCTTGATGCCAAGCACCTCCAGTCTATCTCTCCCGGGAGACAGAGCGAGCGAGAGTCTTTGGTCACCCTCATTCTCTCAACCATTCTAAACAACCAGGCCTTCCAGGTCTGTGCCCAGTCCTTTGTTCTAACCAATGCTGTGACCATTGAGGAGATAGAAGGAAGGCCCAGAAACGTGCTGGTTTCAAGTCTCCGGGGGGACACTGGTGGGGTGTACCTGGTGGAGTACCGGGGGTGGCACCTTGGGTGGAGGTGTGGGCTGTTTCAGCTCTACAAGAACATTTTTACGCGCACGTCCACCCGAACGGGCAAAGTGACTGAAACCATCGACCTGACCCGGTGCAGCATTAGCATCAGTGGAAGAACTCTCAAAGTCAAAGAGTCGCAGAACGAGCGGTCCTTTGTGGCCAACGACGACACATCGGTGGCCATTCTTAAGCAGTGGTTCTTTTCAGGCAACGAGTGTTTGGTATAATAAAGGGTGAGCCAGTGGTAGGTGGGCTTTGGCTAAGAGTTTATTTTATGGCCGGAGCTAAGCTTTAGCATCTTTTATCTTTCCATAGAGATAGGTACAGAATCTTTGAAGGCGGACAATTTCGGCATTTATCTCGGTGTTGGTCATAAACTCAGGGCCAGCAGGTTCTTCCGTGGTGCCTAGCTGGTATCCGCGGAGGGCTTTGGTGGCAATGGCAAAGTTTCCCAGGCAGCTGGACATCTTTTGGCTGACTGTGACGTACTTCTTGCCAATGGGCTTCTTGCACAGGCAAGCTACTGTGTGATAGGTACAGAGACTGTCCTCTTCATCGACCGAGTGGCTTATTTCTTCACCAATGAGAGTGTTTGGAGCATGTGTGAAGATAAGAGAGTCATTCATTCTTTCAATCAGGAAGAAAGAGTCGGTGACGATGGTGTTGCACCCCGTGCACTGGAAGGCAATCGGGTTCTTTAGCTCCTTGGACATTTTTTTAAAGAAAAATCTACCATTAAATCAACTAAGAGGCAGGTTTTAGAAAAGACCTTTTGGAGCAGGGCATCCGCTTCCGGGTGCATTGGGGGTTGTTGAAGTATCCCGACCAAGGCGAGCAAACGCGAACTTAGTCTGTGAGTTTCAAAAATATTTTTAGAGAAGGATGAAAGGGTGCAAAGAAAGAGTAGCACTGTGGAAGAGGCTTGGGGAAGCGGGCGAAGAGAGAGACGACTTGGAAGAAACGCTAATGGACGATTTAGACTTTTGCATGCATCACATAGACGAGCCTAGCACTCTTAAGCTTATTGCTGAGATAGTTCAAGGGCTGCCACTGGTTGAGGAGCCAGCAGTCGCCCTCGATGGCTTTGTGCGGATTCTTCAGGCCAAGAAGAAAGCTTCGGTTGCTATCCTCCGTGCAGTGGTTACCTTGGTTTCGGTGCACGGTGCCGACCTACCCGATTTTTTCAAGATGTTTCACGACTTATTAACGCCATTTCTATTTATGGAAAGTTCTGACGAACTTCTTTTAATGACGGACCAAGTGCTTAAAGCAGAGAACCTTTCGCTGGCCGTGGTTAGGTCGATCGTTAAACGGCTTGCCTTCCTTGCCCTCCGCGTGGACACGCTCCTTGCCCACAAAATCCTTGGAGTTATCTCCAGGGCGATGCAGAGGCACCCGCGGGCACCCGTTCCCTATAAAAACCGGGAAGAAAAAGAGAACACTGCAGAGTTCACCAACTACCAGCCGTACCTCTTTGAGATAGACGCCCTCAAAGACCACCCCGTCCTTGGAAACGCGGCCCGAGCCATTAAATCCAGCGCCCCCGTTGAAAGACTTACTGAGCACCAATTTATTACTGCAGTTGAAAGAGAATGGGCTAGTTAGTTCGGGACAGTTCGGAAAGATTCGGGACAGTTCGGAAAGGTTCGGGACAGTTCGGGTCAAGTTCGGGTCAGTGCCCGGCGTGTTTGGCAAACACTCGGTCGATAATTGAGAGGCTGTGGACACCGGCCCCCTTTAAAGAGTCGCCCCGGGCGAGGAGGCGGTGGATAATAGCCTCCATTTGAGGCTTTTCGCCCAGAAGAGCCTCTCGCCCCGACACAGCACGGAGTGCGCCAAGGAACAGAGCTGTGTCTTGCTCCTGGATGGATGGCTGGGCCAGAAGTGCGCCAACGCTCTTTTTAAGCACGGAGTCTTCAATAAACGCGTGCATCCTTAGAGCCAGTAAGTATTCGCACGGGGAGAAAGAAGCTACCTGGCGAAGCACCAAAAGACTCTCTGCCCGTGGAAGGTACCTCGCCAGAACGTACGCCCCCCGGTCATTCCTTGAGACTAGAAACTCGAACAAAGCAGCCGCTCTGGAAGCCATGCCGCCCCATCCCTTATAGCACAGCACCACCACACAGAAAGCCAGGGACTCTGAGAGGTCGCTAACTTCCCAGACTTCCTGGTTAGAGATGAAGTAGTTCAAAGACTCGAGGGCCTCTGCGTCCTCAGAGAGCAGAGCGCAGAGAGAGACGACCTGTAACCCGAACACAAACCACTCGGACGCGTCCCTGGACAGCGCCTCTTTAGCCGTTTCAAAGGCCAGGCGCACGCACTGGGGGTCTTTTGAGAGGGCCCCCAGGGAGACAATGTCCCAGAGTCCTCGAGCCTCTCTAAAGTCTCCGGCGGTGTCTATTGACCCGATAAGCTTGTTGCTGCACTCCCGAACAAAGAGGCCGACGTCACCACTGCTCCCTGCCCTCAGTGCTTCAAAGAGTGCGGGTGCCAGGAACTCATTGGGGGGCGAGCAGACCGTTGCTTTTAGCAAGTACTCGCAAATCCTCCGCTCAACTACAACCGTTTGGTCGGTGAAGTTTCTGGCAAGGAGAGCAATCAGGTTGCTTCCAGCGTATCTAATGTACTCGTACTCCTCCGACGGCTCAAGCATTCCAAGCACCTTCACAAAGAGCCTTGCCCCCGTTTCCCTGTCTAGCCCGTACCTCCCAGTCGATACAACCATGGCCATTAGGCTCAGTTGGCAGAACAGCGCCAGGGCCGCCTCTTCATTGGCCGGTCCTTCTCTTTGCTGGAGCAAGCTCTGAACAACGCCCTCGACCAGGCTGCAGGCTATTTTGGAGGCGTGGGTCTGTGGAGAGGCGCGGAGAGTGAAGCTGGTCAGGTAGAGGACACTGGGGTATGCCCGGGGGTCTGAGGCTTTCTCAAGAATGTAGCTGTGTGTTTGTGGGTTGGAAAGGACCAGCTCGGTGATAGCTTCAGCAGCGATGCACCGTTGCAGGTTCATATCTGGCGAAAAAACCACCCTGGTAAATTCCAGGGGCTCATCAACATCCTCAAAGTGCGAGACTCGTGGCAGAAGTGCCTCTATCACGTCCTGGGCGTTGGATACTCTAAAATGGGCGAATGCTCCATTTTCCAGGAGTCCAGTGAAGTATTTCAGGAAGAGTGTTTGCACCCGCTCAGAGAGGGTATCTAAGACTTCAAAGACCTTGAAGGAGTGGGTTAAAAAGATTGACGCATCTTCAAAAGCATCAACGAACCGGCGACAGAGTACATCCAGCACACTGAACATCAGAATAGCGTCGTTGTCTCGGGTTAGGTCACAGCCATTCATTAAGCAGGAGACAAATGGAAGAATGTTCTCTTCAACAAAGTCTGGCAGGTCCTGGGTGATTAGCGAAAGAAAGACTTCAAACAAGGCCGTGTACAGAGACCTGCACCGTGGCTGTGTGCCCGTAGCAGCAATTGTTTCAGCCAGTGCAAGCAGCTTAGGCCCCACCAGACCAATAACTGCGATTATGTCCAGGTATAGCTCATTGCTCCGGGTTAGTGTTCGGTACTTAAGGGCGTATGCTCCTATCATGTGCAGTATTCTAACTGTTTCTTCTCTGTCCACTGGGGAGAGCATCTCTACCAGAAGTTCTACGTCTGAGCTGTCTAGCTTTCTATTCATTAGGGCAAGTGTGTCACAAAGAAGGAGGTGGGTGCGCTCTACAGATACCAATGACGGGTTTAGAATTAATCTGCACGCCTCTTTCAGCACTAACCCATCTAAATGATTCAGCGACTTAGAAACAGATATTTTCAGAAAGATAGCACCCATGCTCTGTGCAGGCTCTGCAGAATCAGCTATAAATTCAAGCAAGCCAAAAACTTCCTCGCTTGATCCTTCCAGTCTTTGTGATTTGGCTTCTGCCTCCTTTCTTTTTGCTGGGTCTAGAGACAAAGACACCAACTCTTTAATCTCCTGAAGATGCATAAATAAAAAAATAAAAACACATTTGGACTGAGCCACTCACTGCCCCACCCCGAACTGACCCAGACCCTACAACCCGAACCAACCCTGCACCCAAAAACAGACCGAGACCCGAAACGTTTTAAAAGGTGCCTATTGGTTTATAATCTGTGAAACAGCGTAAAACAAGTAAATAGTCGTATTCCGGATTGGATTAGTATGAAGATATGCTTTCTACTTGCAGTCGCTGGTATTGGAATAGTTTGGGGCTTTGAGATAGACCCAACTCTCTGCTCGCCAGACAAGATGTACTGCTACGATAGATCCACCGAGTCAATTATTAAGGTGGGGGCCCAAGGGCTTAGCAGCCTTCAGGAAGGAGGGTCTGGGGCAATGGGCAGGGGGAAAGGGTCAACAATATGCAAGGTTCTTGGTGTAACCGAAGAGGCTGTTCCACCCGTTCCCAGTGCCCCACCCGTGCAAGACCTTAACCTCACCCAGCGCATCTCTCCGGAGGAAGCAAGAATGCTGCTCCAAGGACCTGCCCCATTACCACCAGCACCATCATATGCCGCCTGTAAACCTACACCACCACCCACATACACCCCACCACCCACCTATACACCACCACCCACATACACCCCACCACCTACATACACCCCACCACCTGCATACACCCCACCACCTACATACACACCACCACCCACATACACCCCACCACCCACATACACCCCACCACCTGCATACAACCCATTGCCAGGGTACACAGAGCCAAGCCAAAACTGTCCAGCGGTAACAAACGATGCCATCTGCTTCCCACGCCCAAAGAAGAAGTTTCTTCACATACGCTGCTGCAAGCAAACAGTGGTGCCAATGAAAGGCAACCACTACCACCCAATGCCCCGTCCTTGCCCCTGCCCCCATGAAAGTATCTACCAGGAGGGCGAGGGTGCCTCGGGAGTTGTCTATGGAGGAAAGCCCTCAGGAAGTGCTGTAACCTCTCTGATCATGGAAGATCTTCGGCAGCTTTTGAAGCTTAATAGAACCCTGGTATAACGGTATAACGGTTTATTCTTATACGTTGCTCATTTGATCTCTAATTTCGCTAACAAGCTTTGTGATAGACGATTGCTCAGAGTACATAACGACACACCCTGCGACTGGCCTAGTTAGCCCACAGGCTTTTCCGAGAGAGCTTGTGCTTGGCACGAAATAAAATGTCCTGTTCTTGTTCTCGCAGAGATGAACGATAGGCTCAACAATAGCGAATGGCTTAGCGTCTCCGGCAAGGAAGACAAGCTCTGCGTCTCCTTTGTTCAGTCTTTTGATAACCTCATTTACGCCTATTTTTAGCAGGCCGTTGCTTTTGGCCAGTGCAATAAGTGAGTAGACTTTTTTGGTGACTTTGTCCGTGCAGAGGGGTGTAGCTTTGGGGTTAGCTTTGGCAGCGGGTGCTTTGGAGGTCTTTTCTTCTGTTTTTGGTGTTTTTGATGTTTTTGAAGACTCTTTCTTCTCTGATCGTTCTTTTTTTGCTGAGCGGTCTTTTTCTTTCTCCTTCTTGTCGTGTGCTCTGGCCATTTATAAAAAGAAAAACTCTGACTCTTAAGCACCCGAACGCCCAGGCCTACCAGTCAAGAGCACTCTTCCTCTGAAGAAGTGCCTGGTAGATGCGAGGGTGGGTTGCAGCTACTAGTTGGCTGTACTGGTGCTGCTCGGCCCTGGTAGGTTTGTTTGGTATCTGCGAGAGAGCTGTTAGAATGCCAATGCGGTACATTCCAGGGGCTCCACGTGCTATCAGATGGTCTAAGCCATCTTTTACGCCAAGACGTCTATCTGCCCTCTCCCCGCAATTCCCGCAATCTCCAACATCCCCGCAATTCCCGCAATCTCCGACATTCCCCGGACACTCCTCCATAAAATATTTCATTAAAGCTGCCCGTGCATTTTATTTCTTGGCATGTGTTTCATAAAAGAGGTGGCAGAGTCCCTGGAAAAGATCCATCCGCTTGAAAGGGCTGACCACTCGTGGGATAACGTTGGCATTCTTCTGGAGTTTACCAGCACCGAAAGAAAAGTGCTTCTTTGCATCGATCTGACCCATCAGGTTCTTGATGAGTGCGAGGCCCTGGGCGTCTCTTCCGTGGTAGCCTACCACCCAGTTATTTTTTCTCCGATCAAGCAGATCAACCAGAGCACTCCCCTCCTCTACCGCTGCATAAACATGGGCCTGTCAGTGTACACGCCACACACGGCCCTGGATGGAGCCTCTAACGGGATAAATGCCTGGCTTGGCTCGCTCATTCCCAAAACAGAGATCGTTGATACTGTTGGGTTCATTCAGGTGTTTAAGAATCAATCAACCATCAAAGAAATCCTGGTCGCTCTTTCCACCGCCCTCTCGCTTGGGTGTGTCAGGTACGCCCTTGCAGCGACCCACACGCTTGACAGCCTTCCCGAGCAGATTGCTACAGGGGCCGGGTCAAGTGCCCGGTCTTTGAAAAAGCTGGCTGAGGAGGTGCCTGGGGAAAAAGAGAGCACTCGGGCCTTGCCGTCGCTTGTTATCACCGGGGAGGCATCGCATCACGACCTTCTCTTCCTGAACAGGTCGAATGTTTCCGCTATTATCCTGGAGCACTCTCGGAGTGAGCGGGGCTTCCTTCAGAGGGTGAAGGAGCACCTAGAGGAAGACACTGGGGCAGAGGTTCTCGTTTCTGCAGCGGACAGTGACCCAGTGCTTTTTTTCATGAAATAAACGGAGCTCAGAGCTACCTCAAGACCTTTATTTAATTCTCAACTGCTGCCTGCTTCTTAACAACAATTTGTCCGTCAAAGTTTTGGACGAACCATTCCATTGCTTCCTCCTTGGTCACTCGCTGGTTTTTGCCAACTTTCTGCTGTCTCTTCTTTCTCTCGCCAACTCTTCTTCCTGGCTTGGATAGAACGATGCAGAAGTCCATTCCAAAGATACCAATGCTGGTGTCGTACTTAATGCCAAGGTCGATGTGTTCCTGGATGCCAAACCCAAAGGTTCCCGTCTCTGAGAAGCAAGTGTTTGGTAGTTCAAACTCCTTAACTCTGAGTCCTGCCTGGAGGACCTTCAGTGCTTTCTCTCCTCTGACAACTACGTTTGCAGCAATCTTTTCGTTTCTTCTGATTCCAAATGCTCGAATGGTGATTCTAGCTTTGCTGAACATAGGTGCTTGTCCAGTTAGTTGCTCAAGAACCTTGGCTGCTCTGTTGAGGGTGTCATCACTCTTTCCGGTGCAGATGTTTAGGCAGAGCTTCTCAAGTTTTATCCTTTGCATAGGATTCTTTTTTTCTTCCATTTTACTGGGGAGCTAAAAAATATTAAAATATTAGCATGTGTCTGTGGTAGTCTGTGGTTCGGGTGGTATGGGTGGTAGTGTGGTCAACCTATGGTTTAGGCTGGGTCTTTGGCATGGAGGTGTGCATTTACTTTGATTACTCCTTTGCGCGTAGCCTTACAGAGCGGCTCTCCCTCTCCAATTATGTACTTAGGTATCTCCAGGGGAAACTCGCTCACTGGGTAGAGCACCCCTTGTGAGCGGAGAAAGATCTTTCCGTTCTTTAGTTGAAGCACTGAAGCGCCTTCCAGAACGAAGTTCTTTGGGATCTTTATGGCAATTGCTGTTTCCATAAATAAAACTTATTCACTGCTCAGATATTTATTTGGTCAGTGCTAGTGTCGGGGTACGGCACGGGTCAGTGTCGGGGTATGGGTCAGTGTTGGGGCCAGGGTACGGCATGGGCCAGGGTACGGTACGGGTCAGTCCGTGGCCGTTCGTGGCAGGTGCCTAACACAATTTACCAAACACGGCCCAACCACTAACCCACCCCATAACCCAAATACGGCCCCATAACCCGAGCACCAAACTATTTAAGAATAATTTTTTTAGTCATTATGGACATTAAAAAGAGTGCAATACCATACGACATAAAAGACGTGACCAAAGAACTAATCGGGCAACAGATTTACATTACGGGGTGGGTTAGAACCTGCCACGAGGTTGGGAAAAAGATTTTTTTCACTGTTTATTCAGGGGGGCACTTAGCTAAATGCTTCTACAGCGTAACCGAAGACAAACCAAGAGTTCACCTAACCAAGAACACCTCAGTTGAAGTGTTTGGTGAGGTAAAAGCCAACTTTACCAAAGACAGTTTTGACTGCGAAGTGCACGTCAGTGAGTGCAAAGTGTTCGGGGACAAAGCAGCTCCAGGCTTTGAGATTGACAAAGAAACAACGAGTGAGTCTGTTTTGCTTGACCACGGACATCTTCTCCTGAGAGAGCCTGAACGGGCAGCTACCATGAAAATAAGAGCTGAACTGCTTCGCATTACCAGAGAATACTACTACCAGAAAAGCTACACCGAGGTAACACCCCCAACACTTGTCCAAACACAGGTGGAGGGCGGCAGCACTCTTTTTGAGCTGGACTACTTCGGCGAGAAGGCCTACCTCACCCAAAGCTCGCAGCTCTACCTTGAAACTGCCATTCCTGTGTTCAACAAGGTTTACTGCATTGCCTCGTCCTACCGAGCTGAAAAAAGCAACACCCGGAGACACCTGAGCGAGTACACCCACATTGAAGCAGAACTTGCCTGGATAGACTTTGATCGTCTGCTCTCAGAGATAGAAGACCTGATCATCTATATCATGGAGGGGTTCAACAAAGTCTGTGTTCCAATTCTTCAGCAGTTCTCGCTACCTGCTGAGAGCGTAGCTATTCCAGCCAAGCCATTCAAGAGACTGGCACACTCAGAGGCCATTGATATTCTCAGGGAGCACAACGTTCTTCAGGAGTCTGGAAGGCCGTTCACTTACGACGATGACATCCCCGATGCCCCCGAAAGGTTTGTCTGTGAGAAGGTGGGCCAGGGAGCGCCTATTTTCCTCACTAGGTTCCCCGCCCACATGAAGAGCTTTTATATGGAGAGACACGGGGAAGGTCTTACCAACAGTTGCGACCTTCTCTACCCCGGCGTTGGAGAAATCGTTGGGGGGTCAATGAGGCTGTGGAAGCACGACGAGCTTTTAGAAGGCTTCAAGCGGGAGGGTATCTCCCCGGCCCCGTATGCCTTCTACACCGACCAGTCTCTCTACGGGCCCACGCCCCATGGAGGGTACGGCCTAGGCTTTGAGCGGATCATTATGGGGCTGATGCCAAAGATTGTCCACAAAGTAAGACAGGCCTGTCTCTACCCGCGCTTCAACGGCCGATGCACCCCCTAAAGGGGCCACGGTACGGCACCTTACGGGCCACGGTACGGCACACAGTACGTACGGGACAACCTAATAAACGCTTGATGTTTTTTATTGCGTGCTGGATATGGCGTATGGCGTATGGTTATGGCGTATTGGCCCGGTTATTTCGACGTTTTCGATGTTTTCGGCTCATTGGAGACTGTTTTCTGTTTCTTTTGGTATGGCTCTAGGCCCTGCCTCTTCCTGGATGCATCCTGGGCCTTTCTTCGGTCTTCGATCTCTTTCTGGTTAAGCCCGGTCTTTCTTATCTTGGAGACAAAGAAGCCATCGGTGTTGTGGACGTGTGGATAGAACCGGCGGGTCAGTCTTAGCGAGGGGTGGAAGTGGAGGCCTCTGAAGGACTTAAAGCCCTCCCTGCCAATGGGAAGGTCCGTGTCAACCACCCGGGCATTGGGCCGCTTCCTGAGGAGGTAGTCCACGACGTACTCGTTCTCCTCCACCAAAATCGAGCAGGTTGAGTAAACAAGCGTAGCTGTCTCGGGCTTGTGCGAGTCAAGCATGTCGAAGGCTTTGAGAATGAGCCGCTTCTGCTTCATTTGGATGCGCTTAATAATCTCAGCATCTTTGTTTCTCTTGGCCGCAGGGTCCTTTGAAAGCACCCCCGTGCCTGAGCACGGTGCATCAAGCAGCACCTTGTCAGCCTTGTCAATGGGGAGGGCTAGGCCGTCCATGTTCATGCAAACGGTGTTGGTAACCCCCATCCTCTGGATGTTTGCTGCGAGCGAGCAGACTCTTTCTTTGGAGACGTCGTTGGCATAAAGAACCCCGGTGTTGCTCATGAGCGCAGCGATGTGGGTGGTCTTTCCCCCGGGAGCTGCACACATATCAACCACCTTCTCATTCGGCTGGGGGCTGAGCGCCATGACGGGCAGCATCGACGAGGGAGACTGGAGCATGTAAAAGCCGGCCAAGTACTCCGGGGTGGCGCCAATGGGCACGTCTGTGTTGTAAACAACTGCGCCGCAGTCGCTCCACTCAATGCCTTCAACGTTTACTCCCCTGGTGGAGAGCTTGTGGAGGATGGTGCTCCGCTTATCGAAGAGGGTGTTGGTTCTGAGGGTGGCTGGCCGTTTTTTATCTGAGGCAACGATGAACGCGTCTTTTTCCTCGGGGCTAAACATCTCTGTGATCTTATCGAGGAGGTAGTCGTTGTAGGTTGCTTCTATAGCTGTTCCTAGCCTTTCTAAGTTTTGGATTCTCTCGTGTATTTCCTCTACTTCACCGTGCATAATTTTGCAAAAAACAAACGGTGAAAGACTCTATTTATTAGTGGTAAAAAGAACGCCTGCTGTGTGGGCGTGTGGCTGGGCGTGCCCAGAAAGCTTTGGGGAAGAAAGAGGCTCTGTTCGAACCTCGGCCTCTCCCAGGTCTTTGAGGTGTGCTTCAAGAATCTTTTCTCCGGTGCTAAGATTTTTATAGTACAGCCGGTGGTAGCTTCTGATTTCAGTCGCGTTCTTGGTGACGATGTAATTGGCGAGAATGCCCCAGCTCTTGCCTATCTGCGGGAAAAGCAGGGCAAAGGTTTGTCTTTCGTGGGCTTTCCAGTGCTCAACACCGCTCCCCTCCTTTTTCTCTCTGTCCCCCCTTATTCTTGGAACTTTTGTTTCCACGGCTAGGAAGCGTTTGTAGTACTTGTAGTAGGCCTTGACGTCCTCTTCCGTTTTTTTTGGAAGATCGTTGATGTAGTGGGCCCACTTCTTTCCAAGGTCTGGGAGAAGGGTGATGAAGGTGTTTTCTTCCTCGGTGGACCACTCTTGGTGAATAAGCTCCTTCAAATCAACGTCTCTGATTTTTCTGGAGTCTTTGTACGCCCCCTGCCAGGACTTAAGCCTAAAAGTGTACTTCTTGTGGTAGTAGATGTGAATAAGGTCTTTGGTGGTTCTGTACGGAAAGAACTCTTTTTGGATGGCGGAGAAGTCTTTGCCCCGCTTGCCAAAGGCCTTTCTAAGAAGGTTGCTCTCTCCCTTGTAGATGTAAACCCTATTGGCAATAAGATGGGCTTTTTTGGGAGAGATCATCTTGGTGTTGAAAACAAAGGCTGTAACTGTATTGGGAAGAATATCTGGAACGGGTGCTTCGTTAAGAGTGCTCCTTGTCTCTGCGCTGACCAACGAACTTCCTATCACTTCAGCTTCAATGCCCAGCGTTTTTAGCCCCTGGTTCTCTTCCCAGTAAGCTATTTCTTCTTCTATCGAGTACGGAACTGTTTCGTTGAGTTTCTGGCTTAAACCTGCCACCCTCTCTATTTCTTCACTCTCTACCTTCTCTTTTGCTATAATGTATGCTACAACGGAGATAAAGGATGGGGCCGGTGCCTGTGGTGTATCGGCAGCACTGGCCTGGTTGGTGGCCTGGCTATCGGCCTGGTTGGTGGGGGGTGCCGGTGTGGGTGCCGGTGTGGGTGCTTGTGGCGTAGCGGCAGCACCGGGTGGTACAGCATGTCTATATCTATGTCTCTGTGGCGTCCATTGGTGTCTTCTTCTGTACTCCGCTGGTTGTCTGTCTGGATGGGAGTAAGAGAACCTAGAAGACTCGGGCCGCTTTCTTCTCTCTCTTTCGGGGTTATGCCAGCTGTGTCTTCGTTCACCATCCATTCTCCAAAAAGAAAATTGCTATTTCATCTATTTTCTTTTTGTTTTTTCATGAAGGGTCTTTCTACTCCCAGCTTTACTAAAACCGGAACCACCATCGTTGGCATAAAAGGCTCAGACTATGTCGTTTTAGCAGCAGATACAAGATCAACAAACGGTCCGATTGTAGCTAACAAAAACTGCTCAAAAATCCACCGAATAGCTGATAACATCTACTGCTGTGGCGCTGGAACAGCTGCAGACACCTACTTTACCACCCGTATGGCCGAGGCGTCGCTGTACAGGCACCAGCTGAAGTACGAGAGGATACCTTCCCCGATCCACTGCATAAACATCCTTAAAAGGCACCTCTTCCGCTACAGAGGAGCGGTCCAGGCGAGTCTTATTGTTGGGGGCCTCGATGCCGACGGCCCCGTTCTTTCAGGGATCCATCCCCACGGAAGCGTAGACTCTCTCCCGTACACGGCCCAGGGCTCAGGGTCGTATGCAGCCATTGGCATCCTTGAGAGCCAGTACAAGGTCAACATGACGATGGAGGAGGCCGTGGAGCTCGCCTCCCAGGCCATAGAGGCCGGCATCCGCAACGACCTTTACTCTGGGTCCAACATTGACATCTGCACCATTCAGAGCGACCCAGCAGCCACCTTTGCCACCAAGCACACGCGCTCACACAAGGTCATTGGAAAAAAGGAGCCTAGCACCACCTACAGCTACCCCAGGCAAAGCATCCATATCAAAAAAGAGCAGGTCTACTCCCTGGTAAGCGTAACTGATGCTATGGAAATACATGAATAATAAAGGGCCTTGTGGTACACCACGGTACACGGCGCATCACGGTACACGGCATGTGATTTATTGGGTGTGGGTGCTTTGGCCTTGTATGTCTCGCTTGTACTTTTCCTTTAGATCTATGTACATCTGTGAGAGTTTGTCTATCACTGCTTTGTCCCTTAGAGAGATTTCCAGGATCTTTTTCTCGGCAAGGTTCCTGGCTTTGTCCGTCTCAGCAGCCACCTTGGCCGCAACCATTTCCTTTATCTTGTCCTTGAGGCAGGTAGTTACGCGGTGGAGCTTTTCCTCGTACTCTTGTTTGAGAGACTCTTCTTTTTTCTTGTGGAGGACTTCAAGCTCTCTTATCCGGGTTTTGTACTGGTGGCGAAGCTCTCTGACCTCTTTTTCTTTGGCTTTCTTGACCTCTTTCTCAATCGTTCCCTCCATCGTTTCTTTCATGGAGAGAACTTGGCTTTGGATGTCTTTGAGCTTGAAAAGCTCCTGTTCAACGGTGTGGATCTTGTCCAGGTTTGAGGTGTTTTCGTACCTGGTTCGGAAGGGCTCGAGGCTTGTGCTCGGGTTGGTTCGGAAGGGTTCGTGGCTTGGGGCGTTTTCGTACTTGGTTCGGAAGGGCGTGAAGGTCTTTTTCTTGGTTTCTTCGGTGTTTATTTTACCGAGCTCAATCGAGTCCTTGAACTTTTTAGCGAGGTGGTGCACCTCGCTCTCTCCTCCAAACTCCATAAATAAATGAAAAAGAATGTTTGCTGATGTACAAGGAGGACGAGTGCGGAATAATTCGTCTGGTCAGAGCAGACAAGCTAGACAGAGAGATAGACCTGCTCCAAAGAGACCCCATAACCATGAGAACTTACCTGAGTCTTTCCATTGAGTGTCTAAATAAAAAGAAAGACTTTGTCATCGCTGTGGTGGTCCTAGATAGCCCCCAGGATATGATTGATGATTTTCTTCCATCTGAATCAATAAGGAAGGGAATGGTCTATCTTGGGGAAAGCATCAACATGCACCGATTCGAGGTGTCCCTGAGCAATCCAACGGTGCTGTCCATCTTCAAGAAAGACGTCCGCGACCCCATCTCCCAGGGCGCTATCAAAGGCATCTACTACTACAACCTGCCCTACCTGCAACTAGGCACCTTCCTTACGCCGGTGGTGTCTCGGGCTATCCAGGCCCGGGACAAGGGCCCTGACTGTACGCCAAACCTTTTGAACGAGATGATGGGTCTTCTGCCAATTCTACTGACCACCACCTACATTGGCCGGGACGAAGACTATGCCAAGAACAGCGTTTTCCACCAGTACCTCCAAAGCTGCAAAATCCTTGAGGACCTTCCCTGTCCCAAAGAAGCCAGTGAGCGAGCCATCGAGCAGGAGAGGCAAATCATCTACCTCTCCCTGCTTGGGCTGATTTTTTGGTCTATTCTAGCATGCTGCTTCCAGATGTACCACCAGATTATCTCCATGGTTATTATTATTGCGCATCTTATTACGGGCGGGATATGCCTGCTCCTGGTGTGGGTCAACCGGATCCTATAGGGCTGCTCCAGCCACCTGCTTGTTGTAATATATACCATTTAGTCTGTATTGAATGTAGCCAGCCAGGTGCGCTATGGGGATAATTGGCTGCTGGGAGGTGAAGGAGCTATCTATAAGCGGGGATATGTCTTTAATGGGGGAGTTCTGGACAATGCAGAGGTGGACTTTCAAGGAGAGAGCGACAACTGCAAACAAGGCCTTTGCTCGGGGCGGAGTGTCTCCCTCCAGGGCCGCCCTTTCAGCAACGCCTAAGGCCTTGTTTATCGAATTTATCGAATTTATCGAATGTGTCGACCGCTTGCCACTATTTAGGCCGCCCAGGGTGGCCACAACTGACTCCAGCCACAGCCTGTGGGCCAGGGGGCGGTTGGTAGCTAAGCAGGCTGCTCCTTTCTGGAACAGGTCCTCAGCCGCTCTGAAAGGGTCTTTTGGGGGCTGTTCTTTTACATCTTTCAAGAAGGTTGGATATTTTCCTCTGGCAGTTATTGGGGCGTCAAAGTATTGAAGATCTACAAGGGAAAGAAAAGAGCGGCGCAGGTCCAGGTCGGGCGGTGCAGAGGTCCCAGGCATGTAGAAAAAATAAAAGGAGCAGAACCTCTGTTTGCAAATATTTATGACTCATTCCCAGTCACAGGTGAAAATAGACTTTGGCACCCTTGCAAAGCCGGGGGAAAAAGAGAAAGAAACCCAAAGCTATCAATCGGAGATAAAGTCTATGATGTACGCGTGTGGCGATGTGCGCACGCCAGAAAAGGAATCAAGCCTCTACATTGAGCAGATTGTTTACGCGCAGATGAAAAGACTTCTTGAAAAAAGCACCGAGGTATCCAGGCTCAGGGAAAGTAAGCACACAACGATAGAAGACGTTGTTTTTGTTCTGCGTAAGCACCCATGCCGCGTTAAAAAGCTCTCAAACTACATCATTTTCAAAGATGTCCGAAATAAGGTCAAAAGAGAAGTTGTTTCACTCAGCACGCGGACGGACAACCGGCTTAAGTACGGGTGGCTTCTGGCAAACACCTACGAGAACGTAGATGAGCTAAAAGAAAGACTTCTCACGATTGACCGAATGACCGAAAGAATGACCAAAGAAGAGTATTTGGACTTTACAGAGTGCAGGCAAGCATCGTTCACGTTTAGGAAGATGAAAAAGTTCAAGGAGTTCCTTAACACGGACTACAAGATAAAAGATGACATTGTGGACATCCTTGGCTTTGTTGCCTGTGAGATAGTTTTTGACATTGTTAGCCTTGCAGGAGAGATAAGCTCAAAGAAGCTCAAGAAAACAGACGAGCAGCCAAACGTCCAAGGCATGTTCAGGATCAAGCCCAGAAAAGTTCCAATCTCCATTCCCGACATCGACGAAGCGTGCAGGCGCCTAAAAGTTCTTGGAATACTCTGCTAGCCCGTTACCAACCCTATGCACTGCCTTACCATTTATTACGCATTGCGCCATGCTGCATTACGCTACCCATTACGCTACCCATTACGCTACCCATTACGTTGACGCAGCTCTAAGATTGAGCATCTTGGCAGATGCTATCTTGATATAGTCGACCCTGTATGCGTCGCTTTCAATTAGAAGCTTTAGCTCGGTTGGTGTTCTATACTCTTCTGAGAGGTAGAGCGCTGCCAGCCCTGCCACGTGTGGGGAGGCCATTGACGTCCCTGAAAGTGCTTTGATGGTGCTTTTAAGGAACGAGCTGGGTATTTGCACTCCTGGGGCATAGACGTTGACACACTTCCCTGTGTTGCTAAACGGTGCAATGTTATCTGTTTTATCAATGGCTCCAACCGTTATTGCCGCTTTAATTGAGGCGGGAGAGTAGCTGCAGGCATTGGAAGCGTCGTTTCCGCCCGCCACAACCAGGGTAACTCCCATCCCCATTGCTTTATCTGCCATTATGTTAAGAACTTCGCTTTTCACGCCGCCCAGGCTCATGTTAACCACGGATTTTGGCGTGTTTTCCATCCTGATTCTTTTGTGGTGCTCCTTCATGACGTAGACTAGCCCAAGCACAGCCGACTCAGTTGTTCCGTGCCCCAAACCTGACAAGATCTTAACGGGAACCAGAGTTGCCTTTTTTGCCACGCCCGTATTGGTTCCGGCAATGGTTCCTGCACAGTGTGTTCCGTGTCCGTTATCGTCCTCGGCATCAAGGGTGCCGCTAATGATGTTGATGCCACTGGAAACTCTTCCCAGAAACTCTGGGTGGTCCCTTTGTATCCCAGTGTCTAGCACGTAGACCACCACCCCTGCGCCACCAGTTTCCGGGTAGACGTACGTGTCGAGGGTGTAGACACTTTTGCGCTGGGCTACGCGGCTGATGCCCCACGGCGCTGCATTTTGAGTCACCAGGCCTTTTGAATCGACTGGGTAGTGCATCTGTTCGAGAATAAATTGTTTAGACTCACTCTCTGTCATGTTTTTGGGTCCAGGCATGGGTCCACAGATGGGTCCAGGCATGGGGCCTGTTTCAGGCTCGTTAGATGGGAGGCATGGCAGGTTTGTGACTCCGTTATATCGCAGGGCCTCTGGCTGGCCGTGTGAAACCAGGGAAGAAACATATATCCATGGAAGGAGGGGGTGCTTCTTGTGGCGGTGCTTCCGGTAGATCTTTTTAATAGGCTGCCTTCTAAAGTGTCTTCTTCCTTTGATAATGTTGTGTCTTGCCTTGATAGCTCGCTCGGTGTGAAGCGTTTCAGAAGGGCCCCCCCTTATCAGCGCATTGAGGGCGTTGGTGTCCACTGGTATTTCACCGACTGGGCGGTTTTCTGGGTCTTCGAAGACCTGGATCTGGTACTCCTGGTTTTCCTCGACTGCAAGCACTTCAGGTCTTTGCTTTATCTCTGCTGCAGCTGCTTCCGTGAGGTTTCCACTGTACCCTGATATTCCGGGGGCGCTAAACCCTTTGACGTCCTCTATGTGGATGTTTCTTTCCTCAATCCAGGCCTTGTGCGCCACAGAAACCTGGGCCTCTGGTGCGTCGTTCAAAAGCACAAGGTATCTTTTCGCGTGGCAAAGAGAAAAGAGCAAGGCTCCACACCCGAAAACGCTTGTCCACGTAACTGTTCTTCTGGAACCCTGGTCTTTCTCTAGCAGACGAGCCATTCCCTGTTCGTCTTTTTGCTGTTTCCGTCTAAATAGGGAATCTCACACACTGCCTCATCTCAAGACAAATCCTCAGAAACTTTATTACTCCTATCCCAGCACAGCGTATGCAACAACACCAATGACTGTTATCGTGGCTGTAGTTATACTTGCATACGAAATGACTTTTTTGGAGGTCGGGCTAAAACTGCTGGACTCTTCCACAGATATTTTTTGGTAAGCTTTCTTTTTTAAAGGCCCAGACTTGGCCAGCCTCTTTTTGGGGGCGTCCAAAGGAGAGAGCCCCTTTCCAAGCACAACGCTTCTAAACACGCCTGAAAGAGCTTCGCTGTGCTCAATGCTGGCCTTGAAGCTTTCAAAGAGTGTGTCCTTGCTCCAAAGCTCGTTTGAAAAACAGAAGAACTTGTAGAGAATCTCTTCGCTGCAGATAACGCTCTTGCACGTCTTAAGGTGGGTGTAGATGTAGTAAAACACCGACTGGATCAAAATCTCTGCCTGCTCATCCCTTTGGATGGCGTAGTTGATTCCTGGCTGGATAACTTCTCGAATTTCCTTCAGCTCTTGCAGGTGCGAGTGCTCCTCCGTGCATGACTCCAGAATGAAGCACACCGTCTCCAGCACCCCATTCAGCGAGAAAAGGTTGCTTCTGTTGTAGGTTGGAACGAACTTTTCACTGCTGGTCGTGTAGTACTGCCCCAAAGCACTGCCTGCGCGGTAGTTGGCACCAATGTCAACCTTGGCAATGAAGTTGTCTGGGTAGATTTCTCGCCCAAGGTTTCTTTCCTCGATGTTTATAACGCTGGCATCGATGCATTTGTACATGGGGGGGTAGAAGTACTCCTCTGCGCCCGTAAGCGTTCCCTTGGCAATCTTCTGGATCACTGTACTCCCAAGTCTTTCAATCGAGGTGGCGCCAACCATAGCCTTGCCAAAATCAGCCAAAGAGAAGAAAAGGTTTTTCAGGTAGTCGCACTCTTCAAGGTAGATTGGACTCTCCACACCCTCTGACTGAAGAATTCCAACAACACTTGCCTCGGCAGGTAGGTTGAAAAGTTTGGCCCGCGACAGCCCACCGCGTGGATAGTTCCTCAGCACGGGCCCTGCTGGCGTTTCGTCCTGGCAGTAGAGGTCCTGCATAAGAATGATGTTCAGAATGGCTGCTTCGCTGTGAATTGACCCACCGCTAATTTGTGCCTCAATCGCTTCGAGTAAGCTGCCGCTGCTAAATACAATGTGGGCGTTGCTGGTTCGCATGTTTAGCACCACTTTGTCCATTTCAAGGTCTGACCACTGCACCGTGTTGACCACAAGGTTGCTGGGCAGGCTGCTAAGCTCTGCGAGTGGAACGTCTATCCTAAACAGCCGTGTTTCTGGCTCAGCCTCCAAGAACCTTTTTAGGAGAAGAACCTTTTGGCAGGTCAGGGAAATGTTTGTGAACAGAGGCAAACTATGGTCCACATCTATCTTGATGGAGAAGTGCTTGTTGGCTGAAGGGAAAAGAATGCTTGACACCCCCACCCCGCTCTTCTGCGCGCTCTTCGGCCCGCTCCTTACAGAAGCATCTCCGTTTTCTGCCTCTTTAGCTGGCAGACTGAACATGTTCCAATGCCTGTCCCGAAAGACCTGGCTAAAGCTCTTATCTGACACCTTGTTGCTGGTTCGGCCACCATACACACTGAACAACCCGTCTGTGTCTCCGTGGGCCCATGCCTGAGAGACCGTGCACGCGAGCATTGACAGAAAGACAACTTTTGACATACAGCCGTGGAAGACAGACTATTTATGCTTCCTTAGCTGATAAATGAAAAAATCACAAACAATACACCAACACTATCTCTGTGTTGACATCCCTACCTTGGCCTGTAGAAGGGTCTTGGTCAATGGCCAGCTCAAAAGTCAATGGCTAGCTCAAAAAGTCATCAATGCGCATGGGTTTGGGGGTAGAGGCCAACTTCCCAGGGTCCCGGGCAAGAATGTTTGCAACGTACGTCCGGCAGCTGCACCTTTGACAAATAACTTCTAAACCGTCCCCCACCACCCTTGTTCTTGCCGTAACGACTGGGATGGACAAAACCAGACATTTTGAGCAAAACGCTGCCCTATCAAGCGGATCGATGGAAAAGTGCCCAAGTCGAGATGCATTCTTTATCTTCTGGATAATAACGCCTTCCACGCCGTTCTCATACGCCCACACAACCAAAGAGAACAGGTACTTCAAATTAGCGGTGCTCATTCTTTTATTCTCGGAGACAATTAATTTTATGTTCCTTGAAGAAGTCGAAATAGAAGGGTTCAAGAGCTACGGGGCCAAAACGAAAATAGGACCAATGGACAGGAGGTTTACAGCAATTACTGGGCTGAACGGCACGGGAAAGAGCAACATTCTTGATAGTGTTTGCTTTGTTTTGGGGATAGACTGTCCCAGGCTTTTGCGGAGTGGCAGCATGAAAGACCTTATTTTCAAGCACGGGCGGTCCTCAAAGGGCGAAGCCAGGGTCACTCTTAGGTTTAGCAACGACGATGCAGCCACGAGTCCTCCGGGGTATGAGGGCATGGAAAGCGTTTCAGTGACCCGGGTCATCACCGAGGACGGGAAGACCAAGTACCTGCTCAACGGGCACAACGCAACAAGCAAAAGCATTACCCGGTTCCTGCAGTGTGTAGGTCTCTCAGCGCCCAAGAAGAGCTACCGAGACGACACCGGCGCTAAAAAGTACGACAAGCCCGAGCCTCCCTACTTCATTGTCATGCAGGGCCGGGTTGGCAAAATTCTCAGTATGAAAGGGGCCCAGTTCCTAACGCTTTTGGAGGAGTGTGCAGGCACCAGCATTTTTCGGGCGGAGAAGCACAAGGCGTATGCGACCTTGGAAAAAAAGGAGAAGAAGCTGGCTGAAACCCAAGAAACTCTGGCCAAAACGATCTTTCCCTTCCTTGAGCGGTTGCGCCTGGAAAGGAAAGAGTTTTATGAGTCACGGGAAGCCCAAAAAAAGCGTGCTTCGCTCAAAGAGACCATCAGTGCCCACGAGAGTGCGATTGCTGCCATTGAGGCTGAACAGCTAGCTGAGGAAATGGCCCAGGTAGCAGAGAGGAGTGCAGAGATAGAAAAGGAGGTTGAGGCGCTTTCCAGCGAGCTTGTTTCAAGCAAAGAGGGTGTGGCAGATGCAGACATCATCACACTTCAGGAAAGAATCGATGCCAAAGAAAGAGCTATCTCTCAGATGATGGTGGAAACGCTTGAGGAGACAAAAGCCCGAGCCACCAGGCACCTCGATAGAGGAAAAAGCGACCTAAACCAGGTTTTAGAGAAGTATGCCAAGACCCAGCTGCTCATTCGGCCCGAGCTGGAAGAAAAAGCGCTTCCCGAACGCCTCCGCCCCGAGCAGTCCCTTCACGAGGTCATTGTCCACCTTGAAGCCTCCCTTGAGGCAAACATCGGGGGGTTCACTGAGAAGGAAAAGGTGCTAAGAAAGGAGCTAAGCGCCAGGGGGGGCGTCCGAACGACCCGGATCGAAAAAGAAAGGGAGAAGGAGCGGCTCTCGGCAGAGATAGACACTCTCTACCAAGCCTCCCAGAACACAGCCACTGAAATGGAAGGCATTGAGGACCGGCACACAATCAGCGAGGAGCAGGCGCAAACAAACATTGATTTGCACCAGAGGACGCAGCCAGAAAGGATCCAGCAAATAAGAAGGGAGATAGAGGACATCAGGTCTTCTCTCAAGTATCCCTGTCTCCCAGGTGTGCACGGAACACTCTCTGAGCTTATCAAGGTGCTGTGCCCCGAGAACGTTACTGCAGTTGGGGTGGTCCTTGGGGGAAGGAAAGACTTTGTGGTGGTGGACGACGAAAAGGTTGGAAAAGGCGTCATTGACCATGCGTCGACCCAGGGAAGGAGGGTAGACGTCATTCCCCTCTCCAAGATAGTCTCCAGGGGTCTAAGCACCCAAAAAGAAGATGCCTCCCGGCAGTACGGGTGCATGCCTCTAATTGAGGCACTTTCCTACCCCAGAGAGCTAAAACAGGCGGTTGAGTACGTTTTTGGGGGATACATCCTTGCTCCAGATAGAAAAACAGCTATTGCGCTCAGGGACAGGGAGTCGCTTACCTCGGTGACCAAGGAGGGGGAGTTGTTTGACCGGCGAGGCACGATCACTGGAGGAAACATTGACACGACTAAGTTCAGGTTCGAAGAATCAAAAAAACAAAAACTTTCAGGCCTTGAGGATTCACTCGCTGCAGCCAAAGAAACACTCCGAGTCTGCCCTCTTGAGCTTCTTCTGCCGTCCAGACGTCTTCTGGAGCTTTCGCGGGAAAGAAGGGTGCAGCAACAATCGATCCAGAAGTGTACAGCCTCACTGTCCGCGCTTAACTCAGACGAAGACCCAAAAGAAGACGATCTCCTCCAAACATCTGCAGCACTCGTTGGGGTTATCAATCTCCACAAAGAAGTAGCCAACATCAAGCAAACGGTCCAAAGCCACCTGGCTGAGGTAGAGAGACTCTCCGGGGCGCTAGCCCAGAAAAAAGAGGAGCGCAGGGCCATTCAGCGGGAGGTAGAAGGTCTGGAGGCCCAGAAGCTTGCCGGCATCCAAAAGAACGAAGTCAACCGAGCCAGGCGGTCAATTCAGGTCCGCGAGGAAAAAAGAATCAGGGACACGCTCACGGCCCTTAAAAAGGAGCAGAGCCGGCACCAGAGCAAGCTACAAAAGCTGTCCCAGGCGCTAGCCCACACCCAAGCCAAGGCCCACCCGCAAACCCAAGAAAACAAAAACCAACTACCTGACCACCGAGCCAGCCCGAACACACTTGAAGGGCTAAGAAAAGACCTGGCCCGGGCGCAGGCCGAGTACGCCGTTATTCTTAAGGTGCCCAAAAAAGACATCAACCCGAAAAACATCGAGCTGCTCGAAAAGAACGAAGAGCTTGAAAAAACCCTCAAAGAGAGGATAGCTAAGCTCCAGAAGAACAAAGACACCATCCAAAAGTCAATTGAAAGATTGAATGTTCTAGAAAAAGAAACAATCACCAAAGTTTTTAATTCAGTTAATGACCGAATAGGGAAATATGTTAGATACTTTATCCCGAGTGGTGATGCCAAGCTTGAAGCCGTCGGGGACTCTCCCATGAACGGGGTAGAACTGCTTGTTAAGATAGGAACCTGGAAAAAAGGACTGACCGAGCTAAGTGGGGGGCAAAAGTCTATCTGCGCCCTCAGCCTTATCTTCTCCCTTCTCAAGTCGCGGCCCTCCCCCCTGTACATTCTTGATGAGATAGACGCCGCCCTTGACGCCAGCCACACCGAGGCCATGGGTCGGATGGTTCAGTCAGAGTTTCAGGGCTCACAGTTTTTGGTTGTTTCTCTTAAGGATGGGATGTACCACAACGCCAACGTTCTTTTCCAAACGTACCTCCGAGAAGGCACCTCCGGTGTCCAAAGAATGTAGCGTACTGTGCCCCGAAACCTCGCAAAACCCCGAAAAACCCGAAAAACCTAGTAAGGTAGTTCGTATCTCTTGAACGCATTAAAGAGGGCTGTGGCAAGTTCAGGGTTGCTCTGAACAAGGGTGTTTCTGGAGACACTGACGTACTGGCCAAGGGTGTGTGGAAGAGCGCATCCAACAAACACAATTGTGTTCCACAGAAACTTAGCCTCCTCTATCTCCTCCTGCGGTGTAAGCTCTGGAGCAGGCTCGCCCGCCTCTTTATTGGGCGAAAAGGGCGCAAGGAGTGGCTCTGCTGTTTTCAGGCGCTCCAAAACATCCTCGGGTAGTGCCGGGACAATCGAGGAACACATTTCCTGTGTTAGCTGCACCCCCTCTCTCCCAAGCACCTCGCAGAGATAGAGAAGAATGTCGTAGGCATTGAGCGAGGAAAAGATGTAGAGCAAAGCAATAGAGAGAGACTCCGTTGCAGTGAACGACACCCGAAAAAACGACTTAATGAAAGCCTCAATAACAAACTTGACCTCATTAAGACTGTTCCCTCTAAGTACCTCCCCAGAGGAGTAGATGCACAGCCACAGGCCAATGACCATTTCCTTTGACGACATTCCCTCGTCCTTTACCTCCCGGGTGTACTCGTTGGCTATGCCTGTGCAGTAGAGAGAGGTGTCTAAAAACACCGTGTAAAACTCCCGGCTTCTTTCAAGGTGGAAAAGCATGGCCTTGGAGTAGTCGGGGAAGTAGTTAATAAACTCTTTCACTCTACAGGACCTGTTCTCTCTAACGAGGCGGCGGATGATCTTTTCCCTGGCCGTGCACACCTCTGTGCTGATAACCTCCATCAGAACGTTAACCTCCGTTTTTAAGGTAGGCCAGGTAAAAGTCATCTTTTTAACAATCAGCTGGTAAAAGGGAAGAGATCTTCTGTTTTCGGTGTTTTTGTAGATCCTTTGGAGAATGCTCTTCTTTTCTTTGGTCTTGGCCGTGACCATGACTCTGTCTTCATCTACGTACCCAATGACCGTGCCGTCAGGTATGGAGCTAAGCGTCTTTTTCAGCTCTACCCGGGTGGTGTTGATACCAACCAGGTACGGGACAGGCGTTTCAATGAGCTTAACGTACTCTGGGTGGTTCGGGAGGGGCACGCAGAGAAGCCCTTTCCACCGGTACGGCATAATTGAGGAAATAAGTGCTTGGGCGTAATTAACCAGAATGTCTGTGTCCTGGGAGATAAGAATAACCCGGTGCTCCAAAAGCAGGTGGTAGAGCAGGTCAAAGAAAAAAGACCGCGACGAAAGAACTGGAGCTCCTATCAGCGTTTCCTTAAAGAGGTAGTTGCTGCTTACTTTGGGCTGCTCTACCTGCACCACCTCTTTAAGCCGGGTGCATATGTAGGTATTGTACTTGGTAATTGCCTGTAACAGGCTTTCTTTGGTAAGCGTATGGCTTAGCAGAACCAGGCTTATCTCTTTGTCTATGCCGTTGTCTATGTGGTTGCCGCGTATTCCCAGGAGGTAGAGAATCTCTCCTTTGGTGTTAAACATTTGGGTAGATATCTCTGTACCTGACAAACACTTTTCCAGCCCAAACCACATTTCTACCTCTGGCCGCGGTTTCGGGTATATTTCTACCTCTGGGCGTGGGGTGTTTGGTTGGGGGGCGGCTGTGGGCGTGTTTGGCCGGGGCGTGTGCGCGGGTGAAGCGCCCTCTGTGCTAACAATCTGTTTGTCCACCAAAACAGCCTGGGTCAGTGTTCGGGTGGTGGC
This sequence comes from Nematocida displodere, assembly GCF_001642395.1. NCBI lineage: Eukaryota > Fungi > Microsporidia > Nematocida > Nematocida displodere. Next base: position 573,315 of record NW_027138130.1, on the reverse strand, counting down.
TCGGTACTTGAGGACAAAGATCTGGCCACCAATGGTCACAGCGTATCCAGTAGGCCTCTCCTCCCGTGCTAGGAAGTACTCTCGCTTGGGTGCGCCCTTCTTCCGCTCAATGAGGATAACACCTTTTTTTGGCTGTTCTGATTCTCTGTCAATGAAGTTGAACAAGAGGATTCTTCCGTTTCTATCAAGCAAAACCTCTGAGTACACCAGCTCATCCTTTATTTCCACTATTCTCATTGTTGTGATGGGAAGTGGGAGTGGCTCTCTAGGCGGAGGTCTGACTACGATGTAGAACTCGTGCATAAAACAAAATTAGCCCGATTATTTATTTCATTATTTGGGCCTGTGCCGTGTTGTGGGCCTGTGGTGCGTAGGGGCTGTGGGCCTGTGGTACGTAGGGGCTGTGGGCTGTGGGTGGCCCTGTGGCTTTATTTAGACTTCTTGCTGCTGAAGTCGATAGGATTTCTTCGATAAATGGGCCACCCAGGGACCACCACCAAAAGAGCCAGCAAAAAGGTGCCTCCTAAAGACAGAACCAGGTTTACAAAGTTTGAAGTAAAGATTCCCACCCCTAAAGAAAGCGTGCACCCAAGAATAAAGATTGAATGAAGAATCTTTAGAGAAAGATCCTGCCCCACATAGTCTATTTGCGGGTTAAGCTTTGAAAGAAGGCTGTTTCTACCAGAGACTGCCATAAGAATGAAGAAAAATTAAATATTTATGTCAACAGAAGAAGCGCTTACCCTGGGAAATGAAGTAATTGGATCGGGGCTGCCAGCAGAAATAGTTTCTCTGTGCTCCTCTCTCCTGGAAAAAGATGACGTGTCAAGTGAAGGTCTTGCTCTTATCTTTAAAGAGATAATAAAAGAGTTCGGGTATGGGTGTGAGGTTGTGGTATGGGGGCTAGTCCCAAGATATGTTTGGGCGTTTGGGGGGGTGGCAGGGTATTGTTTGACTGTTCATAAAGCATGTACTCGCTATAGAGAAAGATGCAGGGATTGGCTCGGGAGGGGTACCTGCGGGGCCTGCCCCCCTTTTTTAGCTCCTGCTCGCCGTAGATGAAGGGTCCGTGGGGTGGTGACGTGCTTTGGATGATTTCAGCAATGATAGTTTCTCTTTTGCGAGTGTCAAGGAAGAGGAGCGTGTCTGGGCCAAGGATCTTTCTCAGTCCACTCATTTTCATTGGCGACCTCAGTTCAATGTATCCACGGTACTCTGGGAAAATAGTTGTTCGGGTGATTTGCCAGATAGAAAACCTTACTGCTGGGTGTATTTGTAAGAGTAATGAAAGATTATCGGCAAAGAGTGGAACGTTCTTTTGGAAGCTCCATCGCCTGCTTGTTTTTGTTTTTGGTACTTGCATCGTCTTTCAATGGCATCGTTGTTGATTTATGTGGGGAAAGTGTTCATCTTTTATTTTAAAATCACTTTTGTTTTGGCGATGGAGTTTTCAAGCACCGAGTCTGAAGAAAGCTTTCAGGGCCCTGAGAGGGAGAAACAGGGCGGGGGGAGTGTTTCTCTGATACTTTCCGTTTCTGTTCTGGCATTTTCGCTCAAAAAGACTCTTCAGACACTTTCAGGCATTGGATTTACCAGCAGAGACCATCCTTCAGCCTACAATCTGTACAAGCGGGTGCGTGAGAGGCTGGGCGGGGAGGGTGCTTCGTGTTTAGAGATTTTTCGGGAGTTGACGGTGCTTGGTGTCTGTTCGCGGCTTGTGCATTCAGTTTCTGTAGGTGGGGCCTCTCCCTCTCTTTCTTTGGCGCTGGAGATTGTGGTGGGGGAGAACGTTATTGTGGAGGGGGCGAGGGGCAGGGAGGGTCTGGTTGTGTCGATTGATAACCAGCAGGCACTAACCAACCACTCTCTTTACCTGTCCAGGCGCCTTGCAGGTGTGATTGAGTCGCTAATTCCAGAAAGAATTAGCAGAAACAGGCACTTCACAGCGCACGATGCCAAACAGGTGGAGGAGATACCGCAAAGCAAGAGGGAGGCAGAGATGCATCCTTTTTTCTGTATTGATGGCGGTAAAAAGAGAGAGATTATTTATCCGAAAGGTTTTGGGTGGGTTGGTTCGATCAAGGATCGAAGCACAAAGCCCACCGCGAACTCTTCGCTGCAAAGAGAAAGGCTTCTTCGGGTTTATCCACGGACACACCTTCACCGGCTCATGACCCTCCCGGAGATACGCCGGGTAGACAAAGTGCTGCAAAGCGGTGCGTGTCCCTTCCGGGTGCTTCAGCCCAACACAAGCCACCCCAAGCCCATTAAACTCTATGCGCCATGGCAGATAGATACGCCCCAACCCCAACCCCAGCCCGAACACGCAACATCCGCAACATCCGCAACATCCGCAACATCCGCAACATCCGCAACATCCGCAACATCCGCAACATCCGCAACATCCGCAACATCCGCAACACCGGCAACACACCCCCGAATACATACCTTGGTGGGCATTCCCAGCAATTCCGTCCTTCTCCTAGAGACGCACTATGTGGCATACACTGGGCTGGGGCTTGGGAGAGTGCCGTGCATTGGGAGGAGGTACAACTATCAGACAGACACGTCTGACAATGTTTTTGAAGGACTTCTTATCTCAAGAGAGGAGTATAGCCAGCACCTAGTCCGAATCAAGCACCAAATTCTCAAAAACATCATTACAACCATTCTGGCCGAGAAAAAAGCACTCATCCTTCATTTACAGCTGTTTTCCAAGTACTGCCTCTCATATCTTAGCGTCCTGGAAAGATTAGGGGCTGGCCTGTGATGGTTGGTTCGGGTTGGGTTTTCAAAAGTCTCGCAACGCTCAAAAGAGTTTCGGGTGCCCAGTTACAGGCCCAGGGCCGACCCAAGGATGTCTTTCAGAGGAATGTCACGCGTGGCATAGTATGAGTGGCCTTCCTTGTGAATGTATCTGGGCTGAACAACACGGTCGGTGGAGATAGGCACCTCCACGGAGTGGAGGTACTCTCTTGTATCCGTATCAATGGCTGAAGAGGCCTTGGTGCCCTGGAGCAGGTGCTTGGTCGCTCTCCTGGTGTATAGATCTACTTTGGCCAGTGTGGGCGCTTTTTTTATCGCTCGGGATAGGGCAGTGATCAGATTTTCTATATACGGAAGAATGGCCTGTTTTTGGTAAGGCACGCCATGGTAGATAAGAGATCTAGTGCGGGCCGTGTTCGGGTTTGGAACGGGTGGCGTGGGGATCTTAAAACTAAGCGTAAGATCGTTGCAGAGTGCCTGGTGGTAGATATACGCTGGAATGGTTTTGTTCTCTTCGTGGTAGGTGCGGGTGTCATACTCAGAAGACTTATCAGCCAGAAGAGCCAAATCCTCCAAACTAAGACACTTCTCTGCATAGTTCTCAAATAAAAGATCTGCTACGCCAAAAGTGGCGCTTTTACAGAGATCTTCTATCTCCACAAAGGTCTTCTTTCTTTCTCCTTTCGTGTACAGAAGCCGCCGAACAACCTCAAGAAGGGATAGTTTGGCGCTGGTAGATTGAGCACAGCCTTTCAATCGACTGGACAGGGAAAAGAGGTGTAGGTCAGCCAGAACCTTCCCAATTCTTTCTCCGTTTTCCACCCGAAGCTTTATCTCCCGGGGCATCTCAATATCTTCAGAGTGGCAGATAGCTTCGACCCGGGCTAGCGTCCGGACCGAGTCGTGGTAGCATCTGACCACCATAACCGAGCCAAGCGAGTCAACGGCTTTTTTGCTGAGCTCTTCAGCTAAGACAATGATGGGGACAAATCTGTTTTTAGCCTCAGCCACCTTGTAGAGAAGGTTTGGATCAACGTCTCGGAGCACCACCACTGTTTTTCGGTTGTGGAGGTCTCTTTCTCTCTTGACTTGTTTGATGGCAGCGAGAAAGCTGAGCAAGTCTTCTTTTTTGTCACTGTCAATCATCTTTTCTTTGTAGTTAAGGATTCGGGTGGTAAGATGAACGAGCGTTTCTTTTCCAATGCCTGTTTTCCCCAAAACCAGAGCCACAGAAGCCTCCCTGTCTGTGGAGGCGAGCCAGGTTTTGAGCTGGTGCCAGACACTCTCTTGGGTGACTAGCTCGCTTGGAAGCTTGGGGTGGTGCTTCTTCATCGTTTTAAAAAGTGCTGAATTTTCGTAAACAAACAATGACGGACGAAGAGTCGCATGACACCTCATACAGCACTTCAGTTGATAGCATCGGGGAGGCACAGAGCACCCAGGAGGCAGCACAGGAAGAGGTTGACATAAAAAAGACCAAGCTTTATCACACCCTTACACCCTGGAAAAAGATCTCACACGCCATCAGAGAATTTCCTTTGGTGTATTTTGCATGTTTTCTTCTTTCGGTGGTGCTAATAGCACTGGCGTACGTTGGGCAGCACTTCAGGGTAGCTGCAAGCATACCTCTGTACGAGAACGACGATCTGGTTCAAATGAGTGTGCTAAAGATTGTAGCGACTGTGGGGTGGTTTTTTTTGGGGTACACAGTGCTCGACTGTTTCTTGTACTATATAAGTAGCTATCTTCTTGATAAGGTAGACTTTTTGACACTATCTATGTTTCACATCAACAGTGTATCAACACTGCTCTCTTCGCTGGTGTTCACGTTCATTGCGCTGATTCTTTTGAAGGTGTGGGAGGTAGACTACAAAATCAAGACCATGTCATCAATCACGCTCTCGCAGATCGTTACTATGTGTCTGCTTGCCCAGCTTTTGATCATCACCAAAGACATCCTTGTAAAAAGGGTTAGAATGGGGTTCAACCACACAAACTACCTCACGCGCATCCAGAGGTGTTTGCTGGAGCACCAGTTTGTCAAGACCCTTGAGGTGGTCAAGCGGCGCATCAAAGGGCAGCAGGGGGGGAAGATCAAGAGGTACCTACTGTTCTCCCACCCCGCGCAGGAGAGACACAGCGATGAGGACTCGCCTGACGACTCGCCCGCCACCGGGGGGCAGGAAAGCACTGAGAAGTACTTCAAGCCCAAGACTCTGGTGCTTCCCCCGGGCGCGGGGGTGGGGACCAAGCAGAAGATGATTATCTTCAAGGAGTTTGAGAAGATCATGAACAAAAAGATCTACCACATGGAAAAGACGCTGGGGTTTTCCCAGGACCTGAAGCAGTACGCCCAGAAAAAAGCAGATAGCATCTCGCAGTGGCTCCAGGTCGACAAAAAAAGGTTCCAGATCAAGCATTTGAAGAGGTATGTGGACAGCGAGTATGTGGACACAATCACGCGGATTCTTGGCATGCAAGAAACGCAGCCACTGACGGAAAAGGAAATAAGTTCGCTGATTGAAAAAACGCGAAGAGAGAAGTACTCGGTTAAAAAGAGTTTGGTGCAGATGGACAAAGCACTCATTAGAGTAAGCAGGTTTATCACCATTTCCATTGTTCTTTTTGCCACCACCATTCTTCTCTCCTCAGCCATTGCCACCAACGACGTCATCAAAGGCGTCACTGGAACGTTCTTTGGGCTCGGGTTTATCTTCCAAACCAGTGTGAAAAACGCGATAGACAGTGTGATCTTCCTCTTTATCGTGCACCCGTACGACATAGGCGATAGAATCCGGGTGGAGATAGAGAAAGAGGAGCTAAACATGGTTGTTTCAGAGCTGAACGTTTTTTCAACGGTTTTTTACCAGTGGGACGGGGCCAAGATCTACATCCCAAACCACGTGCTCCTCCAGAAGTGCATCCTCAACGTAAGAAGAAGCGGGCTAATGGCAGAAAACATCCACTTCCAGATATCCTTTGACACCCCCCCCGAAAAAATCCAGCACCTGAAAGCAGAAGTCTCAAAGTTTATCAAAAAACACCCGAAAGACTTTGCACCGTACTTTATGTTCAACTACCACGCCATAGAAGACACCAACAAGCTCCATCTTAAGATCTACCTGCAGCACGCTATGAACTGGCAGAACTATGAGGGGTACCTCCAGCGAAAGGCCAAGTTCATTATGTTCCTGAAAGCAGCCATCTCCGAGCAAAAGATTGAATACTACCTGCCCATTCAGCGGGTAGAGCTTGTGGCCAAACAGGCGGCGCCCATCCACCCGACGGGCAGCGCGCCCATTGAAAGCTCAGCCGTGGCAGCTCCATCTGCCTAGTCGAATAAAGAGCGCCGGCTGCTTGGGTTAGTTCGGGTTAGTTCGGGGCCGCGGGTTCGATTCCCATTGGGGTCTTTTTTATTTTGTTCCTTGTCGCTCCTATGAGTCCGGCAGAGAAAAGGCTGCGGCAGCTACTTTTGCCCCTGGGAAGCATTCTCCCGAGTGCCGCTGCGACCATTGACGGGGTAGAGTCTTTTTACGTGCTGCAGTATGCTGCACACCCCAAGGCAATAGAGCTTGCTGAAACCCGGGCCAGGTATGTTCCCTACAAGATTAATTGCGACCTGGCCGAGCAGTACATCAGGGACATGGCGCGGTCGTGGAGGGACCCCAAGCACGTTCCCATTCCCAAGTTCAACAACGCCAACATCTTTCTTAGGTACTTAAGAGGCGCTCCGTGGAGGGAGGTTTTTTCGCTGGTGGGAGAGGTGGGTATTATGAACATCTTCAAGCAGTACATTGTGGTGGCTCTGGGGGGAGCGTTTAAGCCGGCGTCGTTTCAGCGCTCCCCTCTTTTGTTCCTTAATGGGGACCTATACAGAATTTATCTGGACTTAAAGGTGTGCAAAGCGCCGGGAGTGAGAAAGACGCTTCGGGGGAGGCGGATTGACCGGGACAGTATTGGGACGGTGGCGGTTAGCGATCTTTTCAGAGATCCAGAGCACATTCCCGACGATCTGTCCCAGTATCATGAGTTTTTGGCCAATATACACACGGCAGACGTGGAGAAGATATTCAAGCGGACTGTGCGGTACATGCGGAAGAAAGAGGGGGACGGTGTTCGGAAAATAGAAGTAGATTGCAGGTATGTCATAAAATACCTGATGGGGGTGATCAAGCAGGTTTTTCCCGGACTTTTTTCCAAAAAGAACCTTCAGGTTCTCAAAGACAAGCTAGTCCGCATCATTAACACCAACGACGACGTCTATCTTAGCGACACCCTGAATGGGTTCAGCGGGAAGGTGGGGCAGAACTCCCGGGAGTCGCCGCATCAAAAGCAGCAAATACTGCACGGAGTGGTCAAGTTCATTTGTGGGACGTACATGCACTACCTGATAAGGAGATGCACCATCATGCACAAAACCAGGGAAGAGAGCAGGTTTTTCCAAAGAGGGAAGTTTTGCAGGATGAGAAGAGACTACGTCACAGCGCACCTCAGCAAATACTTCGTGGAGGCAGAGAGCCGCCCAGAAACACACTCCACGCTAATGGTGATAGCCAAAACAGATAGTTTTAGGATTGTTTTTGAAAAAGCCGTTGGAAAAGGGGGAGGGCCGGCCAAAAGACTGGTTGGCGATCTAAACAAAGAGTGTGTTTGTGTGCTCACGCACGAAGCCAAAGCCCGGGCCAAGAAAGCCGGGCGCGCCTTCTTCTCCACCAACCCAGCCGACCTGGCCTTCTCGCTTCTCAAAAAAACGGACGGCCTCAAAATCGTCAACAACTTCAAAAGGCTGCACCAGCCGCGGTTCCAGGCCAACGAAGACCTCTACATTCTTCAGCTGGACTTTGCCAAGTGTTTTGACAACATCCAGCACTCGGCCCTGAAAAAGCTCCGAATCCCCGAGTCGCTCTTTGAAAAGCGGCACTACGAGCTCTTCCTGGCAACAACCCTGGGGGACAGGAACACCTACCAAAAGCTGGTTCTTTCCCCCGACTCCTCGACCAACAGCAAGGTTCACACGGCCAACACCGTCTACACCGACGATCTGATCGAGTCAATGAGGCAGGGAATATTCAACAACCACGTGGCCTACAAGGGAAAGTACTACCGGCAGGTCCGAGGCATCCCCCAGGGCTATCCCGCGTCCAACCACCTCTGCTCATACTTCCTGGCCAGGCTGGACAAAACCATCTACACCCAGCGAGAGGACACTGCCGTTATAAGATACATTGACGATACGCTGGTACTTAGCTGGTCTCTGGAGGAGATAGAAAGAATCATCCAGCGTATTGAGACCACCCAGGAAGAAACAGGAATCATCATAAACTATGCAAAAAGCAAGCTTGTCCGGCACAGAGAAGTGGCACCCGCCCCAGCACCCACACCCAGCAACCAAATCACCCTACAAGCTCGCGACCAAATAGAGTGGTGCGGGATTCTTTTCTGCACCCAAACCCTGGAAACCCTGGTTAGCTACAAGAGAGGGAAGGGCCGAGAAAGAGGAAACATTGACGCAATCACCCAGGAGCTCAAAGACATCATTCAGGCCAACATCCGAAAAGGCACACATAGTAGATCAAACATATACAGAAAAAGAAACAAAGAAGCCCTCCGAAAAGCCATCTTCTCCCGAGTCAACGAGTGGAGCCGATACAAACTGCCGCAGAGAAACACCATTCTAAGCGTATCTAAGCGGCTGCTCCTCCATCCACGCATGAAAAGAAAACCAACTTCAGGCACAACCCCCACCCCCTTTGCATAGGTGTACAGCTCAGCCGAGGTAAATTTAAATCACAAACCAGCCCAGACCACCCCAATCACCGACTAGTGCAATTTTTTCAATGAAGAAAGTAGCGGTCATTGACGCATCTGCACTAATCCAAGGACTCTTAGAAGTGGTGGAGTTTGACCAGGGATACATTCCCGAGTCTGTCTTTGCCGAGGTAAAATGCGAGCTTGGCCGAGAGCGTCTAGAAAGATACTCGTACAAACTAGAGGTCAGAAACCCTAAGGAAGCACACATTGCCACAGCCCAGAAAAAAGCCGAGGAGCTTGGGTTCACTGGTCTAAGCAAACAGGATCTAGACCTAGCAGCACTCTCTCTGGAGCTCATTGAAGAGCTGCCCACCGCCATAAGTTCATGGATGGGCCCTAAGGACACGTCGATTGAAAACGAAGTGGTTTGCATCACCTCCGATGGCGCTCTCAAACACGTTCTCCTCCTCCTCGGGGTCTCCCTCCACGACGGCTTCACCGCCGACGAAAAGAAGTACGTCCAAAGATGCTACACCTGCCAAAAAATCTACAAAGGAAGCAGAAAAATAGACTTTTGCAGCCTCTGCGGCTATGGAACCATCACCAAGGTAACCTGCACCGAAGACAACAATGGAACACACTTGCATTTTAAAAAAGATTTCATTAACAGGCCGCAAACTATTACCTTTAAGGGAAAGCCAATCAGAAGCTCCGATCAAAAGGAGTACAAGTGGTACAGACAAACAAAGAACAAAGAAATGCGACAGGACGAGAAAAGCCGAAGAGAAAGCCAAAAAGAGGGAGAATGGATGGTTTAGCCAAATAAACGGAAGTAATTTTCTTTTGTTTGTTTTTGTGGATGCATTTTTACAATAGGAGATTTGAGGACTGCGTAGGCCTTTCAATCTCTTATACGCTTATCTTCTACTTTGGGGCCGTTTCCAACCCCATACTTTTCTGGGAAGACATCCAGGAGGAGAGAGCCATCCGGGGGGCAGTGATATTCATTAACTGCGCGCTCGTGCTTATTTTTGGCCTCCTCTTCAAAGTGAGCAACACGCGGGGATACTTAGAGGCGAAGGAGTACCGGGTAGGCGCCAGGTTCTGCTACGACTGCCGCCAGTCCAAGGCCGAGCGGGCCCACCACTGCAGCAGATGCAAAAAGTGCGTTAAAAAAATGGACCACCACTGTCCGTGGATAGGCTCCTGTGTCAACGCAGACAACTTTGGCAACTTCACCAAGCTCCTGGGCACCGTATTTATCACCAGTCTGGTGGGCCTGGGCCTTTACAGCGTGAAGTTCCACCGGCTGCTCCGGGTCATGGTGGGCATTACCAGCGCTTCGTGGCAGCTTGCAGTCGTTGCAGCAAACATAATTGCTCTTGTCTCAATAGCTCTCATTATCATAGTGCTTTTGGTGAGACAGACGCGTCTTATGCTAAGCAACCTAACCTACGTCGAATGGCTCCATGTAAGGAAGCTGGACCGGCTTGACATGGTCTGTCCCAAGAACCCCTACGACAAAGGATCCCGGGGCAACATGTACGAGGTATTTGGAAGTCCTTTGGACTTCATTCTTTGCCGAATGCCTCCCTCCCAGGACAGCATCAAATACAGCAACTACTGGCCCCCAATCCGACTGACCAAAAACGACAGCATCAGAAGTAGCACCACAGCACTTAACAACACCACAGATTCAGGTTGGGGCGGTGCGTAGTGTTCGGGCTGTTCCAGGCTGTTCCGGGCTGTTTCGGGCTAAGGAGCGGTACGGTACACAACGGTACGGTACAGGGCAGGAATGGTACACAACGGTACGGTACAGGGCAGGAATGCTACATAGCGGTACAGAACGGTACGGTACATAGCACAGTAGTAGGGCAGATGTAGAATAAAAGCAAATGATAGTAGGCGTTAGGCGGTCGTACTAATATCTAAGCATGTTTATTCTTCTTTGTTGATTCGGGGTGTACAGTTCTCTGTTTCGCAGGTCTCATCCTCACAGCTATAACAGTCCTCTACCTCAATTTGGATCACACCTTGGTCCATAGCTTGGTCCACGACCTGGTCCACACTCAAACCCTGGCCCACGAGCTGGTCCTTTGAGGCTGCCTGGCTCTTAAGCACGTGTGCCAGAGGTGCCGTGGTTGCAAATGTAAGTTTGGTTCTGCACATTCGGCAAATGCTTGTTTTTGAGCCGCACGGGTCGCAAACAATGTTGTATGCGAGGGGAATGGCTTTTTCCTGGCAGACGGTGCACCGGGACAAGTGGTTCTGGACTTTGTACTTGCGGTACTGCTTCCTCCAGAGGATTTTTTCGGTGCATCTTCGGCAAAGGTTGCTAACCGGAATCTTTTCTATTTTCTTGGTAAGTGCTGAGTTTTTGTTATGCTTGAAGGCGTAGGTGTTCTGGTGGGCTGGCTTTCTGGAGTGTGTTTTTTTCTTTGACTTCTCCTGGTCCATTAAAAATTTTAGCTCTCTTTTCAGCCAATGACTACCAACCCCTTCCAGGCCCACCAGCCCAAACACTCTCTGGAGCACTGCCTGGGCGGCGTCCTTGGAGCCTCCCTCCCCCGGGCTCCCATTGAAAAGACAAAGCCTGGAACGTCTCCAAAACAGGCGCCCTCTCTCAGCGAAAAAGCTCTTCTCCAGAAGCTTTCAGTGCCTGCCCGCCCCAAAGCGCCTCTCTCCACTCCAGCCGCGCCCTCCGTGTTCAACGCCGCCAAAGCCACCCTCACCCCCGAAGCCAAGGCTGGGATTGAGCTAACTCTGAAAACGCTAATCTACTACCAAGTACCTGAAACACATACGGTGAAAAAAGAAGAGGGAAATGCCTTCAAGACGATTTTCCTTAACTGGAGACAGGGCCTAGCAGGTGTGTTTGCCCAGTACAGAAAAGCATGTATCAACAAAGAGCCTTTTTTCTTCTTTGCGTACACCGATGGAGCGACGTGCTTCTTCCACACGCCCGGGTACCAGGGATGCGCCCATCCCTGCTGCTCCGGGAAGAAGTATGCGCTGTCTATTTCCGGGCTAGACCCACAGAGCAGTCTTCTCAGCGATGGAGCATTCGCAGAAAAGAGCGGCGTCTTCTATTTATCAGGACCAGGTGTGCTGTTTATTCTTGACTCCATTCTTAACACCGAAGCCTCAACCATCCACCCGCTTCCCTTTATCATTTCCAAGACCCCTTTCCTCCACGGCATATGTACGAAGCCAGCCATTTCCTTCAGAGCAGAGAAGAGCACTGTGCACCAGATGTTCAGAGCGTCAGCGACTGGGTGGATGCTTGGCACAGACTTCCCCGAGCTCATTCTCGGTAGTTGTTTTTCTTCCCGCACGGTTTAGGGGTGTCGGGGTCTGTGTCAGGGTCAGGATCGGGGTGGGCGGTCGGGACCAAGCTCAGTTACGTCGAGAGGGTCGTGGGAGTAATGAAACAGCCGGCAAAGATCTATTTTGTCAAAGGCCCTTGGGTTAGTTTTAATTCGGGCTGGTGCCTGGTGAAAGACCCCGGAGGAAAGGTCTTTTTTCATCTCCTGGCTCGTGTAGATGGAGTCCTCAATGGTGCCTTTGCAAATAAACCTGAATACGTCCACTGGTCCAACCTGGCCCATGCGATGGGCCCTGCCCTTAGCCTGTTCCTCATTGAAAGGGTTCCAGTCCAGGTCAAAAAGAACCACCGTATTGGCCTGTGGGATGTTAACGCCGACACCGCCTATCCTGGTGCTTAGCAGGAGCACCTCAGACCCAGCCCCCTGGCCAAAAGCGCTTATTACGTCAATACGCTTGGAAGGGGGCGTCTGTCCATCAATCACGGCAAAGGGCAGGGCGAGTGTTCTGCCAATGATTTGGAGCATCTCTCGGTACTGGCAAAAAACAAGGACCTTGCGCGTTTCTGAGCGCTTCTCCCAAATCTGCAGCAGGCGGTGAAGAAAGTCGACCTTCCCGCTCTCTCCAGCGTACGTCTTAGTAACCAGGCCAGGGTGGCTGCATATTTGTCTTAGCCGGCTGATGGTCTTAAGCGGACAGCTCTTCCCAAGGATGGTGGTCCGGGTCTGGTCGTCCTGAAGAGCCTCCAGGTAGAGGGACTGCTGCTCCTCCGACAGGGGGCAGAAAACAATCGCCTCGTGCTTCGGGGGCAGCAGAACGCCAGCTTCTTCTTTGGTTCTTCGGAGAATAATGGAGGCAATGCTTTCCTTCAGGTACGCATTGATGGCCTCCCCCCTGGCTTTGTCATGTGGGCTAGCTCTTTTAAGCTTGCTTCGTTTTAGCGGCTCATCTATCTCTGTTTTGAACCGCGCAGAGTCCCAGAAGTGCTTAGGTCTAACCGTTTCAACAATGCTCCAGAGCTCCATCAGGTTGTTCTGGATAGGCGTTCCAGTAACTGCAGTTTTAATGCCCGCGTCCAAGCTGCGGCAAAGCACCGAGATCCTTGCCTCTTTGTTTTTGATTCTCTGGGCCTCATCCATAACCACCAGGTCAAAGTACATTCTTCGCAGCACGCGGTGCTTCCTCTGGGCCATTTCATAGCCCATAATAACGACGTACTTCCCCTCCGAGGCCCGGAGGAGTTTTTCAGCCTGGGCCGCTTCAGTGGCCAGGCGATGCGGGAGGGAGGGGGCAAACTTCTCTATCTCCAGCGCCCAGTTCTTCACCAGCGTCCGCGGAGCCAGCACAAGCACCGACTGCCCGCCCCTCTCCCAAAGTCTTTCAACGACGCAAAGGATCTGCAGCGTTTTCCCCAGGCCCATATCATCGCCCAGCACAAAGCCCTGTCTCTTTCCAACTTTTTCCATCATCCAAGCCACGCCCTCTCTCTGGTGCTCTTTAAGCGTGCTCTGATCAATGCTCATAACAGATGCTGAATTTGCAAAATCTTTAGCTTTGTAGTGCAGTGGGACGGGGCATGGACAGTGACAGTTTTTTATTAAGCAATGGTGGCCGACTTGATCTTGTGGACGAGGTGCAGGTCCCTGGCCATGAGCGTGACCCTCTTGGCGTGGATTGCACACCGGTTGCTGTCCTCAAAGAGGCCGGTCAGGTAGTTCTCAAGGCTTTCCTGGATTGCGAGAATGGAGGAGGACTGGAACCTTACATCAGCCTTGTACTCAGAGGCTACCTCTCTGACAAGTCTCTGGAAGGGAAGCTTTCTAATGAGCAGGTCGGTGGTCTTCTGGTACTTTCTGATTTCGCGCAAAGCCACGGTTCCTGCCTTGAAGCGGTGGGGCCTCTTTACGGCAACAGTTCCTGCAGTGGTGCTCTTTCGCGCGGCTTTGGTTGCAAGCTGCTTTCTTGGGGCCTTTCCACCCGTTGACTTTCTTGCTGTTTGCTTGGTTCGTGCCATGGTTTCTTTTTCCGGAGTCTTTAAATAGAGAAAAAGGCGGCAAACTCTCCCGCCCTTCCAATATCTAGCAAAAGGCGGGAAGAGAAAAGGCGGGAAAATAAACTATAAATATTAAATGTTTTGTTGTCGTCAATGACACTTGCAGGAAGAGGAAAAGGAGGAAAGGGACTTGGAAAGGGCTCAGCCAAGAGGCACAGACGAACAACACAGCAGGTAATGGGAATCTCCAAACCTGCCATCAGAAGACTTGCCAGAAGAGGAGGAGTCAAGCGTGTTAGTGCTGGTGTTTACAGCGAAATTAACAACATGGCCAAGATGTACCTCGAGGGCATCATTCGATGCGCTGTCACTTACTGCGACCACGGAAAGAGAAAGACTGTTTCTTGCCAGGACGTGCTCTACTCGCTGAAGAAGCAGGGAGTTACTCTGATTGGGTTCGGATCAACCAGGTAAAGCAATAAATAAGCACACTGTTACACCGTTAATCATTTTAAGCTTGCTCGTCAAATAGTCTTTCCCAGGTACTTAGGGCGAGCGAATAAAAAAGATATGTCGGAAAGAAAGTACCGCGCAAGACTGACGCCCACCCAGAACCGCTTCCTCTCGCTGGTGTACGCGCACAACCCGCGCCCAGACTCCATGCTCCGGCGCCAGATCGCCAAGGACTTTGGCCTGCCTCTGCGGAGTGTCCAGGTCTGGTTCCAGAACATGCGCGCCCGGGACACCCGCGCCAAAAAAGCTGCCTCCGAGTCCAGAGAGGCGCCGTGCCCCCCGCCCTTCTTCAATTCAAGCGTGGAGACGTATGAGGAGTACTTTACCCCCAGAGACGCCGACCCAGAAGAGCCCTTCCACCCGTTCACCTTCTTCACCCCCTGACCCATACCGTACCACCCCGACCTGACCCCGTACCACCCCGTACCACCCCGTCCTGACCCCCGTCCTGACCCCCGTACCACCCCGACCCGATGCACTATTTGTTTATCCTTCGTATATACGACATAGCTTATCCCAACACAATGCGGAACAGAAGCCGGGAGTACCTGAGCCAGCGCCGACTTGAAGCAAGCGAAGCCAAAGAAAAGAACGACCTTGAGGTGTTTTTCCTGAGAATAGGAAGTCTTCTGAAAGACCTTGATGACTCGGTGGGCTGTGTGGAGAAAGAGTGCCTTGCCTACTCCATCCCACGGTTCACCAGCAAGCAAGATATCGTCCAGAGAATTGAGCAGTTGAAGTACCAGGTAGCCCTTAAACTTACCAAGGCAAAGACCGTTATGTCTGAGTTCTCTGCTAAGTACCACCGCTCGATCAACAGCAGCCTGGTCGAGTCCATTGGGGTGCACTTCCACTACAAGCTCGACCTGATGATTGTCCGGACCAATGCATCCCTGCGCCGCATTGAGCAAGCCAAAGCAAGCCACTCGGAGAGAGAGTCCTCCTCGGCCTCCCTTGAGGGCGTTTACAAGTCCGTCTACTTCATTTCAAGCATCATCCGAGAGCTTAAAGGGGTTGTCCTCTCCCAGTCCGAGAAAATAGAAAGACTCGATACGGCCATGGACCGAGTCACTGACAGCGCCAGGAAAACCTCGGGCGAGATATCTTCAATCTCAACGTTTGGGTCTCAGGTAAAAAACCGAATCATTACTCTTTTATTCTTTTCCATCCTGGTGCTTATCCTCCTCTCAGCCATCAAGGCATACACCCACCGCTAGCACGCGCCCACCGCTGGTCAGACATAGACACAGCCCTACTCCTGGACCCTTTCCCTGGGCTTGCACCGAATGATTCCGTCGCAGCGAAGGAGCATTTCAGTAACCTCGGCTGCCCTGGTCCAGATGATTTCTTTGAGCCTTAGAGACTCCTTTACCAAAACGCCCTCCATGCACTGGGCGCCCTCGGCGCCAACGCCCCAGGTGAACACTCCCTCTTTGTTCTTGCGGAGAATCGTGTCAATCGTATCGTCGGGGTTGTGTCCCGCGTTCTCTGCTAGGATCCTGGCTACTTCCAGAAGAGCCCGTGAAAAAGCTCTTTCTCCCTCGGACTCCGGGGTAATGGCACACGAAACAGCTGCCTCGGCGCTGCCTCCGCCGTAGACGTACTCCTGCGTGTTCCCCTTCAGCACCTTGATCGCCCCAATGAGCGACCGCTCAGCCTCTTCAAGGATTTCCTTCGAGGGCCCCCGAATGACGATCGTGCACGCCCCCGTGCTGGGCACGCCTGAAAACCGGGTGAAGGTTCGGTTGGAGAGCTTGACCCGCTCAACGCGGCGGCAGTGGCCAACGTCGCTGGGCTGGACGCTCCCAAAGGTGCTGAGAATCCGCCCGCTAAGCACCCGGGCCAGCATCTCCACCCCGGTGAAGTCGGCCCTCTCAATGGACATCTTTCCCAGCCTGGTGAACTCTTGCGTGGGGTAGTCGTAGATAATCTGTCGGTTGACAATAACATCGGCGTGTGCTGCAATGCTGGCGACTTTTTCGGACATTTTCTGTTTTTCGGCCTCCTCCAGCCGCCCAAGCTCCTTAGGCGAGGTAACTGAGGCCTTGGCCCCAAAGATTTTTACTTTGTCCGTGTCCATGGCCGTGTTGACAATGAGCACCCTGGGGTTGTCCATCGCTGTGTTCTGGCCCGGGCCAATCTCGCACTCAAGAAGAAGGCCCTCGTCAACGTAGGAGTCCGAGACTTCCCCGCCTGCCAGCTTAACTACACTGATCATATCTATTTCAACAACGGTTTCTGAGACTTTAACGGCCAGCTCTGCCAGGCTTTGCAGCTCCATTGGCGAAAACTTTGAGGAAAGGGTCGTTTTGGCGAGGTTGAGCTTGTCCTCGTACCTCTCGGCCGTGTGCGACAGCTGTCTGAGCCTGGCAATGGCTTGGAGGTGTGCCTTCCGGTACGCGCTAATGACGCGGTAGGGGTGGGTGCCTTTGAAAATAAGCCGGTCGGCCTCCTGCAGCAGCTCTCCCGTAAGCACGGTGAGGGTCGTTGTTCCGTCCCCTTCGTTTTCTCCGTGCTCCTGTGCCGAGTTAATCAGAATCTTTGCTGAGGGTCCATTTGGAACGATGTTCTTTAGGACAGTTGCTCCGTCGTTGGTAATGATAGGCTCTCCCTTGCTGGTGTAGAGAAGCTTAAGCATGCCCCTGGGTCCAAGCGTTGACTTTACGGTGTTTGATACGGAGATAGCTCCAACGAGGAAAGACGTGCGTGCTTCTTCTGACTTCTCCTGGGTTGCTCCTGGTCTAAGCAGCTGTGACATAAAAGAAAAGAAAATCTGAAAGATATTTTATGGTGGTGGCTGGCTTGTTTAGGTGATGTTGCTACCGCCACAAAAACCTGGCCCAACTCTGCCAAACAGATCCAAACAATGAAAAAGGGAGCAATAGCCAAAGTCTATGCAATAATTCTCACGGCTCTAGCCCGAGCCACTGGAGCACAGCCCTTTGCAGTAACCAGCGACCTCGGCACAGCCACTGAAATAGGCCGAAAGATGCTCAAGCACGGGGGGAATGCTGTCGATGCAGCTGTGGCCACCACCATTTGCCTGGGGGCGATAAATAGTTTTTCTTCGGGCCTGGGCGGGGGAGGGTTCTTGCTTTTAAAGAAGGGGGAGACCGCTACCGGGTACAACTTCAGGGAAAAGGCTTTTGAAACGGCCGCCTCAAGTGTCTACTCGCGGCCAAGCGACTCGCAGCAGGGGAGAACGTCGATTGGCGTTCCCGGGGAGATAAAGGGTCTTTACACGGTCCACCGGGAGCACGGGCGCCTTCCATGGAGCTTTCTTTTTAGAGAAACCGTTGAGATACTTGAGCGCGGTTTTCAGGTCCACAAAATTTTAGCCCTCAAGATAAAAGAGCACCTTCCAACGATTTTAAAGGACCCGGGCCTGTATGAGACGTACACCCGCCACGGGGAGGCGTACAGGGAGGGAGACACTATCAAGCGCCCCAACCTAGCAGGCACGCTTCGCGTTCTAGCGCGCGACCCTGAAAGCTTTTATTCCGGGGAAATTGCCGAAAAGCTTCTTTCTTTCATTAACCGCCCAAAGACCTATGCCACGCCGAAAGACTTTAGCAGCTACGCCGTTGACAAAATGCGGCCGCTGGAAATCTCCTTCACCACCGAGGACGCTTCCTCTTTTTCTATTTTCTCCCTAAGCCTGCCCACCTCTGGGTACATGATGGCTATCTCAATGTTTGCCCTGGCCTCTATCAAGCGGGGCCTGGACACGCTAAGCGAAAGAGAGTTCCAGAGGCTTTTGGTTCACCTGTACAACTCCATCTACAAGAAAAGAGAAGAGCTTGAGGACTTTATTGACGAGGAGAGCAACTATGAGCGAACGCTCTCTCTTTTGAACAACAAGTACCTCCAAAAGCTTATCTCTGAGCTCAACGCTATCTCTGAGAACGTTGATGTTTCTCCAAGCACGGTTAAGATTTTAGAAGACCATGGAACCACCCACCTGAACGTAATTGACCGCGACGGAATGATTGTGGCCCTGACCTCAACGATTAACTTCTACTGGGGCTCTGGGCTAATGGATCCAAGCACTGGCATCATTCTCAACAACCAAATAGATGATTTTACCTTTGATTATGCTAACTTATCAGGCGTTTCAGGTTCTTTCTTTTCAAAAAACAGAATAGCTCCACTTAAGCGGCCTCTTTCCTCGGCCATGCCCTCCATCATCATGTACAGGGACAGGGTGCTTATCATTGGCGGGTCTGGGGGCATACGCATTCCCTCCTCTGTTATAACCATTGTTGCAAGAGTGCTTTTCCGGGACACGTCTTTGGAAGAGGCTATCAGGTACCCCCGCCTCCACCACCAGGGGAACGGTGTTATCAACCTTGAAAACAACTATCCTGACGGTCTAGCCGATGACACCTCCTTCCACTCATACAGAATAGAGAAAGACCGCCCCGAAGCCATTGCCAGCTGTGTCCAAGGCATCCTGGTTGATTATAGCCACCCAACCAGCAGTGCTCCATACCAAGAGGCCGTCTCCATCCACGCCTTTGCTGATGAAAGAAAGAACGGCTGCAGTGTGGTAGGTGTTTAGGTTTTCGGGGTTTTAGGTTTTCGGTTTTCGGGGCGTTAGGTTTTTCGGGTGTCAGGTTTTTCGGGGTGGGGCTGTATGGGACCACATCCCAAGCACCCACAATTGGTGCACTGTGCCGTTGTCACTTTCCGGCAGATGCATCTTTTGCCGTGCCGGACACACAGCAGACAGCAGAGAGTGTCTCCTTCTTTCCTTGCACGAACAAGCCCTAAATCAGCCTCTCCCCGCCTGATACAGCCGCCAAGCTCTTTGTCGGTGAGGAGGCCTGAGACGTACTGGTGGTAGAGGTAGTTGGTTCTCTCCCGAGCAATTCTAAGGATTTCTGCTTGCCGGTGCTCTCTTTTTCCGGTGGAGGTGTTTTTGATGGCCTGGTCCATGGCCTGGGTTAGTGTTTGGATGTTTTTCGGGGGCTGGGTGTACTCGTCCATTGTTTCTTCTTTCTTTTTATGAAGAGAATCCTGGAACGTCTTTCTTTGCGAGTGCCTTCGGCACTTACTGCGGTAGCCACAGCTTCTGTGCTGTCTTACACGGCTAACTCTTCAGTGCTTTCTTCCTACCGCCCCGTGCTCAACGATTTGGCCAAATCAGCCTCTTTCATGATGTATGCACCTTTTTCTGTGGGGGACAGTGTTACCATTGCCTCCTGCTCAGGGAGGGTGGCTGATATTTCGTTGCGGTACGTGGTGCTTGAGAGCAAAGAGTTTGTAACCTACATCCCAACCTTTACCATCTACAACACCATCGTTAAAAAACACAGACAGACCCAGCACACCTAGCACCTGGTCTCGGGTACTGGCTCTGGTACACAGCCCACCTAACACTTTAGTCTTTCTTTTTTATTAAAATTAATGACGGCCTTTCTTAACCTTAGCTCAATGATGCGCGTGATTGTCCTTTTCTCTTGCACCGTTACCTACTGCAAGCCTCTCCTCTCACAGGTGCTAAGAAAGGACATCTCAAAAAAAGAAAACACTCAAGGACTTTCCTCTGTAGTTTACATTGGAACAGTGGTTGGAGAAAGGCTTTCACCGTATCTCTCCATTCTTTGCCTTTACTACTCACTCCATGTAATTATAAGTCTTGTGTGGTAGTGTGTAGTGTAGTGTGGTGTGTAGTGTGGGTAGACTGGCACAGTACCTACCCAAACCACCGTCCTATCCTGGCCCAAAGGCCTGGCTTGGTCTGGGCTGCTGCATAGCACCCTTTCATCGCTGTGATTTGCCTAAGACACTTGGTAGGCGTGTTTTGGTGTTTTAGATAGCACTTGTACGCTTCTATATAGGCCTCCTTGCACGCGTCGTCAAGCGTAGCTGTGCAGTTGCACCCTTCTTTCTCTTCCATACAATAAAAAACGTAGACAACAAGCAGTGCACCCGAACTAACCCGAACACCTCCCGGCCTGGGCCCTGGCTGTCACTGGTTTCTCAGAGACTCTAGAAGGCTTTTAAGCAGAAAGACCCTTTCCCTGTCTCGAAGAAGGAGCAGCTCTTTAAGAAGGTGCTCGGTCGTTCTTTTTTTAAAGACCAGGGAGAGGTACACCTGCGCAGCCACCTGCATAACCATCTGGCAGTCAACCCGGTCCACAACTCCTCCGTGCCCTGGAATCAGCCGCCCAAAGTGCTTGACCCCAAAGGCTCGCTTGTACCCGCTGGCTAAAAAGCCACCAATTGGGGCAATGAGTGAGGCAATTCCTCCGAGGGAGAGAAGGTGGGGGTACGACAGGCCGCTCTCCCCCGCATACCACTCGGTGCACCGGGCCATGGGTATGGAGAGAGCTACTGTCACCATGCCCCCGCCAATGAATCCCTCAAGCGTTTTTTTCGGGCTAATGTCTGTTAGGGGCGTTGACCCGATCCCCTTCCCAACGGCATACGCTGCCGTATCGTTAACACAAACGAGCGCACAGGGAAAGACAAAGTAGAAAACGCCTCTCTGGAGGTTGGTGAGCGTAGAGTGGGTCACCTGCAGCAGCCCAAGGCTTACTGCAACACAGATCGACAGGTAAAAGATCTTTTTTCGGTACTGTCCTCCTTTCAGGTAAGCTAGCGACGCCACAATCCAAACAAGCTGCAGCGCAAACAGGTACCCCCCATAGACAGCATCTGCCCGCTCGGAAAAAGAAGGTGTCAGCTTCTCCAGGCCGAGAGAAAAGAAGACAAGCCAGAACAGCCCGGGCGGAAGCAAGTACTTCGCTCTGGTTAGAAAAATACCGAGCAAAGGAATCTCGTTTTTTTGCTTGACTGCCAGCAAAATCAGCAAAAACTCTGAAAAAATAAGGAGAGTTACAAGAAGAATAAGCCCGGCAATAGCCTTTTTTCCGGCTTTTATCACCCCAAAAAAGACTACCATTAAAATCAGGGCATGTACCACCCGAACGCCAACCATGCTTCTTTCCGAGACCTTCTTTCTCTTATCCTTCATTTTAAAAAATAAAAGATGACATGTATCCATCTAGACATAGAGCAAGCAATTGAAAAGTGCTCAGGAATCATTGAAAGCTTAGAGTCTCTCGAAGAAAGAGGCACGCCAATGGTCTGCAGTGCCTGTTCAGACGCTTCCTCCATTGAGGTGTGTTTGGACTGTTTGAAGCTTTGGTGTCGCTGCAATGGCCACGTGCACAGCCACTGGAAAGCAACCTGGCACCGGAACTACTTTGTCCCGTTTGTTGGGTCGATTGCCTGTGAGGAGTGCTCCGAGTACATCGCCGTTCCCGAGATAACCCGGATGCTTTCGGGAACGGCTGAAAGGCTTCCTCCAGCCTTCCAGTATCTCAACACGCACTGGGTCAAAGGCTTTCTCAACCTAAAAAGAACCTGCTACATGAGCAGTCTTTTGCAAACCCTCCTCTCTCTTGAGGTCTTCCTTAAGAACCTATTTCTTCTACCGCACACTCTCAACACCTGCTCTTTCTCCGACTGTCTTATCTGTGCCCTGAGCGGGATTGTCTATCAAATGTACAACAACGAAGACACCTACGTTGATATCTCTGACCTAATTAGGATATTTTGGAAGTATGCATCAATCTTTGCAGAAAGTGAGTACCAGGACGTTCAGGAGTGCTTCATTTACCTGGGACAGCAAGTTCACTCGCAGCATCCTTTGCTGCACTCTTTGGTAAGCACTTCAGATCCTGATGCAGGTGTTCAAAGGTGTCCCTGCTCCATCCACAAGACCTTTGGAGGTTTTCTTCGATCGGTGCTTTCCTGCCGCCACTGCACCATCGCAGAAGTAACCATTGAGCCGTTCACCTCGATTTCCATGGATCTTTTGGACAAGACCCTTGATGGAGCCATTCTTAAGTACTTCCAGGACGAAGAGATGATCCTTGAGAGGAAGTGTGTCTGTGGGACCAACGAGTTTGTCAAGAAGCTATCGATCTTTTCAATGCCTGAAGTACTTTGCATCCACCTCAAGCGGTACGAGATAAGAAACAAAACCATTTCAAAGGTCGAAAGTGTTATCAAGTACCCCGAGGAGCTTTCCATCGAGGGGGCATCGTTCACCCTCTCGTCCATCATCATGCACAGTGGAGAGATAGACTCTGGGCACTACATAGCCTATACCAAAAGACACTCTCAGTGGTACCTTACCAACGACGAAGAAGTCGTCCGGGTCTCTCGGGTTGATGTCCTAGATAAGCCAGCATACATTCTGTTCTACACCATGTCCCTGTCCACCACCCCTGCCACCACCCTAGCACCTTACCACCACCCTAGCACCACCCTGCCACCACCCTAGCACCCTGCCACCACCCTAGCACCTTACCACCACCCTAGCACCACCCTGCCACCACCCTGCCACCCTACCGCCACAGTGCTACGGTACCACCACCCTAGCACCCTGCCACTACGGTGTCACGGTACCATTACGGTATCACGGTACCACCACCCTACCTACCGCTACGGTGCTACGGTTAGTTCGGGTTACGGTATTACGGAGTATTTCAGATTTTTTTATTTTCTTTCATAGAACTATGGCAGTATCTTCATTCGATGTCCTTGGTTCAGTACTTAAACGGTGTAGAATCTCTGGTGTTCTCTCTCTTTCCTCAGGTGCACCTTCGTACCTGAAGATAAGAAATACTCGAGCTATGGAAATATTACGCGGAATGATTGGCCAGGAAAAAGACAAGCAAGCACTGGCCATTATGCAAATTGAAATGCTCTTCCTGAAAGTGCGAAGTGTCTACCTCACCTCCACCAAGATAAAACAGCCTTTTCTAGAGAGAGCCATTCGTTTGGCCCAGGCTGCCCAAGACCTGCTTGGAGAGGACTTCAGTCTCTACCTAAGGCAAAGAGCCCAGGCGTTTAAGCTCGCAGCCCACAAGGAGACAGAGGCTGAGCAGGCCTGCCTGGCGGCAATGAAACAGATCGTTGAAGAAGCCAGCCTAAACAAAGCCAACCTTACCAAAACACGTCTTTCATCCACAGAGACCGCTGCAGAGCGCCTGGAGCACTCTTTTAGCGCCCTGGACCTTGTGTTCACCAGCCCAGCCGCGCTTTCTTTCTTTAAAGAGGGGCAGTACCAAGACGTTCTTAGAAGTCTTAAGAAAGAGACAGGCTTTGACGCTTTGTTGGTTAAAACAGTCGCCCAGATTGAACTGTTCAAGCAAAAGCTCAGCCACCTCTCAGAGAAGAAAGGAAAGCACGCCCAGAGCACGCTCAAACGGTACCTGAACCAGTGGAACGAGCTATACGCCTCTGCAGAGCAAACCTTTTCAGCCAACTACATTGACCTGGACTACCTGAACCAAGCACTTGAGTATGTCGGACATGTCAAGGGGCTGAGCACCGTACCAAGCACCGTACCAAGCACCGTACCAAGCACAGACCCAAGCACAGACCCAGCCACCGTACCACTGTCTGCAGTAACCTATGACATATCTTCTGTCTATGTTCGTCTTTCAGAGAGGGTCTTTGAAAAGGTTGAGCATGTTTCTCAAGTCTTTAAGAAACTTAACATATTTAACAGATGATCCTCTTTTTTTTATGTTCACTGTTTCTTCAAAGAACAAGCTCTCAAACTCAACCATAAAACAGATTAAAGCACAGTTTGACACAGACCTAAGCATTCTCCTTGGAAAGGAGGAGAGCCTTGAAATAGTTAAGTTTAGCAACAAGGTGCAGTATATCTTTAGGAACGGGATACCCATCTTCCTGGTTGAAGAGAAGTACGTCCCAACACTCAAGTGCGTACACATTGCCCCGGAGATAGTTAAAAAAGTCGTTGTGGACGTAGGCGCCATCAAGCACCTAATCAACGGAGCAGATGTCATGGCCCCGGGTCTCCTCCACACCACCTCAGAGTACCCAAGTGTCACCGAGGGAGAGCTAGTGGGCATCTACGGGTACGGGAAAGACCATGCTCTAGCAACTGGAACGGTGCTTATGACGCAGCAGCAAGTGGAGGAGCTAAGAACGGGCGTGGCCATTAAGCTGGGCAACCATCTGGGGGACAGTCTCTATATGTACTCAATAAACTAATGGTTCGGATTGGTCGGTGCAGACCGCAGGCAGCAGACGCTGGTCCATGGATGGGCTATTTATTGATGAAGAATGTCTTCTATGGCTTGTGGAGTCAGGAACTCCACACCTGCCTCCGTACAGACCATAACCTCACAGTTGCTACTGGTGAGTGGATCTTTCATGACCCCCTTCAAAAGAGACAGGGCCTGGGGCAGCGTTTCTTTGAGACAGAGAGAGGCATTGTACTCCGTTTCCAGGGCCGAGGTTACTGCCTCGGCTGCCGAGCCAATGGACTTGGCGTGGTGCTCAATGTACGTTCCCGAAGGATCAAGCGAGAAAAGCCGCGGCTGGCTGTCATACCCACAGAGAAGGGCCGAGATGCCAAAGGGCCGGCTAAAGATCTTCATGGCGTCGTCCTTCTCTCCAAAGTTCAGGGCAATCGCGGCCAGGCTCTTAGCAATGCCTTCAATGGGAATGTTTTCCATAAAGTTAAAGCTGTGGTTGACAGAAAAGTCCCTGGCCTTTCTTATGATTGTCCGGGCGTCCCCGCTAAGCCCTGAGAATGCAAACCCGCAGTGGTCAAACACTCGGTGGTGCTTTTTTACACTGTCTGGCACCTGCAAAGGCGTAACTATCTTCTTCTCCGAGACAACTACAACACCATCGCTGACTTTGAGTCCTATGGTTGTTGTTCCCAAAGAAGCTGCCTTCATAGCGTACTCTAATTGGTAGATTCTACCATCTGAGCTGTATGCATTTACATTTCTCTCTTTCTTCATTCAAAAATAAATTACATGTTTGGCTTTAAGTTTCAAGCTTTAGGCTTTAGGTTTTAAGCTTTAGG
Organism: Nematocida displodere; assembly: GCF_001642395.1. Lineage (NCBI taxonomy): Eukaryota > Fungi > Microsporidia > Nematocida > Nematocida displodere. The sequence continues at coordinate 548,095 of NW_027138130.1, read as the reverse complement.
TTTTAAGCTTTAGGTTTTAGGCTTTAAGTTTTAGGCTTTAGGCTTTAGGTTTTAGGCGACCAGTAACCTACTGCCGTGGTGCCCTGGGGCTAGTTGTTAAGGTAGGCCACTCGGGAGGATATGGTGGGGTGGTCTTGGTTGTAATGGGTAAACACCAGCGAGTGGAAAAGCGGGCCCCCGCTATCGGTCGTTAGCCTGAACAGCCCGTTGCTCAGGTACTTGTTAAAGCCCAGGTGTTTTGCATACAGGTCGGCATTGACCTCTGAAAGAATCCCAAGGTTGTTGTGGAACATCTCAATCAGGGTTGACACGATGTAGATTTGGGTAAGAACGGCAAAAGCAAGCACCGTGATCCGGGAAATGCCTTTAGCCTCGTACTTTGGGGTGATAAAGTGGACCACAGTAAGCAGAGCTGCACAGGAGAGGCCCATTGTAAAGACTGTGGCCAAAAGCTTCTTTTCGGTGCTGAGGTCGTCTGCGTGCCCTACTTCATGGGCCACAAAAGAAAAGAACTCGTTCTTTCCGTACTTTAGAAGGTCGCCCATGATGACTATGTACCTGGTCGCCCCCGTCTTTACTAGCGCTGCATTCTCATAGACAGCGTCCTTGTTCCAGAACACTCTTCCAGTGAGGTTAAGACGGTCGATCTCATGCTCAATGGAGCTGGGAAAGGTGCCAGCTGGAACAACGTGCAAGCCCTCCTCTCCCTCCGGGAGGATGCTGGTGCAGTTCGCAATGATAATCAGGATAACTGCTGAGATGTATGCCGAGACAACCAGGGCCCACCTCGTTTTTTTGTAGACAGCTCCAAACATCCAGATAACCAGAGGAGCAAGCATGACACACCTGAAACAGACCAGAACAAACTCCATTGCCAGAGAGACGACCCCTTTCCTCTTTGAAAGGAGCCACTCTACCACCAGAGTTTTGGTTGAGAGGATGAAGAGTGCAACTATCAGAAGATTTACTTCGTACTCCTTTATGTAGGCACAGTCCACTCTTATCGGCCCGTAGTACTTCTTTACCTGGTTAATGGCCTTTTCTCTGATTGGGTGCGAGAAAAAAGAGGCCAGAACAGCTACCTCGATCGTTTTGCTGGCAATGCCAATGACCTTTCTTCCGGCGCCTTTGAGCATCGTCTTTTTCTGCTGGTCAAACACGCCCGGGGACTCGCCCATCAGCTTTTTTATGACTGCGTTCCCATCAGGCACCTCCCCCCTGTTTAGAAGGTACCCAGCGTACAGGCCGTAGAGAGCCTCGGTGATAAGAATGGCAATGTGAAAGATAACGATGGTGACAATAAAAGCAACGATCTTGCTCTGGAGGTACAGCCTAAACACCCCAGAGGCCAGGCTCCTCTTCGTACCTTCGTCCCTCATAAACACAATAAATTCACAATATTTAACTGCGTGTTTCAGAATCGCCCAATAAAAAAGACCATGCAAGAGGAAGAGTGCGGCACCCGAATGCTTGAAGAGTATTTAGATAAAGAAGTATTTATCTGGATGAGAGACAACACACACGTCCATGGTATACTCCGGTCGTTTGACCAGTACCACAACGTCCTCTTAGAGAACGCCAAAGAAGTGCTTGTTTTTAAGGGGGAGTACAGCGAGGTAGAGAGTGAAGTGTCAATGATTAGGGGGGAGAGTATTATTTTCCTGGGCCCCGTGAGCGAGTGTCCCCAGGTGCCTTTCAGAAAGGCTGAGCGCAGCGACTTGCTGGCGCGGAAGCAGGCGGCTCCCTCGGAAGACTTAGACTACATCGCCCTGTAATAAATTTATTCAATCCGGCTCTCAGCCTCGTTTAAGAGCTGCAGCTCCTTCTTTAGATTTACAAGCTGGTCTTTAATTTCAGTATCCCACTCCACTTCCCAGTTCTCGTTGGTAGCTCTTGGGTCTTCTTTTATTCCCTCTTCTGAGAAGGTCTTGTTAAAGATGAAGAGTGTTGAGAAGGCTTCTTTGTTCATAAAATATTTGTGTTGCTTTAATTTAATGATTGATGAGTGCCTCCAAGGTCTTCGGGAGAGGTTTGGGCTGGTTCGGAGCTACAAGGGCGCGGGGGGAGAGGATATGAAAGAGGAAATTGGCGTAACCTCTTTTGTAAGCGTCTATCCAAGAAAATCGATTGACGAGTTATTTCAGGCCCAGTACACGGTTAATGACCTGGTTATGAGAATGGCCGGGGACGAGGAGATGCTTGGGGAGATAGCTGGAGGAACTCTGGTCGTTGACGGAGAAAGAATCACTGTTTCTTCAGAAAGTGACCCGATCTATGCCCTTCTTGAAAGGATCCGAAGAAAAAAGCAGCCGCTTGATCGGATTAGGGGGATCTTCATTCGCTCCGATTACATCGAGAACGGGGAGCGTCTGTTTAAGCAGGTGGAGGTCAACACGATTTCATGCAGCTTTATTCTTCTGGGAGCTTCTGTCAACACGATGCACCAGGAAATCTCAGGTACGCCCAGCTGGGAGAAAGAGTTTAAAGAAGCTGCTGGCCTACCTGAAAAGGCGCCAGGCGCTAAAACGGAGCTTCTTATCTCTGAGGGTCCTGCCAAGCTTCTTGCTTTTGCCAGGGAGGCCCAGGGGCAGTACGAAAGGAAGTACGGGACCAGGGGCCTCTTTTTAATCGCAGACACCGACTCCACGCCCGCAACCAAGAACTACGCTGAAAAGAGGGGCATTCTTGATTTAATGACCCAAAACGGGATAGATGCTGTGTTTGTGAGCATGGAAGACCTTCTTGTGGGGTATACCACCAGAAACAGCCGGCTTTTCTACGAGGAGAAAGAAGTGTTTATGGTCTACTACCGGTGGCTGTACAATGCCTGTCAGTACACTGAAGCGATTGTCGCAATGAGAACAGACTTTGAGAACACCTACTGCATCTCAGTTCCCGATGTCGAAACACAAATTGTAGGTCTTAAGCTGTTCCAGCCTCTTCTCTGCAAAAGATCCTTCCTCTCCAAGTACGTTGCCGACCCCTCGGTTCTTGAGAGGTACTTTGTCTCCTTTCTTTCAGTTGAAGAGTACCAAAGGAGCAAAAAGCCGGGGTACGTTCTAAAGCCACTGAGCGAGGGCGGCGGCAACAACTTCTTTGGTGAAGAGGTGGACAAAGAGCTGTCCCGCGCCAATCTAAACACCAGCTATGTGCTTATGGAAGAGATTCGTGGCAGTACGCGCAGGAACAAGAGAATATTCAAGCCGTTGGGGGACATGGTTGGTGAGGTAGGTATTTTTGGGTACGCCATTGAGGTGCCACCTCGTACCGAAGCGTTGGGCAGTCCCTTCCCGCCTAGCAACGAAACGGCAGGGTACATCCTTCGGTCTAAGTACAGCCATGACAACGAAACGGGTGTATCTGCTGGTTTTGGGTCTCTTGATACACTCGGCCTGTGCTAGGCTGTGCTGGGGGTAGGTTGGGATAGGTCGGGTTAGTCAACCGCCAGTGCCTTCAAAAACGAGAAGTTTTCAACTAGAACCCGCTCCATTTCTGGATCTGATACACCATTGCCTGCTTTTGTGTTGCTCTGGGCAATGTGGAGGTTTTTAACGGCTTTTTGTGCCAGGGTGCACTGGCTGTAAGCAAAGGTAGCTAGGTTGGCAAACTCAGTTGATCCCTGGACAGTGCACACCTGAAGAAAGCTGTACTTGGTCCTGTCGATGGCAGCAAACGCATCCACCACCGCAGCAAACATAAACCGGCTGCAGCTGTAGAGGCGCGAGGCTGACATGGCCTCTCCGATCTGGTAAAGCAGGAAGATGTCTTCTTTTCTTATCATCAGCTCAATAGCCGCCGTTATGGGAGAGGCGTTTTTGTTAGATTGGGCTGGTTCGGGTGCGTTTTCCAGAAAAGCTTCAAAGAATTCGAGATACTTGCCCTGCACAAGCAGCCCCTCATCCTCGGGCGTAAAGCCATACTTGACCCCCGTTTCTGTCTCTGCCTCTATTCTTATCTCAAGCTTATTAAGCCCCAAAAACCTCTGAAAGCCTGGACCTGTTTCTACCCGTGCATCTTTGTAGGTAGAGGTTTCCGTTTCAGGCTCACGAACGCCATAGGTCGCATCTAGGCTCTGCTTAACCCCCAAGATCTGGCTATGCAGCTCCTGGTCCAGCCCGGGGACAGGCCCCAGCGCAGCTACCTTGGCAATGGTTTTTGTCACGTTCCAGAGTAGGGTAACGTTGTAGAGAAAAGGGGCATGGATCAGGTCCAGGGCGTACCTGAACGCTCCCACCAGCCTCTCCCCGTCCATGGTAGCTATTGACGCAGTAACTAGCAGCCTGAGCATGTCTTCTCGGTCTGTCTTTTCCGGGGAGAGCCTAAGCACCTGCTCAGCGTACGGAATGCTCTCTTCTACCTGTTTTTGGGAGATGAGGTAGTTGGCATAGCGCATGCTTGGGAGATACTTTGTTGGATACTTTTCAATCACTTGCAAGATAGAAGACGGTTGGTGCAAGTGAAGCTGAATGATGGCCCTAAACACTTCCGTTTCCATTGATACCCCCTCTTTTTTTTCAGCCTCTTCTACGCTAGCCAGAGCTTTTTCATGCTCTCCACTCTTCATAAGCGAAGAAACAGTCTCAATCCACTCCATAGCCAAAATAAAAAAGAAGTTTTTAATGCTTGCCCCTCCCCTCCTACTCCCTCTTTACCTGGACCTTTTCCAAGTACCCAGCCACCTCTTTCTTGGTTAGTTCTTTGACTTTGTGGACGCTTTCTTCTGAGTAAACAACAGTTGCTGCAATGGCATCTGGAGACTTTAGCACCCCCTCAGAGGTGGAAGACAGCGCCTTAAACGCAAGCAGAAGAGCTTCCTCCATCGACATTTGCTCAGGGTACTCCTCCAAAGAGGAAAGAATGATCTTATCGTTCTCCCCAAAGGCAAAAACGTTCCAGTCATTGAGGGTGCCACTTGGGTCGGTGGATAGAAGGTGGTACTGCCCATTGTCAGCGTACCCTGCCAACATGAAAGACACCCCAAATGGCCTCATGCCTCCCCCCTGGGTGAACCGCTGCTTTATTTTACAGATGGTCTTTCCAATTAGCCACGGTGACATGTCCTGGTTGTAGTTGTGGAGGTACTCCTGTGCTTTGACCCGGGCATAGTGGACGAGCAAATTACTATCAGCATACAGTCCACCAACCACTGCAATGGTTCTTGGGTTGATGCGGTAGATCTTCTCGTCCTGGGTCAGTGTAAGGACATTGTCTGTGTTCTTTCCCAGAAGAACGACGCCATTAGCAAAGCGCACACCTATTGCAGGCCCTGCAGATGTAACGCTCTTAATGGCATACTCTACCTGGTGGATTCTTCCCTCCTCTGAGAAGGTGTTGGTCAGTGCATCTGTGTTCTCCATGAAAACAAAGAAATTATTTCGGATAAAAGCACCCCACCGCACTGTACCACTGTACTGTACACAGCACCCGTACCACCGCACTGTACTACTGCACCACTGTACCACTGTACTGTACACACCACATCACATCACACCACAGCATCATGACACAGACTGTCACGGACTGTCACGAACAGGCACTGACCGACACAGACTGTCACGAACAGGCACAGACCCGTGACCAGTGAATGACCCGTGACCAGTGACCCGTGGGTTGGGGGTGGGGGTTTAAGGGGCCCGGGGACTTATTGGCCGGGAATATGGAAGGCACACCCTTTCCCGCCTTTTTCATTTTAAATAGGGGATATTGAAAATTAACATGGAGTACCGCGTGTTCAAGCATCCCTACATACTTATAGAGGACGAGAGTGGCAGGCACCGGCCATTCTTCAAAGAGTACGACGGGACCACCAAGGAGAATGTGGTTCCAACAATTGTATTTTCTCCAAACACTCCTAAAGGACCTGGCTCAAAAGAGAAACCCATCGCTAAACCTGGGATTTGTGAGATGTGCGTTGTTAGATACACCGACTACAATCAGCACATTGCCGAAAAAGACCATATCTCAACGGTAAAAGACGTTGCTAACTACGATGTCATTGACACAATTATCAAAGACCTTCGGAACGACCAAGCACTGAAAAGAGTCAAAAGCACGCGGAAGCAGTTATTCAAAGACTTCTTCTAGTCTCACCGCTGGGTTACTTCTAGCCAGTCTCACATCGCTGCTTATCTAAAATAAATGGACACCCGTCTTTTTATTCGTGCCTGTTTGTGGTATGTGGTTCGCCTGCTCGTGACCTGTGACCCGTGCCTGTGACCTGTGACGGGTTAGTACTCGGGGTCATCATCCATGCTGCCTTCTGTGCACGGCTCCAGGTTCCATCCATTAACGCTGCCTATGGCAATGGGGAAGGTGCCGTCTTTGCCCGTTCTGTTCTCCCAGGTGATTGTGGTCTCTTCAGTTACTTGGATGCATCCACTGCCGTTGGCATAGGCGCCGTTATTTTCAGGTTTGCCTTTTTCAGGGGTGACCCATGGGGTGTTCCAGTGTGCTAGGCCCTTGGTTGCGGGGGCGGCAATGGTTCCTTTCTTTTTTACGTAGACCCTTCCATCGACAAGGAAGATGTCTTTGACCTCTGTGTCTGGTATTTGTGCAAGGAGGAGAGGCATCTTCTTTCGCGACTTAATTGAGACGTTGAAGGGTGTTCCGGGTGTTGTGCACATGATGACGTATAGCGGCTGATCAAGAGAAACCGTACCTGAAAAAGTTTTTCCTTCCCGCTCAAAAATAACGTCACAGAGCGTTGCTGTGCTCGATGAAAGAATAACGCCTGCACAGTTTTCCAAGACCCCAACAAAGTTTTTAGGTATCTCTGATAAGGAAGCCATTTCAAGCATGTCTTTGGCAATGGTGGCGTGGATGAGAGCTTTAAACTCAAACAGGCGCAAGTGAATGTTTCCGTAGGTGAATATGTCGATCTTTCCCTCGTGGATGCGCATGGCCAGGGTGCATCCGTGGAACTCTTCTGACAGAAGGATCCTCTGAATGACAAACTTAGAGTCCTGGCTCTGGTAGCTGAGTAGCTGGACGTACTGCCCCGACGAGTTTGCCACCATCGAGGTGGTTCTGATGGTTTCTGCCAGCTCAATGTCCTCCATGATCATGAAGCGCCCAAGAATGGCAGCTCGGACAATGGAGAGGGTTAGAGCGTGTTTCAGGGCCTCGTCGGTGCAGGGAAAGGAAATTTGGATGTTTGGCTCTTTATCTTCGGTGAGAATTTTTGTTTCTATTGATCTAAAATGCGATTCAATGATGCTTACCTCGGACACTGAGGCGGGCGCCGGGGTCGTCTCTGAAATATGGCTGTCACTGATGTACTGCAGCTTGGAAAGATTCTTTGAGGCGCTCTGGAGGGGTTTTATGTTCTTTTCTTTTGATTTCTGGAAAATCTTTTTGGTTTTTTCAGCTTGTTTTACCGAGTAATCTAAGATTTTGAAAAGTTTTGTCGATCCAAAAACTTTCATTTCTTGCTGCTCAAGCTTAGTTGCCAACTTAACAATGCGGAACCGCCCAAGCCTGAAGGGACTGTCGGCGTGCGTGTACTGCATGATTGTCACAATTCGCGGGCCTTTCTTGATCGCTATAAACTGCGGCTCCGTGGGGTCGGCTAGCTGGAAAAGAATCATGTCCTCCACTGCTATCTTGATAAACTCGTAGATACTCCCGGCAATTAGTATATGTATCTTAAAAACGCTCTCTGAGTACTTCTCAACCACCTTAAACCCTTCATAGTCGCTGATGACCTCGGCAAAAGGGTCGAACTTTTCGGGGCTTTTGAGCATTTCATCAATCATTGCCATCCTCTCCTCGGCCACCTCGACCTCGGCACTGTCTAGCGAACACTCCGAGGCATTTACAGTGCTTTTGGTTTTGCGGAAAATAATATTTCCTTTTTTGGCCACGATGCTAAAATCAAGACTGAAAAGATTTTGCACCTCGGTGGCCTGATGCTTCGGCCCGTCCCGACTGTTCTCGGAAATCGGGTAGTATGGATAGGTGATCACCTTCGACCGAGACACAAGCATTGGCAGGTAGTAGTAGTACCAGCTCGGGTAAATGTACATTTTGGCCATGTACTTGAACGCCTGCTTAAGGATGGAGCTAACCGAGCTCGAAAAAAACACCGAGTCGTTCTTTGAAAAAGCAGCATCTACTGAAAAATCAAAACCTGGATTTTTGATAAAGCATATCTCAAAACGGGTGGCATAGTTGTTGGCTGGCATTCTCATCAGCATCTGTCCCTTGAACGGCTGCAGCTTGACCATGATGGGGATTGAGTACCCTTTGATAAGGTCTGCATCAATGTAAAAACAGTTGTCCTCTGAAAGGTACTCAATGTCTATCAACAGGTAGATCTGGCTAAACATTGCCGGCTTTTCAAGAGGCTCGGGCATTTCTCCGTCTGCCCGCTCAAGGATTTCTTCCAGCTCGTTCTCTGAGAGCGCCCGTATTTTGGTAATGTACGGAGCCTCGCTCCCAAAAGAAACGTCCTTGAACCGCACCCTTTTCAAAATCCCGCTTGAAAAAGCGATTGACAGCTTCTTCACCAGCGTAGCCTTGACCTTTTCGTAGAACGTGCTGGACCTTGACACCTCGTAAAAGAACCTTTGCAGAGAAATGTTCAGCCATGCAAGATCGGTGCACTCCTTGGTTGCAATGCCAAGAAGCTTAACCAGGGCTTCTGACGGGTCTTCAATAATGTCTCGGTGGTAGATGTCCTTGTACTTCTGTTTTTTAACTATCTTCCTAAGACCAAAGAGAATGGTTGCTCCCTGAAGGAAAAGAACCATCAAGGCACCAACCACCAGTCCACCCACAAACTCCTTGTAGCTCTCGTTCATTATAAAGAAAATAAAAATCCCATAAACCACACCCTCCTATTCATCTGTTTATTGGATCGGTCCCTTTGCCCTTGCCGCGTCCTTTGCCGCGTCCTTTGCCGCGTCCTGACCCTTTGCCGCGTCCTGGCCAGCAATTACATCACTGTACTTGCTTTGGATGTATTTAGGCTGTTTGCTAAGGTACTCGTCAACCCGGGCCTTCAAAGCACTGGAAAGGGAGATAACTCTTTTCAGGGCGGCCTCTGTGAATGAAAGAATTAGTTCGGGGGCACTGGTGTCCAGTAGTTCAAGCACCTCAATAAAGCCTTGCTCCTCCTCTGCAAAGTACCTCTGCCACCCCCTTTTCACAAGTGAGATAGTAAATGGCTTCATGTTCGGGAAGACTGTCAGCCCCTGCCCCACCAGCCTCAGGAACAGTGGAGGCACCTTCCCCTCGTTTTCCAGGTCACTGATGACCATTGACACCACTCGGTCGGTGAATATCTCACTCTTACCAAGACAAAGCTTGATGATTCTTTCTCCCGGGGTTTGGGCTTGGGTTTGGGTTTGGGTTTTCGAGTCTTTTGGGGGTTTCGGGGTTTTTGGGGTTTTTGGGGTTTTTGGGGTGTCTGAGTCTTTAGGTGGGCCCCCCATCCCTGCTGCCTGTCTAAGTATCTCGGCAGGCTTAATCACCCGAAGGAAAAGAGTTAGTGAGACCTCATCAACCAAGTATCTCGGAATGAGGGTGGCTCTTTGGCCGTCCTTGAGGTAGGGGAGCGCAGTAAAGACGAATGTGGGCATGGTCTCCCCCCGGACCAGCTCTGAGAGAAGGGCTCGGGTCGTGTCTTCGGGTGCTTTGATCCGGAAAAGCCCGAGGCAGATTTTGGAAAGAAGCTCGGGGTCTTTCGCGTGCCCCTCCCTGATAAACTCTTCTCTCTGCTCTGCCTCAACACTGCCCAGCTTTACCACCAGAACGGAAATAAGCGCTCCCAGCCGCTTCTCTTTTCTCTGGTAGTTGAGCTTTCTTTCTTTGACCTCCTGTTTTAGCTCAACTAGCTTATCTAGGACCGTGTGCAGCAGTCGGGCGTCTTTGTCTGACAGTTGCAAGAGCTCTTCAAGACTTAGTTCTAGCTGGCTTATTTCTTCAATGAAGCAGGAAAGGTTGTCCTTGATGAAGGCCACACACTTCATTCTGCTCCCCACCTTGATGTACTTGATGACTTCCTCAACTATTCTCTCTCTGAAAATCGGCCTGCTCCTGATAAGCGTATCTAGAACCTTGAAAATGTTGCTGCTTTTGTAGAGCTCTTTTAGCACCCGCTCTATGTCGATGTTCGGGAAGTGCTCAATGTTTTTGTACCCCTCACTGGTCAGGGTGCTGAAGAACCGGTTCACGACCTGGACGTATAGGGGGTTGTTGAACACGTACAAAAACATGACCAAAGATCTGCCCACCTCATAGCTCGCATACTTAATGATGATGTCTACATGCTCTTCCCTTAGGATTTTGGTGATTGACATAAGCAGGAAGGCGTGTGTAGATGCGGCGGTGGTTTTGGCTTTTTTAGCTGCAGGCTCCTTGTCTTCTTTTTCCTCTCCCAGCTTTACCAAGCTACTAAGCACCTCTTCCACAATTTCTTTGTCTACGCCCGTACTGCTGAGAATGCGAATGTCCGTGGTAATGTTGTTATCTACCACCCGCTCTATCTCGGCCGTACTGTTTCTGATAAGCACTTCAATGATTGTGCCTATCAGGTAGTCTATGTTATCGGTGTGTGGTGAGCTATCTGTGGTGATAAGGTTTAGCTCAAGCGATGAAATCAGCGGGTGGTAAGAAGGAGGCACAATTGAAAGAAGCTCGGTTTTCAGCTTTTCAAATGCTGTGGTTAGCTCTCCCTCTAAGCTCCCGCTGTCGTCAAGCGAAATACTCTGCTCTCTCAACGAGAGAAGGTATGCAATGGTTGTGTGGTAGGTAGATTCATTTGTTTGCTCAATGATTTTCTTCATCCCCTCCAGTGCCGTTCCAATGTCTACCGTAGACCTACAGTACTTCTGAAGCTCACGAGTGTTCATAGGACGTAGTACTTAAAAAAATAATAACACCCTACATACTACTGCACCACCCACAACCCCGAAAGCCCGAAAACCGAGAACCCGAAAACCGAAAACCGAGAACCCCGAACACCTTGGCACCTGGTCAGATGATTGGAGCTAAAGCTAATTATCCTAAACTTGTCCAAATACAAGCACCACATATTAATGTTTGTTCAATTTTAGCATTTTAATGGGCAGCAGATGGCGTGGTGCTTTGCGGAGCATTATTAACGTTTATGGGCTAGTTATGTCTATTACGGTGTTTAAGATGGGCCTGTGGCATCTTTTGTACAAGAAAGACAGTCCACTGTCAACAGTTCGCCTGATTCAGCTATCTTATACCATTGAAATTCTTAACTCTGTATTAGGAGTTACTAGCCAGCACATACCTTCAGCCATTATGCAAATTGGTTCTCGGGTGTTTGTCTCTTGCTTTTTGTGCACTCCGCAGCATGCGGGTGTAGTCTATGTTATGCTTTGCTGCTGGGGACTCTCTGACTCTTTGCGCTTTCTCTACTACCTTGTTCCCTGGTTCAAAAACCTAAGGTACATTGCTTCTCTGGTGCTTTATCCACTGGGTGTGCTGTGTGAGGTTTATCTTATGCTTTACACCAGGGGAATAACTAGTCTGATTGCAGCCCTTGTGTACATTCCAGGCTTTGTCTACTTATATGGTCGTGTGCTAAGAAAGCTAAGTGTTTGCCGCATCAAACAAAGCATTGATACAACTAAGCCTGTAAAAGTCACTGTGCGGTCTAAACCAGGGCCTAAGCCCAAAGCACCAGCCACTCCTACCAAGCCCAAGACAGCCACCCCAATCAAGCCCAAGACAGCCACACCAATCAAGCCCAAAGCACCAGCCACTCCTACCAAGCCCAAAGCACCAGCCACTCCTACCAAGCCCATAAGACAGGCCTCACTCCGTGGAGGAGCTCCTAACGAAGAGGCAAAGACCAAAACCCCAACACGCGCATCCTCTGTATCTCGATCTAAACATTCGTAAGTGTCTGTAATCTAATGTCATGTACTGTTTGCTAAAAAGAGTGGACTATTTATAGGTGGGAGAAGCTTATTTGATTGCTTCACTATCTTGTCACACCTACACTACCACACACCTACATCATCACACACCACACACTCTACATCATCACACCTATACATAAACCAACTATATTTGAGCCTATTTATTATTTTATTTATTTTTCGGGCTAATGCAGTTATACATTGGAGGAATAGGAAGACATACGGAGGAGAGCCAAGTGTTCCAATATTTTTCACAGTTTGGGCAGATAGATGGTGTTAAGTTATACAAAAGCTACGGGTTTTTAACGGCAGACCAGGAGGTAGGAGAAAGAATCCTTCGGGAAAAGCACACTCTTGGCGAAGTAGAACTTGTTGTAGAAGAAGCCAAAGGAAGAAAGCAGGAAAGAATAGTCTACCAGGGAGACTACCCCTACCCCCCGCGAAGAATGGCCAAGCCTTTCAGGCTCATCCTTGAAAAGCTTCCACGGGACGTTGAGTGGAGAGAGCTGAGATCTTTTGTTCTCTCGACGGGAGCTAAGCCAGATTTTTTAAAGATTCTTCCTTCAGGGGATGGAATGCTAGAGTTCGTGTACAGGCAGGACCGAGATGTAGCCATAGACAAACTCAACCACCAATCCTTCAACGGCGAAGAGGTATCTGCTCGGCTGGGAAGGAAGAAAGTAGAGTCTGTGGAGCCGCCAGTGAACGAATAAATGAGACGGTTCCAATGTTTGTCTTTGGGCTGGTCCGAGCACGGGTTGGGGCTGTGTCCCTCTTCATTTGCAGGTCTATTTATAGACAAGAACCTTAAATGATTGGTAAACTAAGAGTGGTACTTTTTTTATTTTTTGGAAGGGTGGTTGCCATATGTCAGTCTCAGTCTCAGTCTTAGTCTCAGTCTCAGTCTCTGTGTATTTCTTAGACCTAGACCCAGACCTTGGATCATAGACCTAAACCCAGACCCAGACCCAGACCCAGACCTTGGACCATAGACCTAGGCTAGAGTAGAGGAGGCCGTTGCAGTTGCTGCAGCAACTGGGACTTTGAGATCAGCAAGCTGGGAGATGAGGCATCTGAGCCATGTCTCAATGTATCCGTGCACAGAGTTGGAGTAAACCAGAAGAAGACGCAAGAGGAAAACAATGGCTACCACGTAAACAATGACTGCAGCTGAGTCAAGTGTGCATCCAAAAGCATTGATAACGACATCTGCATAGTGCTGGACAATTCTTTTTTTGGTGATGTGCTTAAGACCGTTCATAGCCGTAACAATACCAAAAGACATCCCTAAAACAATAACGGTGTTGATAACACCGCTCATGTTGAACAGAAGCAGCTTAGCAAAATACCAGAGAAGTATTGCAACATCAGAAATAGACTGAACCACCAAGCCCAAAATACCTGTGGTTGTGGTAAGGCGGGTGATGTAGTCAAAGAGCATAAGCGAGTGGGTAAGAAGCTGCGAAATGACAAAGTTGTTCTGGGCGTGCAGGAAGGGAATGTATCGGTGGCAAGCGAAGGTGTAAGTTAGCAAAGTTAGCAAAAACCCAGCAAAGTACAGTCCAGTCAAAAGACTGATGTAAACAGTAGTGGAAAAAGAGACGAGTTTAAAACCAGTATCCTTTGAGCCATCGGCAAAAGCAGCTGTTGTTTCAACCTGCTCGTCTACTATCGTTGTAGTTTGCTCTACATTAACGTGGTCCTTGTCTGTGCCCTCAGGGGTAATAAACAGACCAAAAGATCCAAGCAATGAAGTTATACTGTTCATTACCAGAGTCTTGAGAGCGTAGAGCAGTGCTGTGACAGCAGTGGAAAAAACAAAGAGTGCGACTATACCCCCAAGTAAGATAGCTGCCTGGTTTAGCATCGGCAAGTTATTGACAGACTCTCTGATTGGGCCATTCAGCCCCCGGTAGTATGCTAGAATGATACTGGAGTTATTTGGAGTCCTTGGTGGGTCTAGCACTTTGCTTAGTAGAATAAATGCTAGTTTTAGTGCTGGTTGGGCGCATACTGCGAGCACGCCAGCAAAGCACCCAGAAACAAGCACTCCGTTACCAAAGGTAAAAACTGCTTTCCCAGCACCCATGGCAAGGGCCTCGGTGCCTACTGTTGTTCCAATCAAGGTTACTAGAGTGACTGGATTTAGCAGAGCACTCCAGGACATATCATTAACTCCTTCTCCCATAGCAGACATAAAAAATTTGCTAAAAAATAAGTTATAGATCAGCAAATGCCCCCTACCGATCAAAAACAGTTATATTTTTAAAAACAGTTCCTACTGGGGATCGGGTTGGTTTGGGGTATCAACAGTCCTACTGGGGATCGGGTTGGTTTGGGATATCAACAGTCCACTGGGGATATATCAAGGGATTAAAACATAAAGTTGTATCCTTGTCCTTACAACTAAGAACACAACATTCACATAATGGGTGGTGGTTCAAGTACCACCCATGCTTTCTCGGACATTTTTCGGGCACACGTCTCGGACATAGATACATCGACAGACTAACCATCCCTACTTGGTACGGAGGTCAGTGCGGGTCCTTGGTTCACGGCTCATATACACGGACACTACACGGACACTATATGGGGACATACAGGGACAGCCCGGGACAACCGGAGACACTGCCACGTCTTTTTCTTCTTCGTTGCTCCATAGACATGCCCAGTATACATAAAAAGCGCTATTGCTCCGTGTTTCATAAGACATATCACTTCACGCAGAATAGGGCCAAGGTTAGCCTTGTGCTGGACAGTGCGCGTCTTGGTACTCGGCATGGACGGTGGGGCTGCTTCACGCGTTGAAGCTTTCATTGGCCAGGGTTGCCTTTTGACGGGCCCATGGTACTTGTTCTTCTTTATCTTCCTTTTAAACCTTCATAATTTGTGTTTTTCACAGCTATTTATACTTTTGCCCGGTAAAGTCCTACCCTTTTGGGATCCCGCCCACTTCCTCATAAGGTAGACTTGCCTACCATAAAGGGAAATTCCCTCATATAGAATAAACCATGATCCCAATCTGGAAGTATTTTGGCGGGCCTTATTTTTAAAAATATTCTTGAAGCCTGTGGCTACCACGGCCTATGCCGGACACCAAGACGCACACTGTCCCAGCACAAGTATTTAAGCACCTTGATGCGTCGTTATGCGTTATGCGTTCGGGTGGTTCACGGTGGGGAGGCCCTGAGAAGTCTTTATTCTTTTTGCCAACTAGGCCATTGCTTTAACTTGCCTGGAGAACCCCATGGACCTGTCGATTAGCCCGTACTTAATGATTAGCACGCACCCTGAGGTGAAGCCTACGAGTGAAGACATCAGGAAGAGGGACCTAAAGTCTTGCAAAAGTTCTAGCGTAGCAATGCTCAGCAAGGAGGAAATAAGCAGAGAGACTCCGTTGTAGCAGGCGCTGTAGCATGTCTGGGCAAAGGCCTTGTTCTTCTTTCCGCCCAAGCTATCTGCAATGTTAACGGCACTAAACGTCAGACAGGCCGAGCTAATCCCTTTCAAGGTTTCGTTAGCCATGGCAAAGTACATGATGTACTTAGTATCTGGCATGTGTGCATAGTTGAACTCTCGGAGGGTGGCAGCTCCCAGCGCAAAGAAAAGCAGCCAGTGGTACCCAAAGAACTTGAGCAGGTGCTTGCTGTGGTAGAACACAAGCATTTCAGTTAAGGTACGGACGCATAAAATAGACGTTACTTTGGAAAAGGCCACCTTAAAGTAGAGCGACATATAGGACACCAAGAAACACGAAGATATGCCCCTGGTCACGCCAATCGCTGTAATTGAGAAGAGCAGCGCGTAAAAGTTCGGGTTTCTGAGAAGGTCCTTTTTAGATTCACTCTTTGCCTCCACAACATCCCGGGCCTCTCCCACGCCCCCAGCACTCTCCTTGGCTGCATCTACCCTGCTCTCAGTCACCTCACTGCTGCAGAGGCTAACAATCGATATAAAAATGGCCGATGCAGCTACAATCACACAGACAAGCACTGTGAACTGTGTGTTAGCAGACTCTGTGTGCGAAGCGCCCGATCCGTCAGTGATAATGCGGTGGATGTATGCAATGGACATTCCTGAGGTGGCATGTCCAAAAGAAGCCCACATTCTGATCCGCGAAAAGATCTGTTTTCTTTCTTCAACGGCTTTTTCAGAGTACTTCTTTGAGAGGTCGTTTAGAACCAGTACATCAAACATTGAAAAAACAGGAGACATGGTGATGATGTACAAAGAAAAGATGCCAACCATAAGGATCATGTTGTCCTTCCGCATGTTCCTAAGAATAAGGAACGTGCTGTACACCCCCGTTGAGATAGCTGACATTGTGATAGTCAGTTTTTTAGTAATCAGGTACTTATCAGCGACTGGCCCAATGAAAATATTCACGAGGTAAAAACTTGAGAGGCAAGTGATCCACCCGTAATGAGCCAGTGAGAGGTTGAACGCTGCATTGAAGAAGTGGGTGCTAAACGTATGGGTTGCGTAAATAGAAATATTGAGCATGTAGTAGGCAATCTTTAGCCCAACGTGGGTATTGGGTCCAAGTTCATCAGCTACCGTTGAAAAAACAGGCAGGAACCGCAAAGAGAGAATTAGGCCAACAACGCAGTAGGCAATGGAAATGTGCTGAGCTGCCTTGCAGAACCTTAAAAGCATGTCAATGCCGCAAAGGCTCCCTCCAACCATATAAACCATTGCCAGCGCCATAATGCACCCACCCCCCCTGTGGTAAAGCTCTATTTTAGCGTTTTTTCTGGTGATGTAAACAGCCAGTAGAACTATCAGCATAGCCAGAGCATAGTTTGTGGGGGCAAAGAGGTGTCTAAAGATGCCAAGGCCATTCGGTGGCGCAGGGAACATGCTATATGCTCCAAGTACGCTTAAAAGTGTTCCCAGTCCGAAAATACCGATGTGTGCCACATTCTTTTGTTTTGTGTTCATTTCCTAGCCTAGGAAAATATTTTAAGTCATAATGTGTATATAAAGACCGTATATGGTAATGGTCCTTCCAAATAAAGAAACTTGCCAGACCATACCCCACAAACGCCCAAACCACCTCCCCAACGCCCCCAACCATACCACAACACCACCATACCACAACACCACCACTATCCGTTTATTGCCATGCCCGAAAATCCCGAAAACCCCCGAAACCCCGAGCACCCCGAAAACCCGAAAACCCGAAAACCCGAAAACCCGAAAACCTTGAAAAAAACTCTTACCCGGTCCCAGTCCCACCCCCTTCACGGGTGAGCGAGGATTCGCGGATGAATGAAGACCCGCGGGTGAGTGGGGACCCTCGAGACACTGGAAGAGCTTCCTGTGCTGCCTGGGAGAGCAGTAGCTGGTACGTCTTCTTCTTTTCCTCTATACGCTTGGAAATGGACTTAAGCTTGGACTCTTCCAGCTTTATCTCCCGCCTGAAGTTTTCATCTAGCCCTGAATCAGAGGCTGTAAGTACCTCCACAATGACTTTGTGTCTTCGATAGCTCTCGTAATACTTTTCAGTCATTTCCACAAGAGCAATGGCATGCGACTTAATGAGAAGGTCTCTCAAAACGGCCACGTCAGTATCGGTGGTAGGAAGTGTAGAATAGGAGTAGAGACGGTCTGGGGTGGAGTACCGCAGAGGCATAAAGTTTAGCTCAACCACCTTCTTGCACTCGTCAATGAGGATGCAGTCAAATAGCTGGACTCTTCTATCTGAAAGAGCGCTGACAAAAGACTCTTTCATCTCCTTATACTCTGCTTCCTGGAGCATGTCTGCTTTGGAGATGATTGGGATAAGGTTGCATATCTTGCCTATCTCTTTCATAGCGACCAAGTCTATTTCTCTGGGGGTGTGCCTTGGGGTGGAGAGGTAGAGACACCCATGGATCCTTTTGTCCCTTTCGGTGACGCCAAGATCTTCTTCCATGTGGTACTCTTCGTATCTATTGAGGATAAGGTTCCTAATAGGTATCCAGTCTCCTTCACTGGCAAAGGTGTCACCCAGACTGGTGGCTTCGTAGATGGTAAGGTTAAGACGCACGCTCCCGTGAATAAGGACGGTTTTGGTGGCTGTTAGGGTAATATTGGTTCTTTCAGGCATGACTGAGGCTGTCGTTTCCAGAAGCTCAGCGAGTGGGTTGCTTGTGCAGGCCATGTCACACACTTCGTGGAAGAAGCCTTCGTTCCTTTCAGGAAACAGCTGCACCCCAAAAAGACTCTGAATTAAAGAAGACTTCCCAGAGAACCCTTCACCGGCCACCAGTATGTTGTAGTCTACGCCTCCTTCTTCTATTCCCTGGATGATTTGTGCTGGGAGGGTGTTAACCACTGCATTGGGATGTTCCATGTAAATAAACAGCTACCCCCTAAAGAGTGCTGTGCCAAAAAGGGCCAGAATGCTAAGGGTTGTCAAGGCAAGCAAACACACCGAAACAATTCTTCTCTTTCGGGCCGTTCTAATTAGCCCGCTTAGCTTTCTGCTCGACCTTCTGAGGATGTTTTCAGCCTCGGTTATTTTCCTGTCTATTCCTTCAATCAGCTCACCCTGTTCCTGGACCACCGCAGTTACTGAGCACACTTCAAGACGGGCCTCCTTTATGGCGCGCACTGTTCCCTGTAGAAGTATCTCGTGCTCCTCTCTCTCCTCCTTCTGTATCAGCTTCTGCATTTGCATTGTTTAGGTTGTGGTTGGTTGTTTTATGGGGCTGTTTTCGGGTTTTCGGGCTGTTTTCGGGGTTTCGGGGTTTCGGGCTGTAATAGTTTATGGGTTTTTTTTATGCAAAGACAGTGCATGGAATGGACGCAAACACTCAATGAAGCAGTTCTAACAATAGCAACCTTAGATGGAACGCCCAAGGGCCTAAAGGTAAAGCTATCCAAGGGGTGGCTGGATGTATCGCAGCATGGAGAGACAATCCTCTTAAGGGAGATAGAAGAAAAGATGAAAGAGGACGAAATGTATTGGTCAGCTGAAGACTCTTCTATTGAAATAGTTTTAGTAAAAGACACCTTAGGGTGGTGGAGCAAAGTGTTTGTTGGTGACACTGAAATAGATACCAGTCAGATAGAGCCAGAGTCCCTAAAGAACTTTTCCTCTTTTGACAAAGAAACACAGCTAAAGATAGAACGAATGCTGGCCCAGCCTAAATAGGGGATTGTAGGGTGGGTAGGTAGGGGTGCTACTTCAGTGAACAAGCTTCTCTTAAACGGTCAGACTCTTCCCTACTAGCTAGTTTTATCTTGTACAGGTTGGTAGTTTTTATATCGACCAGTGCCACCTCTTTACTACCTGACTTAGAACGAACAGAAGACTTTTCCACGGGTGTACAAACAATTTCTTTCTTTCCTTCATAAATGATCAGCACCTTTTCATTGTTCTTGTGGGTTACCACTACCTGGTGTATGCCTATGTCCTCAAACTTTGTCTCTTTTCTCTCAAAAACCTTGCACGGATGATTAAATAGCTCTTCCGGGTGTGGGTGCTTCTTAGGCGCTGACCCCGATACAGTGGCTTTGGTTTCAGGTGCGTCAGGTGCTGGGCCCGATGCTGTGGTTTTCGGGTGTGGGTGTTTGGGAGAAGAGGGGGTGGTATGGGCTCGAAGGATAGATTGAAGGTTGTGGAGTGGTGGCTGGGCTGGTGGTGTGGACGTTCCATGAGCTGGGTCCAGTCCTGGCCCAGGTCCTAAACCCAGACCCAGGCCCAGACCTAGACCCAGGCCAGAACCTAGCCTTGGCGCTCCCGACTCCTCAATCTTGGTTTTGTGGGTGTTGTATTGCTGGAAAAGGTTTCTCATGTCATACACTGGGCTGGTTTGGTAGGCTTGTTGTGCAGCATCAAGAAACGAGTGGTTGAGCCCTTTGACCTGCAGGTCCTTGGAAGGGCTGGAGGCGTTTAGGCCAGTTAGTCCACTGAACAGACCTTTTCTAACGGGCTGTCTATCTTCTCTTCTCTTAGCCCTGAGTATTTTTGCCTCTGGGTTAGCTCTCATTGGGCTGGTTACTTTGTACTCTTCTTCAACGTCTTCTTCTTTTCTGGAGGGTTGGCTATAAGCTCTTCGTTTGCCTGCTCCGGCCATTTTAAAAACTTAAAATTAATCCCTTCATATACACGCTTAGCCGTTTCTTCTATTTCTTTTGTGTAAGGGCTCGAATCAGGGTCTGTGTTCGAAACAGGGCCAGTAGTTGGGCCGGGGTTGGGGGCCAAGCTATCCATGAGCGGGGCACTCTCAGAGAGAAACTGCAGCCTGGTCCTGGTCAGCTCGGGGCTGGAGAGTGGCTGGGTGTTTCTTTCAAGCACCTTTAGCGCCCAGAGACGTATTTTATCATAGGCTGTGGCTTGGTACAGGGCAATAACGGCACTCAGGTCTTTTTCTTCCAGGTAGTAGGAGGAAAGGGCCCGCAAGCTGTTCCACTTCACCCGGATGTTTTTGTGGCGGAGAAGGTCAATGAGCAGTGGAATGGCTTCGGGCGGGTGGATGAGGTAGAGTATTCTGCAAAGCTGGATTCTTGTTCCGTCAGTGGTCGTACTGAGAAGAAAAAAAAACGGTTTTTGAGAAGAACTTTCTGAAAAGATAGCTGTGCAGTGGTGGCAGGTAAGCTCTCCCAGACCACTACCTGAACAAACGAAGTGCGTTGAAGGACTTGTCTCCGCCCGGCCTTCCAGCCACTCAACAAAAGCGGCGGCTTTCTTAAACAGTGCTGAGGCTGAGGTTTTGGAGGTGTTGAAAATAGCGACAACTTGGGCGTAGCTGAACAGCTGTGGTATTTGGGCAATTGTTGAGAGACCATCTACCAGCGTCTGGTCAGTGCTCTGCTCTATTCTGGCCCTGATGCTTTGGATGGTTTCCGGGCTTAGTTTACTCGAAGCACTTTGGCTAATGTACTTAGTGATCGAGAGAACGGGAAAAGTCTCTATTTGTGCAAGCTTCTCAACCAGTGGCACGGTAAAAGTATCTGGCTCATTGGCCATAATGCTTGGGTAGATTTTAGCGAGGTAAAGGTCCGTGTGCTTTCTCTTGAAGAGACCTACCAGGAGGAGCGCAAGCTTCGCCCGATGCTCGCCAGTAGCTTTGGCGTAGATACCAAAGACTATGCGAATGGATAGCTCGGACACGGGGCAGGTGCTTGGGTTAGTCAGGGGAATGGTTCTGTTTAGCGTTAGAATGGTTAGGCTTTGGGGCAGGTCGTACCTCTCCACGACCTTAGCCACCGCCCTAAGCAGGTAGGCGGTTGGTTCAACCTTTGGACTGGCGTAACCGTTAAGCACTGGTGCATAGTCATAGGCATCTAGCAACTTGTAGCTGTCCAGAATCTCGTACACTCCCTGGTGCGTGGACTCCAGGTGTATCTTAGCTACCAGGAAGCTGAGTACCTCCATAATACTTTGGCGGATAGTTTCTACGTACGAGTTATACGTAGAGGAGGTTCCGCCAATGGACATAAGCGAAAGAAACCTTTTAGAGTGGTGGAGAATGATGCTTATCTTCTGACAGTTCTCTTTTTCCATCAAAGCATGCATTGTTTCCACCCAGTGCTTGTGTATGTGTGTCATATCCATTAACGCAGCAATAAAAATATTTGTCGCAATCACAGACCATTGGCCCCGCACCGTACCACCACACACCTGACTCTATTTATTTCTTGAGACCTTAACATATGCATTCCAGAAAAGAGAGACCGTGCCCATTAGAGGCACGCGGAGTCTTAGGGGCACAAACATAAAGTTAAGCAGCTGCACCAGCGGCCAGATTTTGTAGCTGTTTATAAGAATGGAGATAAAGACGTGGAAGACTTCCCCATAGGACTGCTGCCTGCTCTCGGCCATTGACGCATAGACAACCAGAAGCAGCGTTGAGAAAGGCGACCAAATAAGCTGGTCAACAAGCATCATGTAAAAAGCCGTTTTAAACCGTGTTTTTTCTGTGGTGGCAAACTGGTCTACTTTTTGGTAGATGGTGTAGCAAAGGGACCCCGTAACAAATCCGTACATTGCCATGGCAGCCGGCGTAAACAGAGAAAATCCTCGGCCAACAATGAGCTGTCCAAGCACGTCAGCTAGGCACTGGATGCCTCCTGCAATGAGTCCTTGAACCACAAACTCATTGACTAGGGGCGCTCTTCTTTTTAGCTTTTTACCAATGATGCCTCTAGGCTTGCTTAGTTTGTGCATTGTTTATTCTAAATTGCTTCAAAAATTCCCCTTTTTTTGCACAGTTTGAGCTGTCCCGCCTTCACTGATACTTTCACCCCTACACTCTCTTCTAAAAGATCAATAAATATGTTCTCAACCCTTTTTAACGTCTTATCCCGCAAGTCCTCTTTTTGGATCACACTTTCTTCCTTTTCATCAATCATCAACAAACATTTGGGTTAGGTCGGGTTATATGGGCCTGGCCCTGGGCCTAGTAATATCTTGTGTCGGAAAACCTTGAGAAGCCGTCTCTGTATGCGCCGCCATCCCCTGGGTGGAGGTACTCGGTGGGGTACATGTAATGCCTGGAGTACCTGTCGTAGTGGTGGTGCCGGACAAAGGAGGAGGGATATGAGTCGGGCCAGGAGCGGTATCTTGAGTAGAGACAGGTTACTCCTTTAAGTGCTGCAAGTAGAAATAAAACCTTCATGTTCTGCGAATGGCTCTGCCTTATATAGACTTATGAAAACTTTGATGCCTGCGTGTGTCCACCTGAGCCAATTGCTGCCCCCAGCTTAAAACGCGCCTATCTACGCCCAAACACCCCATCTGTTCCCTGCGTAACACTGCCCCAATCTGTTTATTTTGTGTTTCTTATCATCATGTCAAGCCACTTGAACGCCAGCATAAACCCTTTGTTCTGGTCTGAAATTGAGTCAGTTACCACGCTGCAGTAGTTGGCTGAAATTCTTCGTCCGTCCTCACCGTCACCCGTGGTAATATTAAGCATCTGGCAAAGGTGGTGGAGGTATGGCTCGTCTAAAGGAGGCGCTAGGTGCCCCGGGTGCTTCATTTCCCAGCACTTTTGCCACTTGTCTGTTTTGTTAAACAGTACGGCCACGGGCATGCTCTTCCGGTCGGCCCGTTCTATCGTATGCAGCAGGTTGTGGTAGGTTTCTTTTACCAGTGGGTACCTCTCCTCGTCTGTTACGTCTATCATGAAAACAATGCCCTGTGACTGTACAAAGTATGTTCCCCACCCCAGCCGGGCAGTTTCGTGTCCTCCAAGGTCACTAATGGTTACTTTCATGTTGCCTATCTGCAGCGTTTCTTCTCGGACCGAGAGGGTTGGTGCCACCGTGTGAATTGAGTCTGTTTTGAGGCGGAGAAGCAGGGTGGTCTTTCCAGCGTTGTCTATTCCCAGAAAAAGAATGTTTGTTTGCCGTCCAAAGATCGTTTCAAAGAATGCGATTGGTCCGCGGTGGATTATATCTTTGACAAATTGCTTGCCTCGCTCTATGTACTCCATGTAATTAAAATAAAGAAAAAATCGATTAACTATGTCCCAGGTCCTGCTCGGTGCTCCACTCCTTCTCGTGCACCAGTGGGTTGGACAGCAGCCTTAGAGAGGCGCTTGTTTCTGTTGTCATGAAGTAGAACGTGTCTAGGCACTTGAGGTACCTCAGAAGCACTTTGTGGTGCGCCTCTGAGCCTATCTCTGTTTTGGTGGTGTCAATCTTTATGGTGGCAATCTGCATGTTTTTCGAGGTTACTGCAAGGGTCCCACTGAAGAAGACTTCTGGGCCCGTTCTGAAAAAGAACTTCCACCCCGTCTCTGAGAACTCCCAGTGGCTGAGGCTGTCTGAGAGGCCTCTTTTGATGCTGACCAGGGAAAAGGGCGAGATAAAGAACTTGTCGAGTCGAATGTATGCGTCAAGTAAAAAGCAGTTGCGTATCTGGATCTGGCATCCCGTGTTGGTTATTTTGTTCAGTTTCTCAAAGGATTGGAGGCTTTCTGTGTCTGGCTTCTTCATGGCGATAGATAGCTGGTGTTTATAGCAGATTTTCTTTATTAAAATATTCCAATGTCTGAGGCTGTGATCAAAGGCATTGCAGGTAAGTGGATGGATTTTCGGGTGTTTCGGGGTTTTCGGGGTTTTCGGGTGTTTCGGGTATTGCGTGAAGCTAGGTCTGAGTACTTGGTGCCTGTGGTAGCAGGTGTCTTTTCCTACAACCTGTCTCGGTTCTTTATGCGGAAAACCAGGTCTTTTGGTGTTGACATGCACAAAAGAGAGGCCACCAAGGTTCCGGAGGCCGTTGGCCTGGGCTGTGGGATAAGCTTCATTTGCAGCTTGTTTTGGGTGGCCATGTCCCTTCCAGAGCACAAAGAGCCTTTGCTAATGAGTGCGTGTACCGTGACCTTAAACATTCTTTTGGGGTACATTGATGATACAATGGAGCTTAACTGGCTGTGTAAGCTGGTCTTTCCGCTAATTGCGCTTTCACCGCTTATGCTGACGTACAGCGGGAGTACTTCTCTGCAGGTGCCTTTTGGTGGGTGCATTGAGCTTGGGTGGGTGTTTTATGCTGCGCTGCTGGTTTTATCGATCTTTTTCACGAACGCTATCAATATTTTGAGCGGGATCAATGGGGTGGAGAGCGGTCAGGTGCTGGTGATGAGTGCGTTTTTAGTGGTGGACAGGGTTGTCTTTCCAGACACCAAGGGGAGCTTGCTGATTCTTTTGTCTCTGTCGCTGTTTTCGTGCACCTTTGGCCTGTTTTTACTCAACAGGTATCCCTCGCAGTGCTTTGTTGGGGATACGTTCTGCTACTTTTCAGGTTCTTCTCTTATGTGTCTTGGTCTTCTTGGAGGCTGCTCAAAAACCGTTTTTTCCTTCTTTCTTCCACAGCTTGTCAACCTGGCTGTGTCTGTGCCCCAGCTTGGTGGGGTGGTTCCCTGTCCAAGACACCGCATGCCAGGTCTTTGTGCGGTGGACGGGGGCGTGCTGCTGGTTCCGTCCCAGGTTAAGATCAAGCACTCCGAGGCTTTCAAGAGCGGGCGCCTAATGCGCTGGGTGGTTACTCTCCTGTGCCGCCTTGGTCTGGCCGAGGTGAGCGGGTGGACTGGCGGAGAGACATTGTACAGCCTAATGAAAAGAAACAAGGCCGTTCTCCTTACCAACCCAACCCTTCTCAACATCATACTTCTCTGGGGAGGCCCCATGACAGAGTATGCGCTTTTTAAGGCGGCTATGGGAGTACAGGCCCTGGCGTGTGCTTTGGTTATTTTGCTTAAGGCCCTTTGTGTGTGGTACGGGTAAGGGTCTGGGTCTGGGTCTGGGCCTGGGTGGTAGGGGTAAGGGTCTGGGTCTGGGTCTGGGTCTGGATCTGGATCTGGATCTGGGCCTGGGTGGTAGGGGATATACCCCTACAATCACCTAGGCAGCCAATCAAAAACCCCTTACCTGTCTCAGCAAAAGGATAAATACCCAAACACCTTCTAAAACATGGACTCAACATGCAAAAACGAACAACCAAGAGCGACTGGTGGACAGGGATGTGCTAAGAACGGCCAAAGGCCGTGCAACAAGTGCACCATGGAGTGCAAAGACTGTGACAAGTGTGCTGGCGGGTGCAAGGACTGTAGCAAGTGTGTTAGTGCGTGCAAGGCCTGTGACAAGTGCAAAGACCAAGTGAAGGCCTGTGGGTGCGCCAAGGATGGCCAAAGACCATGTGACAAGTGTGCTAAGGAGTGCAAGGCCTGTGACAAGTGTGCTAAGGAGTGCAAAGCCTGCGACAAGTGTGCTAAGGAGTGCAAGGCCTGTGACAAGTGTGTTCGCGCGTGCCAGGCCTGTGGATGCACCAAGAACGGCCAAAAGCCGTGCAACAAGTGCCAGGACCACCAAAAAGCCTGTGCTAAGTGCCAGGACCACCAAAGCGCCTGCACGGAAACACAGGTTGACCAAAAAGTTTGCAACTCTTTTCCATGTATGGGCATATCAGGATGCTTGGAGGAAAAAAACGGCGGATACAAGCTAACCCTCCCAGAAGGCATATCTAAAGAAGATGTCAACATCACCGCCCACGGAGACACCCTCACCCTCTCCTACAAAAAAGAACAGAAAACCAAAGACGAGTACTTAGGATGCGCCGAATCTCTGTCCTTGCTCCTTGGAGAAAAAAGAGGCATCAAAACGGCCAAACTAAAGGGAAGAACTCTCTCTCTTGAAACAGAAGAAACAACTACCAGAGCACAAGGACCCATTGATATTGAGCTAGAACAATAAACGATTTTCCTATTTTTTTGAATGAAGGTCTTTGAAGGGAAAGTGCGCGGACAGAGAGCCCTCGTCGGCGTCGACGACAAGTACGTCTGCATTGTTACACCAGCACTTGCAATAAACCTCTCAGACATTGTCTCGGCCAAAGTTCATCCTGCCTTTCTCACCATTACCACCGCAACCACCTCTTTTGAGCTTGAGCAGCTCTCACATGAGGAGATAGAAACCATCAACGACGCCATTGCAACCAAAAGGATGATTAGCAAAGAAGAGATCCACGAAGTCATCAAAAGAGACGCTGAGCTGAATGAGCTCTACCAAAACATCCAAGAGGGCGAGGAGGCGCTCTTTTACAAGACTTTTGGTGCCCGGATCATGCAGGGATCCAAACAGACCGACCCTGAAAGCTTTGAGGGTCTTTCAAGCAAAAAAAAGGCCAAGTTTGTCCTGGCTAACCCCGAGCTAACCAAAACCTTTTTCCAGCTCACTCTTCCCTTCAACCTTTTCCTAAAAGAGCTATTTTCAGGTTTTGTGCTTGCCAATCAGCAGGAAAATGAAGTAGATCGCGTTCTTCTTTCGCAGCTCGGACGCAGCAGCTCACCAACGGAAAGAATCAATGCCCAGTCTCTTCTCCTTCAGAGCGGGTGGGACGTTTGGGACAGGCCGGCGCCAAAAGCAGCACCAGGCACCAGAGACGAAGTGCTTAACCCAAACCTAACCGAAAGCATCTCCCTCCGCCCCGAACTAACCCAGAAAAAACACTTCCAAGTACCTGGCCTGCTAAGCATCCCGAAAATCTCCATTGGAACGATAGAAAACACCAAAAGAGTCCTGCTCCCCCCAGAGCTCCTCCGCCGCCTCCGCGAAGTGAGCCGGCTAGTGGCCAAGAGCAAGGTTCACACCGAGCTCATTGCTACCACGGTCGAGCGGTTGGAGCAGTTTTTCAGAGAAGAAACCCGAAGAAGACTTTCGCCAGAGCAGCGAGAAGCTGCCATCCTTGCGGTCACCCGAATACTTCCATCACGATTTATGAAAAACCAGGGGAGGAAGCCTATTGGCTGATGGGGCCTATTCAAAGGGTCCATATATATTTCATTTTAAAACTCCCCTGCAGTTGAAAGCATGAGGGTGAAAGAATCAAAGGTCTTCTTTGCCATATGCACGACGGCTGTGGTGCTCGTTACAACTTACATATACATGCGAGCCTCCCTTGTTCATTACAAGCTGCTTATTTTCCTGGTAGCTGCAGGCATACTGTCCCACTTTTTGCCTTTTCTGCTGCCATTCTTTATCTCTACATCTTCACATTTAAGAAGGCCTATAAAAGTAATCAGTCTAAGCATATCTGCCCTTTACAGCATTGGTGCCGGGGTAACTTTCTTCTTCTGGGAGCAAGACAAGGATTGGCTCCCGATTTCTTTAACGTCGCTCTATGTGTCGCTGTCGGTAGGAGAGCTAGGCGTGTACATAGCTAAGGTCTTAGCCCGCAAGAGAAAAAGAGCTCTGCTAAAGAAAGCGCCGATCAAGAGAAGATACGGGAAAGAAGTAAAAGCCCTTCCACTCGCTGTTTGCGTGGAAACAAGGCAGCTACGAGCTAAGTGCGACTTTTCCATTAACGGATCCATCTATATACGGAAAGGAGAAACGGTAGAGCTTCTGCATCCAATTGGGTCGTACTACTCCGTTAGAAACCCTTCAGGAGCAGAGTACATCGTTCCAAAGGCCAACTTCTTTTAGCACTGCCCTGACCGCCACAACCACCTAGACCCTCAAACCTCAAACCCAGCCAACTACCACCAACCTAGCCAACTAGATAAACCCTTAATTGGACAATAAATATCAAGTTTGTACCCTGCCGTGCTCTGGCCCATTGCCGTGGTGTGCCGTGCCCTGGCCCATTAGTATGGTGGTGGTGAGAAATAATTTAAGATGGGTGTGCCAGGAGAGAACATCCTCAAAGACAAAACAAACATTAAAGCATCTGCCAGGTCATGTAAGAAAGAGAAAATAGAAGTGGAGGTGGAAGAGTGTTTGCCGTACGAGGAGTACATTGAAGCGCACCAGGAAGAGATGTATAAAGAGACTCCTATTTGCATAGAAGACCTTCTCGATCCTTCCTTTTTTATTTAATGCTTCTAACACTAACTGGAGCATGTATAACACTGATAATCGTCAACGTTCTTCTGATGCTTAGGATACTTAGTCTTAGAGCATCTACTGCTGCACAATCCGCTGCACGCTCTACTGCACAATCCACTGCACAATCCGCTAGAGACGAGCCCATTAAAGCCATTCTGCTTCTTAGAACGGACCTGGAAATGCAAAAGGGGAAGGCTGTAGCCCAGGCCATGCATGCTGCATACGCTGCAGGGTACCATGCCCAAAACACACCACTTGAGAAAGAGTGGGCCAAGTACGGCTTTAAGAAGGTGGCCCTGCGCGTGGGCTCAGAAGATGAGATGAAAGAGCTTGTGTCACAGTTTAAAAAGAGAGACATACCTGTCTACCCCGTTGTGGATGCAGGAAGAACCCAGGTTGCTCCAAATACCTGGACTGTCACCATGGTAGGCCCATACTACGAGTCAGACATAGATCAAGTAACTGGGCACCTTAGACTGGCCTAAATAAAGCTGGGTAGCTGCAACACAAAGCTTTCGCTTATTTTTTCAGAGTTCAATAAAGATGGCGCTTGGAGAGACAGCGGGGGCGGAGTATCTCCCCTCTAACTATAGGTTTGAGATAGAGAAGA
This sequence comes from Nematocida displodere, assembly GCF_001642395.1. NCBI lineage: Eukaryota > Fungi > Microsporidia > Nematocida > Nematocida displodere. The sequence goes on along the minus strand of NW_027138130.1, from coordinate 519,268 downwards.
CTATCCGGCAGATAAAAAGAAGGGGGAGCAAAAAGATTGCTCTGCAGTTTCCCGAGGGAATAATACACCTTTCAACCGTTATTTCCGACATCATTAGGTGCAGTACCGAGGTTGAGTCTGTAACCATCCTTAGCGATGTAGTTTATGGTGCCTGCTGTATCGACGATATTTCCTCGCACCTAATTGGGTGCGACCTACTCGTACACTACGGGCACTCGTGCTTGTTTGAGGTGCCAAAGTGTCTGGTCGGGGTGGTCTATGTGTTTGTGGAGGTGTCTATTGACTATGCGCATTGTGTGGACGTAGCTCTCAAGCACATTGATTGCAGCAACCTCTCAGTGCTTGGAACCATCCAGTACAGCAGCGTTGTGCGCGGTGTAAGAAAAGGCATTGAGGAGGCGCGCACCAAGCTTCTTGGCAGCGCAGAGGGGGAGGGTGTACCTCCTACGGAGGTAAAGATACCTAGAGTGATGCCTTTGAGTGTGGGAGAAGTTCTTGGGTGCACCTCGCCAAAGGTGCAAACCGAAAACGTACTTTTTATTGCGGAGGGACGCTTTCACCTTGAAAGTGTTATGATCCAGAACCCAACCCGGAAGTACTACAGATACTGCCCAGCAACCAAGACCCTAAAGACGGAGCAGCACGACTATGCGCGCTTTCTTTCCATCCGCAAGGAGAGACAGGCTGCCAGCAGAGCAGCTAAGTCGTACACCGTTATTTTTGGAACGCTTGGGAGACAGGGCGGGATGCTCATTCTCCAGAGAGTCCTTGCATCGCTGGTGGAGAGGGGGGCGCCGCATACGACTGTCTACCTCTCAGAGATAGACAACGAGACGATTGCCTCGATAGACAAAGACTCAGCGGTGATAGAGATAGCCTGTCCACGGATAGCCATTGATTGGGGCAGTACGTTTACGCTGCCAATCATCACCCCATTTGAGTACTTCACTATGATCCAGGGCATAGAGGAGTATCCAATGGACTACTACAAAAAAGAGGGGCGTGCACAGCCGTGGCAAATGCTCCGATGAATAAAGCACATTTTTTTTTGTTTCAGGATGGATGTTCCCGGAAACACAGGAACGGAGTACTTAGCATCTACCCTGGTGCTTGCCACCTGCATAGCGGCGGTGTTTGTTGTTGGGGCGTGCATCTACAAGTGGTTAAAAAAGACCACTGCCAGTGACACCCGGCCATCCATAAGTATGGAGGGGGTCTCAGGCGCAGAGCAGACGGACGGGGAGGGCATGCTTGCCTTCTTTAAAGACGATCTTTCAGGTTTTGGCTTTGGACAGCCAGCCACCTCGGCCAAAGACATTGTGGTGGGGGGAGAGGACACGCTCTACTACCTTATTTCAGGAGCGGTAGAGGTCTACTTCAAGAACGGGCTTGTCACCACCAAGCGGAAGGACTACTTTGTTGTTCCAACACAGTGGCTTACAGCGCCAACCATTAAGCCAGAGCTAACCTACCTCATCAAAGCGCAGAGCCACTTCTACGCCATCACACACTGGCGGGCCCAGGAAAGAATCCAGTACGTGGTTTTAAACAGGTTCTTTCGGGGGGCTCTGTACACGCTCTTCAACTACTTGGAGGTTCCAGCAGAAGTCCACGACATAAAGCAAATCGGTCTTCCAGAGTCTATTGATGCAGCAGCAGTTGAAAAACACCTCAAACGAGCCGTTGAGCTTGGCAGAAAAATCAAGCAAATTACCATTTTAGGACATGTGGAGGAAATAGATGGAAGTTCGATGTACTTTTTTCTCACGGGAGGAGTAACGATAAGCTACCGCGGAAGAAGAGTGGCTGTAGGTCCCGGATCGATTGTAGGCTGTGTTAATAGAACAACCAAGCTGCACTGTGCCCGGAAAGTCTTTGGGTCGGAGTACCAGGTCGCCGTGATCCAGCTCCACCCCCAGGCAACTACCAGCACAGCAGCCATGCTCAAAATAGCCACGGAGTATGGGGCCCAGGGCTTTTCCAGCCTTCTCCAGCTAACTGAAGCGTCGATTGACTGGAAGATCCTTGAGCCGGGAGAGCGGCTCTCCTCCCCCGCGAACACCACGGTTAAGCTCATTAGCAGCGGGTACTTCATCAAAGAAGGCGATGTAAAATACTTTGGAATTGGGTCGGGGCGGATTCTGTTCGAGAAAGAGGCAATGCTTAGCCAGGCAACGCCGTATGTAGCCATTTCAACGAGGCTTTCCGAGGTGATTGAGGTGCCTGCAGACTACATCTCTCTGGTCATGCAGGTGTTTCCCTCTGTCTCAGTAGACCTTTACAAAAGGATCCTTTCAAGGACCGGGGTGGAGGAAGAGCTTGACCTTCCCACCGTTATTTCTTTGGTTTCCAACGATCCGCAGGAGACCCAGATAGAAATCTTTGCCTACTTTTTGAGTCTTGAGATAAACAAAGATGATAACTGCATGGTACTCTCCTCATCCATGCTTGAGGAAGAGTTTGGATCGCACTTGTACACACCAATTGCGCCGATTTTGATGGTTTCTTTGCTCGCTTCGCTGCAGAGTGAGCATTCGTTCGTGCTGGTGCCGATCAATACGGCCCCGGCCCTCTGCTCAAGCAGGTCTGCCCTCAAGCTATCAGAGATTGTCTTTTACGTGCTGGTCAATGGGGACCAGAAAGAGATTGAGATGGAAAGGCTCTGGTGCAAGATTGACTCAGTGATCCTTCATCGGGACAGCAAGCGGAGCGTTTCAAGCGGGAGGTACTATGGACAGAGGCACCATGTTGAGTTCCCAGCTATTGACGTCCCCCTCAGTGTGATCAAGCACCAGGCCGAGGAGAAGATCCGGGACCAGGGGCGCAGGCCGCACTGTGCTTTCGACACAGACCCGGCCGTTGAAATGCTGCCGCCCTTCCCACTGACAGATCTCGAGCGCTTCCTGCGAACCCTCAAGGGGGAGAACGTGGGCCTGGTTCTGGGAGGCGGCGGGGCGCGAGGCATTGCGCACATTGGGATTATCCAGGCCCTGGAGGAGGCGGGGGTGCCCATTGATGCAATTGGAGGAACGTCAATGGGGGCGTTCGTTGGGGCCGTCTATGCAGAAAGCTGCAGCAACCGAGAAGTCTTTTCCAAGTCCAAGAAGTTCTGTGGGCTGATGGGGAGCATATGGCGGATACTCCTGGACCTGACCTACCCGATTTGCTCAATGTTCACGGGAAAGACCTTCAACTGGGGACTGAGAAGGATATTTAAGACGCGGAAGATCGAGAACCTCTGGCTTCCATACTACTGCATTACCACGGACATTGCGCTGTTTGAGGAGAAGGTGCACCGCTTTGGAACGCTCTGGCGGTACGTTCGGGCGAGCATGAGTCTTTCGGGGTACCTACCACCCGTCTGTGACAAAGGCTCTCTTCTGCTTGATGGGGGGTACATGAACAACGTACCAGCCGATGCCATGAGAAGTATGGGTATAAGAAACATCATTGCAGTTGACGTGGGAAGCGAGGTAGAGTCAAACTACGACAACTACGGGGACAGTCTTAACGGGTTCTACATTCTGTTCCAGCGGCTATTTGGAACCAAAAGGTTCCTTTCTCTAACGGAGATACAGTACCGACTGGCGTACATCACCAGCACGCACAAAGAAAGAACGCTCCGGTCAGACGTTGCTATCAAGTACATCCGCCCCGACCTAACAGGGTACCGAACGATGGACTTTAAACAGTTTGAAGAGATAGTGGCCCATGGGTACCAGTACGGAAAGAAAACCATCAGGGAGTGGAAGAGTACCGGGGAGTACGCCCAGCTAACCAACCCCGGGAACAGGGCCCAGCGAAAGCGCCGAGAGAGAAGTGGCGCCCTGTGGTAGGGTTGGGGTTGGCCTAGGACGCCAGGCTAAAGAGTGGGTGGGAGCACGAATAGATCGTGTGAGGTGTCCGCCACGGGCCCCTTGCTCACCCAGATCTTATTGTACGGAGTGAACTGCACCCCCGAAAGCCGGCCCTCAGTTATTCCGGAAAGAAGAGAAATAAAGGTGTGAAGAATTGGTTCGGCGGAGAGAGAGGAAAGCTCAACCGGTATGTCACCCGGAACAAGCAGCGGAATGTGCAGGTGTGGAGTGCCATCGCCCGTCTCGGTGGAGCACCTTCGCCCGTACTCAATCGATGAAATGTCCAACTCACTTGGAAAGCATCCGCCCAGTAGGCTTTCCTCCGCGGGAGCAAGGAGGGACTTGAAGACCTTGAACGCGCCAGGCAGCTCAGCCTTCCTTCTTTGGTGGAGGTCTCTCAGAGAAATACTTCCGGGGCTTATGTCTATCTGGCAATCTACTCTATCTGTGCGGGCTGTGTGCCGCTCCATGGGGTGGGGCATACCAGGGATGGAGAGGAAGGAGGTGTTGAGCATTGAAGCAGTGTGGGTGCTAAGCATGGAGGTGTTGTACGCCCTCGGGTACTCGAGGGTGTCGTCCCCCGGGGGAGGAGGGGCCAAAGGAGCCAGGAGTCTTTTAAAGCAGAAGGGGAGGGTTATCGCACGAAGGTCGGCCACAAAGCGCCTGGGCAGAGGCTGGGGTGTGTGGCAGGTTTTCTTCACAAAGCGCAGCGCTTCATGCATTACCTGGCGGTAGTGGAGGCGAACAATCTGGGACAGGGCCAGAGCCAGCCTGGACCACAGGCGCAGAGAAAGGTGTTCCTTGTACAGGGCGGCTATGCAGCCATCCAGGGCACTGATTGGGAGCATGGTTGCAGACTTGGTTCGGGCGCATGAGAGAATGAACATCCGGGAAAGCAAACTGTTCCTTGCTAGATACGGCCGGCAGAAAAACATGTTTGCCCAAACGCCTCTCCTTATATAGTTGTTGAACCTTATTTGATTGGTACGGGTTTTATATAGTCCGTGAACCTTATTTGATTGGTATTTGACGGGGCTATATAGTCCGTGAACCTTATTTGATTGGTCGAACAAACCCGAACATTAAATTACTTATCTTGTGGTGCATGGGTGCTGGGCATGGGTGCTGTGTGCCTGTGTTCGGGTTTAATTCAAGTGGTTTGTTTATGTGAATGAGAGAGGAAGAAAGTTCCAGGTGGATGGTGGTACGTCCCCCGTACAGCCACACGCCAGAAGAACGAGCGCTTCTTCAAACCATTTCCAGTGATAGCACTCCATCTCTCTTTGCAGCCCTAACCCAGGTCTACACAGACACTGAACTCTCTGGGCGTGTGAAGGCAGCAATTGCTGAGGCGCTCTGGAAAAGAATCGTGGGGAAGAAGGATCCCATATCAACAACCACCCACTTGCTTAAATGCGTCTCCAAAGTTGCTGAGACCATTTCTTTGGAGATAGTGGCCTACCTGGAAACCACACTGGGCACAAAGCCGCCAGAGTCTTTGGATCACGACTTTCTCTGGATTGACCAGGTGCTTGGTGCGTGCATCAGGTTCTCTCTGGCCGAGAATGTGTGCTTTCTGATGCAGACGCCTTCTTTCTTTCACAGCGCCCAGAAGCATCTTATTGTTCACCCGCACAAAGTAGCTGCCCTGCTTATCCGGCTAATGAACAGCAGCCTTTACTACCTCATTGCCAAAGAGCCACTCACCCTGCTTCTTAAAACAAGCACGGGGCTGCTTAGGCTTAACATTGAGGTTTTGCTGGCGCATCTTGAGGGATACACCCTCCGCAAGCCCTTCTCTGAGGAGGAGCTGCCTGAAAAGCTTCCCTCGCTGCCCTGGGACAGGCGGCGAATGGGGCACTTTCCACTGCACTCAACCTCTTTAAAGAGCCTGGTTGACTCCCTGGTGCGCCAGCGGGGGCATACGCTCGCTCTGGTTGGGCTCAGCTTCCTTGCTGAGTCGTCTGTGCGGGTGCTTCAGTACCTGGAAGACTCGGGAGAGATACAGCGCATCACCAAGGAGGCGTACATCTCCAAAGGCCTTGCCCGCCTCAGGCTTGAGCACTTTCTTATCTCCATTCTGATGCTTAAGGGCCGGAGCGCAACGATTCTTGCCGAGGAGGGATACATTGAAAGCATCTTAAAACACCTGGACACAAAGCTGCGGCTGAAGGTTCTTGATGGAGAAGTCGTGTCAAGCCTTACCATCCTCCGGCTCCTCTCCCGCACCCAGAAGATTGTTCCCAGCCACATGTCCTCCTACCAAATGATCAACATGATTGAGCGGCTGACCCTGGTGGCTCTAGACCTCTACAAAGACCAAAACTACCCCGAAATAGAGCAGGCCATTGAAGAGTACCTCCTGCTGCTTGGGAACCTGGTGCTTCTTCTAAACGAGTGGAAAACCATTGCTATCAACCGGATTCTTCCACACATTCACCACTATCTCAACGAAAAGCGGTTTACTGTCCACGCCCTCCAGTTTATAAAGATGATTCTCTACGGGTGCGCTGCAGAGACCATTCCGGCCCTTTTTGCAGTCCTGCCCCCCGCGTTCTTCATGGGAAATGTCTGGAACACTGAGGAGTCCATTGAGCATTACGGAATATTAAAGAATCTTATCTGCAAAGGCGGGGAGAATCCAGATATTACAGCAATCATGGAGTGGTCAATTTCAGAGATGGTTGAGAAAGCCAGCTTCCTAGAGCAGAAGTATCTGCAGAACACCCTCACGCCCATCGATCTAAAAATAGCCTCGGAGCTTCTTGGCGTTGTTTCCAACGTTGCTGTCATCTCAAACGCCCTAGCTAGCACCCCGCTCTCAATCGATGCAGCTATCACCATTGCAAAGATCGATCCTTCACTTACAGGAATGTTCATCTGGTACCTCACCAACACCATCTGGGAGTCTCCCAGCGTGATGCCCACCCACAAGCACGTGCACATCTACAACATGCTTCTTTCCCGGATAGGCATAGACCAGGACACTGATGAAAGAATAGCACAGCTCATTCACGGCCTCAGACTCACCCAGCCCCACGCCAGCGCCGCGTACATCCTCAGGCACAGCATGGATGAAGCCACATGACAATGTCTACCTCTGCACGGCTTTACCAATAAATTAGTCTCTGGCATCCTACAGCACCCTACAGCACCCTATAGCATCCTACAGCATCCTACAGCAGCACACCCAAAAGATATAGTAACTTATTTATTGTTCTGATCTGCCATCCAAGCCAAGCACCAACCCTAACACAATTTTGCATTGGTACGGTATTGGGTTGTGGTACGGTATGGAGTTGTGGTGGGGACAGTTCAGACATAAGAAGGCCCGGGGCAGCTACCAGCCTGGCACTGCTGCAATGGTACATGGGCCACTTACCACGGCCTGGCACCTCTTTCAGTGCCGGGCCATGTTTTCCTTGTGCTCCTGGCAGGAAAACTCTTCGGTCTCGTAGCCCATGATGCCCTTGCGCGGTCTTCCAGGCCCCCGGCGCTTTTCCTCCGTTCCTCTAATTGGCTCGTTCACAATGCACCGGTTGCTTAGGGGCTTGTACATGTGGGTGAGTGTGTCCACGGAGTAGATCTCATCAATGTATGCATACGGATGCGATCCTATCTTAGTAATCAGGGCACAGGCGTGGGAGCAAGGATAGTTCATTTCCTGAAACTTCATGCACGAGCACACCCGAAGACGGAGGTCGACGTAAAAGCGAAGGTTTCCGCTGTAAACAATGCCCTGGCCGTGCTCCTCCTCGTCGTTAAGCCTGCGCGGGTCTATCCACGAGGTCCGGCTCAATCCTTCGGGCGTGCGCCCAACGTCGACCTCGTACGACTGTCCCTTGGCGATGTTTCTCTCCATCGACCGGTTGATGCTGTCGCCAAAACGCGCCCGGTCGGTGTTTTTCTTGGTGGTTAGCTCGGAGTGTGAGATAAGTTCTTTCTTTTTGAGGGCGTTGTCCGAGACGATCTTTAAGATCATGCACATCGAGTCGACTGGCGAGAGCGTGAGCATTGCATGCACCGTTTCTATCTCCGTCACAATCGAGTTGTTCTTGTTGTATAAAGGGTACGGCGTCAAATACTTGGCCCACAAGTGCGTTGGCAGCGAGGAAAGCAGCGATAGCAAAGAGGGAACGTTTAAAGCCTTGACTTTTTTGTAGTACACCTGAAACGTAGCCAAATCTGGGCTGTTGCAAAGCGACCACACCTGGCTGATGGCGTTCGGACACGAGTGCGTAGAAAAGATTTCCCGGCACAAGCTCCGCGTCCGAATGAACAGGCACGCTTTGGTCTTCTCGGCATCAAAGCTTTCAAGATCTCTTGATCTGATTGACTCTGCAATGTCAAAATGCCCCGCCCAGGGATTGTTTTCTTCAAAGGTGATTTTACCGTTTTTTTTCTGCACCTCTTTTTCAAGCTCTCCAATAAGTGAGTGGTCCCCCTCCCAGTCCATCATCAAAACCCCCTGGTCGATGCACTGAAGAAGCTCCTTCGCAAAAAAGACCCAGCCCTCCTTCCGGGGGCAGTACTCTGGGGTATAGGCCATCGCTAGAATGTACGGCGAGTCAAAGGCGTCGTAGCACATGGCCATGTAGGCGTACCCGGCATGTTCTCTAAACTCGTTGTACCTCTCGTGGCAGGAAAGCTCAATAACTTTCCTTGAGTGCTTGTAAACGTGCTGTGACAGGTGGCTTAGGTAGAAAAGGGTGTCTGCTCGGCTCCCTGCAATGTCAAAGGGCCCAATGGTCCGAATGATTTTTCTGATAAACCCCCTTTCTTCTGGGAGGACGTACCCGGCCTCTTTCCACTCCTCAATCTTTTCCTTCATGTTGCAGCAAATGGTTACGTCGTCCGGGTTAAGTGCCCGGTTTTCGTACATCGCGGTTTTTAGGCACTCCTCCTGGGCCGTTTCTTCGTCCACGCTGTTTTCAAGAACGTCCTCCCGGGCCTTCCACGCCGCAAAGTACCCGATCTTTATGCCGCGCCGCGCTGAAATTCTGTTGATGAGCTGCCCAATGCGCGTGTCTCGGATATCCTCCATGTCTCGCAGTTCATCTGCAATGTACCGCGAGGAAGACTGCACCAGACAAGACGACTGCTGTGGACAGTTGTGGGTGTTTTTCAGTTTCTTGATCACGAACATGTTGTCCTTTTTTCTGAGTGCTGTTGTTATGATTGCGTCGCATCCGTGGGTGCGTCTTTCTTTGCACTGGATTGTGTATTTTTTCGGGGTGCTATCTGTAGTTTCAAACCCAAAATTGTTGTCCACCGAATACATACGTATCGCATTCTGTGCTTCATTCTTTGACTTAAAGACGTCGCCGACTGAGAGTTGCATAGCTGGTAAAAATTTTACTCAGTTCTCAGATGGTTTTGACTTGGATCATTTTGATGGAAGACACAACAGATCTTTGACTTTTTCCGGTTTAAATGCTCGTTATCCACCGTATCCCGAGTAAACGTCACCCGCTTCCGCGCAGTTGCACCTCTTAGCCTGAAAACAAGCCTCTGCTGTGTTATGGTGGTTTTTGTTACAGACATAAAAGAAAAATCGGGCGCCCTTTTATTCTTGTCCCGTGATAGATGGGGCCACCGTGCGCACCTGGAACGCTCCAAGGGTTTCAACGGTGCACATGCGTTCAATATATGCCTGGTGGCGCACGGTTCGCGCTCTGTTCGCAATGGCGTACTCTGTTGAGGCAATGACTTGCTTTCCCCGGTACACCAGCGCCCAGAGAAGGTTTAGTCTCCGTTGAAGCACGAGCATTGAAGGAGAGAACGAGTGGATGCGGTTAAGAACAACCACGTCTTCTGAAATACTTTGGCCAAGCGCGCTCTCCACCTCTTCAGGCAGCACCCGGACAGTCCTTACGTTTGGCAAGACACTTCCTCCGTAGTACTCACACTCTACGTCAATAAGAAGAACGGAAAGATGCCTAGGCACCCGCGCCACTACCTCGTAGATCGACCTATCTGGTGGTAATAGCAGAGCAACCACGGTCCCAGTCTCGGGCGCTGGCGCTGGTACCAAGGACATGAAGATTTTTATTGCTAGTGTGGCGGTCTACGTCTATGTCTACGTTGCGGTGTACTGTGTTCGGTGTACTGTGACTGTGGTACGTTGCGGTGGTACTGTGGTACGCGTCACGTTACGATGTGTGACCTAATGAAGCAATAACTTCCTTGACCTGAACGATTGTGTCTGCTGGCGAGGTAACCGTGTGGGAAAAGACTCTTGCATCGGTCGATATTTCATAGTCATTGCCTCCCTGGTGCGTCATATCGCCAAAGAAGTGGATGTCTCCAATTGCCTCCTTGGCAAGGTGGTTGAGGCAGTAGGTCTTGTCCCAGCCGATGGGAAAGATGTCAATGGAGATTTCTCCGCCAATTGAGAAGGTAAGCACTGTGCCAAAGTCCTTTTTAAGCTCAGTGACCATTTTTTCACGGACTTTGTGCTCTTTGTCGTAGGCACAGAAGCTCTTTCTTTCCTCTTTGCTGCACGACCTGCCAACGGGGGAGATGTTAACCATTGAGCTTCTTAGCTCAATGAAGTTGCCTCTTTTCACTGGGAGGTCTATCTCAGACATTAGCTGCATGATCTTGTTAACCAGCTTCGTATGGGTAGGCTCGCCTACGTACTCAAGGTAGCTCTGCGAGGAGACCTCTTGCCCGTTTTTTATGAAGTGGAGGCCGTTTTCAGGGAAGCAAAAGTCAAAGAGTTTAAGACACTCCTCCCCAAGCTGCTCCTTTTGCTTGCACAGGTCTGAGCCCCCAACAAAGCCTGTCAGTCCGTGGTCTTTCAGAGAGCGGAGGAAAGTGAGCATTTCTTCAGTTACTTTCTCGCGCGAGGGTGTAAGTGTTCCGTCTACGTCGAATAAAAACAAGGTTTTCTTCTCCTCGCTCCTGGCCTGGTTATCCATGTGCTAAAAAGTTAGCTTCTATTTATGCTTGGCTGGTGGCGGTGATTGGATAGTTGGCGCGGTCCGTCTCAGAACCTGGCTTTTGGGCGTTTGCTGCCATTGGCGGCGTTAGCGGTGTGGGCGCTTTGGGAGCTTTTGGCGGTGCTGCCCCAAAGCCCGGGCCATTAATGGCCCGAAAAACCAGCTGCCGTTTATTTTACTAAATTTCTTTTATTCTTTATCCCTGCAAATAAAATGGCATCTAAAGGGAAAGCGAAAGTAACCAGCGTAGGAAGCAAAATGAAGTCAAAGAAGATGAGAGCAAAGAAGGGAGTAGACACCATGGCTAAGAAAGAGTTCTACAATCTAACTCTTCCCTCTTCTCTGGCCGTAAGACAGGCCGGTGTAACCGTGATAGACAAGAGTCAAGGAACGTACTTTGCACCCGATGCGCTTAAAGGAAGGACCTTTGAAGTCAACCAGGCTGATCTAAACACTGGAGCCAACACCCAGGCCTTCAGAAAGTTCAAGTTTGTCGTTGACGGCGTCAAGGGAACAGATGCTATAAGCAGCTTCCACGGAATGGAGCTTATTAGTGACAAGATCAAGAGCATCCCAAAGAAGTGGCACACACTGATTGAAGCCTGCCTAAAGATTGAAACGGTAGATGGATACACCCTCCGAGTCTTTACCGTGGCCAACACCAAGAGAAAGCCCAAGGCAATCAAGAAGAACTGCTACGCCACCCAGGCCCAGGTTAAGTCTATTAGAAAAATCATTTTCAAGATCATTGAGGAGGAAATCAAGGACTGCACCATCCACGACATCATGAAGAAGCTTATGAGTGAAAGCATTGGCACCAGAATCGAGCAGGAAGGGTTCAAGGTCTACCCCCTGCAGAACTGCCATGTGAAGAAGGTCAAGGTAGTGAAGAGGCCAAAGGTCGACGACTCACAGTTTGACACTAAGCTCAAGAGCAAGAAGATTGAAATGGTCACAGAGGTTGACGTTGCAGCTGAATAAATAATTGTTCACTTTTGGGTCGTTCTGGGTGCGCACCGAGACCGTCTGGCCTGGCAATAAAATAAGGTTCAGCTCTATATATTGCCTGGAAAACCTCCAAAGAAGATGCTTTTTCCGTACACAGAGGAGAGAGTGGTTGACTGCTCGATTGAAGACCTTCCCCGGCTTGGGGCTGATGCAAAGACTCTTCTGGTGGTTCGGGTGAAGTACCTCCAGTGCATTAGGCGGACGGGAAGGGAGTCGCTGGTCTATGTCGCGGACAAAGGAAAAAAGCTGGAGATTCTCTACTACTCAGGCACGCCCCTTGCCATTCAGCGCGGCACCAGGCTTGAGATCGTTGGGTGCTTGACAACCTCCCGGGCACTGACCAGATTCCTTTGCTACTTCATCAAAGCACAGGAATCTGTTGGCAGATAAACGCCCACAAAAAAATATTTTCAATGGAGGCTTTGCAGCAACAGACAAAAATTAGGCCGGTCTTTGACGGTACAGGCGTCGCTAGAACTGCCACCCATCTTTTCACAAGTTATGGAAGCCAGGTGGTTAAAGTATGCAGCGCCACCTACGCAATAGAAAAAGAGATTGAAGTCCACAGCACCGTTAGTGCTCTTTACGCCATGCAGGAGTGCGTTATCATTGCCACAGTCTCTGGAACAGTGTACACCTACTCCCCAGCGAGCGACAGGCTAGAATACCTCCTGAAAGACACCGTTCTAGTCAAAGAAATGACGCAGTATGAGGCCTACTTAGCCATTGGAACGGCCGATGGGATCGTTATGGTTGTTGACGTAGAGAACCGAGAAGTTATCCTCCGAAAGGTCCTCCAAGCATCCATCTCCAAGCTTTTCTGGCGACAAGCCAGCACGCCACAGCCCAAAAAAGCCCACCAGAGCAGCGCCAGCACTCTAGTGGTCGGAGACGTCCGCGGCGGCCTCTCCGTTCTGGACGCTCGCACAGGCCGCGTCTTCTACGCCGACACAACCCACACCTCAACCATTACCCTAATTGAAGCCGAAGGCAGCGTTATTTACACGGGAAGCAGTGACGGCTGCCTCCACGTCCACGAAATAGGCAACGAGCTAAAAGTCAGGGAGGTGGGCTACGCCATCACCGCAGGCCTTATCTACAACGACCACCTCGTTGTTGCAGGGAACGGGAGCTCTTTGGAGTACTACACCAAAGACCTTGCCCAAAGAACTGCGGCCCCCGTCCCTGCCCCCCGGATTCTCTCACTCATTGTCTCGGGGGAGAAGGTCCTGCTTGTCTCAGAGGAGAACGACCTTATCATTGGGCGAATGGAAGAGACCTTCGTTGTTGAAGACACCATCATTGGAGATAACGACGAAATAACCGACATCCTTGTTCTTGATGACGTCGTCGTAGTTGCTACCAACAGTGCCATGCTAAGAGTCCTTGACCGAGCCCAGCTAAGGTCTGGGGAGTACGCCTGCACGGCGCAGCTCGTTCAGGCCCCGAACCAGGAGTGCTCCCTGGTGCTTGCCGGCGACCGCAAGCACCTTTTCAGCGGCACCAAGGACGGGTACATCAACCGGTTCGCCTTCGACCTCGGCTCCAAGACCCTGGCTTTCAAGGAGGCAATTGAAACGCCCTCCCCCATCACCGCCCTCTGCATCCACCAGGACGTCCTCCTCTCCGGGTCAGACGACGGGTCACTTAAGTGCTGGAAGAAGAGCGAGAGCACGCTTCTCTTCACGGCAGTTCCAACCACCACGGAAATCACTGGAATTGCCGTGATTGGAGAAACCATCATCTGTACCAGCAAAGACAAAGAGATAAAGCGGATAGACTTCAGAGGAGTCGTCTCCAGCGGCATCCCCGGACACAAAAAAGGCATATGGGCCCTGGACGCCCACAACGGCGCTCTTATTACCTCCTCCTCAGACAAAACCGTGAGGTTTTGGAGGGACGGAGCCTGTACCCACGTTCTCCAGCACAATGCTTCAGTGGTCAAAGCTCTACTCCGGGACCGAGTTGTCACGGCCACCTCAGAGGGCGTAGTTAGAGTCTGGGACGCGCAAAAAGAGAAAGAGCTTGCCGCTCTAAAAATCTCAGCGGCCAAGGACGAGAGAATTTGGAGCATCAAAGAACTTTCCGACTCCCTCTACGTCACCAGTGCAGGCGGCTCGCTCTTCGTTCTCAAAGACAACACCAAAGAAATCGAAAGACAAAAAGAAGAGGCAAAGAAGGAAAGGTACATCACCAAGCAAAAAGGTCTCTCCCTCATGAACCACCAAAGGTACCTAGAAGCAGCCGTTGAGTTCTTTAAGCTTGATACTTCCAAAGAAATCAAAGAAGCGGTCAAGCACATCGACGCATCAACCCCCATCCAGCCCCTAGTCGATGAAATGGGGGCCAACCAGCCCAAAGCCCTTAAGTGTGTTAGCACCTGGACCAGATCTCCCCAGCTGTTTTCCACGGCCAACAGAATCCTCCAAGAAATCCTCCAAAGAAGGTGGCCTATTGACCACGGACGCGCAGAAGACATTGCCTCCACCCTCTCAAGAACGACCGAAGTACTCCATGAGACCTACTAGTGCCGCGTGATGTGTTTCTCGGTGTTTTTCGGTGTGCTGCGGTGCCTAACGTAGCCTGGCAGTGCGTAATAAAAACGTTTATTTGGGCTTAGTGCTTTGCTTACTGCCTGTCTGTCTATGGCCCAGCACTGTGCTTGGTACGGGTACGGGTACGGGCTAGTCATCAAATTTAATGGATTTTACTTCTGTATCTATTTCCCCGAGTCTAAGCTTTCCTTTCTTCATTTTTTTCTTTTCTTTGTTGAAGCCTTTGCCTTTGTGCTTCTTTAAGTGTCCACCAGATCTTTTTGAGTGGGGAAGAAGTTCTTTCACCCAGTTGCTTCCCATTGTAAAAATTTACCAAAACTTGGTTATGTGGTTATGTGTTCGGGTATGTCTTGGGTATACCTGGGTATGTCTTGGGTATGTACCTGGGTATGTCTTGGGTATGCCTTGGAGGGGGCTAAGCCTTTGGTGTTCTCACTCTCTGGACCTCGTTGAAGCAGTGGGAGCATGCGGGGTATGGGGGAAACTTCTTTATCTCAATCACCTCAAAGGAAAAGAAGCAGAGCCACTTGGTGTTCCTCCGGGCAATGATTGAAGCATTGCTGCTGCAAATGAAACAGATGATGGAGACTCCTGCCCTGGGTACGCTGCTTACACACCGTCTATTCACCAGGCGGATTGAAAATACCATATCTAAACAAACAGCTATCTAATATCTATTTGTTTGGGAGAGCTTGAGCTCTAAATATTTTTTATGGACAGAGTACACAGCAGATGCGTCCACCTCAAGAGAAGGGGGCTCTTTGAGAGCGCAGAGCTTGGGGAGGGGGGCAAAATATGGATTGTGGTGGCTTTTGCTGTTTTTACCTACAAGTCTCTCTTTAATCCGGCGTACCGCGGGGTGGGAGAGCAGATACTGGCCCAGGTCAAGCAAGACCTGGATCTAAGCTCGGTGGCAGCTATGGGGGCAGTCAACACTCTCCGGTGGATAGTTGGGTACTTTGTAGCGCACAACACTCTCTCCCAGCCCATTTTGTTCGGGATGCTTGGGGTCTCGGTCGGTCTAGAGGCTGTGTTTTATGCGTACCCGATGAATGGGTTTACTGGCGCTATTTTCAGGTATCTAAGCATCACCCAGCTGATGAAGCTTATTTCCTACCTTTTCGTTACCAGAGAGTCAGCGCTAATGGGCTGGGACGACGTTAAGATAGAAGAGCCCACCCGAACGCCCTCGCTAGCCAGGTTTATCGCCTACCCAACGCTCTGCTACCAGCTAAAGTTTCCCACAACCACAAAGGTCAATTTTAGGAGAATGCTTCTCTACACGCTGATGCTGGTTCCTCTGGCTACGCTATCTTTCTTTTCCCTGCAGATGCAATCGGGAAAGTTAGCTCGGCAAATGCTAAAAACGCCCTCTTTTGGCAACTATGTTGACCTGGTCGTTTGGACCAACGTTGGCTGGCTTAGCGGCTTCGGCTTTGTCTTTATCGCGGTCTATGGGATACAGAGTGAGCTTACCAGGTTTGGAGACCAAACATTCTTTGGCTCGTGGTGGGACTCGACCATCCCGGAGTACTGGAGGAAGTGGAACACCCAGGTACATGTCTGGGTCAAAAGACACATCTACATTGCCCTTCTTAAAAGAAACATCACCAAGAAATCAAGCAAGCTAATGATTTTCCTGGTCAGTGGACTCGTTCATGAGTACATCATCAGCAATGCCATTGGGAGAAAGGGGGTGGGCATACTTACGATGTCGATGCAGGTCCCCCTGGATTACATTACCAAATTTATTGAGAAAAAGACCCGCATTGATGCCAAGCTTCCCTCAATGGTTATTCTCAACCTTATAGGTGCACCCTTGGTAGCTATGGCCTCACAGTGGTACTGGAGGCCTGTGCTGGGCCATGGTGCTGTCTAATGCCACAGACAGTACCCGCTCAGGTGCTGTCCATTGCCACAGTACCTGTTCAGGTGCTCCAATAAACCTAGACAAGCTATTTTAGTTGTACCGCCGACTGCGGCACTATACCCTGACCCATAGACCGGCCCATACCCTGACCCATAGACCGACATCAAGCACCTGTACACACAGACACCCAGACCACTATGGATGTTAGAGCGAGTGTATAGAGGATGTAGCGAATGGAGGTAGCTTTGGATACACCAGGCGTCCACTCCTCTTCTTTTTCCTCTTTTCTCTCTGATGGCAGAAGCTTTGCTCTCTTGCTTAGGGTCCTAGACATGTCCTTGGCTTAGTTAGTGTTTTGGGTGTTCAGGTAGTATTTATGATACCGTCCTTCTTTGGTTATTCCTTACCTAATTGAACCAGATTAAATAAATAATTCGGAATAGGCGGGAAAGGTTTACGGTGCTGTGCTGTGTGCTGTGCTGTGTGCTGTGTGCTGTGGTAGTATTCTAGAACAGCTTGAGACAATCAACCAGGGCCAGTCTTTCGGCTAGAACCTTCAGCTTGCACAGTTTGCGAATAAAGAGCTCGAGAGATTTTTGGATGCGCAAAATGCCCTGGGGCTTTAGCCTTTCAGCCTTTCTCTGGGCCTTGAGAATTTCTCCGAGGAGGCGGTGCTTGCCCACTACGAACTTGGCGTTTTCGGGTGTTACTAGGTACTCGCTCTGTTCCACTGGCTCGTTTTGTTCTAGCTTTTGAACAATGACCTTCTCCATCCGCATGCTTTCTTTTATGGCCGAGCTTATGTCGTTAAAAGAGACTTCACTATCTGTAACGGCCACTTGCAAGGTTTTTCTGTTTTGCAAAAAGTTGGGAACAATGTCTGTTTCGGTATCTCTGATAAGCAGCTCGTTTCTGTAGAAATTGACCAAAAGAACGGGTCGGGTTGCCAATCTTTGGGGGGCTGCTGCTCCAGCAAAGACCGTGGTTAGTTTATGGTCTGTGAGAGGATGGCTTGCCTGGAAAAGCAGCCTGGTCCTGCTTTGGGGGTCGGCGGGCTTGGTCTTGCTGTGGGTCTTAATGACCGAGGGCTTCCAGTTCATTGTTGCGTCGCTCGGGTTTGGGTTATATTCCTGACAGGTTTGTTTGTTGGTACGACCCTATTTGACAAGGAACCCTTCCTTTCTCAGCTCTGCTTTGACCTCTCTGAGAGTCTTTGGGTTGTTTTCCTCTAGGTACTTGAACAGTGCGCTGAAATACTCTTTTCGCCTAATTATTGCCTGATTGGGAATCCATGAAGAAAATTTGTAGATGACCTTTCCATCCTTATCAAAAAACATGCTTTCAATGATATCCTCGGTTTCTTCCGGTGTGATGTGCTTGTAATGCTTTAAAATTCGGAATAGGACACATGTGATGTCCTCTTCTTCGGTGTCAACCAGATATTTGATGTAGCTGCTGTACAGACTGCTGATGGTTGTTTGGCTGATGATACCTATTCTGATGGACACATTTTCCTTTTTAGGAAGAATGATTTTCCAAAAAGGATTTTCCATCCTGGCCAGACGTATCCGAACAAAAAAGTCAAAATCAACCATTGTCAAACTGCCAATGTTGCTGATGCAGTAGTAAAGTATGTTAACACACATGGGAGAGAGAGCACCCTTGTACGTGAAGATGCTCCAGAGATCGTAAAGAAGAAACATTCGGCAGTTGGTGCTTGAGTACTTGTAGTGCTTGTACTGAACAATCTTTCTTTTAGGCTCTCTTTTGGTTTTCGGGTTGTTCGGGCTGTTTGTGGGGGACTGGGTGGTGGAGCTATTTCTTCTTTCGTTTTCTTCGTAGGCACTTTCAATGTTGTACGGTGGAAAAATCTTGCAAGCTTTTCTTACCACCGAAAGTGCTTTTTTCAGGCCAAGGTACTCTTTTTCGGTGCTGTTGACCTCTGCTGCCAGACGCTGTGTTCTTTCCCGAAATGGGATCTCAAGTGAGAGAAGAACACTAAGCAGCTTGTCGTAAACAGTCCCAAGGCTGTTAATGTCATCAATGCTTTTGAGGTTGTACATACAGTTGATGAAAAGGTTGGCCGCTTTGCGGCAGAGCTCATACACCGTGGAAATCGAGTACTTTTTGTCGTACTTGGAGGAGAAGATCTGGGCGTGCAGGTGTGAGATATACTCGGTGATGGTGCTGGCATCGAATGGCCTAATGGCCAGGGCGTGGTCGTACTCTTTGCGGTAGAGGAATACCTGAAGGATCTTGCTGAAAATGGGGTTTGCTTCGTCGAGAGAAGAGAGGTACATCCGCTGTGGGTTCTTAAGGTATCCTTTGATGAGCTCTGACGACCTAGCTAGCTTGTTCTCTGAGAGGGCGAGTTTTCTTCCCTCCGGGGCGTAGATGGTGTTTCGGGTCTGGAAGTTCTTCTGTCTGATGAAATGGGAAAAAAAGGAGAGTTGGGTGCCTCTGGGTGAGATGGCCAGAAGGTTAACTGCGTCGTTGTAGGTGAAGATTTCTTTTAGCGGGGCCTGGATGCCCAGAAAAAGCGTTCTTTTTTCTGCAACTGTAACTGACGGGTTGTCAAGAACCTGCATCAGAAAGTATGACTGGAACGGGGAGGAGCATTGCTCAAACACTTCCACAAGCTGGGTGATTGGTGTGCTGGCTGGCAAGAAAGCAACCATCAAAAGAAACATGTTTGGATCGTTATCTGCAAATGCTTTTTCAAGCACCCGGAAAAAAAGAGAAGTGGCCGTTATTTCACAAAAAGACTGTTTAGCCACCACTTCCCAGACGTCCCCCGAGCTAGCCTCTTCTGCGAGGTACCCTTTCAGCATCTCTCTTAGCAAAATGTCCTCCTCTCTGGGGAGGCGCCTCTGGGGAGCCGTGTTCAGCTGGTGGAGCATCCTTGCAGCCTCTCCCCCGCTTTTCTGGACTGATTGGAGACACTTTCTCGATACGCTGCTGATTTTACCTGCAAACCAACTTCTTTCCTCTGGGCTGGCGCCCTCCGTGGGTGAGCCTTTCAGCGAAAGGTTTGTTTGAATGAACGAGAGCATTGGCGGTGTAACTTTGGTGTGTGGAAGGAAGTCTACCAGTGCCAAATACGCCCGATAAAAAGAGTACTCTTCCGGCGCAAAAAATAACGGCTCTGTCCAAACGGTAGAAAACACCTCTAAAACAGAAGCCACACAATCCAAAGCACTGACCTGGTGCACGCTCTGATCTGCTGGCCCTGCACTCTTTGAGCTGGCCTCTTGGATCAGCTCTGAAAAAAGATAACTGCCAGAAGAAAAAGCTCCTATCCTGTACCCCGCCTCCTCATACTCCCCATGAACCTGATACTTCTCCCACTTGATCCAAATGAGGGCTTTGCTCTGCCACGAGGCTCTAACGTGCTCTCTCTGTGTAATGGCAACGGCATCGGACGGCAGGAGCTCTCCGCTCTCAACCAGCAAGTACATCTTCCAAAACAGAGGATAAAGACTGTCAAACACCTCAACTACTTTGTTTTGCGGCATTGAAGGCAGCCCAAACCCGTACCTCTCCCGAACAACGCTTCTTTTCTTCAGAAGAGAGAGTGTTTGGCTCTGGGCGAGTCTTTTGTTAAGCACAAAGACAACTTTGCGAACGTCCCGCTTTTCTTCAAAGTATTCTTCTTTTACTTCTAGCAGCTCGTTGCTTGTGGCCTCGTCAAGGATGTCTGTGCAGGTGTCTATGTCCCGGGACGCCAGCGACAGCCTAAAGGCGTTCTCCAGGGCAAGCGTGTAGAGCTTTCGGAAGAAGGGAGAGTCTTCCGCCCTGGCTCTTCTTGAAATATCAAGTAGACCATCAACTGAGTCTTCCTGGAGCAGGCGGTGATACTCTTTTCTCAGAGCCTCCTCTCCTTCTGCTTCATCAGGCGCATCTACTACAGTAAACTTCATATTTTTTCTTACATGCAAATTTTTATGAACACGCTCCAAGACGTAGAAGCCATTGTTCCTTCAAAAGAGACTCTTCTTCTGGTTAAAAACACTGTTCTTGAAGAAGTTAGCATAGCACAGGGGACACTTACAGCCGCCAGGCCCAGAGCTTATGAAAAGTACTTTGTTGCCCAGAACGCTGTGTATGGAATCAAGAAAACCAGCCTCTACTGCGCAGATACCAACGAAGCAGTGGCTACAATCGCCGCAGCCAAAGCACAGCATCTTTCTTCAGACTCTCTCTACGAGTACGCCATTGATGCCGAACTGCAAGTACTTAGTGTCACCAGACAGCCTCTCAGCTGTGAGGAAGAAAACAAGGAAGCTCCAGCGCTTACCAAGAGAATAGAAGTGTCTTTAGACGGAAAAACCAACCCCAACCTTCTTGCCAATGGCAAAGCTTTCCTTTTTTCAGGTAATTTACTATATATAGAAAAAAACAGAACAATATCTGTCATTGACCTACATACGGGAGAAGAAAAACTTCTTTCATCAGGTTTGAAAATAACCGTTTGTGCCATTTGTGAAACAGAGACGTACGTTGTGCTTGGTACTAGCACCGGAAGCCTAGTCACTATCAACCGAGCCACCCTGGCAGTGCAGCAGACTATTTGGCACGCCCACCCCATTGCTCTGGTTACTCCAGTGGCTGGGAACCTGGTTGTTTCTCTTTCTGTTCGGGGAGTGATGCTTTTCACCGACTGCAACACTCTAAGCAATTCCTACGTTGCCAATACGGTGGAAGAGGTTGAATCTATCAAAGTTTCAAGCTCAGGACACCTTATCTGTCTTACAACATCCAGCGTCCAGGTTTATGACCTATCTTCAAGGATTCTTCTCTACAAGATCTACCTTCTCTCAAAAACCAGCAAAACCATTGCCACGGAGAGCCTAGCTCACCCAGGGCAGACCTACACGCCCTCTTTCAGCACAGCACCCACCAAGCCATCACCCACCCTTTCCAGCGGTTTTTCTGCCAGGTCCAAGACAACCACCCGCCCCATCGAGAACGGAGCCATCTACCTGCTTAAGAACATGCTTCTCTTCACCAACACCGAACAAAGCGTCTACAAAGTACTCACCCAGCTATCAACGATCCAGAACGCCTTCTACTCCAACGGCCACGTACTTTTAACCGTAAACAAGGCCGAGGAAGAGATTCGCAGACACGAAACTTCCACCCCCGAGACCCCCGAGACCCTCGACCCAGCGCTGCTCTATAAGGTGTACAAGGTGAACAGCGACACCTTCTCTCTTCTCTGGGCAGGAGAGCTCCCGGACGTGGAAGAGTCCGCCACCATTCTCTCAGTTAGCATCCAAGAACCTGAGAAAACCGTTATCACCCTTTTATCACCAGGCTCCACCACTCCGCACCAGCGCACGTCTCCCTACCCACTAGACACTTTCTTTGAAGAGTCCTTCTAAGCACGGCCCTGTTCCAGCGCCTTTTCCGGTGCCTTTTCCGGTGACTGTGACTGTGCCTCGAAAACCCGAAAACCCGAAAGCTCGAAAACCCGAAAAGACCGAAAGCCCGAAAGGAAATAGAAGAAAGGAAAATAAAATATTATTAAAAATGGAGTGTAGGTGGAACAGCTGTAAAGAACAGTTCAATGACCAGAAGGATTTTAGTGCCCACGTCAACAAACACATCCGAGACTCAGATGCCAAGGCCTGCCAGTGGAGAGAATGCACCCGAATGAACGAAAAGAAAATCAGCCGATGCACTCTTCTAATGCACATTCGCATGCACACGCGAGAGAAACCATTCAAGTGCAAGCTCTGTCCCAAGGAGTACAGTCGCTCAGATGCTCTAAGCAAGCACACAAAGACCCATGAGCAACTAGCAGCAGACGAGAACATCTACATCAAAAAGCTGTCCTATCTCAGTACGTTACAGATAGAGCACGACCTTCTTCTTAAAGAGGCACAGCAAATGTACAAAAGACTAATGGTAGAAAACGACATCCTTATCAAATATATCTGTTCAAACATAAGAAGACCCAAGCGCATCTACCGCAGCGTTTAAGGCTGGGGCCTCTTTAAATTTAAGATTTGCATATTTTAGTTTGCACCCAAAGCACGCGTAAATGGGCATAGAGCAACTACCAGCAGAAGTAATCGAAAGAATAGCTGCAGGGGAAGTGGTCGTCTCTCCCTCGGCAGCAGTCAAAGAAATGCTTGAAAACAGCCTAGATTCAGGCTGCACCACTATTAGGCTTACTCTTACAGAGAACTTGATTGATTTGATTGAGATAGAAGATAACGGGTGCGGTGTTAAAGAAAAAGACCTGCCCCTCCTCTGCCAGCGGTTTGCAACTAGCAAGCTTTCACAGTACCAGGACCTGAGCCGACTTACCACGCTCGGCTTTCGGGGGGAGGCTCTTTCCTCCATTTCCATGCTCTCAGAGGTCACAGTGCTTACCAGCACCACCGAGGGACTGGGACACCTAGCCAGGTACAAGGAAACCCGTCTGGTCAGTCAAAAGGAGCACTCTTCAGGCAGAGGCACCCGGATAAGTGTGGCCAACCTTTTCCACAACGATCCGGTCAAGAGAGAAGCCTTTCGGGACAACAAGCAAGAGATAAAGAAGATTGTTGGGCTGTTCATGAAGTACTCGGTGGCCTACACCAACGTTCTTTTTGAGATAACCAGAGATAGGAGCACTCTGCGATACAACACCTTTTCGCCAACTAAAGAGGAGGCGATAGCCCAAACATTCACACCAAGGCTAAGAAACGAGCTTACGCCCCTGCACATCCAAACGGGAGAGTTTAGCTGCCACCTTTATCTGACCCATCCCAACATTTCCCTTTCCAGCCCCATTTCCGTTACTTTTGTTAATCGGCGCCTGGTAGAGCTGCCACGAATCAAGCGGGCGCTTACAGCCCTCTACCGCGAAGTCCTTGTCAAAGGGCACCCCTTCCTCTACCTGGAAGTAGAAGTGGACCCTTCGGCCATCGATGTCAATGTGCACCCTTCAAAGACGGAGGTCTATCTTGGTGCCGAGGAGGATATTATTCGGGATTTGGAGGCCAAGGTTCGGGGCTTCCTCCAGAGCGAAAGGATGATCAGCACCTCGCGAGGCGGAAGGATCGGGTCTGACTGGGCGCCCGAGCGCTCACCACCGCGCACCCCAATGCCTCGCGGCCTGCACAGCACCCCAACCCCTCGAAAACCCGAACACTCCCCACACCCTGAAACCCCGAAAACCCCGAACCCGTCCAAGCGTGTACGAACGGACAGCCAAGTCCTACCCCTGAACCTGTTTATGTCGCCAAGGTCCAAGGCCCCCATCCAGCCCCTCACTCTTACCCAGCCACAGCCACCCACACTTGCCCAACCCCAACCCCAACCCGAGCCACAACTACCCACACTTGCCCAACCCCAACCCCAACCCAAACCACAGACCACCTGTTTGTTTATCGGGTTAGTCAGTGAGAGGTGGTGCCTGGTCCAGAAAGACCTGGCTTTGTGTTTGGTGAACCTCTACCCCCTCTTGCACCAGTACTTGGTTCAGGTACTCCCTTCAAACACTTCGACCTTTGAGGTTAATTACTTACTTCCAAAAGGGGTATATGAAAAAGTTGGTAATATGCCGCATTTGGTAAGTGAGCTGGCCAAGTATGGAATTGTGATGGCTGAAAATACCATTAAAACTTTTCCGTTTCCTAGACTCAGAGTCATTGATCGGGAGATGCCAACAGACGAACTAGACCTAGAAGAGTTCTTTACTGAACTAACCCAAGCACTATCCCAAGCACAAGCACTCTCCACACTTGCCCGAACACTATCCATCCACTACCTAAAAAAAGGAGGGTACTTGGTGTTTAAGGAGCTGCAAATGAACGAAGGATTCCTTCTTTCCGAAACACCAGTTACGCTTTCATCTACCTCTGAGCTGTACCAATTATTTGGGAGGTAGCTATCCAATCAATCTACCTCAGCAGATACCAATTAAATTTTAGCTACTATTTATTTTCAGGAAATAACACAAGCATGAAAGAGGTATTTGCACAAGGAAAACGTCTTAGAGAAAACTACTCCAAGGAGTATCTAAGAAGCACCAACAACAAAGAAGACTTTTTCGCCGAACAAGCCAGAAGCATTCTTTCCTTTTCCAAAGACTTTACCACCGTACTCTCAGAGACGGAGGCTCCCGTCAGCATTAGGTGGTTTGAGGACGGAGAAATCAACGCCTGCTACAATGCGGTTGACAGGCACGCAGAATCAACACCTGACAAAGTTGCCATCATTTACGAGGACGACGATGAAAAAACCGTCCAACTTACCTACGCAGGCCTTCTAACTGAAGTCATTCGATTTGCCAACTACCTGGTCAGCAAAGGCGTCTCCAAAGGAAACACCGTCTGTCTGTACATGCCCATGGAGCCCCTGGCCCTGATAGCCTCCCTGGCCTGTGCGAGGCTGGGGGCAGCGCATACGGTGGTTTTTGGAGGTTTTAGTGCCGACAGTCTTGCGCTGAGAATCAAAGACTCAGACGCTCTCTGGCTTGTTACGGCAGACACAACCACGCGTGGAGGAAGAACTCTGGACTACATCTCAAACGTTTCAGCAGCCGTTGACATTTTAGCTTCGTCAGGTACCAAAACCTTAGCTGGCGTGCTTTTTTGCAACAAAGACACCAAGCTCAGGCAAAACGCTCTAGTCACTAAGATAGAGGGAAACATCGAGGTAAACCTACTCACAGAGATAGACATGCAGAGCGAGGAAATGAACAAGCACCTTCCCTGCCTGAACGTTCCTTCTGAAAACATCCTCTTCCACCTCTACACCAGTGGAAGCACGGGGATGCCCAAGGGTGTGTCCCACAGCACAGCAGGTTACTTGCTCTACGCTGCACTAACCACCCTTGTTTGCTTTGACATTGAAGAAAACGACGTTTTCTTCTGCACGGCTGAAATGGGCTGGATTACTGGGCACAGCTACGTTCTTTATGGGCCGCTAACCCTGGGCATTACCACCGTGGTTTTTGGAGGCATTCCCATCCACCCAGATCCCTTCCGGCTGTTTAGGTCGGTTTCCAGGCACAGGGCCACCCACCTTTACACGGCACCTACCGTCGTCAGGCTGCTTCAAAAGAGCCTCCCCACCCACCTGGTTCGCCCCGAGGACCCAAACGAGTCAACTGACGACCTAACGCCTGCAGTTGACCACATCCCAGACTCTCCCGTTAGCAACCGGTCAATTTTCATGCACGGGGTTACCAATGCCTTTGAGCGGGAGAGGTACTCCAAAGAGTTACCTGAAAACTCGGCCCTTAAAAAAATCGATCTTTCTTCTCTGCGCGTGCTTGGCTCAGTGGGAGAGCCTATCAACAAGGGGGCATACATCTGGTTCAGCATGTTCTTTGGGGACGGGAAGTGCCCAGTGATTGACACCTACTGGCAGACGGAGGCGGGGGGCGTAATGCTCTCCCCGCTGATTGGAGTCACCCAGTTCAAGCCTGAAAGCGCATCGTTCCCTTTTTTCGGGATGCAACCACTTGTTATCAAAAAAGATGCTAAAGACGTTACTGAAACAGAAGAACCTGGAACTAACGGAATTCTTATCTTCAAAGGATCCTGGCCAGGCATTGCCCGAACCATCGTTAAAAACCACCCCCGCTATGAAAGTGCCTACTTCCCCTACCCAAACCACTTCTACACGGGTGACGAGGTCTGCAAAGACACTGAAGGATACTTCTGGATCAGAGGACGTGCCGATGACGTCATCAATATTTCAGGACACCGACTCAGCACGGCAGAAATTGAAAGCGCCATTTGCTCCGTGGAAGGCGTCTCTGAAGCTGCAGCCCTTGGCCAGGAAGATGAAGTCACGGGACAGTCCCTCTGCATCTTTGTGGTGGCCTCATCCAATGAAGACTCAGCCCTTCTCTTCCCAAAGATAAAACAGGCCCTCCGTAAAAAGATAGGCGCAGTAGTTACTCCAAAACGCATCGTTGCCTGCCCAGAGCTCCCAAAAACAAGCACGGGGAAAATGATGCGCCGCGTGCTCCGGAAGCTTCTTATGGGCCAGGAGGTAGGGGACATAAGCACCTGTATCAACCCAGACTCTATCTCCCACGCTAAAGAGATCCTTCTTCAAAGACCGCAATAAACCATTGCTTTTCAACGGCCCCCGCCCTGGCCTGTTCTCGCTATTTTATGCGCCTTAGGCCGTGCCTCGTTTATTTTTCTGCAGGCCATGGAAGCACGCGTCAGTACCTTCAAGCTAGGCCACGGCCCCAATGAGCTGTTCAGTGACAGCGCTGAGAAGTATTGGCACACGGATGGCAACCTCCCCCACCATATTGAGCTGGAATTCAGTGAAATCAGGCACTTGCAGGAGATACATCTTACACTTGGCCACATTCAGGACAAGAGCTACATCCCAAAGGAGATAGATATTCGCTGTGGTAAGACCAGAGACACAATTACCTCGATAAAGAAAGTAACTATCAGTGACAAGACGTCTTCAGCCATCATTCCAGTGGACAGGGACTGCTGCCACCTCCAAATGGTCATTCTTTCCAACCACCAGGAGGGAAAGGACTCAAGGATCAGAGGCATGTCCCTGGTGTTCTTGGACTAGGGCGCGCACGGGTGGCGCGTTGCTGGGGCGGGACCCTACCCCAGGGCTACCTCTCTTAGGTTAGTTCGGGTTCTCTCCAGGTGCTTAGCCAGGGTATTGGAAAGGCCTGCTCTTAGGTTAAGACAAAGCCTGCCCTGGATGTTTCCTTCAAGGTCCATGACCAAGGTTAGCTTTCTGGTGCTGGTTTCTTTTATTGTGGTAATCGATGAGTTAATGACAAAGAACGAACAAAACTGGGTGGTAAGGATGTCTGGGCGGTAAAAGAGTCTGTAAGTAGTAATAAAGATTGTTCCTCTATTGGAGTAGTATCTTGAGGTGTTGAAAAGCCCGTTGTTTCCCTCGCCCAGCTTCATGTAAAACTCTGTTCCCTCGCCAACGTAAAGAAGCTGCTCATTGTCTAACACGGGAAGGGGGGTGCCTCCTTCAGTGAACAGTCCCGTGTTAAAGTTCCTGGGTGTAAACCTCAGCCTGTCCATTGCTGCCTCTGAGAAAATAATAATTAAACCGAGTCTCCAACCGTCACTTTTTTTCTTTTTTGTCTATAAATTACATGGGACACTTTTTTTTAGCGTTGATTATACTTTACAGAATCATTTGTATAGTATGTGAGCTACTGAACTTTCTTAAGTCAGCACGCAGCAAATACTGGAATGACGAGTAATAGCTTCATCTCTTTAAATAGAAGGTCTAAGAAGGTGTGTGCAAACACATTCTTCTTTGTTGATGATCCCCATGGCCTCCGGAGTGACATCTGTTGAGGTGGATTTGAAGTATTCCGACCAGTGTTTATATTTTAATTTCTTTTCCCAAAGGCCGGTACGGGGCGGGGCGCCTGTCGGGTTAGTGCGGGGCCTGTATCTGTATTAGGGCCTGGCGTGTAGTGCGGAGGGCGTATTTATACTTTATCTTTATTCAGTTACTTGGTGTGGTATGTTGTTCGGGGACTGTTTAGCAGCACATCCTAATGCTGCTGCATGTGGTCGTTGGTATCCTGGAGGTGGAAGACGTCTATTTTTCCAGTGGTTGAGGTAAGGGTGAGAAGGCTTTCTCCGTAATTCTCTGAGTCCGGGAAGTCTAAAATGGTGCCCTGTGGGGTTTTAACCGCAAAGAGAGAAACGGAGGAAAGGTTTTCAATCGACTTTAAATCGGTGTAGGTAATGTAGGCTAGCTTGATGTTTTCTTCTTGGTTGGCAAGTGTGTGTAGCTCGCTGTTTACTTCGGCCGTGCGTGCATCTATCTCCTGTTCTTTCTTAAGAAGCCTGGATACTTCGCTGGTGTCCTTGGTTGTTTCAATTGACGTGCCTCCACAGGTATGGCATCTTACATCTCCCTGGCCACCTATATACTTTACATTGTTCTTTAGCTTCTTTTTTATGTACCCAATTCCTTCTAGAACGTTCGTTATGTCGTAAAGTCTTCGTTTGTGTATTTCAAGGAGCTTAGCAGCGTAGTTCAAGTCTAGCTCCATCTGTGGTGATTCTTTCAGAAGATCAAGGAATCTCTTAGTTATGACGCCAAGAGAGCTTTCTGCCCGGCTGGTGAGTATTGATCTGTACTCAGAGGTGTCTATGTCCGATAAAAAGGTGAACAAGCTACTCGCCGGTGAGTTGTTCATTTAGTCTTGGAAATAAAAATTCCTTCTCTTTAAAATTCCTTCTATTTAAATTACCCTGCCATGGAGTGTGCTCTGTTTGGCGTCTCTGGATCGATAGATGAAATAATCAAGTACATCACGCTTACTGAGTATGCCACCCGGGTAGAAAGAGTTACTGAGGTCGTTTACTCCTACATGGGCTACTCTATTTCTCTCTCTCGTGAGGAGGTGCTTCACTCTGTTACTGAGGAAGGGGTTCAGCCCCCGAGAGCTCTTGTCTACCTAAAGGTGGCCTTTCCTCCCGATAGAAGCAAGTCGAGGAAAACCCTTACCAGAAGGATCCTTAAAACAGAGGTTACCTCAGGGCGGGTTGAGCCTGTTCTTGAGACCATTGGGTGCACCCGGCCCATCCGCCGGGAGTATACCCGGAAGGCCTACTCCTATCGCGGGGCTCAGCTTGAGGTTTTAACCAAGGACGGCAAGGACCTAGTTACTGTGAAAGCGTCTTTAGAGAGCGTGGCTGCCTCTGAAGCGGTTCTTCATGAAGTAAAAGAGAAGCTAAAAATCTGGATTGATTTAGTCGTCCCACCCCCAAGTGTTTGGAAGTGTCTGTGAGGGCTGGGCTGTGGGCTGTGGGCTGTGAGAGACTAGGCTTCTTCATAGCATCCTAGGTGGGCAGGTGGGCCCGTGAGGAGGTGGTGCAGGGTCTTTTCCTCGGAGTATCTTTGTGGCAGTTCTATTTGGTATAGACTATCGGGAAGTGGCTCAGAGTCTTCGGTGGTGATTGATCTAACGGTTTTTTGCGAAATGGAAGTATCTATGAAAGATGCATAATTGCTGAGAAGCGAGAGAATGGTTGCATGCGGGTTTTGCGGGGTGGGACTGGCCTGGGCCAGGGCATTCTTTATCTCAGCCTGCTCCTCCCGGGGCAGGTGCTTGAAGTAGTCCCTGAGAAAGGTGTCTGCACACTCTGCCTCTATATGGGGGACTCTAACCTCGTCGGTGGGAAAGGCTTTCTTGTAGCAGCTGAGCAGGGCTGAGGCTTCGGTTGAGACGAGGACGTTTCTGCTTCCAATGAAGGTTGATAATTTGGCTATTCTTTCTTTGACGAGGTAGCTGTATTTAGTTGGTGTAATAAAATAAGAGAGCCTCAGTACCATATATGGAAAGTCTGTTTGGTTTAAAAATCTTTCTATTTCCTTTCTGAGACATTTACATGACATTAGCCCAATAACCAACTGGCAAACGCTGTACTTAAGTATGTAGCTTGAATAGAGACCGACATGGAGAAGCTCTTTCCACTGGCCGTGTGCCTGGGTGCACCTTTCTTCCTCGCAGCCAACAACCAGGGCGGCGTGCCTTCTTCTTTCAAGTAAATGGGCCGCATAGATTTCAAAAACATCACCTAGACCTAGAACTGGCAGGACTTGTTCTGGGGTAATGACTGACCGCTGCAAAAGATGTATTAGCTTCATACCGCACTCTACCACCACTGCTGATCTCTCTCTGGCAACCAGGTGGGAAAGTGCTACCTCACTGAGTTTGTCTATATCTTGCTCTGGGAGGTTTAAGCCTTTAAGGATGCGGCTGAAGAACTCTTCGTACTCGGAGTACTCACCGTTTGCATCCTTGAGAGAAAGCAGGTCGTTTAAAAGGGAAGAGAGGGGCTCTGGTGGGGAAGGCTGTGTCATAGCGCGGTGCAAAAATTTTATGGCAATAAATGCGAAAGATTGCCCTACTCCTTCTTTAGCCCGCTTTTCTCTTTGCTCCAATAGCCGCCCTGTTTCTTTTGACTGGTGCTGCCTGCAGAGCCAACCTTATCTATTAGGTCGTAGTAGCACTTCTTTAGGCTGGCGTACCTCTCCCCATAGCCCTGTGCTTGAGCCAGCTGTTTTTTCAGACTCGCGATTTCCCTTTCAAGCTCTTTCTCCCTCTCTTTCAGGATAAGATAGACCACCACCAGCCCAAGGCCCATGGCAATGGTGTAGTACATTATTTTTATTATTCTAAATTCTTTTTGACTATGTGGTTCAGCATTGCCTCTGTCTCCTCCTCTATTTTATTTAGGTACTCTTTATCCACAAAGAGGGTGGTCATATTTATATCCAATATAATAAAGTTGTGCTCTCTATTTAAACGGATAATTATTTCTTTCACTGAAGGATCGCAGTGGAGGAGCACGCCTCTTATAGCCTTGACCATTTTTGCTAAAAATGAAACAGTTCAAATGGAGCAGCTGCTTAAGCAAGGGAAGCGCCTTTGACCTGCTTTTGAAAGAAAACGAAGAAGACTTTGTTGTTCGGGAACTAGGCGTTTCCGGGGGTCTTAGTGTTGGGCCTCTCTGCAATGAGGAAACGATTGCCTGGCTCGGTCAGGAGCTAGAGGTAGAGCTGGCCAAAGACGGCTCCAGGGACTTGCACCAAGAAACAGTTTTGACTAAAATAGAGAATCTAGAAAACAAGGAGAACAGGCGGGTGGTCCATGGAGTGTACTCGGCGTATCCCTATGTCTACACCGTAACTGTGAAAGAAGAAGAAAAAGTAAGCGTGGCTGTAGTCTACCACCGCACACACACAAAAAACGTTTATTCTGTTAATGTTACCAAAAAAGGAAGAACAACCCACGAAGCGAGCGAAGCACTTTCCAGGGAGCTAAGGGTTAAGAACACCTCAATCAAGTACGCTGGAAACAAAGACAAGCGAGGAATTACCACCCAGCGCCTTAGCATCAGCGGGGTGTCGTTTGACGAGCTACATGCAGCCTGTCAGCGAATCAACCACCCACCTGTCAAGGCTGATGTTCCTACTGTTTCCACTGCTCCCAAAACTACCGAAACTACCGAAAACATCCCAAACACCGAAACTATCGCAAACCCCAAAACTGCATCCTTTGACCGGCACAATCTCTCCATGGAGGGCGCAAAGATCGTGCCATACCAAGATATCAAAGAAAAGCTTATTGAAATCGAAAAAAGGATATCTGAGACCTTAACTGCCACTGAAACAGACGAAGACTATCTAAAAGTCGTTTTAAACATGAAGGGGGAGTTCTATGTCTCCCGCATCACTCGGATTGAGAACGGGCTAAAGCTTGGAGAGCTGTCAGGCAACCGATTTTACCTCAAGCTAAAAACAGACGCAGCACCTGATGTGGTTGCCGACTCGATTGACAAACTTGCCCAGCAAGGATTCCCGAACTATTACGGCAGCCAAAGGTTTGGCTACGGAATGAACAACCCAAGAATTGGCGAGTGTCTCCTTAAACGAGAGTTCCAACAGGCCATGTCGCTTATTCTTAGCAGCCTGAAGGGCCTAACCAACTCCCCCAGAGTCCAGGAGGCTCTAAAGCATCTGGAAGAGGGCGACCTCCAGGCAGCTGGCAGTGCCCTACCTCCTAAGTTCGGGACTGAGAAGACTATTCTCAGAGGAATGCTCAAAAAGATTCCGCCCAAGCACGTCTTCCAGATGATAAGACGAGAGAACCGGATGATTTACACCCACAGCTACCAGAGCGAGCTATTTAACGACATGTTAGCTGAAAGACTGACCACTGGCTTAGCTGCTAAAGAGTATGCAGCGAGTGCTTGGTGTGGGTCTATCACCGGCAAAGAAGAGATCAAAGATCTGGTCTCCTCCACCGAAACGCCTTCGTTTGACACCTTGCTTCTACCCCTCTTTCCCACCCCAGAAGCCATCAAGCCGGCCAATTCCACCACCCTCCCAGACGCTTCCAAGATTATGAGCGGAGGGTACCGAAAAGCCGTTGTTGTGCCCCGGGATGTGTCCTATTCTCTATCCGAAGGCGTTCTTTCTCTTTCCTTTGATCTTCCCCCAGGCACATATGCGACCATGGTGGTTAAAGAGGTGTCTAAGAATGGCGTTGAAGAATGCACCTGGTAAGTGTACCCGTCGACCGCAACTCTAGCTTAAATAAAGACGTTTCGTGTTTGTTCGGTGCTTGGTTGTCCAATGTTTTTTTACACACCCAACCCGAACACAAAAAAACAGCTGTACCATTTTATATTTTCAATAAGCTTTATTTTGTGTTTGAAGTCTGCCCCATGCCATCCTATGTGTTGGTCTTGGGTTTGTGGAAGATGCTTGGTAGATGGATGGGCTAGTTTGGGGGTGTAGATGCTGTTTCTTTATTATGAAGCCATTTGTAGCCAGAGTATCTCTTTGGCATACACCAGTCCACAGGTTTAAAAACGTGTGTACTACAACGGTCTTACACAGAATAGTCTGGTTCGGGGGTCCTTTTATAAGCCACTGCCATGCTGAAAACGATAAAGACAAAACACAGAATGCCAACTAGCTGGCACCCTGTAAAGACATACGAGAGCACAAGTAACAAGTTGCTATCTAGTCTACAGAAAAGGTGTGTAGGCATAAGGGTGCTAAGAACACAGATCGCGACCAAATATAGAAAGGAAGCGACCAAAGCTTTCTCCATCCTGGTCACACCTCTTTGTTGAGTGGGGTTTTCAGATACATCTACCAGCACATCGTCAAATAGTGTGGCTTTGTCTGTTGTGGCATCTTGGGACTGTTTCAACACCACTGGGGTTAGTTCGATCGTTGTGTTGGTGACTGTTTCGGCCATAGTGTCGGTCACAGTGTCGGCCACAGTGTCGATTACCGTGTTAGGGACTGGGCCAATGGTTGGTTGTTCGGTTGTGATTGATTGTTGATTCATTATTGAAGATTTTTTAACACACTATAAAAATATTTATTACCCCGGGTTAAAATATTTTCAGGCCTAACAGCTTTCCTAAACTTACCCAAACATACTACTAGCAAATACACCACAAGTAGCACACCACAAGTAGAACCCACACCAGTATCTAAACAAGATTCACTTTAGTTTTTTATTCTCTAAAAATGCCTAACCCGAAAGCCCGAAAGCCCGAAAAGTCGTTGGAAAACCCGGAAAGTCGTTGGGAGGTCTAAAAAATGTCAGCATCTGAGAAGTCTTCTACCTCTGATGCCTGGTCGGTGGCTTCCATCTTGTATCGGAGTATACCCCCAACCCCACCAAACGCTGAGACGAACTGGGTACCTTCCTGGGTTTTGTCTGAAACAAGCATAACGGTACAGTTAAGGGTCCGGTAATTCTCGGCAATCCAATCGGTGAGAAGCTCTCCTTCCCCCTCTATTCCGTACCGGATCTCTCCGTTTTCTTCTATTCTCTTGATAAGCGAGGCTTCGTCAATAATTAAGGTCTCCAAACACCCCATCTCAATACAGGTGAAGGTTTCTGCTGCTCCAAAACACACCTTTCCAGAAGCTGAGACAACTTCATCAAAAAAGGCCCGGATGATTTTTTGCTCGTTGACTAGTTTAAGGTTCTGAAGTACTTCTTCTGATTGCTCTATTGCCTGGTTCAGGCCGTTTTCGCCCCCGTACCCGACATCAACAACTTTGGCCACTTTGCTTTTGAGTCTCTGGTCTAGAAGGTCTGACTGGTAGAGCTCCGTCTTAAAGTCCGCACTTCCCGCTAGAATCAGCCCGTGGATGTTTGGCTTGTTGTTGGTGATGAATATTTGGGTGGCTATCTCCCCAACCTTCCTGATGTAGTTATGCCTCTTTTCTACCCTAAGTCTGGCAAAACGCACTGATGACTGTCCACCCCTCCCGTGCTTCTTTGGAAGGTCAACGGAAAACGTTTGCTTGATTTCTTTGGAGTTGCCCGAGAGCACTGCATATAACGCACCATGTCCATCCATGATAATGAACCCGAACTTGTAGTCGTCTTCCATTAGGTTTATGAGCGCTTCTACGTGGAAGCGAGAGTCACAGAGGTAGAGAGAGGTGTTGATTGGCCGAACAGGTTCGATGTCAAAGCAGACCTTTTTTTCTTTCCCGTCCTCGCCAATTACCAGCCCCGTGTAGATAGCTAGCCCATTGGGGGGCAGTTTTGTAATGAGTTTAAGTCTTTGCTGTGCCGAAGTAATCGCGCTAAGAACACTCAGTCGATTGACCCTGCTTTTAATGTTTGAGGCTGTGCCATACTCTTCAATAAGCAGCTTGGCCGCTCTGGATATCTGGTCCTTGGGTGGAAGAATAAGAGAAATCATTGAGGTTCCGTTACCTTTTGCATTTTGTAGATGCTTCAGGAGCTTTTTCATTCTCCAACGCTCAACCTCTACATGCTCTGCTGTTTGTTCCTTGTCCATCCGATAGAAAACCAAAGAAAAAAAGAAATAAGCCACCAATAAAGCCAGAATATCCCGGCAACTCCTGAAAATGAAGGAGCGCACAGATAGTGGAGCATCTGGGAGGTCCGGCCCGGGCAAAAGCCCCCAAAACATCTCCTCAGGCATCAATCTTGAATTACTTGAAATGGAAAAGTTGTTGGAAATCAACTATAGTTTCCAAAAAGAGAAAGACGCAGGCTTAGCGGTGCTTAGGAGGGACAAAGAAGAAAAGAGCCGGTTCAACGCGATTTCCGGGCTTCTCACAGTTGAAAGAAGAAAAACGCCGCCTAACTCTTTGCTTATAGCCAAGCTAGCGACTCTGCTCGATGCTTCATCTACCATCCAGCAAACAGCCACCAAGCTCTCTATGGAGATGGGCTTTCTCAGCGCCCAAAGAGCCCATCTCTACTTTGAGAGCTTAATCGAACAGTACAACGCTCTCAAGGTGTGCATGGACCTTCCTCACGCCTCGCCCCAGCAGGTGCATCAGTTTGGCGATTGTGTTAGTAGGAGAGAAAGCTTGTTGCGGCACCACCAGGAAGAAATACTGGCCATCAAAGGAAGCACGGAAAAGCTGCGCAGTCTTGTGGCGGAGTACTTTCGGGGCGTAGATCGAATTGCTGCTTTACTTTCAGACCCAGGTTTGGCAGAAGACGTCCGGAACTGTGTTCAAAACAAGGTTTTGGTAAAAGGGTGCACGGTTCGGGAGGAGATGGTCCAGTTTTCCATGGAGTGTGGTGTTCTGGGCGGTCTTGGCGTTCTGGTGGTTCTAATGGGCTTTTACATTCAGAGAACCCTGGGACATTTGAAGGTTTTGAACCGCCTCCTCTTTTTTCTTCCCAATTGGGTCATTGGCGTATTTGTTCAGGTATGCACTACCACATCGGGCCTAGTTCTGTCTTTTGACCTTAAGCTGTTTATCTGCTCGGTCCTTAGCATTGCCCAGGGAGTTCGGTCTCCAACCTTCCGGGCCTACAATCTATCTGCCTGGGTTAGTCTGTGGATCCTCAAGGCCGGGTGCTTTTTTGCTTGCTGGGGGCTGGCCCTGGTGTTTTTCTATCTTCTGTACACCCAGGTAGAGCGGAGTAGCTTGTACCTGCTGGAAAAAGCATCTTTTCTGGGGTTTTTGGGACTTTCAGGGTGCAGGGTGCTCAATCTGATTTTTAAGGTATTTACCAGGCGCAAGCACCGGTTCTGGAACGGGACTGTTGCCACGGCAGTTTCAGCGTTTGGCGCTGTGGTGGTGGCCGGTGTTTGGTGGTCGGGCTAGGTCGCTCTTATTTCGGCGAATGAAAATATTTTACTATCCATGAGCGTCGTCGAGAAGATTAAGGAAATAGAGACAGAAATGGCTAGAACGCAAAAAAACAAAGCAACAGCCAACCACTTGGGTCTTCTAAAGGCCAAGCTTGCCAAGCTTCGTCGAGAGCTTCTCACCCCAAAGGGCGGATCTTCTGGCACGGGAGAAGGCTTCGATGTTGCCAAAACGGGAGTGGCTAGAATAGGCTTTGTTGGTTTTCCTTCAGTGGGGAAGAGCACCATCATGACCAAGCTTACGGGAACGTACAGCGCTGTCGCAGAGTACGAATTCACCACCCTAACCACCGTTCCGGGTGTGCTTCATTACAACGGAGCCAAAATCCAAATTCTTGACCTGCCAGGTATCCTTGAGGGGGCCAAGGACGGAAGAGGAAGAGGCAAGCAAGTAATTGCTGTGGCACGAACCTGCACACTCATCTATCTTGTTTTAGATATCACCAAACCGATTGGACAGAAGAAAAAGATCGAAATGGAGCTTGAAGGCTTTGGAATTAGGCTGAATAAGACGCCCCCAGAGATTTCCATCCACAAAAAAGACCGAGGCGGTGTCAGTGTCCGCTCTACCTGCAGGCTTACCAACCTGACCGAGGATGGCATCAAAATCATCTTCAAAGAGTACCGCATCCTCAATGCAGATGTTATGTTTAAGTGTGATGCAACGGCAGACGAGCTAATTGATGTAATTGAAGGAAACAGGGTGTATGTGCCTGCGCTGTACATCCTGAATAAGATTGACAGCATCTCTTTTGAAGAGCTCTGTCTGGTAAGTAAGGTGAGGGACTCCGTTCCAGTCAGTGCCGACAAAGAGTGGAACTTGGACGGGGTTCTGGAGGCGTCCTGGGAGAAGCTCCAGCTAATTAGAGTCTTTGCCAAGCCCAGGGGAACCCTTCCCGACTACTCTACACCCGTTGTTCTTCGGGGTGGGCGGTGCACGGTCAAGGACTTCTGTAATTCCATTCACAGGGGGATTCTCCCAGAGTTTAAGAATGCAATTGTTTGGGGGAAGAGTGCGAAGCACACGCCACAGAGAGTGGGGAAAGACCATCTGCTAATGGACGAGGATGTTGTTCAAATTGTTAAAAAGCGATGATATCTGCGACTGAGAAATAAAGAAGCGTCGTTTTAAGCGATTTAAAAATTTAATCACCCCTAAGCCCCGGACTAGACATGTGAAATGGGACATTTAAAACTTTTTTAGTCGATCACTAAATTCTTCAGATGGACAAACCAAGAGTGGCTACTAAGCAAAACATTCTTTACACACAGGAAATAGAAGAGATACATGCTATAAACGCTGACATTGTTTCTTCAGCCGTTAAGGCAAGTGAGCTGGCAAGAAAAAGATACATGCACGTCCTGGACAGCGATTCCCGAAGAAGTTTTGGGGAAACTAGCATCGCAAAAAGATTGGACGGTGTTTTTGGCCTTCTAGACACCATGTCTGTGCACCTTAGCACTGGAGCCATCCACATGGTTGAAAACGCACTGGCTAAGGTGCATCCGGAGTTTCGGGCGGTCGTTCAGGAAGATTTGGCGGCGGTTGATGAGGCTGAAGAGATCATGGGGCTAAATCTTAGCAGAGTGGTCCAGAGTGAGCAGTTCAGCGTCGTAACACTCTTAAAAATATACGGGCGCATGGACCTTAGTCTGTTGGAGCTAACTACAACAATGACGGGGATGGGGAGCGATCTTAGAGGCGGCAACGTTGTTCGGGGAATGGCAAAAGGAAAGCAGGCGCTGGCCACCATTGACAAACTAGATGAGTACGCCCACGGCATTCAAAACATTGGAAGCATGCAGCTTAAGGGGCTAGAGGGGTGTGCAGATGAGCTGCTGGAAACCATCGACCAGGGAAGGACCGCGGTTAAAACGGTTTTGAAGGCTCTCTACCAGAAGAGAGTGGAAGAGGGCCAGTATCAGGTGCGTCGTTTTTTTACCGTTACTTTTCCATTATTGTTGTTTCTTAACATACCTCTGTTTATGGCTGCGAACCCTGCAGGAACGTTCAACCACTTGGAGGATTTCATTAGTCTTAAGTCAGGGATAAGCCCTTCGCGCACTGGGCAGATCCTGTGCTACCACCAAGCTGCACAGTTTATCTTTGTTTGCCTAATGGTGGGGGTGTTTGGGCTTAGGCGCCTATCTAGGTCTACGTGGGCCATCAACTCGACACTGGGCCGGGTCAAGGGGTGGCTGGTAAGATCAGTGCCGCTGATTGCTGCTAGCTGTCTCTGCCAATACCTGATGAGAAAGTATCTGATCCAGGACAATTCCATCCTCATCCCAGGGCTTTTTTTGCTTATGCTGAGCTACTTCCACCTTTCCATAACTGTTTACCACACCCTGGGTATCACCCAGGGTATCAGCCGGAGATACATTAAGAAGTACATGAGCTGGGTGTTTATAGGGCTGTCGCAGTGGTTCTTTTTCGTATCTATATCGGCATGTATTCTAAACGTTGCCAATGGTCGGAGCTTGGGTGCGCCTCTAAAGATAATCTTCCAAGCCAACTAAGTAATAAACAGGTGTAGGACACTCTACAGTCTCACTTTCGGTGGAGACCGTTTTTATGTTCGGGTGCTCGAATGGCCATGGTTGGTCGGTTATTCTGTGTTTGGAGGCTGCTTTTGGAGATACTCTTTTATTTACCTGAACTCTAAATAATTGATCAACTGTTTTTAGTCTTGGCAAATAAAATTTTTAACAAAACCACTGATGACTACTGAGACAACCATACCCACACCCACACCCGAAGCCACACCCGAAGCCACACCCGAAGCCACACCCGAAGCCACACCCGAAGACACAACCACCACAGTCACCAAAGTCACAGTCACGCCCACAACAACAACCACAGTCACCACGGTTACAACCACAACAACCATGGTCATCCCAACCCCAACCCCAGCCACACCCGCTGCACCGGTCACACCAGCAAAAAACAACAACGTAGACAGGCCCACGGCCATTCTCAGTGACGAGATTAAACCCGCCGGATTGGCAACCACCGAGGCAGCCAAACAGATTCTTGACAACATCAAGGAGAGATTGGAGCAACAGTGGGGCACAGACGAACTAGTTACCAGATTCTTGGAAGCACAAACCAACATAGGGCCGAGCTTCTTCGGCCAATTTAGCAGTGTAGATGAGACTCAAGAAGATACCAGCGGAAGAGAAGATCTCATAACTGTTTTAAGCGAGTTGGATAACGAGGAGTACGCTGATCTTGATGTGAACATCAGAAACCAGCTATATATCTACCGACACATTTTTGAAAACCTGGTGCCTGCCTGTGCACAGGTTATAACGGCAGCTGGAGAACTAACAGATGTCATCCAAGAACAAGAGCTGGCACCCATCATGGGGTGCCTAGACAAGGCAGAAGCCATGGTAGAGACGATGAGGAAAGAACAGAACATACTAAACCAGGAAATAGCCAGGCGCGTATACTTGGTCAACGACGCTGGAGTGGTTGATACCAAAAGCATTGAAGAGTTGAACTGTGGCTGTGACGCCATCACTGAATCAATGGCCAAGCTACGCGCCTTCTACAGTGCCACATTCTACACAACTATGTACAACGCGCTGGTGTTCAAGGCACCTTCTCTCTCACTAATTCTCTTTTCTCTCTATACGCCAATTGTCTGCATTGGAAAGATTTTAGACAACGGGTCTTTTGCCGGGCACAACAATGTTGTGACGGAGGTACTTGGAGTATCCCCGCTCATAAACTGTCTGTTGATTTTAGGCACCATGGCTGCCTATGCAATGTCCTACGCCATAATATTTAAGGGATTTACCACCCAGAAGCATTATACCCCATCGCGCACATCAAGGGCCATGCACGTTATTATTCACCAGCTATGCATTTTAGTTGCGGCCTCATTAGCAATTGGCATTGTCAGTGCGTGTTTGTCGCATTTGCCTCCATTGGTATCGGCTAGTATTACAATGGGTCTTAGTCTCGCGGGCTTGGGTTTATATGCCAAGCAGGTTGTCCAAACCTTCCCCATTGCCAGGTACATGCCAGTCAAAACGTTTGGAGATGCCCTTTCAGACCTTAAGCTGATGTGCATTCATGGAGTTGCTCTGGCTTCTTTCCTTTCCATCTTTTTCTTGCTGATCCAAGGGTACTTATACACGGATGTTTTGGCAGATGTAAGAGACGTCATTATTATCTAACAGGGGGGTATGGTATGAGTCATTACCATCTAACCCGAACACAGGAGGTATGGTATAAAGAGGATGGGTTAGTAGAAAAAAGTTGGGACATGGCTGCCTAGTGTTTGCAAAGAGCTATGGATCACCAACCCTCAAAACCCGAACACAATAAAACGCTCTAAAAAATAGAGTTCAGGTCTTTTTTTCTGGCAGGCGGTTCGGGTTGACGTGCCATTGAAAAAGAAGAAATTTTTAATCTTGAGCCAAAGATATGGAACATATATGTATTCCCCACCCCCACACACACCAACAAATCGCGACAGCGCTGGTTCTTCTCTATTTGGCCGCCTTTGGAGAGTGCGCGCCCAGGTACCAATCTAAACACCCTCCCTGCCAGAGAGTGCAGGATATGGACGGCCGAGCACTTAAAGACTTTAATGACCTCAAAGGCATTGAAGGAAGAGCTTTTCAGCTTATCAAAGTCCTAAACACCACCCGCGCCCCGTTAGCAGAGCCCCCCGTGGTGTTTAACGACATTGATTCAATAGTCAAGCTGTTTTTTATCCATATCAATCACATCGAGGGATCAATTGCCCAACTTAGCAATGCGTGCATTTACATCGAGCACACCCCTCCCGACCTACTGGAGGCGTCCCTCTATGCCAAGACTGACGAGGATATGGTTTCGATCAAAGGTTCAAGCAGCACGATCAAGCACTATATTGTTACCAAGATCCTTGAGTGCGCCCAAAAGATACTACAAACATTCGCCTGCCCCGATAAGAAAGAAACACCTGAAGAGTTCGAGGAGCACCGTGCGCTGGTCCAAAACATCTTTAGCGACACCCTTGGCACCTTTAAGTCCACGAAAAAGTGGACAGATAAAAAAGCAACCATCCAGGACCTCATAGTCCGCTTTAGAGCCGTTTACCAGCGAGCCAAGAACCATAAAAAACACGACACCCACACTGCCCACATGATAAAGGACCTTATTGCAGCATGCATCAGAATAGAAAAAATCTACCTTAACAGACAAACAAAAACTTACCACTTTAAAATAACACAAGAGGTCTTTGAAACGGTTGCTTTTATTGAGAGCAAGCTTATTCTCAACATTACCGATGTTTTCTTCAACAAAGAAGACGTTACCCCACAAGCACCTGGCAAGCCCTATAAAAGAACATCCACAGCGCTGCACCTTGTGCTAATAGATAACCTCTCAGATGGCGCCATAGAATACCTCTTTTCCAGGCTGTACTTCTTCTTAGACATAATTATCTGGATGTCTGGCATCAACGCAATCGACTATTCAGTCTTCTGCTCAATGAAAGTCGACTGCATTCGATCGTTCGGTATCTTCCACACCAAGACAACAGAGCCTTCAGAACTCCCCGCCTCTTCCTCCGGTCTTGATGGCTTTAAACGGGTTATTTCTTGTGTTTCCGACACGGTTGAGCTACCATACTACTTGTTCCTCCCGGTGGCCAACGACCTGGTAGGTAGCAAGCTCTCGCACGTCATACTTGCCCATCTGTCCCCCTCGATACTTATCTCGGAGATGGTCCCTGCCAAGATATCGCTGTTTTTAAAGAGCTGGGAGCCATCAACACTTACCCTGCTTTTCCTTGCAGACCTTGTGCTCGAAGAGACCGAGATCATCAGGGTGCTTGATTGGGCATTGGGCATTGACTGCCATTTCAACGTCCTATGCATTTCCTTTGGAACCCGTGCTTTCGGTGACAAGGTCAGAAAACAGTACCAGGGTCTTGCACAGGCATATCCAAGCATTGTCTGTTTTGTGATGGGGCGCACTGTTGTCTGGGGGCACGGGGCAGCCATAAAAATACCTCTGAAGCCGTACTTCACCTCAGAAAACATCTCCATCTTTGTCCAAAATGCCGCCCGGGTCATGGGAAAGTATGAGTTTATGTACAGTGAGACGGTCAAGCCAAGCATGGAGAGCTCCTTGGACTTTGCACCTAACCCGAACCCTAGCCCCACCCCCAACCCACACATACCACGAAGTTTTTTGCTGGAGGATGGTTGAAGAAACAAGAGCAGAGACAGCAACAGCAGAAGAGACAGCACTTTATGAGGCGCTAAAAGGCACCACCTACAAAACCTTCATAGAGTACTACCATAGAGTAGATAAGTTCTGGAATAAGAACTTTAACAACATAATGATATCCCTGAACTCTCGGAGGTCAATAGATCGAGTAGATCTGAGCTACATTATCAAGAGCATGGTAGATATAGGCCAGCACCTAGCCACTAACAGTACCATTGAGGTGCTTACCACTGACATCAACAAGTACAATGAACATAAAAGCCTTATCTATGCCGAACTAAAGTCAGAACTTGCACTGGAAGCATCCAATTGTAGAAGTTCATTCAGTAGGCTGCCCACCCAAACTAACCTGAACACAGCCAAAGAGGTTATTGACGAAGCATGCCTGGCCATCAACCACATTGAGCTACTAGAACAACTCATTCCCCTCCTTTTCTCACCACCAAACCCTAACCCTAACCCAGCCCAACGTCTGGAGGCTATCTCTGTAGCACTATTTCTTCTTAGCCAGATAGAGATACAGACCAAAGCCAAGACCACCTATGCCAGCCTAGCCAAGGTTCTATCAGAGCTCCAGGTCATAGAAAAAAGAAGCTGGGCGGCAGCTGAGAGTGCGTCTGGCTTACAGTCGCGGCCACAAAGGATAAGGACCTTGGTAGTGTCTGCCATTCTGTTGCTTGCTATTATGACCCTTGTTTTTCTGTTACTTGGTGCCCTAAACATCCTCTGGGCGTGGTTTTTAACAGCACTGTCCCTGTATCTCTGAGCTTCCTTTAAAACACGGCGTCTGGAAAGGCGCCACTGCCCATTCTACCAATAGGGCGGTGATCCCGGGGTCACATTGACCAATCATCGATTTTAATGGTCTGAAATATTTTTGTAAAATTTAACCTATGACAACAAGAGCATCCACTTCCTCAGAGCACGGCAGGAAGCACAGCATAGAGCCATGGGACATGGGGAGAATGCTCAAATTCATAGAGCAAGAGTCTGAGCAGAAGGCCCATGAGATAAAAATCAAAGCGAATGAAGAGTACTCCATTGCCATAGCAGAGCTGGCCCTTGAAAGCGAAAGGAAGATAAACAGACAAAAAGCCAACGAGATGAACCAAATAAAAACAGAAAGAACCATCGCAGAGGGAAAGCTCCGCTCAAACGCCGCGCTCAGCCTTGCGCGAGAAAAAGAAAAAGTCTTTAACAAAGTCATGAAGGAGGTTTGTCTGCTTTGCGCCAACCAGAAGCTATCTGAGAAAATCATCAAAGAAACGGTGGAGAAGTACACCCGAATTAGCCCGAACACTCAAATGTTCATACACGCCCAGGAGCAGGACATCCCCGCCATTACCGCTCACGTTAAAAGTCTTGGAGTCGCGTACAGTATTGAGCCCATGCACAAAAACCTTCTAGGAGGGATTGTCATAAGAAACGAGGAAAAAACAATTCTTGTTAACAACAGCTACCTCGAGCGCATAAGAAAAACCGAAGTGCTAGTTATGCCAGTCATTAGGCAGACTCTCTTCTAATAAATGTGTGCCCAAGGACATAGATTAAATTGTGGAGTAAAAATAATTTTATGAGACAGCAGAAGGTTCTGGTTGTAGACAATGGGACGTACGAGTGCAAGGCAGGGCTCCACGGGTCGCTGCAAATTGCCACAAGAAACCAGGTTTCCAGAGTTAAGGACAAGAGGGGAAACATGAGCTATGTGATGGAGGGGGGGAAAAGAAGAAAAGATACCGGCACAGCAGCAGCCACAGTAAAGAACATGTTTGATGGCCCAGTTGTCTACAACTACGACGTCTACAAAGGGACGCTAGAGGCTATCCTGGCAGAAGTTGGGGAAGAGAAGGTAGATGTGCTTATCATTACCGAATGCTTTCTTAACCCGCGGATGTTCCAGGCCCAGGCGCTGGCAGCAGCCTTTGCCTCTTTTTCCTTCAAGGCGGTGCAGTTTGGGTACGACTTCATCTATGCGTACGAGCACAACCTCCAGCACAACAAGAAGCTATCGACAGGGATGGCGGGGATATTTAGCGAGGCAGTCCCAAGCACCCGGAACAGGCCCTTTTGTGATGTAATTGTAAGCATGGGGCATCAGGGGGTGCATACGGTGCCTGTAGACCCCAGCAGCAAAAAGATTCTCTACGGCCTAGCCTCGTTTCTTCCCTTTGGAGGGCTTTTGGCCCAGAACGTCTTTTTTGAGACG
The DNA here is from genome assembly GCF_001642395.1 of Nematocida displodere. NCBI lineage: Eukaryota > Fungi > Microsporidia > Nematocida > Nematocida displodere. The sequence continues at coordinate 474,938 of NW_027138130.1, read as the reverse complement.
ATTGCAGCTAAGTACTATGGCTCGGGGACGCGGGTTACCAGGGAGGAGGTTGATGAGCACTTCAAGAGCATCCGGGTGGCCCAGGAGTATCTGGCCGAGGTTAGAGAGATGATCAATGAGGGAACACACACAATTCATGTCAAAAGCAAAGTGCCCCCACCGAAAGAAAAGCCAGCCAAGGCCAAAGGGTTCCCCAAGCGCAAAGCTCCAGCAACGCTGCCCGAGAAGCACTCACCTGCCAATGATTCACACACCGAAACTACCGAACTAACCGAAAACACCGAAATAACCGAAATACCTGAAAGTGATCTGGCAGACGAAGACAACGAGGGCCACGAAGAATCCAACCAAGACTCTACTCCCCCCGCGGAAGAAGAGGCCATACCTCTCACCGAAGAAGAAGAGCTCAAACGAGCAAGAAAAGAGAAACTGATCCGGGGAGCCACCGAGCACCGGAACAAGCAAAAGATCCTCCGATCGCTCCAGAGAATCATGGTGCACATAGGCGTTCTTGAAGAAAAAGAGCTTCTGGCCACTAACCCGGAAGAGTTCATGAACAGAAGGAAAGAAAGGCTAAACACGCTTGAAAAGACCCTGAAAAAAAGAAGCTTTATCAGAAACGAGCTAAAAAACAAGAAAAGCCCCCACTCCCTGGCTCTACTTAAACAGGCACTTATATCAGCATCTGCTACGCCCCACGCCATGGACGACAACAAGTACATCTTAGAGGTAAAAGAGGCTCAGGAGTTAGACCTTCCCATTTTAGAAGAGATAGAGCAAATAGACATCTTTCTGAAAGAGAATGACCAAGACTACGTCTCCAAAGCAGAGAACATCTTTGACCGCATCAGAAATGGAATGGGCATTGGGGGGGTTTGCATCAACATTGAGCTTCTGAGAACGCCCGAGATAATTTTCAACCCCTCGATCATTGGCCTGGAGCAGCCGGGACTAACCGAGAGTCTTTCAGACATCTTCCAAGTGTACGACGTGCGCAACATCTTCATAACAGGAGGTTTTAGTAGGATTGCTGGGCTCAAAGAGCGGGTAGAGAAAGAAATCTTGCCGCTCAGGTACCTTCCAAACACCCCAGTTGTAACCACCGCCAGCGACCCCGTCTACGACGCCTTTAAAGGGGCCTCGACCACTTCTGAGTACTTTGCCGTCTACACCCGGGAGGAATACAAAAAGCATCAGGACGCCGTTATAAAGGAGGTAGAGGTGTAGGAACACCGTCCAATAAATCTAACACACCCCAACACACACCCCAACACACACCCAAACACAAGCCCTCTTTTATTTGTGCACCCGAACTAGTCCTGTCTTCCTGCTATCTCTCGGTGGACTCTTTTAGTTGGCGTGAGAATAATGCACTCAGCCCCCCACCCGGAAAGAGCGTCTCTATCAACTGCGTTAAGGAAGGCTTGCAGCGTAGTGGTGAAAAGGTCTTCTTCTTCCAGGTCCTCTTTAAAGAGTACTTCTGAGATACCAGTCAGGTTGTTTTCGGCCGTTCCCTTCCCGGCAAAGTTTGGAGGAGAGTCAATGCACCCAATGCAGTCCATGGTGTAGATGTGGCCTTTGCCTTCGCTGTCAAACCCAACAATTAGCGGCTCCAGGTAGTATGGCGTAAACCTCTTGCTGTACAAAATGTATGAAAGAAGAGCGCACACCTCCTGTGGCTCTATCTCTCTGTTCTGGTTGAGGTTGAACATGTTAACGTGCTTCCTCAGCTCCTTAAAGACCATTTGGCAGTCAGGAACAAAGCAACAGAACCCCAAAACTATCCGGGGGGTGAGAAGATAAAGCCTTGAGAAATTAGAGTGGAGAGTTGCTGCGTTGTTTCCCATCCGTTTATCTGCAGCAATGACAATGGCATTCTTTCCCTTCATGGCAAGCACCGATCCACCGTAGAGTGTGTCAATGGAGGACATAATAAACAAAAAGAAAGAAAATCTCTTGAAGTATTTACCTGTATATTGCCTTGAAGCTAGTAGCACCCGCCCCGGCCCGAACTAGCCCAAGCAGCCAATTTTAATCAAATAAGCTTCGCCTCCCTATAAAAGCAGCCGCTTTTTTGAGAACTGGTGACGACGTCTTTAAGGTTCAACTGCTTTGATCAGACTGACTCCTCTTAAAGGCATAAATACTTGTGCACAAAATAAAAGAAATGGAGGGGGCAAAGCTCATTGTAACACACGATAACAACTTTCACATGGACGATGTTATTGCCTGCTTTATGCTTAGCACCATCTACCCCAAAAGCACCATTATCAGAACAAGAGACCAGGCCACCATTGACCGCGGAGACTATGTCGTTGACGTTGGCGGGGTGTACAACCCAGCCACCCACCGCTACGACCACCACCAGAGAGAGTGCACCGAAACATACAACAGCGCCTACACCATAAAGCTAAGCAGTGCCGGAATGGTGTTCAAGCACCATGCCCGGGAGTTCCTTGCGGCACTGGGCCTGCAGTCTCGGGCCAAGGAACACAACAGTCTGCTTATCTCTCGTCTCTACCACGAGTACTTTCTAGCTGTGGACGCCAACGATAACGGCGTTGATGCATCAGACAACCCAAAGTATTTGGAGCGCACGCTTGACGATATAGTTGCCTCGCTCAATCCGCTCTCGTACCCGCCAGGCACCAGCTTTGAGGGCCAAGAAAGCGCTAGAATGGAGAGGTTTACCATGGCCATGGAGATAATGGGCGCCGACCTCGTCCGCTTTTGCGAGAAGCTCCACAAAGAGATTGAGCGGTGCTACTCGATTCTTATCACCCCGTTTATCGAGGCAACCAGCAACTATATTGTCCTGCAGAAGTCCTGCCGTTTTAGCACCATGCTCCAGATCCTGAACGATCTTTACAACAAGCAGGTCTACATTTGCATCTACCCCCGAGCCTCAAACGCTGGCGTGATCTACTCAATTCTCTGCATTCCCAAGGCCAACCTAAAGTACACCCCAGAAGCCCCGCTGCTTGAGGCCTGGAGGGGCTGCCGAGAGGACAAGCTCCACGCCTACCCCGGGCTTGAAGATGCCCTGTTTGTCCACGCCTCAGGGTTCTGTGGTGCAGCAAAAACGCTTTCCTGTGCCATTACCATGGTAGAAGAGTCGATACGCGAGTATCATAGAGCAAAGGAATAGGACTGGGCGCAGGAGGTGGCCTGCCACCCTCAGCTGAACTACTCGAACAAACCCAAACCTCGAACAAGCCCGAAGCGGTACAAAAACAGCAGTTCCTAAAATTTTTTACAATGAGCAAAGCAGTGGAAAGAAAGAGTAAAGTGGACACAGCTCTAATAAACGTAACCAACTACAAAATGATATACAAGGTTCTCTGTGACAACAAGACGCCTTTTATTCAGAGACTAAGAAGAGACTTCAGAAACACCAAGTCTGAAATGATCTTTGGCAAGTACAAGATGGTAGAGAAAGTGCTTAGCAGAACGATAGGAGAAACGGGCATGGAGGCCCTTAAAGGAACAAACGAGTACAAGCTGTCTAACAAGGTATACATGTACATCCTTTCAGACCACGACGAAGACAAGATCAGAGAAACAGCCAGCAAAACAGAGTACCACGATTACGAGAGGAGGGGCGAAAAGTTTGCCGAGGACATCATTCTCCCCAAGGGCGAGCTTCTCAACCGAGAAAGCGTCAGAATCTCAAACACGCTTTTCAAAGACATCCAGAAGATAGGCTTGGTTGACGCCATCCTTAACCCCAAAACCAACAGCATAGAACTAGCTGAAGACGTCGTTCTAGCCAGGAAGGGCGAAGAAATCACTGAGGACCAGGAAAAGATGCTAAGAATGCTAGGCATTAGGAACAAGATCTACGAAGTAGTCATTGTTGGCCGCACTGCCATCCCCCAGTAATAAATTCAGTTTCAACCCTCAACTATTCGCTTCTTTCTGTTCAGCCGAATGATTTTCTCAGGCTCTCTTTTTCTGATTTCACTTCCTTTTATGGCAATGATAGTTGGTGGAATATCTGCCAAGTACTCTCGGTATTGCCGCGGGTGCTGGAGTATGCCGCGAAAGGACCCTGGGGGTGCAGCCTTTACCCGAACCTCCCCCTCCACAGCCCCTGCCTCTGCTCCAGCCTCTGCAATAATGAGGGTTCCATTGGTTAGATCCTTGCTGTTCGCTAGAATGGTAAGCATTTCAGTAATGTTCGGGTTCTGGTTCGGGGTCGGGCGTTGGTGGCTGTCTACCACTTCCCTTTGGTTGCTAACGCTTCGGGACAGAGGGTCGTCCTCCAATCTACCAATACACTGCACCAGGCCCGCGTACTTAGCTAGAGCCTCGGCTGCCCCAGGCCTTCTTACTTCTCGGTGCCCAAGCGCCTCAGCGGCGTAGCCTATGCCCTCAAGGACGCTTGTCCAGTACCCCCGCAGCTGGTCGTTGGTATACCCGGGGAGGTTCAGTGTCTGCCTCCCCAGCCAGAACGAAGGACTCGGCCTTGAGTAAACATACACCGTGGGCCGGCCCAGCTCCCAGGCCACCGCCCTAAGAGACCGAACCAGCACCTCCCGAGCCAGCCCCTTGACCGTGCAGATACTTTCCAGGGTATTTAGATGGAGCAATCTCTCTTCGGGGTAAAAAGTGCTGGTGCATAGACACACGAGCTGCTTTTCGCTGGCACAGAGTATGGCCAGGGAGTTTCCCTCTCTAAGCGCCCAGACCTCTAGTCTGTGTGCGATCTCTCCCTCCTGTCTCTCCTCAGTGGTCATTAAAAAAACAGGGCCATCTACTACGTTTGTTTTATTTTGTGGGGGCAGCGGGTGTTGGGTATGGGGGGATGCTTCTAAATGACGACTTGTCTTTCAGAGACTCGTCATTTCCTTTGAAGCTCACTGTAATTGTTGTTTTAAGGCCGAGAATGTTTTTTATCTCTGTTTCCTGGGCGAGCCGGGTGTTTTTATCGGGGCAGTCTCTCGTCCAGATAGAGAGAATCTTTTGGTGGCCCCGAATGCTTACAACCACCCCATTGACCGCCATGGTGGCAAAAGGTCCAATGGCCATTCGGAGGATAAGCCGCTCAAACAGTCTTTGGGCTGCAGTTCCTTTTTTTACTTTGATGATCCATTTTCCACCGTTAATGTTGCAAGGGTCTTCCCACATGGGCTGTATCTCCCCCTTAAAGAGACAGATATCGGTTATGGGCTTAATATCTGCGAGTTTGTGCAGTCTTCTTATTACGTAGAGAAATTCATTGATGCTCCTCATTTCTGCCTCCTGCTTGATTCTACTTTTAAAGTCTTCGGTGTCCCCGCGGTTGTGGACGGTGCGTGTGACCGAGGTGAGAACAAGTGGTATATCAAATATCTGCTCCATTCCAAAAAAAATAATTAAAACTATAAATATGTTTATGGCTGCCGCTGCGACGGTGTCTCATCCAGCAGGTTCTCTGTGGTGACAGGGCTGGTGTGGATGAGCACATAGGCTTCGTCGGTGGAAATGGCAAAAACTGTCGGCGCAAAGACGTCTGAAAGTGTCTCCTCGGGCCCAACGATCTGCAGAAAGGTGTCTGAGGTCATTTTTCGGGTAAAGTGCTTGTTTGGGCGGTGGAGATGGTACAGGTAGAGGGTTTTGGTGCGCATAAGGATCATTCCCTTGCTTCTGATGTCGCTGTACGTTCTGTAGTGGAGGTATCCCCGGGTCGAAGCATATTGGACCAGTGTATCAGTCAGTGGAAGCTTTAGCTCAAAGAGGGCCTCTTCTATCTGCAAAATAAGAACGTCTTCTTTCAGGCCGCATTTTCTCAGCTCGTGTCTTCCAGGGTCCTTTGGGATGTACCCCTCTGGCGTAGCTGCAAACCTCTCTGCCAGTGCTTGGTCAATGGACGCTGTCTCTTGCATTAAATTTTTACTACGGCTTTGGGCTAGTTGCCGATGCCTCTATCTGGTCGTACAGGGAGTGGATGTTTCTTTTTCCTTTCTCAGCGGGCACTTCAACTCCTATTTCTTCATTAATCACTGGAATGTCCCCAAAAAGGCTTCTCTCGTTACTAAAGAGTCCTGGGTTGGTGATAATGAGTCTATCTACCTCTGAGAGGGTGTTTTTGGGTTTTTGGCTGGTTTTTCTGGTTGCTAGCTTCTGCTGTGGCGGTGATTGGGCTGGGATAGCCGAAGTGACCACTAATGCCTTCTTCTCGGTGTAGTTAAAGTACATCTGTTTTTTATTTTAATTTGCAGCAATGAAGGAGACTGTGAGTAGTTCGATAAAAAAGGAGCTGGTGAATATTTTTACTAATTATATCAGAGTTACCCCGCTAGCCCAAATTAGCGAGCACCCCTTTGCCCTTCTAAGCGCGGAGTTTGAAGAGGTGCTCAATCAATTAAGGTTCATAAATAGAAGTATTGAAGAAAAAATTGCAGCCAAAACCAAGCACATCACCGAGAAACAAGCCAGAATCACCGAACTGTCCCGGCTTCTGGGAAAAAAAGACAAAGAAGAGAGCAGTGTCTGGATTGTTCGGGACAATCTAGCTGTTCAGGAGCAGAGCCTTCTTGAAGAGGTAGAAGAGCTTGAAAAAGAGCACACCCAACTGCAAGAAAGAATCAGGGCCAACCAAAAAGAGATAGAATACTTGAAGAAAGAGTGTGGAGAAGAAGGGGGGGAGGAGGAGGTGGAGCACTCAGTCAGCACCCTTGCCTTAACCCGAGCCAGTCTATCCAGGCTCCAGGAAAAGCTAGCCAGGCTCAAAGAGGAGAGTGTCCAGAAGATAGACGAAATCCACCAAACCCTGGCCCGCATAGGCCTGGGAGACCAATACGCCTACCCCGCCCTGAAAGAAGTACTTGAAGCAATCATAATGGGCACGTACACGTCATTGGACAAACCACGGGGCCAGCTACCAACCCAGGACCAGTCACAGGACAAACCGCGGGACCTGCCACCAACCCATGCCTTTTCCCTCTACGAGGTCAGAGACGTCCTTGAATGCCTAACTAGGACAGAAGTGGTTTTAGCAGAAAGAATAGATGCATACCAGCAAAGACACGCGCTCATCAAAGAGAAAGTCCCTGGATACATCGGCACGCCACACAGCCACGGTACAGCCCTTGCCACCATGCTTCATCTCGACCAAGAGATAAGAGAGATTGAAACTATCTATCAAGAAAAGATTGAAAGCATCATAATGGAGAACTTAGCTAAAATAGAAGTGGCGCGAAAGGAGCTAAGCGAGATTCAGGGCGTTTCAGAAGACCAGGCAGTAACTGCCCTACCTGACCTCTCCCAGCTCTCTTTCCATCAACAGGAAAGCTTCCTCACCAAGGCAGAGGCAGAAAGGGAAGCCCTGGAAAAAGAGTCAGCCATTCTCAAAGACATAAAAGCATTTATTCAGGAGAGGAAGGAACTGCTTGAGAAGATGTCTCTTTTTGAAGAAGCAGCCAGCGACCCCAGAAGACTCTTCAGAAGCTCGTTCCAGCTTGTTTCTGAAGAAAAGTTTCGTAAAATGGCTGTTCCCACCCTTCTGCGTGTAGAAAAAGAGATAATTAAGCTATATGAAGACTACCAGGCCCTATTCAAGAAAGAGCCTTTAGTCAATGGAGCAGCAATAGTACAGGATCTGCGCCTTGAAATATCCTCACGCATCATCAATGCCAACATTTTCATGACTGGCCGCATTGGGCAGCCCAACGTCTCAAAGTCTCGGATCTCAAAGCCCTGAAAATCTCGAAAACCTCGAAAACCCCGAAAATCCCGAAAACCTGAAAACCCGAAAAAACTCACTCACTTCCCTCCCCAAGCACTTCCTCCTTGGCCACGTCGGGCTTAATAGCGGAGCTTTTGGGGCATCGGGTGGCACTTAGGATAATAAAGTCATCTAGAAGTGGCGGGTGTGAAAGCGTGCTGCACGGGGTGGTGTACATGGAAGACAGTCTCTTTTTGCTGAGCAGGTACTCATAGTCTCGTAAATGGCTGCGCAAAAGATACTCTTTCTTTTCCCGGTAGATGCGAACCATTGGCTGGTCTAGAGATCTACTCTCCCTCTTTTCTTCAAGAAGGGTGTGTGGTGGCTTTGGCCTCTGGACCAGCTCTGGGTGCTGTTGCAAGTACTCCTGAACGTCTTTGTCTAGGTACTTCTTATCTTCAGTAACACTGTTTTCGGTCTCTTCCTCCCCGGTAAAATCTACCAACGCTCTGTCCCCTTCTGGTGATATTCGAATGGTATCACCTACTCTTAGTATTTCCAGAAGGGATTCTTCTTTATGTGAGGACTCCTCTTTCTTCAGTTGCTTGGTTGCATTGTTGTGGAAGTGGAGAAAGGAAATAAGCTCTTCTCTTCGGTAGGACCCTTCCACCCCAGCGCACTCCTCAATAAGTATTTGCTGAACGATTCGTGAGAAGGAGGCTGGACCGGCCGGTTCTCCTGGTGCTTCTTTAACGACACACTCCTCCTCTTTAGCCTCGTTGCAGCTTTCTAAAGTGCTTTTAAGATGGATGAGGCTTTTGCTGATGCAATCTAAGGTTATGTCTATCAGTATCTGCAGGGCCTGGCGATTAGCCTTCTCAAAGCCTACCTGGTGGAGTATTTCAACCACCACTGCCTGGAGTATTCTTGAGTGGGCTCGGACGTCTTCCATGAAAAAGAAAAACATTTTCGAAGATGTTGGTCTAAGAACCCCGAACCAGCGCACTCTAATGAACACCTTCCAAAAAGCCCGAAGACAAAGAAATTGTCTCTCTGGCCCAAGCGCCCCTTACTGCCCGCTACCCCTTCTCTAATATTTGAAAATTCTTTTACGCAAAGAATGAAGTGTGGAATATGCAAGACGTCAAAGATAGAAACAGACACAGCCCGTGATATAAGCTACTGTACATCTTGTGGCCTTGTTATTGAAGAAAGCACCATTGTTTCGGACGTCCAGTTCTCACAGGACACGAAAGGCGCTTCCGTCTTACAAGGGCAGTACGTCACTGCTGGAGATAGTCGCAAACTAGTTGGCGGAAAATTCATTACCACCAATCACATCGCCAACATAAAAACGATGGCCAAGTCCATTGGCGAGGCTCTTGGCATAGGAGAGGCACAGATTAACTCGGCTATGCGGTGGTACAACCTTTCCCTCCAGTTTAACTTTACCAAGGGAAGAAAAACCCAGGTTCTTCTGGCAGCCTGTCTCTACATTACCTGCCGCGAGGAGGAAACGCCGCACATGCTGATTGACTTCGCCGCAGTCCTTCGGGTGAACGTTTTCAAGATTGGGGGCGTCTTTCTCAAACTTACCCGGCTTCTTAACGTAACTGTGCCCCTGGTTGACCCGTCTCTCTACGTGCCCAGGTTCTGCAGCAAGCTGCAGCTGCCGGGCCAGGCAATTGCCCAGACGTCTCTCCGGCTAATTGCTAGAATGGATCGAGACTGGATGGTGGTTGGGCGCAAGCCTGCAGGCATTTGCGGGGCAGCTATTTTGGTGGCCAGCCGGATCCACAACACAGAAAGGTCGCTTGAGGAGGTCGCTGGGGTGGTCAAAGTGTGCGAAGCCACCATTAACAAGCGGCTGACCGAGCTTAAAGAAACAGCCACGGCCTCGCTCTCCATCAACGAGTTCAATACTATCTGGCTGGAAAAGGAAGAAGATCCCCCAATTATCAAGTTTAGGAGCAAAGTGCCCCACCGAGAGAGCGCCATCACCAACCAGCCCATTGCAGTGGACCTACACACCACCCGGGCCATCCGCCAGGAGATGCAGCCGGCCACTCCAAAGGAAGAATCGGACGACTTGGACGTTCCTGCCAGTCCATCAAGCATGTCGACCTCCCGGATTGACGAGATTGACACCGACGAGAACTCAGAAACCTCTGCAAACCTCGCAAACCTCGCAAACGCCAACCCCGAAAACGCCAATCTAAACCCCGAAAATCTGGAATACAATGACGAAAGCGATCTATCAGAAGAAGAGCTTGGCATGGACTCAGACGCCCTGCTGACTCCCGAAGAAACCAGGGAAAAAGAAAGGATCTGGGAGGCTATGCATGGAGAGTACCTGATGGAAAGAAAAAAAAGAGAAGTGCGCCATAAACCCAAGCCCAAGGCAAAGAAGCCCAAAGACACTGCCCTTCCGCTTGAAGAAGCCGTTGAATCAGCCGTTAAGACGAGGAACCTATCATCAAGGATCAACTACACGGCAATCAAAAGCTTGTTTCAGAAATAGAAACATAACCTCCAATCGACCTAGGACAGCAAATGGACAACAAGGTGGAGAAAGAGCTTGCTGGAGCACAGGACGACCTGAAAGAAGCAATCCACGCCGAGAAAGAGCGAGGAGCCTCGGCCTCAGAGCTCAAGCAGCAGTCCATTGACCTGGAGGGCTCGCTAACAGACTTTGAGAAAGAGTCAGCAGCTGCCAAGAACCGGATCTGGTGGAAGAGTGCCAAGTGGATGCTAATTGCCGGGATTTTCGTGTCTCTCATTTTATTGTGCCTATTCTGCTATATCTATGTAAAACTAAGACAGCTAAAACACAGTATGGGTTCTTAGCTAACTGCCACACAGCCCACTGCACATCTCGCGGTACATCTCGCGGTACTGCACTGTGTGCCCGTATCTGTAAGTATAACCAGGTTAGCTGTGGGGCGGTAGAGGTATGGGGAGAGTACCAACAATAAAATATGATTAGCAATGGTGTCGTGGTCGCGGCAGCAATGTGGCCCTAATCTGTCCCAAACCAGCCCGAACACAAGTGGTACCATTTAAGGTTCGGGTAAGGGTTGGTGCCGGTCTGGCACCCCGGACACTGACACACACCTTACCCAATTTATTACTGTGAAAAAGGCGTAGACACCTCTGTCCATCGGTCCTCTGAGGAGATAGCCTTGTTAATGGTCTTTGGGAGAATAGCGCCTTGCTTTTCCTTCATCCCCTCTATTCTTCTGAGCGCCCGCTTCATGGCCCCTCGCTTCTCCTTGACGTTTTGAACCTCTGAAAGACTGACGTGGTAAATGCTTTCCATAAGCGAGATTCTCTCCGGCTTTTCAGTGAGTAGTCCCACCACCGAGGCCCTGACTGTTTCTTCAGAGTTATTTACGTATATCGACACAAGCATGTTAACAACGGCACTTTCTATCTGCATCTGGTGGGCGCTCTCTCGGCCCGTCTCCAGCACCCTCTTTATCCCCAGGAACATTCCCCGGATGGGGAAGTCTCCCTGCCCAACTATCTCGTAAAGCACTGAGACCTCGTCGGCCACGCACTCGGCTGTGACCCGGTCCAGGAGCTGCTGGATGTCCGCATTGTGCTCATAATCTCCCGTGGCGAGTTGCTGCTCACTGTCCCGCCTGATCCTGCTCCAGATCCGGTGGATAAAAGCCGTGTGGATGGTTCCTGTTAGGTTAGGTAAAATTTTGGCAATCTTTTTAAGCTCCAGGAAGGTTCCCTGATCTATTTTGCTAAAAATTTTCTCAATAATGGGCTGCCCAAGAAGCTCGGTGGCATCTATCCCCGGCACCGAACCCTTTCCCGACCCACTCCGGGACGGCGCGCTCCCCTGTGACAGCACCTTCGATATCGCATCTATCTCGTTGGTCAGGTCGCCCTCCTTCTCCAGGAAGTACCTCTGGAACTCCCCAAAGACTTCCCCGACTATTTCCGGGCACTTGGTTATTGCCGAGACAAAAGCGGCCACCCCCTTCCCTTCAAAGCCCTGCATCGTATGCAGAACCAGGTCTTTTCTTCCCAGGAGCACGGCACAGGTTACAGCTAAATCGAGCGAGTAGTACCCTGAGACCTCAATTGCCTTCTCATAGACCTGCATCACCACCGAAAGATCAAGCCGGCCCTGCTTCTCCGCGCCCTCCAGGCAGTCCTTCACGGCCGCACACTCCTTCCCCGTTCTCAGGTCAACGTCTTTAACGGCCTCTGTACTGTACTCCCCCCTGATGACTGTCTGCCTCAGGTTAAGATAGGCTGAGGAGAGGTAGACGGGGGCCACCGCCCGCTTTAGCAGGGCCTCGCACGCGTGGGTGGGGATGGACTCGTTGAAGGCCGACAAAAACTCAGTCACGGCCACGGGAAAAGCCGTCCCAACCATGTCCAGGGCCCGAACGATAAAGTCGTTAGAGGCCGCTCCCAGGCTTAGGTGGAGGCTGCAGATCGTTAGCAGCATCTGCCCCGGGTTCTCCCCAAGAACCACCCCCATGTCCTCGGCCGACTCCCCCGGGCCCTGCATCCCCGGGGAGGCCTGGGCTGGCGGGGTGAGCGTTCCGTTCTTCTGCAGGAGGTACCCCTTGGCCCGCGAGACGTACACCTTCAGAGCGGCCAGAACGGTCTCTCCCTCAATGATGTCTTTAAGCTCGTGGATGCTATCGCAGAGTATCTCCCTAAGCAGCAGGTCAAAGCTGCCCGTTCCCATGCACTTGGGCAGTGACTGGTGGCCAAAAGACGAGGCACACTCCACCAAGGCCTCCAGAGCCTCCATCTCGCTCTGTTTCAGCTCGCGGTAGTTCTTGTAGAGAAAGTCGGCAATGGCCCCAAAAAGCTCGCTTGTGGAGTCGAGAGAAAGCTCGCTGATGAGCTCTGAGACCCCTTCTGTAAACCCGAAGCCGTCGACAAACACCCTTTTCAGGCACTCCTCCGAGGCGATCCCGATGCGGCACATGATGGCCAGCACCTCTATGCACTGGTCCTTGGAAAACTCTTGCAGCACCAAGAGAAACAGGGCGTTAATTGCGGCGCCAATGTGCTTCTTCAGCTCGTACCTTCGTTCTTCCGTTATTTCCAGGGAGTCTGCTACCTGTCCAAGAAAGTTTTTCAGGATCTCAAACCCAAGCCGCTGCCTCTGTGAGAGCAGCCCTGAGACGCGCTCCACAAAGCGGGCCATCTTCACCGGCCAGAAAAGCAGGGCCAGGGACGAGTAGAGGGCTGATACTCTGGCCATTTCCATCCGGTCGTTCGTTCCAACGCCAACGTCAAGCAAGTGCTCGACCTTTTCAATGAAAACGTCAAGCTCTTCTTCGCTCCCCCGCTGCTGCATCGGGCTAATCCCTTTCTGCAGCAGAAGCAGGGAGTAGAACCGTCCAAGGGCGTCCTCTACCTCAATTGTTTGGAATATACTGCCAATTCCCTCTTGGTTATCTAAAAAACCCAAAAGTCTTGTTTCCAGGGCGCTGGTCATGTTGCCCCCTGTTTTTGCCAGGCCAATGAGCTCTCTTAACTCAGTTACGCTGAAAGACTGCATACTCCTTAAAAATAAAAATAATTTAAACAGCCGCTCCCACGGGGCAATGCCTATTGAAGCAGCCCCAGATAGCCAAGAGAGCATCAAATACGAAATCCTGGAAATCATTGAGCTAATGGAAGAGCAGATAAAAACAGCCCGCGCCAAGCAAAGCATGCTTGAATCTCTCATGGCCACGACCGGGAAAACCTCGAAGCAGCTTGGAGCCATGGCTGAGCTCTCAAAAGAGGCGGAAAAAAAGGTGGCTGGCCGCGGCCAAAAGCGCCTGGGAGCTTCTCTGGCCGCTGCAGCTGTAACAGGCACCCTCTGCCTCCTCGCCTACCTCTGGTGGAGATAGTGCTAAGATACAAAAATAAAGACTTTATTTGCAAAATACTGTATGGATCTGATAAAGAAGGTGGTTAGACGTCTCTTTTACCCGAAAAAAAAGCCTTCAGTTCCAACGGTGGTCATTGGTGCAGTAACAGTCACGCTTACAAGAACTGTCTGCTCCCAGGAGGTCCACATTGAGTTCCGGGGACACGCGGCCACGCTCTCGGCCCAGAATCCGCGCACTTTTTTTGACGTCTTTGAGCATGGCACCCTCTACATCCGCGTCGGCAGAAAGCGGGAAAAGATAAAAACAGCAACGATGGCGGCCAGTGAAGCACTGGCCTGTGGTGGAGCTGCTTTTACCCTGGAGTTTTCAGCGCGAAAGAAGAAGCTTGGCCTGGAAGACTTCCAGTTTTTGCGCCTCATTGGCAAGGGCACCTTTGGAAAGGTCATCCTCGTCAAGCACATCCGGACCGAGCGCCTCTACGCCTGCAAAATCATCAAAAAGACAGTTTCCCACGACTCCATTGAAAAGATGGTCAACGAAAAGAACATTCTCTCCCAAATCCACTCCCCCTTCCTCATCCACCTGCTCGCTTCGTTCCAAACGGAGGACAAGGTCTTTCTTATTCTGCCGTACATTGAGGGCGGCGAGCTTTTCCACCACCTTGAAGAGCACAAAGCGTTTTCGGAGGACGTAGCTAGGTTTTACTTCTGCGAGCTGCTCCTGGCCGTTGCCTACCTCCACCAGAACAAAATCATCTACCGAGACATTAAGCCGGAAAACGTTCTGCTGGACAAGACGGGGCACATCGTCCTCTGCGACTTCGGGATGAGCACCCAAAGCGCTCTAGCTACCACCTACTGTGGCACCCCAGAGTACATTGCCCCGGAAATCATTCGAAATGAGGCGTACGATGAGTCTGTTGACTACTACACCCTGGGCGTGCTTCTTTACGAGATGGTTTGTGGGTCTCCGCCGTTTTTCCTGCTTGAGGGAGAAGATGCCGGGGATTTGGAGAACCGGATTCTTTTTTCAGCCATTGAGTACCCCCAGGCGCTCTCCGCGGAGATAAAAAGCCTGCTCGCCCTGCTGATGCACCGGGTGCCTGCCAGGCGCCCCAGGCCCGAGCAGATCAAGAAGCACGCTTTCTTTGGCGGGATAGATTGGGACAGGGTGCAGAGGCGAGAGTACCTCCCGGAAATACTTCCACCAGCACCCGAGCTAAAAGAAGGGGCCATCCCCACCGACTCAATGGACACCCCCTATGACACCTACCAGGGGATACTTCCCGGGTTCACTTATTGTCAGGAGGATTGGGACGCCAATGACCCAGAGTAAGGCTGGGCGGTCTGTGGCAGTCTGTGGCAGTCTGTGGCGGTCTGTGGCGGTCTGTGGCGGTCTGTGGCAGTCTGTGGCAGTCTGTGGCTAGTTTTAGCATTGGCTGGTTGTGGAATATTTTTTATGGAGGAGCAGTTCATAATTCGTCCACCAGAGAGCATTGCTGATAGAATTAACGAGGACGTTAAGAAAGGGGCACTGAGCAACATTGCCATTAAGATGATCTCCTCCAAGGAGGGAATTCTTACCTACGATGGGAAGACATATACTGGATGTATTACAGACCTTCCATGTATTATAGAGTCACACAAAACGCTGGACAATCGGCAGTTCATCAAAATAGCTGACATTGCTAAGATCTTCGTTTTTTCAGATGAGGCTAGCTCCCTCCCAGCACAGGCCGAGGAAGCCTCTTTGTCTGGGCTTACGCCGCCAATGAAGTACGTCCGCAGCAACCGGTTCAGGAAAAGACTCACCAAGGCGCCAATCATTGAGGAAATAGAGAAGGCAGTTAGTCGCTTGTTGGAGAAGGACAAGGAGGCTATCCGGGTTGATGTTCAGGTAATGAACAAGGATGAGAACGAGTCAGAAGAAGATGTTTCTTCACTAGCCGCAGAAATTGAGCTTAACCTCCTAGAAAGCGAGAAAACGGCCCAATCACTTCCTGAGCAAGCAGAGGAGCCGAACGAGGAGCTATCAGAGAGGGAGGAGCAGCTGAAAGAGCTGCTAATTCGCCTGCAAGAAAAGAAGGAGCATCTTAATACGATTGCCAACCCCATCCTCCAAAAAAGGTTCCAGGAAACAATTACACAGCTTGAAAATGAGAAGGACGTTCTCGAACAAATCATCAAAGACCTTTCCCAGACCCTCTAAGTACTGGTGCGGTGGTCCTCTATAATAAACTAAGTACTGATACTTTGTGGTGTGTGGTGTGTGGTATGTAGCTGTGGCAGTGTGTGGTATGTAGCTGTAGCAGTGTGTGGCATGTGGTATGTAACCTGTAGCAGTGTGTGGTATGTGGTAGGCAGTATGTGGGCTGTAACCTGTGGCAATGTGTGGCATATAGGTATGCACTCCTGGGTATTGGGTGTACGACCGGCCTGGACCCGTACAGAATTGTAAAATAGTAAGGAACTAAAATAAAAAGAGTAGGGAGGTTGTTGATGTTGGGGTGGAAGAGGTGCGCGTGATTGAAGGTTTCAGGGTGGAGTGTTTGGTTTAGATCGAAGGCGTTTTGTGTTCGGAGCACAAAAATGTTGACGAAGGCATGTTGGGATGGGTGTAGGAAAAGGTAGGGCTCCAGTTTTGGTAGTGTTTTTGATGATGGTTCTTATATATTTTATTTCCTTTTTTGCTCCAGGGTTGTTACTACTTATGGGAATTTGATAGTTTATATCGAAAATGAAATTGCCACATTAGGAATCTGCACATGTATATAAGAACGAGACAAACCACTGCACAATGAGATTTAAGGTCGCGGTGATAGCAATGATTATATGGCAATCACTCTGCACTCGGTGTGCAGAAGGTGGCGGCAATAATCCCCCGACAAAAGCCAAAGAAGAAAAGAAAGGCGATCTGGATGAGTTTGATACAGATGAGTTTATTTCCAACCCGGCACAGTATGCCAAAGACCATAACTGGACTGTGAATTTGAATGCGTATGATGACATGGATCTCCCAGAGTCTGAGAAATACGATCTAACCAACCCTGACGATATTAGAAGGTCACTAGGAATGATTGGTGGGTACTATTCGAATGTTTTCATTAACAAGAGCCGTGCCGAGAAGTTGTTCGGTGTTAAGCCAGCAATAATACCCATGCCAAACTATTCATCTCAGTATTGGGGGCTGAACAGACTCGAACCCGAATATGATCCACTGGACAGGCCGTGTATCTACAACCCCCCTTATACTGGCGGAACCGTTCTCTCCCCAATACCCGAAGAGACTGAAGAAGAGCTGGCCCGGGAGATGGCCGATGACCCTGCTTATTATACTGCCCTACGCCAGGAGTATGCTAACCAGAACAAACATGCCAACTCTATGAACAACCCGTTCGTGGACAACACCTCCATGAACAACCCGTTCGTGGACAACACCTCCATGAACAACCCGTTCGTGGACAACACTTCCATGAACAACCCGTTCTTAACTGAAGGGTTCGTAGGGTTCATAGATGACGAGCTCTTTTATGGCCCCCAGAACACACAGAACATTGGGACAGAGCAGCAAGGCATTAGTATGTCGGCCAGTAGGTCCATGTCTGAAATAACTGCCCAGAACTCTGCTTCAAGGGAGACACACACCTACAGCTCGGACCTGAGAACTTACAACGGGTCGTATAATGGCCCACAAGAGCCGCAGGCACAGCCTTCTACTTCCAACTATGTCTGGCCACATAGTTCCACTTCTGCAAACGCCTCCAGTCAGTCAGCTGCCGACTTCGCATACAGTTACGCACGCGATTCGAGCCATATACCCAATTACAATCCACCTGAGTCATTCGCTTCTAACCTGCCACACACTATTACCTCGGAAGAGTCGTCATCTTCCAGCCAGTCAACAGTGAGAAGCGTTGGTGGGGCTCGGGATTGGGTAGCCAGACCAGTAACACACAACTATGATTCCGAGGGAGCATCGGGTGGCATATACAACAACTTCGTCTCCAGGCCCACCTACATCCCAGGCACCGCACCAGAGGATAACCAAATGCCTCAAGGCTGGGTGCCACACCGAACAGCAAGCACCCATGGCAACAATGCCCATACTGATACCCATACCCAAGACCCAAGAAAAAGCCCAATTTTTACCACGGTGAAAAATAATGGGGAGATTGAGGAATGGCTAGGAAGTTGGGCACTACCAAGCACAGCGAGCACAAGTAATATCTCAATGAAGGCAATGGACGGCGCGGCGCACAGCACAATGCACGACAGAATTCACAACACAATGGATGGCACAATTCACGACACAATGCACAGCACAATGCACGACCCAACGAGCACCCTTATTCCCACAAAGGTGGGCCAGAACGAGATACTACTACGGACACAGCGATCTACAAGCACCCACGGCTCAGTCCACGGTTCAACCAATACCTCAACCAATACCTCAGCCCACGGTTCAACCAATACCACAACCCATCAAAATGTAGTCCATAGCCCTGTTCTCATACCCGAAGAGGAGGATAACATCCCGGATGACTGGTTGGACCCTCGAGTAACCACTACCTACGGTTCAACCAACACCTCAGCCCATGGTTCAACCAACACCTCAACCCATACCCCCACCTTTATCACAACCAAAACTATCGAGTTGGGAGGATATTCCTCACCTGAGCCAGCAATGGAACCAAACACCCATAGTACTGACAACTCAGTCTACGTGTCAACCCATACCCCCACCTTTATCACAACCAAAACTATCGAGTTGGGAGGATATTCCTCACCTGAGCCAGCAATGGAACCAAACACCCATAGTACTGACAACTCAGTCTACGTGTCAACCCATACCCCCACCTTTATCACAACCAAAACTATCGAGTTGGGAGGGTATTCCTCACCTGAGCCAGCAATGGAACCAAACACCCATAGTACTGACAACTCAGTCTACGGTTCGAACCGTGGCTCAGTCCACGGCTCAACTCACAGCCTTGGTCCCACAATGATGGAGGAGAACGAGATGGTTCACGATGGGGCCCTGGAGCAAACAACAACCATCCATAGTGCTGCCAACTCTGTCCACGGCTCAGCACACGACCTAGCCCACAGCCCTGTTCCCACAGCGGAGGATCAGGTTGAGATACTACAACGAACAAAACGAGCAACAGGCATCCATAGTGTTGCTAACTCGGACCACAGCCGTGTTCCCACAGGAGAAGATCTCGAGATAGCATATTATTATTGCTCGCTAGGCCGGGTACCAGACACCCATAGTGCTGGTATCTCAAACCGCGACCTAGCCCACAGCCCTATTGCCACAGAAGTGGAGCAAGATGTGCTACTGCCCCGAACACCAAGCATCCACAGTGTTGCCAGCTCGGGCCATAACTCACCAGCAAGGTTTTCACCAATTAACATTGCGCCCATAACCCAAAACAACCCAGCCATTATTGCCCCACAGTTTGCTAGGCACAGCCCAGCTGCTGAATTGCAGGAACTGGCTGTGAGGGCAATAACACCCCACTCAGAACCAGATACGCGTGTTTCGGGTGCAGAGAGATCTGCTAGTGTAGAGACCCTATTCAGCTACTACTCGGCAGATGATAACTCCGAGGAAAGAACACGTTTAGGTGTTCAGAATGCACTGGATGCACTGGATGACCTGGATGGATATTCTGAGCCGTTCCCCGAAGTTCAAAGTGAGCCAACAGCTCTACCCAGTTACATTGCTTCTGTCAATAACTACAGGTCTTTAATGGGCGCCCCAAAGAAGGGGTGCAGATTTGCTGGGCAGAAAGAAGGGTACAGGGAGGACAGGAACCAGATAGGAACCAACAACATGGCCACAGAAAGCGCTGTTCCCAAGCTTACCGAAACAGCAGGCGTGCTGGGTGTGGAAGAGCCTAGGCTGGTCCCGGTTATAACAGCCAATAACGGCGAGGAGCAAGCACTGGCCCTTTACCATGGGCCACCAAGTGCAGAAATGGCTGAAGAGCCATTAGGCACAGTTTCTTCCATAAGCCAAGCACCAAGAATCAACAGCGTTGGGACCCAAACGGCGAACACGCCCGGCCCTGCATTGGCCATGGACGTTCCCACAGACGGATACATGCTGATTGACTTCAACAAAGGAGAGGTTCATTGCCCAGGCGACCACCAAGACTACATCCACTGGGACATTCCTATTGATTATTACCAATACCCTTCAACCAGTGGAACTAACCAATGCGATGGGCTCCTGCCAACAGCCAAAACGTTCTCCGCCCCAACCAAGTCCAACCAGAACACTAACACCTCGTATCTGCCACCAATAGCGCCCAACCCCGAACCAGCCCAAAAACCCTCTGAGCCTGCACCCTACGTGCCAGCCTACGGCCCATGGACATACCAGGTACCACGAACACGGGAGTATGCCCCGCCAAGAGTACCGGTCTACATCCCAGGGAGTTACCAAGCAGGCCAGGCGCCAGAGTATATCACACAAAGAATACCGGCCTATAGGCCAGGACACTGCCAAGCAGGCATGCCAGGGTATGTCCTACAGACAGTGCCAGAGTATGATCCATACTCAAACCCGTACCCAGTTTCAACCCAACCCCCCACTTACGACCCAGGCTATGAAATACTTGGCTTTGAAACCCCGGAAGACCAACAGTATAGCAACTACGGGAATTACGGGAGTTACGGGAATTACGAAAGATACGGAGACTACGGGGACTACGGGAATCACGAAAAATACGGGGACTACGGGAGCTACGAAAAATACGAAAACCACGAAAACCACGAGGACAGCAAAGAAGACTACTCAATGCCTATCATGGAGGCGTTTACTGCGGGAGATGACTTCTTTGTGCCATCTGCCAACCCCCAGGCCGAGAGGGAAGAGGCTGTGAAAGAGGTGGTCTTGCTACTTGGAGAGTCTCTTAACAATCCAGATCCAAGTGTCTTTGATAAGATGATTGAAGATGCTATTTCCTTCGAAGAACAAGAGGAAAGAAAGGGCCTGGTTCTGCGTGGAGGGAATGCGCCGGGCGCGTTTTCTCTTTCTTTTGAGGAGAGCCCTTCAGGCATTACTCGCGAATTGCTTGCAGTTCTTAAGCCATTCAAAAGGGTCTGTGCTTTCTATGTTGATCCGCACAGACTAACCACGGGCGACAGTCTTGATGTGGTGAAGGAAATAATGAACAACAGCCACGTCGTTGGTCTGTCAGTAAGTAGCAAAAAGAGCTTGAAGCTGTTGACCAAGGAAGGGTCAAGAAGACTTATCAAAAAGGCGTACGACCTGTTTGTTGCCAAGGTTGGGTGGATACCACAGTCAGTGCGTCTACCGTACCAGGGCTACTCAAACGACGACATCAAGTACTGCATTGAAGAGCTCAACTTGGTGGTGACAGAAGCTAACTACGACACACTCGACTATCTTGACCTGCGCTTCGTTAAAACACTGGCTAAGTTCTTGGCAGATCCCAGCACCCAGGAGATAGCCCTGGTGCTTGTGCAGCGAGACAAGTACATGCACTCAGTGAGAGGGGTCAAGAATCTTATTGGGGTGCTTATGGGACGGGGCTTTATCTTTGCCAACTTTAACGAAATGACTGGAGTGGAAACGCTCAACAAGAAAGGCGCCTCTGCCTTGATTAAAAAAGCACTCCGGGCAACAAGTAAGGCATTTCCAAAGTCTATGGCAATGGGTGAAGAAGTGGTAATGCCAAAAGTTACTGCCAATGCCAAAACCTACCCCGAGCAGAAGAAAAGGAGCAGTACTGCAGCTACTGCCGCCAAAATAGCAGCACTGGGTGGTGTGGTCGTAGGGGGCACAGCACTGGCAACCTTCGTGCTTATCTAACAATAAAGTGGGCAGTTCAACATAGTTTTATTGGGGCGTCCCAGTCACAGGCCATCAACCATACACCAACCCTTACACTGGCCCTTAGATAGTGAATGGTTTGTCTCGGGGGATGTGGACGCGTCCTTCTCGCTCCATGGCCATAATCTTGCTCTCTGGCAAGTCGCCTTCAATGGTTATGGCGTACATCCCTGGAGCCATTCCTTCAAGGTGCTGCCACTTAGCCACCCAGGACGTTTTAGTGGTAGCTAGGCCAATGAGGCCGGCAAATCTATCGGTGGTGCAGTCTAAAACGTTGTCAATGTTGTCCTTCATATGAAGATAGGCACAGTTCTCACATCCCTCTTCTCTGAACTGGACCTGTGTTTTTATCAAAGAGCATCCAAGGCATGCACGCAGTCTCTTGCTAATTGATGTTGGGATGCCCATTGAAGAAAAAAATATTGTCTCGGGTTATGTGGTGGTGGCTGGGCCAGTGTCTGGGTCGGTGTCTGGGTCAGTGGCTGGGTCGGTGTCGGTGTCTGGGTCAGGCAACAGCAACAGCAACAGGCAGTCTGTGGTACAGAGGTCTTTATTCGTTAGTGTATGAGTTGAGTATGTGAAGGAAGTGTTCGGCGTCTCGGTAGACAAAAGAGCCTTCTGCGTTGTAGGTCATGGCATTAGCACACATCTTTCGGACATCTGTTGCAAAGTCCTCAAAGCTCTCATAAAGCTCTAGGTTCTCTCTTATTTCGCTAATTGAAATAGGCTCATAGATAAGGTCGTAATAGTCCGGGTACATCTCAGCGTCTGGCAGCTCCATGAACAGCTCGGCTCTTTTTCTTCCTTTTTCCGTGGACTTAGCAATTGTCTCAAGCACTTCCTTGTACTGCCTAGTGGCTGAGCTTATTTTCTGGGAGCGTGAAAGGGTGGCCGAGCTTTTTCTTTTGGAGGGGTACTCTGTGGTGGGTGTTACTTCATTGAGGTTGTTGTCAAGGAGGGAGAGCTTGGGCCCCGAGTAGAGCTCTGAGGAGCCCAGGGCTTTGGAGGCGTCAATTTCTGAGAGCTTGAGCATTTCTGCGTCTGAGCGGGCTAGGATTTTGTTTAGGTCGGCATCTGAGGTAACGGCACAAGAGTCATCGCCTTCACCCGAAGCTTCAAAGATGTTTCTGAGCAGAGCCTCTCTCTCCTCATGGGTGGTTCTGTTATCGAACCTTCCTGCTTGGATGATTTTCTCGTCAACGTGTAGCTTGTGGTTGGCTTTTTCCAGGATGTACTCCTCAATGGACTCTGCAGTCACCAGGCGGAAGATTCGTACTTCTTTGGTCTGTCCGATTCGGTGGGCTCTGTCCTGGGCCTGCTGGTCCGCGTGGGGGTTCCAGTCGCTGTCAAAGATAATCACTGTGTCGGCAATTTGCAGGTTTAGCCCAAGACCGCCTGCGCGGGTGCTGAGCAGGAAGACTGAGTATCCTGAGGTTGGATCGTTGAAGGTGGAGATGAGTGCTGCTCGTTCCTCGCTTTTAACTGCGCCGTCAAGGCGGAGGTACTTGAAGCCTTCCATGACCAGCATATCTTCCATAATGGTCATGATTTGTGTCATTTGGAAGAACATGAGGACTTTGTGGCCCGTGGCAAGGAGCTTATGGAGCATTCTTCTGAGAAGCTCAAACTTACCGCTTACTCTGTAGAGGAGCTCGTTGTTCACCTTTGAGGGATTTATTGTTTCCTCTACCCGTTCAAACACAAAGGGATGGTTGCATATCTTTCTTAGCTGCATAATGGTATTGTTCAATCGTTTGGCTCCTTCTGCCTTGCAAACGGCTGCATCACGGACTTCAGTGTAGAGCGACCTCTGCAGCCCCGACATGCGGCACTTAATGACTGTTTCAACCTTATTGGGGAGGCCTGCTTCGACGTCTTTCTTCAGTCGCCTGAGGAGGAAGGGTCTGAGGACTTTGTGGAGTCTTTTGATAATTAGCAGTTCTTCTTCTTCGTTAAGTTCGATCTTTTCGCCGACGTGAGCCACTGGGGCGCTGAACCACTCGTCAAAGCTTCCGCCGCTGAAGAAAATCTTAGGGAGCACAAAGTTAAGCAGCGACCAGAGTTCAGGCAAGCTGTTCTGTAGCGGCGTGCCTGTGAGGAGCAGCCGGTACTTTGACTTGTAGCAGGAGTTCATTACGGTGCACAGCTTGGATCCAGTGTTCTTCATTCGGTGGCCCTCATCAACGATGGTGTATAGCCACTGTATCTTTGAGAGGAAAGACTTATCTTTGATGATGTATTCAAAAGTTGTTAGCAGTACATCAAATTTTGTTGATAAGGTTTCTTTTTTCAGGTCTTTTCGGTAGAGAGGGTCTCCCTTGTAGGAAAGCACTTTGATGCTTGGTGCCCACCGAGAAAACTCAGAGGTCCAGTTCGAAAAGGTTGATAGCGGGACAATGACGAGGAAGGGCATATTAGCCTCTTTCTTCTCCAGGAGGTAGCAAATGAAGACAATGGCCTGGACGGTTTTGCCCAGGCCCATTTCATCGGCAAGGATTCCGTTAAGCTTGTTGTTGTAGAGACTGACCATCCACTCAACCCCCTTTAGCTGGTACTCTCGCAGCTGCCCATAAGCCACCGAGCGGGGCTGCTCCTTAACGTGCTCCTTTTGCTTGTGGGCCGCTTCAAAGTAGTCGAGAACGGTGGCGTCGTCTACCTCGGAGCCTTGCTGGAGCTTGATTCTTTTCTTGAGCACGGCAATGTACTCGTCTGTTTTTTGGAGTATGTGGGTGAGCCTGGTGTTCTTTTCCTGTTTGATAAGCTTCAGGTACTCTTGCTCGTCGTTGGACTTCAGGGCCTGGATTCTGGCTTTCTCCGTCTTTTTCTTGGCTTTCTCCTCCTCTTTCTTGTACTTCTCGTGGATGGCGTTGACTGCTATGAAGATGCGCTGCTGGTTGGCCGTTTGGTCCTTTTGCTTCTGGACCATTTTCAGCGCTGTTTGCTGGACAAGCGTCATTGTGTTGAGCCACCAGGCCGCTTTTTTGGCCTCTCCGGCTGCGAGGTGCCTGGTTTCCAGCTCGCTGAGGGCGCGGAGGTCGTAGAGGTTCTCTACTTTGTGCGCCACCGAGGACCTGGCGCTTCTGAGAATCTCCGGGGAGGCTATCTCTTTGATGCCTCGGTAGACGTTCTTGCGAAGGATGTTCTGTTCCTGGAGCAGGTCTATCTTCTTTATCTGCAGCAGGGCGAGGAAGGCGCTGGGGCTGCCTCGGTGGCTGGAGAGGTAGGCCCGGGGGTCTGGGAGCATCTGTGCAAGAGAAAGATTGTTTTCGCGGGCATAGGCCTGGAGGATCCGGGCAACAGCCTGCTCCTTCTTGAGGCTCTGCAGGCGCGCCCGCTCCAGCTTAAGCGTCTCCACATCAAAGCCTAACGGAAGGTGGGTTGGGTGCATGCGAGCTGCAGCTTCAAAACCGACTTTGAGGGTCTTGTCTTCTGCGCTGGTTGTGAATATCCCAGACACTCCTGAAATGAACAGGCCCCGCCTTGCGTTAAGGAATGAGGACCACTCTCTTTCGTCTCCTTTCATTTGCAAAATAAAAAAGAATTCTTCTTATGTGAAGAAGGGCGACTGCAAACACTCTTTTGCAGTGAGTCTTTTCTGGTGGTCGTAGACAAGGATGCCTTTGATCAGGGAGAAGAAAGCTTCTTTTTCTGCAAGGTCGGGAAAGAGCGAATTATTTTCTGCCTCAAATTTTTTCCAGATGTTTTCTTTGCTAACGGTTTTTCGGTGGGTTCGGATGATGTTTGGGGTTTCTATCTCGTACTTGGTGGTGTACGCCTCAAACCCTGACAGCCCCAGGACCTGGACAATCTTCAGCAGCTGGTCCTCGTTGGAGGAGCCCTGGAACATCGGCACTCGCCGGAGGACCATCTCACAGAGGACGCACCCGAACGCCCAAAGGTCTATGGCGTAGTCGTAGGTCTTGTAGTTGACAAGGAGCTCTGGAGCCTTGAAGTGCATGCTTGCCACGCCAACGCTGTACCGAGTGAGCGGGAGGTAGAACTCGGCCAGGCCCCAGTCAATGATTTTGATGATTTTTTCGGGGTGGTTGATGATAAGGTTTTGCGGCTTTATGTCCCGGTGGAAGATGCCTTGCGAGTGGCAGTGGTCGAGTGTTTCGAGGAGCTGTCGGCTGTAGTGCTTGATGTCCGCGAGGGTGAAGGTTTTGAACAGCGACCGGGTTTCTTTGTGGTCCTCGTAGTGGAAAACCAGGGACCGGGTGTTGGACCCTCCGTCTTTGACCACATCAACCATCTGAACGACGTTTTTTGCGCTAAGCAGCCGGTGCAGAATCATAATTTCTCTGTTTATCTTTTTCTCTCTGACCGGTTTAAGAACCTTGATCACGCAGAGTCTCCGGGCCTGGTCAATGCCTCGGAAGACCTGGGAGTACTTGCCTTTTCCCATGTAGTCTAAAATTTTGTATTTGTCTATGTCTCCGTACGCAATGGTGTAAATGTTGTAGTCGTAGTACTCCCTGCCCTCTTTTAGTGCGCAGTCTCTGTAGATGCGTGCTTCCGTTTCAATTACCATTATTAATAAAAAATGTGCAGGAAAGAGAAGCCCCCCTCCAGCTCCAAAGACGGCTTCTTATATGCTTGTGGAGCAATCATTTAAGCTTCAGCTGCATAAAAGAGAAAAAATTAAGGAATAAGGTGCCAGGGCACCGCACCTGAAGCGTGCAAGCACCCTTTGGCGCCTAAGTTGCTCAGTGAGCAGCGGCTGGTAGGCCGCTTGAATAGATACTACACTTGATCAAAGCAATGCCTTGAGAAGTGCTTTAAAAATAAAATTGGCATTTATAGGACAAAACTCAAAGTTAAACTTAAGCTTAAGCTTAAACTTAAGCCCAAACAGGCACTTTATTTAGCAGCTGTCTCTAAAAGAGAGCCCAAAACAACCCGGTGCATCCGTTTCAGCGAAACAACCAGGCCCCCGGAGTATAGCGTATAGTACACTTTAGTTAGGTAGCGAACACTCACCTGCTTGAGTGTCTCGTTCTCCAGGCTGTTAAGGAACTTGGTGGTCCCTGAAAAAACCAGGAACGCAAGGCCGGCCGTGCTAAGGACTCTAAGCACGGCAAACAGCCTCTTGGACACGTTCCAGTAGGCCAGATCACTCTGTAGGTACTTGGACTGCTTTTTTCCGCCCGAGACCAAAAAAAAGATAACGGAAAACACCACCCCGGCAAATGGAAGGTAGAAGCCTCCAATAACCACCAAAGACACAAAGAAAAAGACGTAAAAGAGAACCACGCTCCCCACAAGCACCGAGAATCTCCCCAAAGTTCCCCAAAAGTCTGGGTGTTCTAGCGGAAAGAGAAGCTTGCGCCGCTTGACCTCAAGAATCTCCCGGCCTAAAAGCAGCAACGCTGCCCCGGTAAAAAGCGACACAGGCCCAAACACGGCCAAAACCAGGCGCGGGAGATAGACCAGCTCAGGGTTCGTAATTGCTACAACGAAAAGTAGGTACACCGTTATAGTGGCTACGATTGACATAAACGGGAAAAGGTTCTGCGAGTCGCCCATGTTCCTAACTGACCCCCAGAACCCTGGGTTTTCTCCCAGCTGCTCCTGCAGCAGGTACTGGTCAACGGTAAGCGTCTGAGACACCAGCATACTTAGCAGGCGGAGAGACCGCCGCTCTTTTTCAAGCAGCCCCCTCCCCCGCCTGGAAGAAAGACCCAGGCGGGCAAGTGTTTGCGCTGGAAGCGTTCCCTTCATTGCCGCGCACTCATTGCTCAGGTCCACCACATAGGCTTTGTACCACAGGCAGTGGTTCTGGAACCACCGGTCAGTTTGTCTGTTAAAAGCCGTTATGTCCTCTTGGGTGTTTTTCTTCAGGCGCAAGGCAGTGTTCAGGTCAATGCCTAGCAGCTTAAAGCAGTACTGCTCAAACGTTCTGTCGTTAGCTGTGGCATACTCCAGGCGTCTGGGCGCAAAGCCCTGGTCAATCGTCAGCTCGGGTGGAGTCTTTAGCGCTTTGCTAGGGTGGAGGCATCCATCCAGGGCACTTTTCAGGGTTAGTTTGGGTGTCTGAAGGCTTTGAAGCCTCCTTTGAGCCAGTCTTACTCTTAGGTGCTGGTTTCTGAACTTTTCAAGCATTTCAGACCATGTGCGTGTCCTGTTTGGGTAGGGATCTACCACGGGCGACAGCATCTGAAAAATTTAGTATTTCTTTATTAATAATCCTGTGCTTCGGGTTTTCGGGTTCTTGAGGTTTCGGGTTTTTGGGTTTTCGAGGTTTGGTGGTTGGGTGGTAGTTTAGCAGAACTTCCACTTGTTACCACAGGAGACACAGGAGACAAAGGTTGTCATGGGCTCATCAGCACTGCGCGTTTGTAGCTGCCTGTAAATGCACTTTTTCTGGCGGCAGTTGGTGCAAAAAAACATCTCAGTTTCTGCCTCTTGTTTTTGAACCGTTGAGTCAAGAATTGACTGCTTAAGAATGCCAGCTTCAAACTCTTTCAGCTCCTGGCTTTTCATTTCCTCCGAGGTCATTTTAACAAAGGCATCTACAGCAATGTCTGCGTTGTACACAGCCGCGCCAAGCCAGGCATTCCCCTCGTCCTTTAAGTTTAAGTACTTCGCTTTGAACAGCTCAAAGTACTCTTGCTGCGACGTTGTCTCTGAAAAGATGCCCTCTTCAATGCGTCTACTTAGATCCTCTGCTTTTTCAGGGCTTGTGTCCTTCATGGCATCAAACACTCTTCGAATCATTCCCTGGCACTTGGCTCTTGCTTCGGGGTTATTCATTTGCAAAAACTTTGCCGTGTATTTAAAGGACCTCCTAGCTACCGCCTCCAATGTTTCACGATAAATATTCAATTTTTGAAACAAAAGCATGGACATCCACGCCAAGCTGCTCTCCTACACCCCCGGCACCGCCAAAGAAGGAGAAAACAGCGAAGAAGAAAACCCGGAAAAAGAAGAAGAAAACCCCGCCAAAGAAGAAGAGTGGCTCTGGGAGGGAGCGCCTGTGTTTGGCAAAGAGCACTTAATTAAGGTCTGGCATAACGGAAAAAGGGTCGCTTTTTCCGAGGAGACGGGGGCGTTCACCCTGTCCATTGGCAGCCTCCACGACGTCCGGACCAGCGTCCTGGAAATAGACCTCCTCGCTCGCGGGCTGTTTGTCAATGAGAGCGTTGGGTACTGCTTCAAGCGCGTTGAGGAGCTCGTGCAGCGAGACTCGCTAACTGTCCACTACGTTAAGATCCTATCAACCACGGACCCGATCGCTGGGTGGATTTGCTGCAAGGAGTGCCGCTCCCGAGGCTTCAAGCCCAAGAAAATGGAGTTTTTTGCTGCTCTCCAGGTAACTGTGGAGCGGCACCCGGCGACTGTCTGCACCCTTCCGTACAGCTCGGTGTTCACCAGGTACCTTGGGGCTGGGAGCGAAAAAATTGCTGGGAGGCTTCTCGATCTTCAGGAGCTGTTTACCTTTCTTTTTCGGGACATAAGAAACTTTTCAGAGCTTGCCTATGGCGGAAGAGAGCTTTTGAAGTACTACGCGCACGTGGACAAGACCGAGTTTAAAAAGCTTCTGCCGTACATCTCGCCAGTCAGCAAGAAGACCTTTTTTGAAAGGCTTTGGCAGTACTTCCGCCCAAGCCCAAACACCCAGCAGGTCCGGGAGGCGTATGGGGCGTACCTGAAAAAAAACCTGCAGGCTCTTCCATACAGCTGGTACATCGAGTCGGAAGACTTTTACCAGTACCACCTGGAAAACTACAAGTACGCCCTTTCCCCATACGGCCAGGCCTTTCTTAGCGTCCACTCAATGCTAAACATTGTTCAAAAAGCTCTTCCGAGTTGCAAGTGCGTCTACTGCCTCTCAAAAACCGTTGGGAGCGAGCAAAAGTTTTTTCACACTTTCACTGGGATACCTTACGAAGATATTTTTCACCGAGAGAGCAGATACCTCGAGTACGTCTTTTTCCTTGACCGGAAAACAAGCACCTTCTACATCGCCTTCAAAGGAACGCTCAGAACGAGAGAGGCGCTGATAGACATAGACTACAAGTACTACCGATACAAAGGGAACCTTTACCACCGCGGTATTTTCATCGAGTCCCAAGACTTCTTTGCCGCTAACAAACAGGTCATTCACGACCTGACCCAGGCACACGCCGTCTCAAAGATAAAGCTGGTCGGACAGTCTCTTGGTGGAGCCCTGGCAACCCTGGTCTGTATCTTCATCAAAGAGGATCCCAGCTTCTCGGGGTACATGGTCAGCAGCATTGGGTACTCCTCCCCGCCCATTATCAGCAACCCGAACGCCTACCAGAAATGGAACACCACCAACCGAGACACCTCAATTACGACCGTTATTTATGGGAACGATATTATTCCAACGCTCTGCCTGGGGAAGATCTTTGAGCTAAGGCTGGTTAGCTCGCATCTTTACTCAATCAGTGTAGCCCGGTACCTGAACAAAACGGCCTACATCAGGCAAGTCCTCAAAAAGCTCAAAAAAAGAGGCATGCCCAAGCTGTACATCCCCGGGGACATCTTCCGGCTAAAGCACACCCGGGGCAGGCCGAGCGTCTTTCTTATCAGAAGAACGCACTGGTCCGAGCTCGGAGCCATCAAGCTAACCCTCAAGGCCCTCCTCCACCACACTCCCGGCGCCATGATAAACGCTCTCCACAAGTCACTCTCTTTGTTTTATCCCACAGACCCGGCACCCCCCACAGACCCTCACGCATGATCATTTATTATCCAGCTTAGGACCCCTTGGAGCAGCCGCCTCTAGAGACGGGCCAGGACCCACCCCTAGACCTTCTGTTTCTTGAAGATCCAGTGGGTGGGGTTGTTCTGGTAGGCAGTTCTGAAAAGCTTTTCAACGTCTTTTCTCATTTCAGTCTTTTCGGAAATGTCTGAAATGTCTCTAACAGCTACTTTGTCGAAGACGTTCTCCATGGTGTATCTGGTGGCAATGAGGTGTCTGACATTCATCTTCTTGATGAACGCTTTGATGTACTTCTGTCTGCTCTTCTGCATTTCAGTCATGTCTTCTGTGACGGGCTTTGGGATCTTCTCAAGACCAACAATGGTTACAACCATCCTCCCGTCTTTTTCTTCGAGATCTTCAATGATAACAGCCTTGATGCCTGCGTATCTTCCTTTGGTAATTAAAACAACTTCTTCCTTTGAGAACATAAGAATATGGAAGGGTAAAAAAATAAAAAAATAAAAGATGAACAGACACTTGGTACTGTCTCTGAGAGGACCGCACCCCAAAACAAACCTTCATCCAGAGGACGACCCAGGCTTCTTGCTTGGGAGCTGGAAGGCGACAGAGATAGCTCTTTCACCCTTTCTTAAAATAGAAGAAACATTGACCTTGTCGGAAAGAGAGAAAAGAGCTGTCATGCGAAGCCTCCTCTCCCCAGACATTCGAGAAAGAATCCTCGCCTACAAAATAGCCCAAAGCCTCCTCAGAAAGCGTCTGGTTGCCAAAGACCTTCTGAAAGACCTTTTAATGGAGTACCTCCTCGACCAAAGCGTTCATTACGGCCTTGACCTGGTGCTCTCGCTTATGCAGCAGCTTGGCCTTGAAAAAGAAGACATTTCAGAAATCTACATTCCTCTGCTCACTAAAAGGCTTAACGAAGAAATAAGAGAGGAGATAGTCTCTGGAGTGGTTGAGGGGTTTAAATACACCGACACAGACTACATCTACACCAACCTGCTCAAAGTCTCTAGACAGCTCTCCTCCAAAGAGTGCCTGACCGTGATTGAAATCATCAAAGGAACCTTAGATAACGTTGAGCACGTAACTGAAGTATCTGCCGTTCTGCTTGCCAGGACGGTTGACGTCATCCTTCGCAATGAGCACCAGGTGTCCATCGAGTCTCTGTCCTACCTTTTCTCAGACCCCTGGGTCCTGGAGCAGCTAGCTCCCCACAGTGCCCAGGTGGTTGAGCACCTTTTCAGCACCGTCTATGTCCTCTCACAGTGCTACTGGAAAAAGACCGAGCAGTTCTTCGTATGTAAAATACTCCACACCCTCTTTGTGCTTAGCAAAAGCACCTTTGACGCCTCCCTCCGTCTTTACAACCGCAGCAGGTACGAAATAAGAAACGGTGTCCCAGGGACCTCGGGAATCTCATGGTAGCACTACCCCAAAAACCCAAAAACCCAAAAGCCCAAAGACTCGAGAACCCCAAGACTCTTAAAAATAAACCTTTCTGGAAAAGTTAAAAATGAGAGCAGTGCCACTGGGAAGAGAGGAAGAGTCAGCTACCATCTACAACCACCTGAAGAAAGCCATTGAAACCAAGGAGTATGGGCTTATGTACGTCAGTGGTATGCCAGGATGTGGCAAAACCTACACCTGTGCCAAGATTCTTGAAATAGTAGCTGAAAACTATCCAAAGATCCACGTTGCTTCGCTTAACTGTGGGAGCCTTATTCTTCCCTCAGATATTTTTCTTGAGATGCACCGAACGGTTGAGCCAAGCAACTACTCCTCACCAAGGATCCTTGAAGAGGTCCTTAAAAAAGAGAGCTACTCCATTTTTCTGGTGGACGAGATAGATATGCTAATCAGCAAGAACCAAAACATCCTTTATGGGCTACTTGAGATACCTTCAGCAACCAAAAACGTCTACATCATTGCAATTTCCAACACCTACAACCTCCCAGACCGGCGGCTGACGCAAAAGGTAAGAAGCCGCCTGGGGTGGAACCGGGTCAACTTTCCCATTTACAAAAAGGCGCATCTGGTCGGGATTCTTCGGGAGCGGGGAGCGTCAAAGGAGTTCACCCCAGAAGCCATTGATTTCTGCGCAGGGAAGGTTTCCGCGCTGAACGGAGACGTTAGAAAAGCCTTCCAGATCCAAAAGTATGCGATTGACCACACCAACCGCCACAACATTGCGCGGATAGACCTGGCCGAGGTGGACAGTGCCATGAAGTACGTCTTTCACTCGATGCAGAGCAGCTTCATTCGTGCACTTTCCGAGTACCAGAAAATCATTCTACTTATTACGTCCCAAAAAGGGCATTCTTATCCCTGCACACTTTTTAACGACTTTAAAACGTCTTTATCTGCCAGATCTCTTCCCCCCATTTCCTTCAAGGACTTCCAGGGCCTGGTCTCTCAAATGACTGAGCTTGGGGCCCTAAAAGGAAGAATCAACAGTCTTGCCGTTGAAACAAGGTACATCCCCGACGAGCTGGACCTTATTCTCGCGGAGGAAGAAAGCGAGGATCTGGAGATAATGCAGCTTGGCTAGTGCCCCAGCCCACCCCGAGCAGCCGCCAAACCAGGCCTTCGGGTTAGTTCGGGTTCGGGTTAGCTTTAGCCGTCTATATAATTTATTTCTTTGTTTGCTTTTATGGATAAGACGGAAGACATTCGCTTGATACTTGACAACCTCAACAACAGAGACCCAGGGATTGCGCACTCGGCACTAAGCATGCTTGTACAAAAGCTGCGAAGCTCTACTTCTGTTGCTTCAACCATTCCCAAGATACTCATCCACCTCATCTCTCAAAAAGACGTCTTAAAAGAACGGCTGGCTACTCTCACAGGAGAAAACAGGAAAATGAT
Organism: Nematocida displodere; assembly: GCF_001642395.1. Classification (NCBI taxonomy): domain Eukaryota; kingdom Fungi; phylum Microsporidia; genus Nematocida; species Nematocida displodere. Next base: position 442,006 of record NW_027138130.1, on the reverse strand, counting down.
GGCCGATGTTCTCTCAGTTATTTCAGCAACACACGAAGATACAGATAGTCTTAGGTACCGCATTGAAGGGGGGTCTACGCCTCTTGACCTCTGGGGGCACCAGTACGTGAAAAAGCTTTCGAGTGATATCATTCGTGTTTACGTAAAAGGTCCTGAAAATGCGAAAGACTCAGCCTCTGAACACCCGGCCCTGAACCAGGCCCTGAACAGCACAAGCACAAGCACAAGCGCTGGGATTGGTCCCGAAGACATCCAGGCCATTCTTGGGGAAGTTCTTGCCTGCCTGTTCAAGTTTAACTCCGAATGTGACGGTATTGACCTGCTTATTGAAACGGGGGGACTGCGCCAGCTGCTTGGGTTTACAGACCAGGACAACCTTGACCGCGTCTGTACATACCTCCTCTCAATTATCCCGTACCTCCAGCCACAGCAAAAAAAAGAAGCTACAAGAGCACTTATTTCCATATATAGAAAGTTTGAGTTGGTGATTGAGTACACAAATCTTCTGGTAAAAGAGTCGAAAGAAGACGAGGTCCGGAAAATCTTCCTGGAAGAGCCCTTGGCCGTCCAGGTGCAGATGGCTTACATCCTGGCCAGAGACCTCAGGTACGCCGATCTTGACACGGAGCACCAGAACGTCCGGGACATTCTGGAAAACAGGCACATGGCTGGCATGAACGCCTACGCTGCCGAAAAGCTCGAACTAACCACGGCCGCCTCGGACAGAGACAGAGGAACCGGGGCCTTCCCAGAAGCCCTCTCCAAAGCCAGCTTTTTCAACGAGAGCATTTCAGTGCTTGAAAACAAGAAGTCGTACAAGATCTCCTCGCTAAGCGCCAAAGGAATCCTCCACCTCTGGAACCCGGAAAGCGCAATGGCAGAGTTTGGGGAGCACCTTTTCTCAGACGACGGGTACGTCAAAGCCTCGTCCATCCTTGGGCTGGCCACAAGCAGCTGCCGCGTCCACGACGAAAACGAAACGGTGCTTGCTCTGGTCCGAGAAAACCTGGGCACTAACTCAACCACCCAAAAGCTCGTTCTGCTCCAGGCTCTGGCCATGCAGTACACGGGCACCCAGAGAGAAGACATCTACCAGCTCGTTCGCCCACACATGTCTGATCTCCAGCCAGAAGTCTCCTACTTCTCCATTTACGTCATTGGCAGCATTTTTGCCAAGTCTTACAACGTTGAGGTTTTCACCGAGGTCGTTCAGGTACTGATGGAAAAAACAACGACTTCCTCTTTTATGAGATTTGCACTTCTTGGGCTGGGCCTGATCTTCCTCGAGGGCAAGGAAAAGATCGACGGAGTTATGGAACTGGCCGAGTCAATTGACGGCATTGGCAAGTCTCTCTCGATCCTTCTCCGCGGCATGGGATACTTTGGCTCGGGCAACACAGCTATCTTACACGCCATTCTAAAAGACGCCCTTGAAGAGCTGACACCAAGCAACTCCTCAGACGACGAAGAGGCTGAAGAGCCCCAGCAAGAGTACAAGCACGTTTTTGCCATCATTGGAGTTGCTCTTATCTCCGTTGGCGATGAAACACTCGTTCAAATGGCCACGCACATTCTGGAGGGAGCAATGCTCCTGGACATCCCCAGGGTGCAGATGGCAGTACCTTTTGCCCTCGCCATTCTTCACATGTCAACGGCTAAGGTAGAGGTCATTGAAACCCTGAAAAGATGCACGAACAGTGAAGACTTATCAGTGGTTGTCTCGGCCGTTGTCTCACTTGGGGTCATTGCAGCAGGAAGCAACAACTCCAGGGTGCTCAACGCCCTGGAGTCCCTGGGTGACTTTTGCCACAAGGGCGCTCCAGGGAGCGCGCTGAAGATAGCCCAGGGCCTGCTCCACCTGGGCAAGGGAATGATGAAGCTCTCGCTGTTTTCAGGCTCTGCTGCCTCAGCAAAGAGCGTGGCGGGAATTACAGGCTTCCTTTTCTCTCTGATGGACGTGGGGATGCACGTTCTTGACCGGCACTACTTCGTTCTCATGCTCCTGGCCCAAGGCATTGCGCCAAAGTACCTGCTTACGGTGGATGATACGGGAGCACCCGTTAAAAAAACAGTCCGGGTAGGTACCTGGGTCGACGTTTCCGGGGCAGTTGGAAGGCCCAAGCGCATAGCCGGGGCACAGGTCCATGAGACACCCGTGGTGGTTCAATCGACAGAAGCTGTAGAGGTGCTTGGAAGAAAGGGAACGTACACCTCAGCAGATACTTTGATTGTGGTCCAGCAGTCAAGCACCACCAACATCGATGAATAAATTGTTTGACTGTTCTACTGCCCACCACTGTACCCTACCACTGTACACACCTACCCTACCACTGTACACACCTACCCTACCACTGTACACACCTACCCTACCACTGTACACCACAACCACACACCCCACACCCCACACCGTACAAAACCAAATAACTTGTTTATTTATTTCTTATGGAAGTATCACGGATAAGAGTGAAGAAAGTAAGAATGGTAGCTATCTGGTCCTTGGACATGATTGTTGATAAGTGTGCTATTTGCCGTAACCACATCATGGACACGTGCATTGAGTGCCAGACTGAAGAAAAGGCCGTTGAGTGCAAGGTTTCATGGGGCGCATGCAACCACGCCTTTCACACCCACTGCATTGGCCAGTGGCTGCGCTCAAAGAACGTCTGTCCCCTTGACTCTAAGCCATGGACCTTCCAAACAACCACAGACAAGTAAGTGTCCTGGTCCGGGTCTTGGTCTTGGTCCGGGTCTTGGTCTTGGTCCTAGCCTTGGCACAGTCCTAGATGTAGGTGTGTTCGTTTATTTACTCTACCTACTGGGACCTACTGGTTCCGCTATGTTGTGCCGGGCCACGACCTGACGGTCTCTACTCTATGGTTCTTTGTGCCAGTACAGCTACTCTCCGGTTGTATGCCTGGTTGTCTGATTGGTACTCCTGGGCCGCCTCTATGTTAGCTGGGCTCTCAGTGTTTGGCTCCAGGAGGAGGAGGACGATTGAAAGAAGAATGGAATTGGTGTCTCTTACAGGCATCCACCTCTCACAGGCTTCTTCGTACCCATACTCATCGTCTCCTGCCCGGTGAAGGATGGAGATGCAGAGCTTGCCCCCAGGCTCAATATTTGGGTGCCACATCTCAGAAACAAACTTAAACGATGGGGGGTCATCGGGGTAGGTTTCAGGGAAGGACAGAACGCCTCTAAGGATGGCATTCTCATAAAGAGTATCCCTTGGCCCAATAATGGCCACCTCCCACTCGTAAATGTTATCCCCAAGGAGGCCCACGCTAAAGTTCTCATTTGGGGTCTTCATCATTCTCTGGAGCTCTTTGGAGATAAACACCCGGGACCTTTTCTTTGGGTCGGTCTGCTTAAATTGCATGGAAAAACAAAATAGTTCTGATTTATAAAGGAAATAAAACAGTTTCAGGCGTGGAAAATAAAGGAGCAACAGTTTATTCTTCGGGAGAGTACTGCTTGTACCCGTCTTTTGAGGTGGTCTTCTCGTAAGAAATGATGGCAAAGTGCTTGGTCTTTGAGAGTGGCCGGGTTTCTCCGCAGACGACTTTGTCGCCGATCTCAATAAGACCGTCCCAGCACGGGGAGAGGTGGACGTTGAACCGGGTGTTTCTTCTCTCGTATCTCATGTACTTAGGGTGGTAGTGGAGGTACCTCTTCACAACGACTGCGGTTCTCTCCTGCTTCAGACTGACCACCTCTCCCTTGAAGATAGATCCTCGGATGGTGACGTTGCTGGTGAAGGGGCACTTCTTGTCTATGTATGTTCCGTTGGTAGCTGTTGCGGGGGTGATGTATCCCAGACCAATGTTCTTGCTGAGTCTTTTGGTCTCTTTCTTTCCTCTGGCAATATCGTACGGGTTGTTGTAGACTGCTTCTTGTTGTGGGAACTTCTTGAACTTAGAGAAGCTTTCGACTAACTCGTGGGCTGGCTGCATCGCTGGTTCTGGGGTTCTAAAAAATAAAAATATTATGACGAAGAAACAAGTTTTTGGAGGCTGTTAACCAGAGCACGGCAGACCGCCACAATTGGTGAGGCTTCTTCATTGTAGAGAAGACAGTTGTCTAGCACGAGTGAAAGGTCTGCCAAAAGTGATGCTTTTGTTCGGTAGTGCTTTTTTTTCATTCGTTGGACGATGCGATTGAGGGGGAGGGGTTGTGGGACCAGCTCGTAGTAGTCTGGGTAGGTCTTTCGGGGCACCGTTGAGAAAAAAATTGAAGTTTCAGGCGTTTTAAAGCCTAGCACCTCCTTATGTTTTTCATTGACTGGGCTGCTGTAGCTGCCTGCTAGGCACTGGACGTCAAAGACCGATGAAACCGTGCTTTCTTGTCCCAGGCTCAGGGTGAGCTTATGGGGAGGTGGGGCGATGGAGGTTCGGGAGGCGGTGGTGGTCTGGGAGGCAGCTGGGGCGTATGATACAAACCGTCCTTTTGAGAGCAACCCGTTTTTCCGGAAGTACACCTCTTCGTCTGGGAGGTAGGTTCTAGAGCACTGGTCAAGGTAGAATTGGTGGATGACGAATGGATCGTTGGATGTCTGTGAGGGAGCATAGAGGATGCGAATCTCTGCTTCGAGTCTTTCCACCAGTAAGGTTAGAACAAGGCTGTTTTCGTGGAGGGAGACGGTCTTAACCACCACCACTTCCAGGACACAGAGGTCCAGGGAAGAAAGCCGGGAGAGCTTGTTCGGGTTAGTTCGGGGCAGGGTGTAGGCTGCCAGTCGGCTTGGGATAAGGACCAAGCGATCCTCTACCTGTGGAATTAGTGGGAATGTAGCCACCGAAGTCAGCCACTCAGACACAGGCCCTGATCCTGTTACCGACCTTGACCCTGACCCTGCTACCGACCTTGACCTTGACCCTGGCCCTGACATCTTGCTTGCTTTTCTTCGGGGTTGGCGTCGTCTTCTTTTGGTGATGCCTTCGCTCTCTGTAGACCCCGATCCTCCATCCAGGTCACTCGACCCTGAACGGTCATCTAGGTCCGTTGATGGCAGCTCAGCTGACTCAGAGCGGTTCATGTCACTACTGGGGTCTTCGCTTTGTTCGTCTGTGGCCACGGAGTACGTGGAATCGTCTGAGCTAGACTGGGAAGAGGTAGCAAAGTTACTATCGGAGTATGAATCATCAACAATAACGGCATCACTTGAAGAAACGTTAATGGTCGTATTTGACTCTTCTGACTCCTCAATAACAATCGCACTGGCAGGTGGCTGGGTTGCTCTGTACTCCCTCTCAAAGGTCTTGCTGTTGATCATGTTTGGCTGAAGGAGAAGCACGCTAGCTATCTCCTGGTTCCGGGCAGACGCATCGGTAGAAACAGAGCATTCAAAAAGCGGGGGAATCGAGGGTAAAAAGAGCTGTTCGGTGATGGGCTCGCCCAGAGCTGAGTATGTGGGTGCTAAAGGTGTCTTGTTGCAAATGTCAAGGATTCCAGACATTCTTGAGACCGTTTCGGCCTGAACGCGCTCACTGGAGTAGGTGCACTGTCTGTCCCTGAGAAACACAAAGTCGGCCCTGAAAAACTCAGAGCTAGGGGGCAGGGTGCAAGTCTCTGCAGAGAGAGCATACTTGTGGATGCTGCCATCGGTTTCCGTAACAAAGAAAGAGTTGCCTGAACTGTGGAAAAAGACACCATCAGTTACTGAAAGACCTGAAGAAATCAGCGAGAGAAGCACCCCTTCATCGGAGATAAACTTAATATTACCGTTAATTTCCAGGGTAATGAAAATGGGAAGAAAAGGGTGGGGAGTAATTCCGCAAATCTTAAAGTCCTTTTCAATGAAAACGATCCTATTTCCCTCACTTGTCTTAATGATGCGAATGTTTGATTCCTGATCTACACTAACAATGACGTCATCATTGCATAAAAAAACAATATCAGTGATAAACACAGAGGATGACAACCCTTCTATATCGACCGTTTCTTTAATCCACGCCCCTTCTAAATCTCTTCCCTTGAAGGTTTTTCTTGATGGCATGTTAGACCTGGCCGACTTTGTCTCGGGGTGGTACTTCCAAATAAACAGCGAAGAAGAGTAGGTGCTAGCAACAATCTTAAGAGACGAACTTCCTATGTCCACAGCCGATGTAAGCATGTCGTCTGTGTCCAGCATGTAAAAACGGCCATCAGGGTCTTCCGTATCAAACAGCATTGAAAACGGCCAAAGACCAACGGCGGCCACCAGTCTTTTGCCCCGCGAGGACCTTGCCTGGTTGAAAGACGCCTCCTCTATTTCATTCATAAGCACTTCCACCGCGTGCTTGCCCCCCGGGAGCAGAGAGAGGCGGAGGGCCCGCCCCGTGCAGGTCATCAGGAAGACTCGGTAGGTAGCTTCGTCTGGCTGTGCCTTAGCCCGCTTTTGCTCAAGCGGGGCAGGCTCCAGGGAGGGGTAGACAATTTCTAGAAAGTCTATCTGCTCCTCCACGGCCACCTTGGCCAGTGGCTGGGCTGGGGAGGCAAATACGTCCCAAAACAGCACAGTTCCCTCCTGGTCACAGGAAACAAGGATCTTGTTATCTCCACTGATAACAAAATCAAAAACAGGAGCTGTATGTTCCCGAAAAGCCTTGAGCGCGCGCCCACTGTAAACGTCCCACATTTTAATGAGACCATCCTCGCCCCCTGTGAAGAGCACGGTTTCGCTCCTATCAAACATAAGACAGAGCACCTTAGAGGAGTGCCCTGAAAACGCATACTCTTTTTTATATCCTAGGTCTTTGATGGGGGGTAGCCTGGTCTTTGGGGGAAGGCTCTCTGTTTTGGTAAGAATGGAGGAGAGAGGACGTGTACCAACCAGGGAAGCAGGGTCCCTAAACCTTCTAAAATACTCCACAACGTTGTTGATCTGCGACTCTTTGAAGAGGTGGTGGATGCCTTTTAGAATGGTTTCTTCGTTCATTGTTAGTATCTGGTCAGCAATGCTTTGGGGCAGAGGAAGCCTTTCATCCGAGCTATCCACAGCACCCCTTACGCGATCGAGTATTTTCTCCAGTGTCGTATCCATTGAAATAAAATAAAACTTTCTCTCTACTTCCTAGTACCACACTACCCAGCCACTGACCCCTACCCTGACACTGAACCACACTACCCCTACCCCTACCCAGCCACTGACCCCTACCCTGACACATTACTATTGGATGGTTTTATTTAATAGATATGTTCTTAACACCATCTACGAGCAGGTCGTCACTTTCTTCTAAATCTTCCTCCCTGGCGTTGTAATCGTAATCTAAAGCTTCGTCGTCATCTACACAGAGATCTGGCTTGTAGACAAAGAGGTCTTTTCCTGTTGGAACAATTTTACCAAGTCGGATGTTTCCCTCCTTGATCTTCTCCTGCTCCTCCTGCTCCTTGCTCTTCTGGAACGCTTTTTCTATCTTCCACTTGAAGAAAAGCTCCTCAGTCATGGGCGTTTGAACGTCTGGGAGCTTGTTTCTTTCATTCTCAATGTACTCTTCAATCGTTATGCCTGGCCCTTCGTCCTCTTTCAGGGTGTAGCCTTCAGGGGGCGAGTGCTTGCCCAGGCAGGCGTGTCCGTTCGGGCAGACCCACTTGGGGTTGTGTTTTCCCGTTTTGAGGGCGTCGATGTAAAACTTGCAGATCTTTTCCTCTTTTGGGTCCTTGTCCTTCGCGTCTTTGTCCTTCGCGTCCCTACCCTCCTGCTGTGCGGTGGCGGCTGTTTTCTGGAGGAGAAGCATCTGCCTCTTTTCGGCGTTGGCCTCGTGGCTGAACTTGCACTGCTCGCCCTTGGAGCAGACCCCGTTTTTGAAGTTGATACAAAGGACGCCCATTGGATCGACGCCAGTTGGCGCTTTTTGCAGGATTTCGTAGACCTCGTAAACCTCTTCCTGCGCCTCCTCGGCCTTCTTTCCCTTGCCCTTGGTGTAGGATGCTTCGAGCGTAGAGGCTAATTTCTTCAGTTTGGAGCTTTTTCCTTTGTTTTTCATTCCAAACATTTGTTCCTCGACCAGTTTCTTTGCATCCTTTGCCTTCATTGGCTCTTTTGCCTTAGTGCCTTTCTTGGTCATGAAAATTTTATTCTTCGTTTATTTTTCTCGTAAATAAACCATCTATGTTGTGGCCCTGGAGACGCAAGGACGAGGATGTAGCCTTTGACAAGGCCGTGCTTTTAATGGAGAACTTTATACCACTGTCCTATGGGTGTGCACAGAAGCAAAGATCTACCGACATTATTGGCACCAACCCAGAGAGAAACAAGATCCTGGTTCTTACCAGAGAGGGGGCGGGGTACGTGCAAAAACAGGCGCTGGACACTGAGCACGCAGTCGATTACATTATAGCCACCGATTTCAGCCAGAGCGGCTTACTGGACTATCTTGTTATTTCCAAAAAGGCTTCAGGCTTTGGTGTATCGATCTATACTGCCTCCCCACAGACCCAGAAAGAGGTTGGGTGGTCAGATACGATGCCTTTCCTCTTCTCAACGGGTGACCTGGTTCCCACCCTCTTTCTTCAGAAGAACCGCCAAACCTTCTTTGCGACTGGCCAGTCTGCCACGCCCGAGCTCGCCCAGGCCTCTTTTGGCGCTCTCAGAGAGAACCACACCTCAGCTTTCATTGACGTCAATGGCGACGGAGTCGCTGACCTGGTTTTAGACACCAAGGACAGCCGCGGGCGGTGTCTTGAGGTCTGGCTGAACGTGAACAACACCTTTGAAAAGAGCTCTACCATTAGAGTCGATAACAACAGCCCCTTTGTTTTTGGAGACTTTTTAGGCCATGGCTCCGTTGATCTTCTTTTTCCTGTTAACGGACACGAGAGCGGGCCAGGAGTGGCTATTTTTCAGAACACAAGGCCTTTCTCACACGGAAAAACACTCCCAGATACGGAGAACCAAGACAGCAGCTGTTTTGCACCTGAGCCTGTGTTTTTCCCTGTTCTTGAAAAAAACGAAGAAATTGTTATCTACAACAGTAACGGACCCGTCTTTCCCGCAGTTTTTGACGTCAACAGCGACACCTACCCAGATCTTGTTCTTCTGGTGAGAGACAACAACACGGGAGAGGTCTACCCGAGAAGTGTCATCAACCAAGAAGGAAAAGCTTTTCAAAGCACCGACAGCGTACCTTACACCGATCTAGGCGACCTTACCGTTACCAGTGTCTCATACCTCGATGCCTACAGCAACAAAGCCTCAGATCTGCTCATTTACGGGGAAGGAGCCACCCCGGCCATTTACACCCTTAAAAACGTCAGCGACATCACGGGGTACCACCTGAGCATGTCCTCTCTCTCAGCACACTCTCCGAGAGACGCCTACGCCTCCGGGGTGGTTGGAAGCACCTATGCCTGCCGGATCGTTGAAACCGGAAGAATGGTTCTTGGGTTTTATCCGCCGCAGAGCGGGTACGCCCCCCTCCAGTCCCCGATTTCAAGCATGGGCCTGGGAAGAACCACCGTCTTCATTGGCGCCGTCTACACCACCGTGCCTTCAAGGACCTACCCCACCAGCATACAAACGGACAAAATTGTTCCCAACTCTGAGCTGCTTATGAGCATCCGCGGGGGCAAAATCAAGCCAGCACTCTACCTCAACCCAGACACCTACTGGACAGTTGCTATCCCCATCTTCATTACTCTGCTCCTTGTCTTTGGCCTGGCCTCAGCTTACTTCTCCTACCGAGAGAGGAAAAGAGCCACCAAGCCGTACCGCAACAGGTACAACCTCAGCTTCCATGCCCTCTAATGTGCAGTGCTGTACCGTGCTGTGCTGTACCGTGCTGTGCTGTACCGTGCCCAAATAAACCGGTCCAAACAGTTGTTTTATTGTAGCGCACCGGGCGTATCAGGGCACGCCAGAACCCTGGGGCGTACTACCCCATAGCACGTATTTGCGTGAGGAGGGCAGCGGCTTCCCGGGCATAGTCCACCCTCTGGAGGGCGTCGACCGTGTAGACCGTCTGTGGCTCAGCCCGGTTGTAAGTGTCTGCCTTGCCGCGGACTCTGAGCACTACATCTGAAAGGTTGCACTCAACGATTTTTGGGAGGTAGATCTCGTCGTAGTCCTCCGCCTGCATCCCCTGCAGCTCGTTCGCTGAAAGCCCCATTAAAGCCTCCCCTTCATTGAAAATACTCACCCAGAGCTGCCCCGTGGCGTCGGCAATTTGGGCGTTGATCCGGTACCTGCACAGAGGCTCTTCGACCTCTTTGTTGCACTTGTTGCAGAAATAGACGCCGTCAGTGTTCTTTTCGACCTTTTTCTTGCAGGAGGCGTCACAGGCCATATAATAAATGTTTTCCTTGAGGTTGGTTATCGTGCAGATAACTGAAGACATTGGAAGCGCTTTCCCCTTAATCTCGGAAATGGTGTTCCTGCCGACCTGTGCCTTTCTCTCGTAGGGCGCTGGGGCGTCAATGGCCTTCTTGTTCTGCTTGAACCACCCACTGAGCGTGAAGGACTCGCTGGTCTCTGGGTTAACGGCAACGGTCGTTGTTCCAATAACGGTCAGTTGCGGGTTGTCGTTGTACCTGGTTATTTTTACGCCTTCCAGCATAATAACGTCACCTACCTCGTAGGCTGCCTTGGCGTTCTCCTCCCAGAGGGTCAGTGGCAGAACTGCCTTGGACTTATCTGTCACACAAATGTTTCTTCGGGTCAGCTCGCTGTTATCCGACCTTCTCCGAATGGTACCTGCCTCTTCAACGGTCACGGCCACCACCAGAAGGTTTACAATCGACGACTCTTTGTCTTTGACGCTTTCAAGCAGGGAAAAGGTCAGGTTTTTGGACAGCTCGGGGTACTCTGGGCACTCAATTGGGTGGATAGTGGTTGTTTTGTCGGCGCTTAGCTCATAGCTGTGCTCTGTCTTGTTAAACTGTTTGTTAGCCATCTTAATCTGTCCCCCGGAGACTTCATAGGCTTTGTTCAGCTCAAGCCGGGTGTAGAAGGCATCGGCTGACTCGTTAAAGAACGTCATCAGGATTTCGCCCGTTCCATCGGCCAGCGTGGCTTTGAAGCACTTTCCAGCACTCCCGTCTTTTTGGTACTCTCTCATTGGCGCTTTTCTAACCACTTTGATGTTGAGGCACCAAGGACCCCCCAAGAAGGGAGATAGCTCCGCCACACTGTTTACCTCTCTTTTGGCCTCTTTTCTCTGGCTTTCTTCGCCCTTTCTCTTGCTTGGACTGGCGACGGCGCTTGTCCACCCCGTGCTGTTTGAGTAGGCAGTAATGTCTTTGATGTAGAGCACCCTTCTTTGCTCACTTCCTATGCTCGCTGGGTTTCTCTCGCCTATCTGAATCAGCGTATTGGCGCGTATTTCTTTGGTTTTAAACTCTTCAATGGCTTTGCTTGAGATGGCGCACTCCTGGGTCGTCCGCTCATCGGTGACTGTAACCGTTATCCGGGTGCATGTTGAAAGATTCTCTGGAAGGGTAATGTCAACGACCCGAACCACAAGAGGAACTGTGTTAAAAGAAGCTACGTACGACATGACCCCTTCAAGAGCCCCCTTGGTTACTTCAAGGTCTCTTACTCTTTGAATGCTCATTTCAGAAAAAAGAAATTGTGCTTATGAACGTAGGAGACCGCGTGGTAGTTGATGGTATGTACACAGGAACGGTTAAGTACGTGGGAAAGGTTGGCGCCAAGCAAGGGCCTTCAGTTGGCATTGAGCTAGACACTCCAAACGGCGATAACAATGGCATGCGTGCAGGGCGGGCGTACTTCAAGTGCTCCTCCAGGCACGGGGTCTTCAGAGAGGCGCACCAAATAAAGAAGTACTGCCCCTCAGAGTACAACCAAACAAACATCATTGACACCCGAATGCTTCCAGTGGTGGAAGAGCTTCACAACCAGCACGACAAAAGAGCCATTGAATTGCTTGAAGAAAACATGCAGATCCAAAGAATGCTTGAAGAGCTTCAAAAAGAGAACGGGGAGCTCAAACAGGCCCTGGAGCGAGAGAAAAGGAAAGTTTCAGGACTTGAGAGAACGGTCAAGCTTCTAGAGCCCATCCCTGAAACCAAGTTCGCCCAAGCCCCATTCAACACCTCTTTTAACGAAGTGGTTTTCTCAGATACCGATGAAAGAACACCACAAGCTATCATTCTTGATCTAGTAAAAGAGATCAGAGCCAAGATAGAGACAGAAACACATTTATTCACTAGCCAGTAGTTGGCCAGGGCCAGGGTTTGGGCCAGAGACTGGTGGTAAATAAATAGCATGCATAGCCCAACCAACCAACCAATTCAAAACAGCCAACCAACCAACTCAAAACAACCAATCAATTTAAGGTTCAGGTTCGGGTTGGGTTGGGTTGGGTTTGGGAAGGTTTTGCTCGTTTGGGCGTGTGGTTGTTCGGGCGTGGTCTTTTAGGGTTGGTCTTGGGGTTGTGGAATGAGGTAGGGGTAGAGTCGAACAGTTGTGTGGTTAGTTGGTGCTTTAGGGTGTAGGTATGTTCAGAGGTTCCTGTAAGAACCAGGATGGTTTTATTGGGGTCTGTGCGAATGGGGATACTGTGCTGCTGAATAAAATCTTGAATCTTTGGAATTGCTTTATTGTCAATGACGGCATAGATGGTGTGCTCTACTGCTGCCCTGATAGAGGCAGCCAGTTCGCTTGCTGACTTATCGCTTGCTCTTTCTAGCATATTCAAAGGGTATGTTGTAAGACAAAAAATTCGGAAAATTCAAAGAGGTATGGGAAAAAGTTTTGGAACGGTTTGGGAAATGCTCAAAAACATACCTGAAAGTGAAGAAAAGACAACTAGCTCAATTGTTATGCCATTTGTCGTAACTCTCCGTGCTCCCGAGCTAAAGCTACAAGGAACACTAACAACCACCACATCTGGAAGTACCTCCATGACGAACAAGTCTTTATCGTGCGGGTAGGTTGGGCACGTATCTGGGGAAGTGGGGGATATGTGCCTGTACCTAACCAGTACCTCAAGAGCCTTAAGGTAGTCTTCAAGCGTTTCAGGCTCTCCCACGTCTGTTTTTGTGTACCTGAGAACTTCTCTAACCGATAAATAGTTGCAGAAAGCCACCGTTGATCCTGAAAGAGACAGGACCGAGGGGTTGGGGTGCAGTGTGCACTTTGGGTCAATCCCCAGAAGCACGGGCGACGGTGGCGTGTAGGGAATCATATACGGGACGTAGTCTTCCTCCCCCGGAATAACCCTCACCCGCTCAGGTCCAGCCAACCCGGATAGTTTGTTCAGGTTTGCAGTTTCAGGGTGGGTTAGTCCCGAATAAAACACCACCCTGCACCCTGGACTCTCCCTAAGGTACTTTGCCAGCGCCTCAACACCTGCTGCGGACATTGATCCTACATTAGGAACAACCAACGTTTCAGGGTTTTCAGGGTTTTCGGGGTTTTCGGGGTTTTCGGGGTTCGGGGATAGACCGGGCAGGGGACTCTTTGCTGTAAGGCGCGGTTTTTTCGCGCAGAAAGCCTCTGTGGGGGCGATATAGGCTTCAATCGGAGTGATAATCCGGTCCACGACAAGAGTGCGCCCACTCCTTCTCCCAACCACGCCTAAAACACACCCGTTGACTGGGAAGGCGCTGGAGTCTTTGGGTAGGCCTAGGATCAGCTCGATTCTCTCCATGGCTGCATCTTCTATGAAGTACTTGGGGGCGGCGTTGGGTTGCCAGGACACACTCTCTACCTCTTCCACCTCGTGGTACTTCTTGATAATGGCTGGCTTGGCAGTAGAAATTTCAAGACACCCGATTAAGAAGGTTTCTTCGCTTCCCCCAAGGTAGAACGCCCGGACAAGACCAGCCAGTCGTCCGTACGCCTCAATGTCCCTTCCCAGCCTCTCGGTTCTATCCCTGTACATCGCTGCATACTGCGTGGTGTAGCTAATCGACATCGAAAATAAAATCTGCAGAAACATCCAAAAACTACTCCGCTCGGGTGATGAAGTACCTTTTCTCTGAAACCTCTGTGCCCTTGACTGTCACCTTTACCACCGCATGCAAGGGAATAGCCTGTTTCTGCGCATCTTCTGTCTCTTTCCTTTTTAGGTGGGAAATGAGCGTTTTAACGGCCAGAGGTGTCGATAGAACCAGCGTTTTGTCAAGGCCTTCAAGAAGAAGAAAAGACTCAACCATGTCCCTCTCCCTCTCCTCTGAAGACATCGACAGCGCAGAAACCTCAATTTTTGGAATGGCTGTTATGCATGAAAGTGTTTCCCGGGCCAAGTCCCCGCCGGCATAGAGCACCAGAGAGATCTTCTCCCTCTCGCAGAACTGTTTGAGCTCTCTCTTGAATTTCAGCTCGCTTTTAAGCATTCTTCCACCGTCTTTTCTCTTCTCCCCTGAAAACACCCGGTGGTGCGTGCAGAAATAGATCGACCACTTCTTCTTCAGCGTAGAACGCGTTAGTATCTTTGAGATAAGCAAAAGAATCGCTGAGCTCTGAATAAAGAAAATGGTGTACCCCGTGTGCAAAAGGTAGAGCGTGCTGTACCTGCTCTGGAGGTATATCCCCTGGGAGAGCTTGAGCCGCCGATAAAGAACCATGCGCTTGCGAAGGTCGCTCAAAAGCACCGACACCCTCTCCACGTACCTGCTCTTTAGCCGAAGACTTCTTTTTTTGATGGCACTCGCTGAGGACAGTGTCTGAGACAAACCCGTACCCACAGAAACTTTTGAAAGCTTTTCAGTTATTTCGACAATGTGCGGCTCAGTCGTTTTTATCCCAAGGTTCTCCCGTATTTCAGGCACCTTGCTCGTTTCAACAACAAAGATAGAGTTGGTTTCAACGGAATACTCCGAACTAAAGTATCCCTCCCTCCTTTCAAAAGGCTCGGTGTGCGTGTCACAGATGAAAACGAAGTTTTCCTCTTCGGCAACCATCCCAACCAAGTGCTTGAACACCTCCCGACACTGAAGCTCTGAAGGAACCACCCCCTTGTACTGGGGGTTCATAAGGGACAGAGCCAGCCCCTCCAGGTTCACGTGCTGCACCAGAATGTTCAAGTGCTCGAAAAAAGACCTGAAAAGTCCTCCCAGGTAAGTTGCTCTGTCTGGTTTAAACCCCTCAATGACCACCACCGTCTTCTTTCCACCACTCCAAATATCCATCATGGAAAATAATTTATTATCTGAAGCCTTGTGTACCGCGGTGGGTTGCGGTATGTTACGGGGAACCTGGGCCCCGCCACTTACCCGGACACACCTTTAGGGCGGCGCTACTAACCACAGCACCGGTGGAGTACATGCCACCCAGGTAGAGCAAGCCACTGGGTGAGAAAAGACCTGGACTCTTTCCTTTGAGCATGTTGATGTACTCCATTCGGGTGGCAAGGAAGAAGCAGGTAGAAACACCAAGAAGACCTAGGGGAAGGAGGTGGCTGCTTTCCTTCTTTTTGCGGGCATTGAGCACTGGGTGGAGGAGGCCTGCGCCCAGGCCTATGCCGAGGCCTATGACTGTGGCTCGGTTCATTAAATTTTGCAATGTCACCGATTGAGGTCTTATTCGAGCAAATGAAAGAGGGAAGGGAAGTCTCTGTTGAGCTACTTGATGGAACGGTGCTTACAGGAAGCATCCTGGGCCTGGACGAGCACATAAACCTCGTTCTGGGCGATGGAGAGACAGAAACGCTTGTTTATGCCAAGTCTTTAGTCTCGGTAACCGCCTCCTAGTTTTTATGGAGAGGGAAGAGTTGCTGCGAATGCTTAGAGGCATACCAAACGAAGAGACCTGTCGCTACCCCGCCTCCCAAAAGCACCTCCCCAAAAGAGCTGAGCCGGCCAAAGCAGCGGCCAATCCAGCCTCTCCCAATCTCTCCACCAGCCCCACCCCGCTGCTCTCCAAGGAGGCCTCTTCGGAGTTTCTGGTTACGCTCAACACCACCACAGTCACGGCATCCTTCAGCAGCACCTCGGGAGTCTCCGACATTATTGCAGGCGTTATCTCAGCCCTAGCTCACAGCCGGTGCACGCTCACCGACCCATACGTTCTCTCACTGCTAGATGACATTTTCACCCACGCCCTGTCACTCAACGAGCTGGAGCTTTTTGAGGCAGGCTGCCCCGCCCCCCTCCCCAAGAAAAGCTCTACCAGACAGATTAGCCGCTCCCTAGAGCTTAAACGCGCCAAAAACGAGGAGGTGTCGATTCCAAAGGATTTTAAGAGGCAGTACCAGGGGAGCCAGCGGGTCTGGCTGGGGCTTCTAACGAGAAAAACCGCGCTGACCATTGACAGGTACTCAATGGAGCTGGTCAGCCCCTCCCTCTTCAGCAAAGAAAGAAAAACCCGGATTGAGCTCAGCCAAATAGTCGACGTTACCACGACGCGAAAAACAGCGAGCATCAAGTACACGGAGAAGTGCCACAAGAAGAAGGCCCAGTTTCAGTTCCGGGAGAAGGAGGACGCCCTTGAATTTCTTAAGTTTTGTTCTTCGCTCTTTTTGTCGACGTCATAATAAATTAATAAAACATTCATTCTTTCCCAAAATAGAAATATTAGGTTCAAACAGCCAAACTTTCCAAATCTGGCAATCTAAATGGAAACATGCCATCTAGCAAGAAGGCAGCACACTCTAAAACCTAAAACCAAACCAACCCGAAACTCTGAGACACAGAAACGACCCAAAAAACCCGGGAAAAGATGCCTATTGGTCGAAAGCCTTCTGAGATCCAGATCCAGATGGTTTATTTTTTCTATTTATGATTCTTTCTAAAACACCCCTGTAAAATGGCACGAACAAAGCAGACAGCAAGAAAGAGTACGGGAGGAAAAGCCCCAAGAAAACAACTCGCAACCAAAGCCGCAAGAAAGAGCACAGCACCCGCAGTCAGTGGAAGCATCAAGCGCCCCCACAGGTACAGAGCAGGCACTGTTGCCCTTAAAGAAATTCGCAGGTACCAAAAGTCGACCGAGCTCCTCATCAGAAAGCAGCCTTTCCAAAGAATGGTCCGAATGATTTGCCAGGACTTTAAGTCAGACTCAAGGTTCCAGGGCAGTGCACTTGCCTCCCTCCAGGAAGCTACCGAGTCCTTCATCATCAGTTTGTTTGAGGATGCCAACGACTGTGCCATCCACGGACGCCGAGTGACTGTCATGCCCAAGGACATCCAGCTAGCCATGAAAATACGCGGTCGCTACCGATAAGTCAGCAGCGCACCATTACGCGGCCCATCCCACAGCAATGGATTCAAATAGTAAAAACCAACCCACTTTCTTTAATTTCCCCTGGTCCCGGTCCGGTCTTGGTCCCAGTCTTGGTCCCGGCCCCCCTCACAGACACTGACCCCTGCCTTGGCCCCTCACAGACACAGACACTGACCCCTAGCAGCACCAGTTACTGACACTTTCATCTGTCTCCAGACGAATGCCTCTTGCTTGGGCACTCGGGGCATTGGGCAGCTCTTGCTTGATTGTTTGGGCTATTTCCTCAAAGGCCTCAGCCACCATTTCCCCGGTCTTGGCTGAAACTTCTCGGTACCCCTTGATGAGCAGCTTGTCTGAGGAGCAGAGGGCAATGAAGGCCTCAACTTCGGCCCTTGTTACTTTGGCGCCCATTCTTTCTTGCTCGTCGATTTTGTTCCCAAGGATGAGCAGGACAACGGGGGCGGTGGTGTTGTTTGAAATCTCGCTGATCCACCCTTTGAGGTCGGTGAAGGTTTCTCTGTCGGTAATGTCAAAGACAAGAATGATGCCCTGGGCGTTCCTGTAGTAGCTTGACGTAATTGTTCTGAACCTTTCCTGGCCGGCTGTGTCCCAGAGCTGAAGTTTCACTTTCTCACTGCCCAGCTGGATCGTTTTCATTTTAAAGTCGACGCCAATGGTGCTTCCGTACACTTCCTTGTAAATGGACTCGGTGCATCTTAGGAGCAGGCAAGTCTTCCCCACCCCACTGCTTCCCACAACCAGGATCTTGAACAAGTGTGTGTACTCCTCGTGTCCCATGCTAAATAAAAAGAAATCGTCCGGGAATACCAATAGGAATGTGAAACAGCCGCATAAATAGCTGGGGGCCCATTAAAGCATGGAAACAGACACGCTTGGCCGGACCATACGCCACCTACTCCTGAAGTATGCTGAGATTCAGCGGGTGAACACCTGGGACTTTAGTTCATGGAGCGCTCTGTGGAACACGCTTCTTTCAGGGCCGCGGGTGGCTTTTTCAGGGCTGGTTGGATTTTTGGTGTGCAGTCTTTCTGTGGCCGTTATTCTTTTGGGAAAAAGAAGGTTTACACAGAAAGACACGCTTTGTGTTTTCGTGTACATGGTTGTAACTGTTTTTCTTCTTGAAAGTGTTCAGAAAATGACGGAGATAGACATTGCCCTGGACAGCACATACCTTGACGTTGAGGTCATTCTGCCCAAGTCACAGATATACATCTGGGAATCGAGCAAGAAGCTCTGGTGCGAGAACGGTCTTGAAAAAGAGATTGAGAGCAAGCTTGACGAGATAAAGATGGGCACCAGGGCGTCGCATGCCTACCGAAGGGTCCTGAGGAACAACCTTTTCAAGAGAAACGCTGTAGAGCCAGAGGGCACCATTACGCTGGACCGGGGAACGGGCACAGTCATTGCAGAAACAACGGCTAGTGGGAAGACAAGCCTGGTCAAAAACCGGAGGCAGAGAGAGGTGGACGAGTACTGCATCATGAAAAGCGAGCCAGCCAACACCTGCACCAACGGATGCGTTTTTCTTTCGCCGAACGAGTTCAATGAGGCCGTTTCAGAGCTAACCTACGTCCAGCAAGTAAGCCAGAACTACCAGGCCCTCCAAAACAGCCTGGAGTCTGAGCGAAGGGCGCACAACAACCAGCTGGTTGCCCTGGGAACTAACTTTCGCGACTTTGCCAAGCTAGCTTCGTTCATAAGCGCTGAGTTGCAGGACATTGGCATTAGCACCTCAGAAATGGAAAGCCGGATTCTCTCACTGGTTGGGAAGTACAACGCCATCTTCCAGGATACAGGGGAGACGCAAACCACCGACATAAACATTTCGCCTAGTTCCATATGCATAAGGCTGGGGTACAGAGGCAACCCTTTCATAGAGCCTCTTAGCACGACGTCCATTCCCGTCAGCACTGAGCCTTCAGGCGTTAGAACGAGTGAAATCTTTACCACGGACACTCCCAGCGTCTACCAGCCCATAGACGGGTCGTATGGAGAGAGTGACACGGCTACAATCGACATGCCACCTGTTTTAGGGGCTGGTCTAGTGCCCCGAGTGGTGCCCCAAGCAGTACCCGTACCCGTGCCCGTACCCGTGCCCGTACCCGTGCCAGCACCCGTGCCATGCCTTGGACCTACCTGTAAGGTAGTTACACGCCCTAGAACCAACCCAAGGTGTGTGGTATCGGGCCGCCCGGTTATAGGGGGGGCAGGTCTGGGGTGTCCGGTTATAAGGGGGCCCGTGGTGGGGCGTCCGGTTATAAGGGGGGCAGGTCTGGGGTGTCCGGCTCTGGGGCGTCCCGTGGTGGGGCGTGTAGGTGCGGGGTGTAGTGCCAATCCTTTGGTTAGGAGGCTGATGGTTTCAAGTGGTCTACGCGGTGAGACAGACAGTTTGCGGGGCGGCGCGGCTCCCCGGGCTGCTTCGCGAACTGCCTACCGAGCCATTCCTCTGCCCAGAAGGGCGCAGGCCCAGACTGTTCCACTAACGGTCCAGTCACAGGCCACCCCCCTGGCCAGTAGAAGGGTGGTGCGTGGCAGAGGCAGTTATAGAACGTTTGCGCCTTTGAAAAGCCTGGTGATGTCTTCACAGGCAGCTACAGCCTCTTCCCACCAGGAGTCGATGGACAATCCTTTCTTTTCGTCGATTTTTACCGTGCTCTCCTTTACTGAGATACTTATGTTTGTTCAGGTTTTTTTGGTGCTTGGAGTTATTCTAACGGTTGTTTTTGATAGGAAGAGATTTTACTTGTTTTTCTACTTCATGGTGTGTGCCTCTCTTCTGTGCAGCTTTGTGCTTAGCATTTACTCCTTTACGTACGCCACAGCGCTCTCTTCTATTTGCAGGCAAGGTCTGAGCTGTGCCTCCAAGACAGCTGCGCCGGTGACTAAGAATGCTCTGGACCTGGTCGACCTTCCCCAGCGCGTGCTTAAGGAGTCCGTCACCCAGGCGGAGTACCGCCTCAAGCGGCAAATCACCACCCTGCTTAAGTCCAGCGTTTCCGAGGACCTGGAGTATCTTCTCTCGCTTCTTGACCGTTTATTTCAGGTTCGGGGGGACTTTGACCTTGTCATTAGGGGAAACCTTCACCAGGGGGTGATTAACCAGGCGCAGCTGTACGGGTACGCCACCGGAATGCAGTCGGCTCTGAAGGGGATCAAGCGGCTTGATCGGAACCTGAAAACGCAAAGACTTCTTGAAAGCTTCAGGGACCTGGCGCAGATCAATGTGCTCCTCACCGATACCAAGCTCGTTAGCAGCAGGAAAAAAAGAGATAATCTGATGGCACTTTCAGGTAACCCCCCTCCACTCGATACCACCACGTGTGGAGGAAAAGAGGCAGCTGTGTGCGAGCTCAAACGACGCTTTGACTCGCTGTTCACCGGTTTATCTATTTTTTCCGTGGTTCTGGCTGTTTTAATAGCTATCTGAATAAATCGCCAAAAAATTTCAATGACCAGCAACGAAGAGGCAGGCAGCGAGAACCCCTTCGCCATTGACTCCCGGATGGAGAAGAAGTACAACGCAAGAAAAGCCTCAGAGGAAATCAAAGAACTTGAAGAAAAGTACCAGGGCGAGTGGCTGAGCGAGACAGAGTCGGAAGAGTGCGACTACCAGGACGATCCCGCCGAAAACCGGGCCATAAAAGCACTGCTTGAGAAAATACGCAGCCGAGACCCAGAAATCTACACCTCCCAGGTTTACTTCACAGCCCCCGAGTCCAAGGCTGCCAAAAGCGACCAGTCCTACCGCCTAAAAGACTTCTACCGCGACCAGGTCCTTGAACAGATGAACAAAACGGACAAGCTTAAGCAGAAGCTGGAGTACGACCAAGAGCAGAACGAGAACATCGAAGCGTTCATCACGGCCCTGAACGAAGAAGAGCCCCAGGGCAGTCTTTTCACCAAAAAGGCAACTCTCCCAGAAGAGGAGGAGGCCGAGCAGGCCGACTTCCTCCAGCGCTACCTCCTTGAGGGCGGGTGGCAGCAGGCAGTGGCCAAAGAAGAAAGCCTGAAAGACTTCCTTGACGAAGATAGCGAGGAGCTTGAGCTAATTGAAGAGTTTGATAGGGAGGGCTTGCCAGCCATCAACACAAACTTTGCCACTGCAAAAAAACCTGCCCAAATCCGAAAAAGGAAAGAGCTAAGAAAAAAAATCAGACAAGACACCCAGGCCCAAATCAAGCAAGAAGAACTCAGGCGACTAAAAAACCTGAAAAAACAGCAGTTTGCAGAAAGACTGGCCCTCCTAAAGAAAGTCTCAGGACTCAGCAACCGAAAGCTAGCCAAGATAAACCTTATGGACGCGTACAGCGAAGCGTCGTTTGACAAGCTGATTGAGACGCTCTTCGACGACAAGTACTTCGACCGCGAGGAAACAAAGCGCCCCAAAGTCAAAGGATCCTCCGTTGAGGCCCAAGAGCTCCAGGAAATGGACGCCTTGGCTGAAAAGGGAGAGGTCCAGTCAGACAGAAAGAGAGTCAAGGACGTGAAAAAGATCCTCACCGAAATGAAAAGTCTGGGCCAGGAGTACTCCGCCCTCGGAAACAAAGGAGACTTTGAGTACGTTCAGGTTCCAACGGTCTCCCTCAACCTTTCAGTCAAAGACATCTTCTCCATGGACGACAAAGAGCTGAAAAGAAAGTACCCCCTCAAGAAGTATGCACCCTTCCAAGACGACGCTGAAAAAAGAAAAATGACCGATTCCCTTAACAAGCACAGAAGCTAATAAGGCGCGCCACAGGGCACCGGTTGTCACGAGTCGTCACGAGTCGTCACGAGTTGTCACGGTACGGTACAAGGCACGGTACAAGGCACAACAATAAACTACCAATACACACTACCAATACACACTACCACCCAGACCCCGACCCCAGGACCCCTGCCCCCATAGTATGGGCTGCTTTTTTGATTGTTGCTGATTGGCTTCTTGGCCCCGGTATAAGACATCCGATCTGAAACAACCCCATACATATTGTCAAGGATGGAAAGCGCCATGATAGAAGAACGCAGAGTGCCTTCAACCGTGATAGTTATGGAGAGTCCAATTGGGTCGCCAGACTTTAGGGCCGAGCGGCTGAGACGACTTATCGATGGAGTAACCCAAACCTCGTTTGTTCGGATGCTCTCAATTGCCTCGGTAGGGTTCAAAGCCTTTCAGATAGCCATTAACCTGATTGCTCTGCAACTGACTCGCGCAGAGCCGGTTCAAACGCCTTTTAGACTGTTTATTGTTGTTTACACGCTTTTTGTTGCAGTCCACAGCGGCTCTTTTCTCTATCGGCACTGGAGGTACATCTTTGAAAAAGAGCCACTTGATTTCATCCAGGGGGCAGAGGCCACCCTATTCAACAACCTTTTGGACCTCTTCACCCTGTTCCTCTACTTCATCGGGTTCAAGTGGCTCCAGGAGTACCAGAGCGGGAAGGACGAGGTGCCGCTTCTTTACTACCTGACCAAAATATGGGTGTTTTACGGGATAGTTGTGCTTTTGGCTCCAGTCTTTTCGATTGTCATTATTTTGATCTTGCTTAACTATGTCCGTCCAAATCTACCCGTTTTGGAATACACCGTTGGAGGAAAGATCAAAGAAGAAGATGCACAGTGCACGATTTGCTTCTCACAGTACATTGCCAAAGAAAAAGTTCGAGCTCTTCCGTGCAAGCACCACTTCCACATGTCATGCATTGACGAGTGGTTCAGAATTGATGACGTTTGTCCCCTTTGCAAGAGACCTGTTAACCCGCTCTACGACATAGTTGGTGCAGGCATTTAGATGTTAATAAATTGTCTTTTTTACTTGAATGGAAAGAGCTTCTCTGCTCCAAAGCCTAGCTATGCACTACCTAAACGAACGGTCGACTGAGCGGATGCTTCCGTACAACGAAGACCTAGTTGAAAGGGTTCTTTTTCTTCTTTCCCGGCAGAAAGCGCGCTTAGAAGCTGTGCGGCAGGCTAGCAAAGTGCTTGAACACATTTACAGGGTGGAAATAGAGCGGGTTGAGTGGCTGGTGACCGAGTACCTTCTTATTCGCTTGGAAAAGCTCAGGAGCAACTTCTACCTCGAGGAGTACGCCAACCTTTCAGAGGCAGAGCAAACCTACCACCAGGCGTATACCAGGCTGAACCAGGACGCCAACATCTTCATTAGCGAGGAAGACATTCCCGACCGGGTGAAAAAGCAGCCAAAGCCAGCCTATGCTGGCATCTACGTCCTAGAAGACATTCCCGATGCAGTCATTGACAACGAACCTCTCAGTCTTTCCGCTGACGACTTTCTTATTGCTAACGTTCGCACCATCTCCCACCTGATTGACTCAATGCAGGTGTTGATTGTGTAGGGATTGGGTGTGGGTGTGGGTGCTGGGATTGGGTGCGGGTGTGAAAAAGAAGGTATGGCTTTATTTGGGGCTGTTTGTTTGCGGGCTTCGGGTTTTCCGAAAAGTTTGGACCTGCCAGGACAAGCCCAAGCCCAAGCCCTGGGACCCTTTTATGTTACTTTACAGCACGCTTACATTGGCCTCCTCCTCTTCAAAGGAGCACTCAATGGGATGGGCTTGGGTGTCACTGCTTTCCTCCTCTTTGAAGATCCTTCTTTCCCTGAGCTTGCTCCACATTTCTTCATTGGTCTCATCGGGGGCACTGGTCATGAGTGACTGCATCGTTTTCAGGTTCTGTACAGAAGGTCTTCCAGGTATCTCTCTTATGTTTTCCATTACTTGCTCGTATACCTTTTCTATGTACTGCTTCGTGTTTTGGTTGTCCATGTTTAGTGGAAGCACCTCCAGGGTGTAGTTCGGGTGGTAGTGGTCGAAGTACTCGGTGTAAGGTATCTCACACGGGATCTCAACGTCTGCAAGAATAGCGGTTTCATACGCCCAGGCCCTGGAGACGTTTGAAATCGTGTACCCCCCTCCACCAAGGACCAGAACGGGAATGTTGAGCTTTTTAACGAACTCAACGCAGGAAGAGTGCCCCCTGTGGGTAAGGTTGAAGCATCCTAGCCGGTCCCCAGCCAGGGAGTCAGCCCCGCACTGAAGAACAATCACGTTGGGCCGGAACTTCTCCACTGAAGAGCCAACAATTGGCTGAAAAATCGACTGGTAGGTGTGGTCGTCAATACCCGAATTAAGCGGAACGTTAATGCTGTACCCCCTCCCTTTTTCTACGCCCGTATCTGTAACAGCACCCGTTCCCGGGAAGAACTCTCCGTGCATGTGGAAAGAAATAGTCATTACACGGTCGGAGCAGTAAAAGGCTTCTTCCACACCGTCCCCGTGGTGAACGTCGATGTCAATGTACATGACTCTTTCGTGGTACCGCAGCAGCTCAAGAATCCCAAGAACAATGTCGTTGACGTAGCAGAAGCCTGAGGCCTCCCTTCTTTTAGCGTGGTGGAGTCCTCCAGCCCAGTTAATGGCAACATCACACTCTCCCTCGTTAATGTGCACGGCTCCCTGGATAGACCCCCCAGCAGTGCTCTGGCAGTAGTCATAGATTCCCTCAAAGACGGGACAGTCCTCAATCATGTTAAACTTGGAAACTTCTTTTTCTCTGGCATCAGCGTTGTCTTTTTTAATGCTCATCAGGAACTCTATGTAATCGTTCGAGTGGAATCTAGTCAGATCTTCAAAGGAGGCTGGAATTGGGACGTATGTGTTCATTCTTTTAAAGACAGAGTAGTTTACCAGAAGAGAGTGTGTCATTCTTATCCGGTGCGGTTTCATTGGGTGCCCAGAGGCGTACTTGTAGTTACCAATGTTTGGGTCGTAGAAGTAGGAGATCTTTCTCATGTCCGTCTAAGTCTAAAAAGAAAAACTATTAGAAATAAACTAATTTCTGTGGACTGGGTGCCGTAAGGCTGGGTACTGTAAGGCTGGGTGCCGTAAGGCTGGGTGCCGTAAAGTGCTGCTATGGGTCGGTCTGTGGCCAAGGGCGTGACAAAGATTAATGCTTGTTTTTATTGTGCTCTTCACTGCCACCAAACGTACCGTACGTACCGTGCCCTGGCCCAGTAATGGTATAAATTAAATATCGACCGGCAGTACGTACAGCGCGGGGTACGGTAGAGTGCCGCAAAGTGCACGGGCATGGGGCCGTGGCAATATGCAATGGGAGACGTTGCTGGGCTGTGCCACGGCATCATGGCACTTTGCGGCACCCGGTATGGCACACGACAGGGGGCTAGTTGTGGGATATGGTAGATGGAAGGATTTTGGGGTTCTCTTTCTCCAGACGAAGCCTGTTCTCTAGTTGGTAGTCGTATGTGCAGCCATGTTCATCAGAGTATCGGTGCTTGCTGCAGAAGACACCGCTGCATTTACAGCTGAAACAGTTCGTTATGCGTAGATGGACTAAGCATCGTTTGCAGAACATCTTATCGATTAAGTGTTTGACTTTGTTTGCTTTTCGTGTCTCCTCTTCTGAAGAAAGTCTTCTTTTTCTTCTAATCTCTTCTGCCTCTCCCATTGAATAAAAAACGAGAATGTTTGGCTAATTTATGGAGTCAGTCAAAGCGTTCATTAGAGAATTTGCGAGTGTCTGGCAAAGGCTGGTTTTTACTGCCGTGGCAATCTACCTCTTCTTCGTCTACAACACAATTTACTCCATTAGAGCGCTTTCTCTCCTCTCCATTCCTCTCCTGGTTTTATTCGCGATCTTTCAGGCTTTGGTGCTTTTGGTTGGCTTTTGCTACTTCAGAATGGTTATTGCTAAGAACTGCACCACCCTGGAGCTCTTCCCCGACCTGGAGGAGCAGGGCCATGAAAGCTCTTCTGAGAGTCTGCACCTCAACCCTTTTGAGGAGGAGAATCTTACCACCCAGGAAAAGTCGGTCAACATTTGCCTGATCTGCAAGACCACCAAGCCTCCAAGAAGCTACCACTGCATTGACTGTAACAGATGCCTTCTCATGATGTACAAGCACTCCAGGTGGTTCGATGTCTGCATTGGCTTTACCAATTACAAGTTCTACGTGGTTCTTCTCTTTTACAGCGGGCTTCTCTGCTCTCTAAGCATTGGCAGCTTTATTTACGGGCTAGCTACGATGTTTGGCCGTCTTTGGGTCTTTATTCCCGTGCTGATAGCTCTGGTGCTGCAGTCTTTTATGGCGCTAGTGATTGTTTGGGAGATGTACCAGGCGATTACATGCATTCTGGAGAACAAGACCCTTGAGGAGCGCAAAGATCCAACGATGGACAAGAACATAACCTATGACCTGGGCCGGAAGGAGAACTGGCGGATGATTATGGGGGACACTTGGTACCTTTGGTTCCTTCCAGTGTGGAGCACTTCTGGCAACGGCTTAAAGTACACCATCAATCGCAAGACCCTTGACCAGTCTTCCCAGGGCGATGAGTAGGGGTGGTTGTTCTATTTGTGGTGGTTGAAGAGGGAGCCGATTTCCTGCTTCTTCCTCTCTGAGAGGTTGAAAATATCAAGCTCTGTTTCTTCAAGGGCGTCTTTGAAGGGGCAGCTGTGCTGTGGGAGGGTCTGGCCTGGGCGGTAGATGGGTGTTTCTTGCAGCTCTCGGGCGTTGCAACTGTCATAAACGATCTGCGGGTGGGCATAGTTGCCCTCGATCCTAAAATTAGCTGGAATGGTCTCACAGAGGTAAATGTCGCAGCCTGCGCCGTCCTTAACGACGGTACCTCTCTCTGTGAGGATAAGCAGCTCCAGGGAGTTGGTCAGGGCGGCACAGGACTCTGAAATAAAGAACTTGGTGTTTTTGAAGATGCCTCCATGCTTTTGTCTGATGTACACCTCTGCCTCTGTAAAGACCTCTTTCATTCGCTGCTCTCCAAAGCCGCCGCAATCGTTCGGGTTGGGGCCTAGGCAGGTCTCAGGGGTTTTTTCGGGGTTCAGGTTAGGGCTCGGGAAGGCCTGGGCCCGATACTCGCGAACGAAGGGCAGGGCGGGCTCGTGGGCAGCCTTGAAAAGGCGAAAGTTGACTTTTTCAAGTAGGTAGGCGTAGTACTCGGTGTTGTAAACTATCGCGTTGTAATTGATCCCTAGAATGTCCTCTTCGTCCTTCAGTGGGTAGGACTCCCGCCAAAAGACATCGTGTTCTCCAATGACAATGCTGAAGTAGACCCCGAGTGGGGTGATAAAGACCTTTTGCTCCACCCCAGTTGCTGCAACGTAGAGGTAGAAGAGCGTTAGCTCTTTTCTTATCTTTTTTATGATGTCTGTTTCAAAATCAAGACAAAATCTTTTAGCGTACCTGAGGGTTCTTTCTGCAACGATTAAACAGGTAAGACACTCCCCAAGGTCTTCATAGATGTCGTCAAACGAAGGATACTTCTCCAAAAGAATCTTTCCGTAATCGATCCGGTCGTCTGGGAGGTCGCTGATTTGGTGGTGTCTTCCAGTGGCTTGGTACGTCGCTGTCTTTTGCTTGTTGGTAGCTTTAAGGTTCATTTTCTTGTATGCCTCTGACTCTCTTATGCGATGGATATCTGAGATTTTGTACTGGATCCGGGTGCTTTTGTTCGTGAGCATGTACTTGTGCGGAATGAAGGGGTGAACGTCATTAAGAACACAGAGCCTATCTAGTACGTTTGTCTCCACGCCAAGACAGACGAGTGCTTCATCTCTCGTTACGTGTGTTCTCTTGACGATTATGTTCGTGTACCACCGGCTCATAAAAATTAAATAAAACGAACACTAATATATTTGAGTGGTTCAATAAATTTTTAATGGAGTACTTCAAAAGGATAGAACTGGACGAGCTGTCAGCTCTTGGCGAAAAAGAGCGGATGGAGGTAGCTTGCAAGGTGGTTAGCACACTAGGTTCCGAAATAAACCTACTCATTCAAAACAGTGAGCTAACCAAGAAGTTAGAGCAGTTTATAGCTTATTTACCAGCAGATGCCTTCACTGATTTGGTTGAAAAAGTGAAGATAAAGGATGTTTTTAACACCAACACCACTTTTATCGCTGAAAAGATACTTAAAACCATCCAAAGCCACAGTAAAGCCAGTACAGCAGTGCAGAAAGAGGTGCAGATGCAGTTTGTAGAGCAGATACAGACGAGCATTCTCAGCAACATAAAAAAGTCGTTGAAAAGCAAGGGAACCAACTATCTTATCAGAGAAATAATCGAGATTGGAAGCAGCACCCAACCGCTACTCAGTGCCCTGGGAAAGATAGATGTAGAAGAGTTCTTGGAGGACAAAACCAAAATCAACACTTACGCCACCTACCTAGGCGCCCTCCCGGAAGCGGCCTGCAAAGAGAGCGTTGATGCGCTTGTGGACCTGCTTGAGGTAGAGATGCTCAGGGACTACCAGTCGTTTCTCTATCAGAAAGTGTGCAGTCTTTCCACGCAAAAAAACCTAGATGCTATCTTTTACAAGATCAAGAACGCCCTTGGAGAGCTTTGCAAAGATAGAGTAGCTAACTATTTCATGCAGTCGTTCATTGAAGCGTACGACCCAGCCAAGCTTTTCCCGCTTTTGGCAGAAGAGCTCTCTAGCTTCCCCAAGAACAGCAACATTCTCTTTGGCTTGGCAAAAAGAGCGTGCCAGACCAATAACGGCGAGATCGTTGAGTACCTGATTGAAAAAGTTTTTTATCGGGAAGATATCATGCGGCGCCTGCTAATCAACGAGCTAGGCGGGTTTGACTCCAAAACCAGCAAGCTTGGAATGGCCCTGCTCTCCATCAAAACCAAGCACCTCAGGGACATGCAGCTAGAAACTATCTCCCTCTACGACAAGCACTGGCTATTTAACAACCTTGGCCAAAAGATAGTCATTGCTCTTATCTCCAGTAAACTGGACAAGGACATTGAGAAAGTCTTTATCCGGAGCATGGTCAAGGACTTTATTGGGATTTACCGGACAAAAGGGGGCAGTGTGCTTCTTTCAGCTATTGATCGGGTTGCAGAACCTGAAATTAAGCGAGAGCTAAAAAAACTAGCACGAGTGTCCCAGGACTCTCGGGGCTTTCAGGACTCTCAGGACACTCGAGACTCTCGGGACACTCGGGAAACCGCCCCAAACCGACCAAACCACCGACCAAGCATAACCCGAACACCGAGGTCTTAAAAATTTGCAATGGTCTTTCTGGGCTCGTTTGACATGAAGCAATGCTTTGGGAAGATGTGCTCAGCAGAAAAACTCGTTAAGGCAAACACCATCAAAGGAATGAAGCCGTCTAGAAGGTTTTCTGGCGTGGTGCTCACCCCAAAAGGTGAAAGAACCATTTCTCCCAAAGACAGAGAGAGCATGGAAAAGTTTGGGCTGGCAGTTGTGGACTGCTCATGGAACAGAGTCGATGAAATCGACTTCTCGTCCCTTCCAAACCGAAGAAACAGGCTTCTTCCCTACCTTGTAGCTGCCAACACCGTTAACTACGGCAGGCCCTGTAAGCTTAACTGTGCTGAAGCCTTTGCTGCCGCTCTGTTCATTTGTGGCTTTAAAGAAGAAGCGAGAGAAGTCCTCCAGTCTTTTTCGTACGGGGAAGAGTTCCTGAGGATAAACAACTACCTTCTTGTCAAGTACTCAGAGTGTCTGACCCCTGAAGAGGTCATTCTGGCCCAGAACGAGTACATCCAAACCCGAACCCGAAACAAGCAATAAAGAGAATCTAAATTTTACTTTTATGGAATGCGTCTACTGCAGAAACACCAAACTTACCATGCTTAATGGGACGTGCTTCTGTAGCGAGTGCCTTTCATACTTCAAAGTAGATGGAAAAACACTTTTTCCCATCTTTGTTGAGAACAAAGAGGTCTATACCGTCCACAGAGCCGTTGTTACCAAAACTCTGCTTTGCAGCATTTGCTTGGAACGCGAGGAAAGAGAGTACCAAAGAAGAAGAAACGAGGAGGAGCACAAAGAGCAGATTCTTGGGAAAAAGCGCCACAAAAGCACCGAAAAGAACTATCTCTGCAGGGAGTGTATCGACCGAATCAATAACAAGCTTAGAGAGGACAAAAAAGCCGTTATTGAGCCGTACCTGGCCTATTTAAACCAGGTAAAGCTTAGGTCAGCCCTTGCGTCCCTTCTTCTCCTTGCGCTTATGTACATAGTCCCACAAAGATCCTTCAGGCTAGGCATTGCTCTTGTCTACGACACCATTCACAACCGGAGAAAGCCCAAGCTCGGACGAATGGTCTGCTTTAGTCTTCTTTCAGCGGTGGCTGGGTGGTCTGTCTATTTCTACCTCTTTCTTCTCCTAGCTATGACCATGCACACCTACCAGGCCAAAAGAATAACCTACCTAGAAAACGAGGTAGATGTGGAAAAGGTCCAAAACGACGTGCTCATTCGTCTAAAGCGGATCAGGATAGGAGAGAACCGCGAAGAAAAAAGAAGCTTTGTCTACAACACCTATGCCTCTGTGGTTAAACAAAACGAAGACGTTACCACCCTTTGCAGTGACCTTTTACAGCTGGCTATCTCAACCAAGGGGTGGGGCGGTCTTGTGAGGGTGAAAGAGTGGATGGGCGGAGAAAAATAGCCTGCTAAGGGCTAAGGGTGGGACTGAGGCTTAGAAACCCCGAAAAGCTCGAAAAGCTCGAAAAGCTCGAAAAGCTCGAAAAGACCCCGAACCCGAAAACCCGAGCGCCCATTCGCCAACTGTCCTCTAGGGGAAGACAAGTATTTAAGAAAGGATGGGGCAGGATTTACAGTGTTTATGGTGCACAGACCTATCTTTCTGGGAATTTCTACTGGTGTTTCGTACACAAAACAAGTGCTCAACCTGAGCATAACCATTAACGATGGATTCTTTGTTCTTGGGATAAAAAACTATGCCTTTCCCATCATTACCAGTGCCGAAGATGGGAGTAGCAGTTCTTCTGGGCTGTCCCCGCAAATGAGTCTTCCCTCGCCTGGCTCTGAGGAAGATAGCGAGTTTGCCGAGATTAAGGGCATTTACATCGACATAAAGAAGAAGATTGTTCTAAACCACTATTCAACCAGCAAGCTATGCAACAACAAGATGAACCACGTCCTAAGCCCGAAAACAGCGGCCTGGCTCAGTTGTCAAATTAGCCAGGAGGGAAAAGATTGCCATATTGGGAAAAACGTTATTTCAATCATTCCGCAGGTAATAGAAAAAGAAATGGCCAAAGATGATGACGCAGATCCAAATGAGGTAATTTCCTTTGAATATTTTGAGTATGACATGCTAAACATCATTGGAGACGTCCTGGTAGTTGCTCTGGATAAGTGGATTGGCGAGTACTCCAAAGGCAACGCTATCAAAATAGTTGGTGCAGGAATAGCCACCAGTGCCCTAACAATCTCAAACTTTGGGGATAGACTCAAAGAGCTCCTCTGGAAGAAGTACGACATTCTGCCATGCTTCTTTTCAGGGGGAGGCAAGGCAATTGACCAACAGTCAGAGAGTCTGGCCAGAAAATGTGCCCATCTCTTTGGCCAGGAAAACCTTCCGCGGCTATCAATCATGGAAAATAACCGGGTAAACATAGATACGGGCAACATTTGGTTCTGCTCGCTCAAGGACTACCAGACAGAGCTCGGGGACAAAGGAACGGTTCTTCTAGAGGACCTGATAGCTGCCCACGCAGACACAAACACACAGAAAGTAGCTTTTTTCAGCTCAACCCCGCAGGGGGGAGGTGTGGCACTGATGAGGCATGCACTGGTAAGGTTTTTCCAAATGCTTGGGACAGATGCATCGTGGTACGTCTGTGTCCCGAGTCCTTCCGTCTTTGCGATCACTAAAAAGAAGTTTCACAACATTCTTCAGGGCGTAGCACCTCCAGACGTTGAGCTAACAGACGAGGACAAGTCCAAGGTAGAGAAGTGGCTAACTATGAACTATGAAGCCAATTGGAGGTCAGTCATTCAACAGTGCAGTGTTGTGGTTTTAGACGATCATCAGGTTTCAGGTCTCGTTCCAATGATCAAAAGAGATAACAAAAACGTGAAAATCATCTACCGCTCGCACATACAGATCCGCTCAGAGCTAATGAAAGACAACACGCCCATCAAAAGGGTCTGGGACTATCTCTGGCAGTCACTAAAAGATGTAGACTACTTTGTCTCCCATCCCATTGACACGGCTGTGCCTGAGGACGTTCCCAAAGAAAAGGTTATCTTTCAGCCGGCAGGTACGGATACTCTTGACGGCCTAAACAAGACACTGTCTGAGAGCATGAACAGGTACTACCAGAACGTCTTCAATCGGGTGTGCATAGACAATGGAGAGACGCTTGTTAACTTTGCCAACCCTTACATCGTTCAGATAGCACGTTTTGACCCGTCCAAGGGTATTCCAGACCTTCTAGACGCCTACTACCGCTTGTACGCCATGCACATGGAAAAACAAGAGCATGAGCCGTTTATCGTTGGGCTGGTTCTTTGTGGACACGGAAGCGTGGACGATCCCGAAAGCTCGACTATCTTTGACCGGCTAGGTGTGCTGCTTAACCAGGAGAAGTATTTGCCAATCAAGCACCTCATAACCAAAATACGGCTGCCACCATCAGACCAGCTACTTAACGTCATTCTAAGGAATGCTAAGGTGTGCTGCCAGCTGAGTGTTTGCGAGGGGTACGAGGTCAAGGTCACTGAAAGTCTTCTTAAAGGTGTTCCACCAATTGTCTACAGCGTGGGTGGTCTACCACTTCAGGTAAAGAATGGCGTTAACGGGTACGTTGTTGAGAAAGGAAACACGACCCAGGTTGCAGAGCACCTCTACGCCCTATTTTACGACAGTGCTCTTTACAGGCAGATCAAGCAAAGCATCAACCCCAAAGACTTTCTTCACATCACCACACCCTTCCAAGCTCTGTTCTGGCTTAAACTGTTTAAAATGGCTGACACCTCTGTTCCGTCAGGTAAAACCAACCTTTTTGAAGAAATGATTAGCAAGTACTTGGTATAGTAACGGTTTTTGGCAGTCCCAAGCAAGGTGTGTGTTCCAGTCCTTCAACCAATAAATAGCACAGCTTTAGGGCAAACCCGCAAACTCGAAACCCCGAACACAAGGTCAGTTACTTCCAAAGTAAAAGACATTGCCAGAGTCTTCACAGGTGTAGCAAATACTTCCAGGGTCGGCCTGGGGTATGTTGAGATGGACTATTTCGGTGGCGCGCTCGGAGTCCACCCTCACCCGACTCTTTCCAAGCTTTTGGAGGATTGAAAGGGCTGTTTTCGGGTAGAGCTGAGCTATTTTAACCAGGTACTCCTCTGAGACGAGCCGAGCAGCCGAGGTAGGCGACTTATCACAGAGATCAGCAATGAAAAAAAGAAGGTCTGGTGACTCACCACACGCCTCAAAAAACGTCCGTATGTCAGCAATGATGTCATTGTCACAGAGAAAAGAAGAGACTCCTGCCCGATACAGGATCTTTACCACGTCCTTAATATATGCGCCACCTTCAGGGATGATGTGTTTTTTGAAGACGTAGGGAAGCATCTGTGCAACAATCTCTGGGCGGTCGGAGAGGTAGAGAATACTCTTTACCAGGTCGCGCGTGTTGCTTACCCCACACTCCAGCCCTTTCATCACTACATCCTCATTGTACTTGGAATCAAAATCTTTCTTAAAAAACCTGCCAAATCTTTTCAACTTATCAGCTGTTAGTTCGGTTAGTTCAAGATTTATCTCACTTTTCAGGTTTGAAAGCAACCACTCCAGCCTTATTGGTTGCGAATCAGGGCTGGGTTGGGGATGCGAATCAGGGCTGGGTCTGGGGTGCGAATCAGGTCTAAGGGCAGGTGAAAGATAGCTTGGTGGCAATGTGTGGGGCGTGCAGGGGCTGCTGCAAAGGTTTTCTTTGGCTTCCACCGGTGGCTCTACCTTGGGCCGCTTAGAACCAAGGCCTACCAGCTGGGCGCTTTTCATTCGAATCTCGGCTTTGGCCGCATTAAGCTCTTTTTTCAGCCTCTCGATATGAACAACACCACTTTTGCACTCTTCCTGAATGAACGCGTAATGGTCGTGGGCCCCTTTTCTAGCAGCTGCCAGCTTCTTCTGAAGAATTTCTACCTGGCCCTCCAAGTGCATGTTTCTTTCACCAAGTGACTGTCCCTCTTGATCGGCATCCTTCATTCTTTATTTTTTTTATTTTACGCCCTTGAAGAAAATGTGCACCGCAAAGATTCCAGTACCAACAGACTACTCTAAACTGATGATCGCAGCCACGTGCCACCTAGGCGGTCAGAGCTTAACGCACAAGATGTCAGATTACGCCTACGGCAGAAGAAACGACAAAGTCTGGGTCTTCAACCTCGAAAAAACATGGGAAAAGCTTGTGCTGGCAGCACAAATAATTGTCAGCTACGAGAACAGAGCAGACATCATCGTTGTTAGCAGCAAGAAGTTTGGACAAAAGCCAGCAACTATGTTTGCCAGAGCTATTGGCGCCACCCCCATCACGGGAAACTTCGTTCCTGGAACCTTCACCAACAAGTCCACCAAGTCCATTGCTGAGCCCAGACTCATTATTACCACCGACCCGTTCACAGACAAACAGACCATCTGTGAGGCATCGTACATCAACGTACCATGCATCTCTTTGGCCAACACTGATAACGACATTAAGCTGATCGACTGTGTCATTCCATGCAACAACAGATCGCCTACCTCCATTGGAGCAATCTTCTTCATTCTTGGACAGCTAGTCAGGTACATGCAGGGAGACATTGAGCTTACTGACGACATCAGGCTAAAGGCTGACGCATACTTCTACAGAGACCCTGCAGAGATCGAGACTGCCATGGCTGAGGGAGAGAAGACCAAAGAGGAGGAGGAAGAGAACGACTCAGGCTTTGAAGAAGAGAAGTGGGAAGAGGAAGCAACCGCCCCAGTAACCATCCAGGAATAGTTCGGGTTAGTTCGTAGCCAGCAAATAAATCCCTTCTAGTTAGCTTACAGCCACTGGACCCAGCCACTGGACCCAGCCACCGAACCACAACCCTAATAAGGACCATTTTACAAATTTTTATGACTCAGCACAAGCCAGAGAGAAGAACGCTTCTTCCTTTGCAGATCACATACAAGATGGTCCAGGGCCTTGAAAAAGAAAACACCAAGGCCCTGGGAGAAGAGCCAGTCTTCATGCTCATGGGAAAAACAGAGGAGGGAGAGTCCCTTGTCTGTGAAGTCTCTGGGTTTTTTCCCTACTTCTACGTTGAGCTCCCCACCGGCCTGGAAAAAAAAGAAGCCTGTCAGTGGCACGCTCTTCTGAAGACCCTCAGCCCCCAGTGCACCTACAGCTCATGCGAGGTGGTCCGAAGACAAACCATTTACGGGTACGCTGAAAAACAGCAAAGCTTCTTGAAAGTGGCCATAAAAAACCCCAGAAACATGAACAGCGCCCGATCTGAGGTAGAGACGCTGTTTAAAAGCACCGGCCTGGCTAAAGTAGCTGTTTTTGAGGCAAACATAGGCTTTATCACCCGGTTTATGGTGGACAAGGAAATGGTTGGCATGGGATATGTCGAGGTAGAGGGAACGATGAAAGGGGGCGTTATGCGTTTAACGTCGGAGCACATTCGTGCACGCAACGACCTTCGGAGGCTTCCCCCCCTGAAAATTCTCAGCTTTGACCTGGAGTGTGTTGGCAGAGAAGGAAAGTTTCCCTCCGCCAAGATTGACCCCGTTGTTCAGATTGGCAATGCAATGTCCCACTACCCACACGCTGACATCAGAGAAAAGGTGCTTTTTTGCCTGAAAGATACCAACCCAATCACAGACGTTACAATTTACTCTTTTGAGACAGAGGCTGAGCTACTAATGGCCTGGTCCAGGTGGGTGGTCTCCATAGACCCCGATGTAATCACGGGGTGGAACATTAGCGGCTTTGACTTTCCCTACCTCCTTGGGCGCGCAGAAGCCCTGGGCCTCCCTGAGTTCAAGCACTTTGGGCGCACCACAGCACCCGTCACCATCAAAACAACGACGTCGGTCACTGCAGCCTTTGGCACGCGAGAGAACAAGATCGTGACCATTGATGGGCGCCTGGTTTTTGACATGCTAGATATCGTGAAAAGAGAGTTTCGTTTGAACAGCTACTCCCTGAACAACGTTAGCTCGCTCTTCCTTGGCGAGGAGAAAGAAGACGTCCACTACACCCAAATAGCCCCGCTTTTCCACGCTTCGAGTGAAACAAGGAAAAGGCTGGGGATGTACTGCATGAAAGACGCCTACCTCCCCATGCGGATACTTTTCACCAAAAACTTACTGGTGAACTACTGCGAGCTGGCCCGGGTGACTGGGGTGCCCTTTGACTACCTAGTGAACCGCGGCCAGGGCATTCGCGTACTGTCGCAGCTGCTGAGAAAAGCCAGGAGCAGTGGATACCTCCTCCCGGTGATTATGGGGGGAGAAGAGACTTATGAGGGGGGGTACGTTATGGAGCCTGAAAAGGGGTTTTATCAGGTGCCGGTGATAGTTCTTGATTTTATGTCTCTGTACCCCTCGATTATCATGGCGTACAACCTCTGCTACACCACCCTGATTGAACCGGGGCGGGAAAAAGAGATGCAGCCTGACGAGTACGTCCGCTCGCCCTCAGGCGACTGCTTTGTCACTCCAAAGGTCAGGGCTGGCATTCTTCCCTCCATCCTTGCCCACCTACTTGACTCAAGAAAAGCGGCCAAAAAGGAGCTGGCTCTAGCCACCGACGCAGAAATGAAAATGTCTCTCAACGCCAAACAGCTGGCCCTGAAAATCTCGGCCAACTCGGTCTACGGATTCACTGGAGCCTCAAAAACCGGCCTCCCGTGCATTCCCATCTCGCGAAGTGTCACGGCCTTTGGCCGAACGATCCTGAAAGACACCAAAACCTCGATTGAGGAAAGATTTAGGCCAACCCAAGCACTTCCTCTTTCGGTAATTTATGGGGACACCGACTCAGTTATGGTTACGGGGGGAGCGATCGGGCTACCCGAAGCTTTTGAAACGGGCGAGAAAATCTCTGCCTTTGTCACCAAAGAGTTCCCCCACCCCCTGGTCCTGGCCTTTGAAAAGGTCTACTTCCCGTTCCTGCTAATGAACAAGAAGAGGTACGCCGGGTGCTCAATCTCGGCCCCAGGGGCCCCTGGAACCATTGACACCAAAGGCATTGAAACGGTTAGAAGGGACAACTGTGGGCTGGTAAGGTCGCTAATGCAAACGTGCCTGAAAGAGGTCTTCCTGAAAAACAACGTTGAAGGTGCTAAAGAAGCAATCAGAAAAACCGTTAAAAACCTTGGAAACAACAACGTTGGCATTGGACAGTTAGTTATCAGCAAGTCAATCAGCAAAAAAGAAGAGGGGTATGCTGTCCACCTGGCGCATGTAGAGCTAGCCGAAAGAATGCGGCAGAGAAATCCAGACACAGCCCCGGGGGTGGGCGACCGGGTCTCCTACGTGATTGTCAAGGGCCAGGGCCCCCTCCACGCCCGCAGCGAAGACCCCAGCTACGTTCTTGAACACAACCTGCCCATAGACACAGACTACTACCTGGAAAACCAGGTGAAGAAGCCAATTCAGAGACTGCTGGAGCCCGTGATAGAGAACGTAGATGCGCTTCTTACCCCACCCGCCGACTCTGTATCTAAGCACACTGTAGCCCTACCCAGCACCAAGAGCATTGGCACCTTTTTCAAAAAGAAGAGCCTTTGCCTCATTTGCCGAATGGGCCCCTCGCCCGTCTGCAGGTCCTGTGAGCCACAGTACCCGGCGGCCTTCAAAGCGGCGCTAAAAGAGCTTTCTTTCCTCCAGTACAAGTACTTCTTGCTTCTCAGCGAGTGCCAGCGCATGCAGCACTCCACCCACACACCAATTCTTTGCTGCAACAGAGACTGCCACATTTTCTATATGAGGAAAGAGCTAACAAAGCAAGTGACTGAGGCGCAAAGGAAGTACGACCAGCTACGCCTTTTTGTTGGCACCCGCTCCCCCTAACAGCCTGCCGTACCGCACCGCAACGGGCCGTACCGCAACCAACGCAGCCACAGCGTGACACAAAAAGAGCTCTTCTTTTTTTTATATGATTATTAAATCGGTGCTTCTGACTACTGGAAAGACGTGCTTGGCTCCAAAAAGATACGCTCCTAACCGGGAAGTCTTTGAAAAGTTTGCTTATCTCTATGATAAAGAGCCTGGAGAGCTGTTTGAACAAATTCAAGCCTCTGTTGATGACGCCTCAGAGGAAGAAGAGCTTTCAAGCGAAGAAAAAGAAGACGATGAAATTAGACCGGGAGATAGACTCGCCCTTGCGCTCGTGGTAGACCAGGGAGATAGTGGGAACGACAAAAGACTAGAGGCGTACCTCTACGACAGCGGAACAGACGCCTTTTACATCCACCACGACGTCTTCGTTCACGGCGAGCCAACCTCCCTAACCGTTTTTGACCGCAGCGAAGACCCCTTAGCCTTTATTTCCACGGCAGATGGCAACATTTCAGGGTACAACGTTTTTGTTGCCAACCACTTCCTCCCAGACCTGCTCATTGAAGCACACGAGGCCCCAATCACCTCGCTAGAGTCTAACGCCACCACCCTGCTCTCCACCGACGGTGCCGTGCTTAAAGGGTGGGACATTGAAACACAAAAGAGCGCCTTTGCCAGCAGCAAGCTTGGAACGGTCTCGGCGATCTCAATCAATGATGAGGACATAATGGCTGCTTCGGGAAAGGCTGTTTACCGGTTTGATCGGCGCGAAGGCGCCTTCAGCCAGGTCCTGGCCACCGATGCTTCTGTTACTGCCATCAAGCACGGTTCAGGTTCGATTGCTGCAGGCACCGAAACAGGAACTGTCTACTTCAGCAGAGGTGGAGCTGCTCCCGTGAAAGAGTCCCTCCACCAGGGCAGAATCAATACCGTTGACATTCTCAAGGACAAGTACGTTGCTGCTACCTCCACAGACGAGACCCTCAGCCTTTTCGACACCCAGCACCGAGAGCTGGTCCTTAGAAAGGAAATGGGTCTTGAAACGGTGACAATTAGCATGGCTAGGGACAGTGAGACTCTTTACGTCTTCCCAAAGGACGATGGAGAGCTAGACCTGGGAAGCTTTGAAGAGGCTCTGGCAAAAACGCACGAGTAGTAATAAAGAGTGTTTTCTTTAGTAGCCCATGGACGAGCTTTTTTCAAAAGAGAAAATACTTTGCGAGGTGTCACTGGGGGAGGACTTCCACCACGCCTTCCTTCAAAGCCTTGTTCAGGTACAGAGCGGGCGTATTTGCACTGCTTTCCTGGACAGGCTTCTTAGGGACAGTCTTTGTGCCGAGGACGTTCAAAAAGTAGCGGAAACCTTGCATGCGGTGGCCAGGACGCTTACGCTCTACAAGACAGAGCGGCTCAAAAGAAAGCTTAACGGCAACAAGCTTTTCAGGTATCTTCTTGGGAAAGTACGGACGCCCAGGGACAGGGACACGCTTGTGGGCCTGGCCGAGGCCCTGGACGTTCGGGTGGAGGGGGGCAAGTATGCGTGCTCTGGCCCGCTGCAGGTGGAGGCTGTTAAGTGTGTTGCCTCGCGGACAAACCATGCAGCCACGGAAACAGAGATGAGTTTGGCGCTGATCAGCTACCTGAAAAAAAAAGAGATTCCTCCAGAGCAGAGATACATTGAGGACCTGGTCAGAACAGCGGCCAGGCGTTTGGGCGAGGCTGGTTTTCTTGGCGCGGTAAGAGAGGCTGTTACAGCGGACTGGGTGTACAAAGCCGACAATCCGGCCCAGAGAACGTTGCTGGCCGTTATTTCAGAGCATCCAGCCCAGGTGAAAAATTTTGCAGAACGAGGTTTATCACTGCACCCGTTTTCACCGTTTTTTCTTAGCAACATAGATACGGGTGCCCTCATTCCAGCCATGGTCTGCAGCGTTCGAACGGTCTTTGGGGAGGAGGCGGGGCAGAAAGAAAGACTGAAGCAGGAGTCGGAATGGATTGAGCGGGTGCACCTGCCGAACGAGCCTTTCCACGAGGAGTGTGCCCACCCGGGGTGCCGGCAAAAGCTCAGCTCGGAGAACATCAGGTACTACTTCATGCACCGGAGAAGAATTGAGTCTGAAATGGAAAAAGTCCTTGAGGAGACACTCAGCCACAGACGAACGAATCTTCTTTACCTGATTTGCGCGATTTCTCATTTGAGGGAGTATCAGGGGCTCAAACAGCTAAAATTCGTTATCAACACGATCAAAAAGCTTGATAAGAAAAAAACGCCATCCACCCCCAGCAAAGAAGGCGCCCAGGACCCTGCCCAAGACAGTGGGCGCCTTTTCAGCGTTCTCAGGTACTTTCAGATGGCAAAAGAAAACGAGGAGTATGTTTTGGGCATTGCAAAGTGTGCGTGCGAAGAAGCCAACCAGGGACGAATGGTTCTTGTTCTGAACATTCTCTACCACGTCAGGAGCACCCAGAGGCTTGGCTTTGCGCTAGCAGTGCTTGCCTGTGCCATCTTAAAAACGGGCGAAAAAACCGCTTTTATCAGCACAATCATCAGAGCAGCAGCCAGAAAACATGCCAGTGCCCTGTGTGCAGCCAAGGGCATGGTGTTTGACCACTTCTTCATTAAAGCCAGGCCAAACCTCTGCCCTGCCAGCGCCAGCCAAGTTCTGGCCCACCTAGCCATGGTGTACAGTGAAAAAAGTGTGAAAGCTTTTGTTGAAAAACAGAAGTACTTCCTGGCCCCGCGCCTCTTCCAGGTCGGCCTGCTTGAGGCCTACTACAAGCACTCCCCCGAAACAGACATCTTCTACAACATTTACCTCTACGGGTGCAAGAGCGCCCACAAAAGCCAGAGCACATGCACCGAGATAGGGAATGCGCTAAAGCAGTGCGGGGTGGATGCAATGGCGGTTATTTACACCGGGGTGGTTCATCCAGAGAAAATGTTGTTTGAGTGCGGCATTGAGGTTCAGGGCTTTGTGAAAAGCTTTTCGCTGATGTCAGCACTGTTCGCCGAAAGAAGAATCCTTGACGAGAAGGTTGTTCCAATGAATAACTGCATCTTTTTCCTGCTG
Source organism: Nematocida displodere (assembly GCF_001642395.1). Classification (NCBI taxonomy): domain Eukaryota; kingdom Fungi; phylum Microsporidia; genus Nematocida; species Nematocida displodere. The sequence goes on along the minus strand of NW_027138130.1, from coordinate 400,954 downwards.
GCTAGGATTGTCACTCTTTTTTTTGCCGAAACACCACCAAGTGATAACGACATTGAAGAAATTATTTCGTTTCTCATCCACACGGGACACGTCCAGGGCACGCCAGGATGCATATGCACCGCCGAGGTCTGCGGGAAGGGCGTGTTTTGGAGCGAGCTGCTAAAAAGAGTCTCGCAGGGCCAAGTAAGCCAGTACAGGTACATGGTTGCGATGGAGCTGACTGCGGAGCAGAGAAAAGCGGCGGGCCACAGTGCTCTGGAGCAAACAACGATTGTTTCGCCCGCCATGCCTCTAAGGGAAAAGATTGTTCGGGTTTACCCCTTTCTTAATTTGCGGCCGTTTTTTATCAATTTATCCGTTAGAAAAATTCTTCCAGATTTACTGGTGGCCAAAGAGGCAGAAATCCTTGACATTGCCGAGAGACACTGGACGCAGTGCAAAGCATTCATCATTTGGCTGTTCAGGATGTACATTGACACGAAAGACCCAGAGCTTCTATCGGCGCTGTCAATGTTTGGGATGCGGGCAGTTGACGCCCTTGAAGAAGAGGGCCTAACCAACGCAGCGCTAACCCACACCACCCCCACACTCATAGACATGGACCACAAGACAACCGGGGAAATAGCCCAGTTTTTCATTACCAGCATTCTTATTGGGATGTACTACGACACCCTGGACGACATTTTGCTCTACATCATGCAAGAGCTGCTTAAAGCAGAAGAAAAGATTGAGATAGACAAGAAACACGCCTCTTTCATTGAAAGACTCCGGCTTTCAAAGTACGTCCTGGAAACCAATGCCACCACGGCCGAAGAAACCGAGTGCTACGGGAGGTATGCAGGCTCCACCGCCTACCGGAGGGGCATTTCGCACCGAGAGTTCCTCTTCTGTGCCCTGACCCAGCTAGCTGTGCTCAGCGACCGCGCCAAAATACGAACTCCTCTAACGATTGACACCGTTTGGGTGCTTGATGTTCTTGCGCGAAAGAAGTGGCCGGAGAGACACGTTCTTAAGCTCGTGCAGTTTTATCTGTTTTTGGAAATACTTTTCCTAAAAGAGACACACATCAACGAGATAAGAAAAATTTTCAGTCCTGTGTTTTTGGACATCGAACAAAACGTGCTGATAGACACGGACATCCTCAAAACCATCACCAGAAGCTCCCTGTGCTTCGGCGGGGTGTTCACGCACGAAGAGCTGCTTCTGTCCGGGAAGTACCTCGAGGACACCCACTACAATGTCTGGGTCCTGGAAAAAGAGCTTAAAAAGCAGGAAGAAGAAGTGGCCAGGGACGGGATACTCACGGAGCTGCAGCAGAACTACTTGGCCCTGAAAGAAAAAGATACCGTTTTTGGAATCAATGCCACCATTCACAAACTATCACCTATAAACCTGGCAGCAGAGTTTGAGATAAACAACGAACATGCAAATTTGCACTACATTAACCGGGAAGTGCTCAAAAAGGAAGAAAATGAGTCATCAGACGAAGAAACCAAGTACAGAAAGCTAGTCAGCGCCTTTGACCACACAGAGCTCACCGTGACACAGGTGCTCGAGGCCGTCGAAAGAACCATCAAGCAGTGGGGGGATGCCTCCTCCGCGCAGGCCCTGTGCGAGAGCCCAGAGTTCGTTAAAACCTTCCTCACGGACGCCCACATCCTCCGAGACTGCCGGATTCTTCAGGAACACCCCCTACCAGAGGCCCTCTCGATTGTCAAAGAGAGGAGGGACGCTTCGCGGACGTATGAAACACTTCGTGTGTCTTTTATCCACAGCCACCTTTTCTCCCTTCTCCCAAGAACACCTGAAGTAAACCAGGCTGAAAAAGACGCGCTTATCTCCGGGATCAGAACGGCGCGCATCTCTGGACGACACGAGCTTTCAGAGAAGATCTTGGTCCAGTCGCTGGTAAAAGACGACTGGAGGGTGTTCTACGAGAAGGCCCACCTCCACGTCCTTAAAAACAAGAAAAGCCTGGCCAAGCAGGCGCTTCTCCGGCTTTCCAGCCACCTGCCGCCAGAAAGTGTCTACCGCCAGAAAGAAATCGTTCTTAGCACCGAGATAGAAGAAAGCGAAGAGTCCTACCGCAAGGCCCTGGGCATTCTCAAAACAAGCGAGCGGCTCTACTTTGGCTTTGGGAAGTTTCTGGAGAAAAAGTCCCCAGTCCAGGCGTTTCGGATGTTCTGCAAGGCGCTAGGCTGTGGGTACTCCAAAGCCTCAGAAATCGTACCCAAACTGATCCACCGCATAGCAGATAGCGACGATGCCAACACATCAATCTACGAGCACCTGAAAGAGTGCATGTACGACCTGAAAAAAACTCTGAAAGAAGTTGATATCAAAATCTTTCTTCCGTACTACATGCAGGTCATTACCAGACTTGGCCACAAAGACCCAGGCGTTGAAGAGGTCCTTTCCATCATCACCCAGAAGCTCATAGAAGCCTTCCCTGGAGAAACGCTCTGGAAGTCTCTATCCATCACCAACAACAACGTTGCCCATAACAAAGCCGTTGCACTGACGTCGCTGATTGAAAAAGCCTCATTTGGAAACAAGACAACCTTTACCAATCTGCAAAAATTTTCGGTGATCCTGGTGAAGATAAGCCAAAAGATGTGCAGCGGCGGACAGTTCCTTCTCTCCTCCGCCTTTGGAGCACCCGTCCTCATTGTCAAAGGCATACCTGCTCCATGCGGCGACTTTTCCTCAGAAATTCTCTCAATCATTGATCAGGTCCACGTTTTTGCAACGCTCCAAAGACCTAAAAAGATCAAGGTGCTTACAACCACCGGAGTGTTCAGGTCGTTTCTGTGCAAGGCCAAGGACGACCTAAGAAAAGACGCCCGGTTCATGGACCTCAGCGCCCTGCTAAATTCGCTGTTCCGGATGGACAACACCTGCAAGACCTTCACCATCAGAACCTACACCGTCATTCCAATCACCTCAAGCTCGGGGATACTTGAATACATCGAAGATACCTTTACCCTGAAAAAGATCTGTGAGGAAATCTACGCTGAAAAAAACATCTACCCAATGAAGATAGCTGCGCGCTCATCAGTAAAGAAAAAACTAGGCAAAGAGTTTCTGCCAACCCTGAAAGAAGTGCCCCCGGTTTTTGCAGAGTTTTTCTACCGCAGATTCCCTGCCCCCTTCCTCTGGCTACAGTCAAGGAAGCGGTACACCACCACCTACGCCGTCATGAACGGGGTTGGATACCTCATGGGCCTTGGGGACAGACACGGAGAAAACATTCTTTTTGACGCAGCTACCGGGGAAACGGTCCATGTAGACCTAAACTGTATTTTTGACAAGGCACAAGACCTAGCCATCCCCGAAACAGTTCCTTTCAGACTAACGCAGAACATCGTTGATGCCTTTGGGCCTACGGGCGAGGAGGGACAGTACCGCCTCTCTCTTGAGCGGACTTTGAAGCTTCTGGCCTGCAGAAAGGACCTTATTGTAGCCAACCTCCTGGGCTTTGTTCACGACCCCCTTGGAGAGTGGACAGGGCGGAGTAACTCAAAAACAGCGATGGAAGTCATCCACCGAACCCAGAGCAAGCTAGATTTTGACGATGAGATAGCAACGGCCAGTATTCTCATCAACCGAAGCACTTCCCCAGACAACCTAGCTGAAATGTTCATTGGTTGGCTCCCCTTCCTCTAATAAAAGCGTCCTCAATAAAAGTGTCGTTTAATGGACCTGTTATGGCCTAACGGGGCAATGTCTGGCTCGGGCTAGTAGGCCAGCTTTAAAGCCAGCGCCCCTGCGCCTAGGACCAGGGACCCAAGTAGGTCACTTGACGCATTGAGCAAAGGAACCACGTGACAACTAATTGGGATGTTGTAAAAGCCCAACCCCGCCACAAAGGCATTAACTAGGTTGTAGAGCAAGAACACTTCCCCAATGATTAAGGCTGCAAATAGCCCAACGGACACGGCACTGGCCTCAGTGAAAAGAAGCCACATGCTGATTGATGCCACCAGTGAAAGAATAAGCGTGGTGGTTAGGAGGGTGCAGAGTGTCTCTGTCGATCTTGGATTTTCAATCTCTTCGTCATCACCAGCACTCTTACAGGCACTGTACGTTGTTATCTTGCTAGTGTAAACAAGAGCCACTGATCCGCAAATGCCGTTAAAAAGAGGTATCATCATGCCCATCCACTTATTCCACTGGGAGACACGGTCAACGACATATCCAGCAACCATCGTTATAAAGAAAGCTATACATAGGGACCAGACGTTAAAAAGTGGCGGTATGCTCTTCTGCCGGTTGTAAACACAGAGAAAGGCCAGGGAAAGAACCACCACCAGAACGAGAAGACAGTTCGTCAAAAAGACGCTTCTAGTTAGGGGTGTGCCTATGTAGGGCGGTCTTTTGAACAGTTCAGGGAAAGACTCGTAAATCAGCAAGTAGCTGTGCTCTGAGAAGTAAGACAGGGAGACAGTTGAAACGTAGTCAGCTGACGCTGCAATGATTGGGAGCATAATGTTATCTGGGTTGTAGTCAAAGACAATGCTTAGAAGAATGCATGAAATAACGCAGAAAAAGGTGGCAATCGACCCGCAAACGCCTGCAAGGAAAGAAGCAGCTACGCCCGCGGAGAAGGTAAGTATGTTTTTCTTTACCTCGTGTAGCATAAATAACTGGCAAATACTTTTGTACCCTGAAAACATTCCAATGATGATGCTAATAACTGAAGAGATGGTAAACATCTTAGCCCCGCAATCAAAGACGTACTCCAAAATAGCGGAGTAAGAGAGGTTTTTGTGTGTGAGAGCCAGGCGTCTGGTGGTACTGCTCATAATGTCTGCGTAGTTGAGCTCAATGTTATTCTTGAAGGAGAGCATAGAGGTTAGAATGAACATGTACTGAATGGTGCTGGTGAAGGTGCTGTCGATACTTTCGGAAAGAGCAACGCTCATAAACAGCAACCCGCACAGGGAGATAAGCAGAGAGGGCAGAATCTCCCTCACGGTGCTCTTCTCAGACTCCATGGATGAAACACTATCCTGAAACCTTTTATTTCTTGAAGCCAAAGGTTCGCTTACGGGTGGTTTCTTTGTTAGCGAATGGGTTAACATACCCGCCCGGGTTAGATTCCGGCTGGTTCGGGCTAACAGACCCAAAGGGTGTGCTGAATAGGGAGGAGGGCTGGCTAAAGCTTCCCAGCGACGTTCCAGGTCCTGGTGTGCTGGCTAGTGGGTTGGAGAAAGCGGTAGGCATGGCGCCAAACGGTGAGGTTTCTGTGGTGGTTGTGGTTGTGGTTGGGGCAGTGGTTGGGGCAGTGGTTGTGGTTGGGACAGGGTTGGGCATAGTCCCAAATGGTGTGGTAGGGGCAGTGGTAGGGTTTGGAAGTGACCCAAATGGTGTGGTTGGGGTTGTGACAGGGTTTGGAAGTGACCCAAATGGTGTGGTAGGGGCAATGGTGGGGTTTGGAAGTGACCCGAATGGCGAAGATGCTGGGGCAGTGGCAGCTAGTGACCCGAATGGTGTGGTAGTGCCTGTGTCTGTGTTTGTGGTGGCCTTAGTCAGAGACCCAAAGGGTGTGCCTGTGGTAGTGCCTGTGGTAGGTGGTAGTGAGCCAAATGGTGTACCTGTGCTAGTGGTGGGAAGTGACCCGAATGGTGAGGGTGTGCCTGTGGTAGGTAGTGACCCGAATGGTGAGGGTGTGCCTGTGGTAGTGGTGGGTGGTGGTAGTGACCCGAATGGTGAGGGTGCTGTGCCTGTGGGTGGTAGTGAGCCAAATGGTGTACCTGTGCTAGTGGTGGGAAGTGACCCGAATGGTGAAGGTGCTGGGACAGTGGCAGCCTGTGGCGTAAATAGGGGCATTGGTGATACATTGGAGCTAGTGCCTCCCATACTGCCACCTCCCTGGCCTGTGTGGTTGCTAATAGTGCTTATGTTCCCCAAGCTCCCTAAGCCTTCGGCCCTTGCCGCTCCGGGGGCACTAAAGGATCCCTCGGGTGAAGAGGTGGTGAAGGTCTGGGTCGTTGCTGTGAACGGTGCTGCCGTGGAAGGTGCTGAGTGCTCTGGCCTTGCAGGGTAGAAAGAGTTGTGTAAAAGCGTGCTTCTTTCTATCTCTGCTTCTCTCTTCTCTTTTTTCACTCTTTCCTCCCGTATCTTATCCCGTATCTCCTCTAGAGCGGTGTCTGAGGAGTGGTAGTTCTCTCCCTGGTCATTGCGTATGGTCCGCATGTACTCCTCGTCCTCAGCGTAGGTCGTGTATGGGCGAATGGAGAGGTATGGGTGGTTTTTAGCGTAGTACTCACTTGGCAGGTTTTTAAGTGGATTCTTTGACTCTTCGTAGACCTTGTCTACCTCCTCTCCTTCTGGCGCCTTCACCCCTTGCCTGTACATCCTCTGCAAAGTGTCATTTGGAATGCTTCCCGGTAGAACACTCAGGGCCTTATACGAACGTATGGTACATGGTGTGGTGGTTGGGGTGCTTTGGAGGGGTGCTGGGGTGCTTGTCGGGGTGCTTACCGGGGTGGTGGCTGGGAGGGGTGCTGGCGTCGGTGCTGGCGTGGGCTGTGGGTAGATGAAGTGCTTGAGCCTGGAAGCTCTTTTTTCGTCAACTCTGATGCCTTTGGCTAGGGCTCGGATTGTGTCAATGGAATCGTGGAGGTCTTGAAGGTTCTCTGCCTCAACCACGCTTTCAAGCAGCTCTGAGACCATGTTGATATCGGCAATGCTCAGGGGCTCTGTTCTGGTAAAAACTTTAGTTAGGCGCTTGTATACCGCCCGATACTCTCTGTGTCTCAGGGTGAACGGTGAAACCTTCTCCTCCCCCCGTCTTTTGACCCAGTCTTTGGGAATAACGCTCATGGTAACATACTCTACCAGGGAGTAGAGTGATGATCCAAGTCTTGAAAGAAACGCCCTTCTTATAGTCATCCAATAAAAATAAAACGCAAGTATTTTCTTTTAAAGATGAGCGGCATAAAGTTTCTAAGAAATTTGTACGACGTAGCCAGCTCTCCAGAACACAAGGCCATTGTCTGGAACAAAGAAGGCAATGGAATAGTTATTGTAGACAAGGTCCTTTTCATTGAAGAATCTCTCTCTAAGATATGCAAGACAGATGAGTACGGAACGTTTGTTCGGCAACTGAACAATTACGGGTTCTCTAAGCTAAAAAATCGGGGGTGTGACGAGTTCGTTAATGAAAAGTTCCTTAAGGACTCTGTTGACAGCCTGCTTACCCTCAAAAGAAAAAGTCTTTCTGAAAAGCCCGTTGACCTGCACCACCTAGAAAGCAACCAAAAGGCCCTGGGACAGAGCGTTGCAGGCATTGACAATCTTACCCGAAGGGTCTACCAGGAGGTGTGCTTTCTCAGGGACAAGGTGGAAAGACAGGACAAAACCATCCATGAGCTTATCAAAGCGTTTATTAAACTGTTCAACCAGGAGGGAGTCAAAAAAGAAACCCTTCGCCTTGAGGGAGCCAGCGACCTAAAAAACATTCTAACGGAAATAACCGATCAGGAGGAAACAGAAGACCTTACACTAGACCACTTCCTAAACAACGAATTTGACCACGTATAACCGCTCTGCCTACCTCTTCTTCCTCTCCCCCTCTGTTTCCTCCTTGTTCACTGCAGAAACAATAAGAACCACCACGCCTATGACGTAAGAAACAGTAAAAAACGCAGGTATAACAGCTCGGTAGATAGAGGTTACTTCAAGGTAGGAGAGGCATAAATAGACTAAGCCCGGAAGAACGGGCATGGAGAGACAGACAACAGCTATGTTCATCGTAAATAAAAATATTTGTATGTGGTTTGTGGTTGTGGTTGTTGGGTTTGTTCGGGTTTGTTGTGAACGGTTGCCAGGACAGGGCCAGGACCTAGGCAGGCTTGGGGGTGGGCAGGACGGCAGGCGGCTCTCTAAAGAAGGCGTCGATGGAGATAATGACCCCACAGGTAAGGGCAGCAACTAGGGCGGTTTTTTGGTAAACTATGCCCTGAATGCAGACCCGGTAGTCTTGCATCGCGGGCGGGGGGGTGTGCTCGGTTAGGGCGTGCTCCTCCTCTGAGGTGATCACGTAGAGGTCCTCCCCGCGTATTTCCGTGCGGATGACCTTCATGTAGACCTTGGGCTCGGTTTCGTACCCCGAAACGCAGAGGGTTCCATCAAGGCCTGAAGAAATAACGTACCCTGGGCGAATGAGCAGAACGTTGGAGCTGGCGTGTGGCGAGACGAGGAGGGTGGAGTTGGCCTTTATCGAGAAGATCCGCCCAAGGCCGTAGAGAGAGTTGCTGATAAAGACGAGGTCGTGGGTGCTCCCAAGGCCAGCGACTATATTGGTGCCCACCTTTGAGGGAATGGGAGAAAGGGCTTCAAAGCCGGGGTCGATGGTATGCGTCTTTCCGTTGGCATCTACGATGAGAATGGCTTCGGCGGTGGTGCTCATTGAGATAATTGGGGACTCAAAAGGTCTGTCTTTTCGGGTGGTTAGGTTGGTGAGCACTCGGTGGCTGCAGGTAACCACCATGCCCTGGAAAAAGACGAAGTCAACGACTGGACCTTTCGTTTCAATCCTGTGCATTTCTTCGATTTTGTAAGCTTTGGAAAAGCGGAGCTTTTGGAGGGAGCCGTCGTTAAAAAGCACCAGAGCAGTTCTGGGGGCAGTGTTGACGATCTTTCTGGGGAAGCCAAAGCCTTCAATCGTTACTTCGCTGACGATCTCCAGGTGGTTCAGCACAAAGAGCGAGGCATTGCCCGTTCCAAAGGTAAAGATGCTTTGGGCCTTCATGGAGTCTTGGAGGTGCTCTTCGTCGTCGTCTGGCTCCCCTTTGGTTCCGACCAGGACAAGGCCGTCAATGGTTGAGAGGTGGGTGACTTCTAAGTGGAGGTTAAGAAAAGAGAGTCTTCCCTGCTTGTAGAACTGTGAGTGTGGCAGTCTTTTTCCGTTAAAAATGATCGAATCAATTCTAAAAGTTGATTTGTCATCGTCGTCATCTTCTTTGAAGCGTTTGGCGTCATCTTCGTCGTCGTAGTCGTCTCTGGGGTCTTCGCCATCCTTTGCCACTGAGAACTCGGAGATGCTTTCTCCGCTCTTCTTTTTGTGGCGTCTTTTTTCGTGGCCTGTTTGGGCGTCGTCAAAGGTAAAGATGAAGTTGTAGTGCTGGTCGGGCATGCGCATGAGGTGGTGGGAGACTCCTTCAAGCAAAAACCTGTTTTCAAGGTTGAACTTCTTTTTGAAAATGTCTCGGACTTCTTTGTAGTCGAGCTCTCCGTGGGTGTAGGTGTACTCGTCAACAATCGACTTAAACAGATGGGTGAACTTTCCACAGTGGTACTTGTAGGCCATCAGACTCTTGAACTGCCGCCCACACCCGGGGATGCGGCAGTAAAAGACTTGTTGTGCATCTGAGAACGTATCAAAATCAATGATGTATGTTACCCCTTTAGGAAATGTGGTCATAATGATGTCTTTAATCACACCGTCTTCTTCAAGCACCCGGGAAATGTCCAAAAGTCCTTCGTCGTGGACAATGTCGTGCTCCATCTGTGGGGCATCAAGTTCTTCCGTTTCTTCGCATGTTTTCATCATCACCTCGTGGGCTTCAAGAAGATCAACGGCATCTTCTGGGTGGGTCTTGTAAATGTGTTCTTTTAAATGCTCTGTTTCTCGGCAGCCAGCGTAGCCACAAACTATCTTTCTCGCCGAGGGCGCAAAGAGTGAGTGCTTGTAGTACATGAGATGCCTCTTGTAGCCTAAACTAGACTGGTACTCTAGGCTGCAGGCTTTGTATGGACACTTGTACCTCGTGTTGCTTATTTTTTCCATTTTTTCTCCGTCTCCGCGAGGTTTGCGTCCTCTCTTCCTTGAATCCTGCATAAAAAAAGCTTTGCAAACGAACTAAATTTTTAAAAGAATCATCTACACCAATCACCCCTGAACGAACACTAGCCACCCAAAGACCAGCCCAGGCCCCAAAGCAACAAAGCTCTTTAAAATGCCTCCCCTGAGCCAGTAACCGTTAAGATAAAAGTTGAAATAAAAAAATAGCTAAAAATTTATGACGCTGCCCTCAGAGCTAGCAATGAACATAAGAATCCTCAAAGCCTTTGCGGAATCAAGGCCCGTTGGCCCACCGAGACACTTTGTCATCTCCTCGATCCTCAAACGCCTCAAAAAACCAAATATTATCACGGGAGAAATGTTCTGGAAGTTTCTGTCGCTCTACTATGGAGCCAAGGAGGAGCTGGAAATGCCCGGGCCCGAGTCTGAGCACGCCCCCTTTGTTCTTGAGGCCTTTCTCCAGGAACACTCTTAAAAAGACTGCAAAAATAAATGACAAATGAGTAACGAGAGAACGTTTTGGTCGTATGTTGGTCTACTAGACTACGCCCTAAGCGTCATTGGAAGCTACTACACAGAAAGCATCCTAATTGCACCAATTACCAAAAGAAGCCTTCTTGATGACCTTGGCTGTCTTACCGTACAGAGTTTTTGCTATTTTATCTGTCCCCTGTACCCCTTCCTAATGGCCCTGGGGAAAAGAACCAAAGACTGCTTCTCTCGTGCCCCGCCAAAGACCCGGGGCAAAAAGCAGGACAAGGTTCACCTTCCTCTGAGCTGGAGCCACTCCTCGCTGTGCAAGCCTGCTGGGAAGCGGCAAAAGCAGGAAAACGTTAAAAAGGCTCCATCTTCATCGAGTGGTGAAAAGGCAAAAATCGTTTTGTTCGTTGCGGTGCTTGCCGTGCTAAACATTTGCAACCGGCTCCTTCTCTGTAAGTCTCTGGAGTACACGACCTACCCCATCATTGGCATTGTCCGGACGTTCAGGGTCTTTCCCGTGTCCCTGGATGCCCAGCAGGACAAAAGACAGCCGCCAAGGAGCCTGGCCAACAGTGCAGGGGTGGCCATGGGGATGGTTGGGATCTTTTCGTACATCTTCTCCCCCGAGGAAAAAGTGGAGAACATTTACTTCCTTGGGCAGGTGCTTAAGTCGGGCAAGCCTGAAGGCTTGAGGAACAACGACATGCGCAACATCATTAGACTATCTTTGCGTTTTCTTCATTACCATATGGGGAAAGGTACCGAAAAAAAAGAATCAGAAGAAGAAGTTTTTATGACCCAGATCTACAACGGAGAAAGAGCCAAGCAGGATTTTTTTCTTCCAATCAAGGAGCAGGCTGCTCGCTACTATCACGGTCTTGTTTCTCTCTATGTCAGCAACCCGAACTTTTCGGGCGTTTCGAGCTTTTCGGGCGTTTCGAGACATTCGAGCACATCAAAAACCCCGAAAGCTCTTGAAAAGCCCGATAGCAAACCCGACCACAAGCCCGAAACCACAACAGAAAAAGTTTTTCGGGAGATAGTGAATATTGGAAACGGGCCCAACCACCCGGCAGTGACACAGCTGGCATACTCGTTCATTCGCATGATTTGCACCGGAAACAATCCGAGGTACTTCCGCGCCTTTCTGGAGCGCCGAAAAATCAATGCTGCCGTCCTCCTGACCCTTTTTTCATGGACTGAAATGATTTTAGATGCTGGTCAGGTAACACTGGCCAATGTGTACGGAATTGACCATCTTTACATTCTTTACGGAGTCAACATCTTCTCCTCCCTGCTTGGGTGCGGAGTTCTGGCGTTTGCAAGGTACCCTGAGGAACGAATGCTCCAATACATCCGCCGGGACGTCATTCTTTCTGCATTTGCACTCTCTCTGACCAGAATGTTCTCTTACAAAGACGTAGATAAGAAGTACCCCATGGTAAAGATAGGCCTGCACATTGGAAAGAGGTTCTTTGCTCTGTTTACATCGATTATCTTCTTTGGACACGATTTTAACGCTGGCCATGTTTTTGGCATTGTTCTGGTGTTTATCGCGTGTCTCCTCTACCTTGACATGAATGAAGTACTTCTGTCTCGGTGGTCGTTCCAGGGCCTCCTCAAGCGGCGCTCTCTGGGTTAAGTTTTCTTTTTGTTTTGTTTTCATGCAGCACACGTTTAGGAAGGTGGTAGTCCACCCACTGGTGCTTCTTTCAGCTGTTGACCACTATGGACGCATGGACCAGCCCAGGGTGGTTGGTACTCTTCTGGGAAGGATAGAAAACGGCGTAGCTCACATCACCAATAGTTATGCCGTTCCGTTTGACGAGTTAGAAAAGAACTCTGACGTTTGGTTCTTTGACACGTCGTACAACGAAGCTATGTACAAGCTTTTCAGCAAAGTAAACACGATGGAGACCATTCTTGGGTGGTACCACACCAGCACCCATCTTCATCCGAATGACCTCCAAATAACCCAAACATTCCAGTCGTACACCAAAGACCCAATTCTAACGATCATTGACGTTGAAAACTCCCAGGAGGGCACGCCAGTCAAGTGCTACCGCCTTGAAAGAGAGAGCAGGACAAGCACGGACACTACCAAGTTCGTTTTCTCCCACGTACCTTTTGAGATAGAGGCGGAGGAGGCCGAGGAGGTTGGTGTCGAGCAACTACTTGAAGACATCAAAGACATCAACATTGGCGACCTAGGCCACAAAATAGCCAGGTCAACCTCAGCCCTCACGGAGCTAGCCAAGAGCCTGGGGCTGATCGAGGAGTACCTGGGCAGCGTAGAGGCCGGGGAGAAGGCGTACGATGCCGAAACAATGGATCTACTCCAGGAGCTGATGAACAACCTTCCCAGAAGAATCCCCCAGACCATGAGGGAGTACACCGAGACCATGGACGGGAACAGCTACCTTTGTGCAGCCGTTCGCTCAGTCGTTCTGTTAAATGACGTGGAAAGGACCAGGACCTAGCAGAATAAACCTTTTCTTGAAATTTTATGGTACGTGTTGGGGTTGGGGTTGGGGTTTGGTGCGGTACAAGGTGGGTGTGGTAGGGTGCGGTGTGGTGACATGTGGGGGTTTATTGGGTGATGGTAGGGTGATGGTAGGGTGACTGTGGGGAGTTACTCTGGGGCTGAGTTATCTGACTCTTCAGAGACAAGGTACCTCTCCCAGGGATTGGAGGACTGGGGGACTGGCTTGGGGGGTGCTTTGGCCTTGGCCTTAGCGGACTTTCCGCGCTGCTTTCTTTTCTTGCCTCGGGGATAGATTTCTTCCACGGGAGCGTCTTTTATGTGGGCAAGGAAGTTGTCAATGTCGCTGAGCCAGAGCTGCTCAATGGTTTTGTCCTTCAGGTCTGCGTACTCCTGGGACTTGGCTTTTTCTTCGTTCTGGAGCCTTTCCATTCGCTCGAGGGTAAGGGTTGATATTTGCATTGAGAGGAGGTACTCAAAGGACGCTTCTTTTTTGTGGTACGCCTTTTCCTCCATTTCCTGGAAGAGCTCACTGCTCTTTCTTTTGACAACCACCAAAATACCGTTAACCACCTCGCTGATAAAGCGAACCTTGTTCTGGAGAATGGTCATTTCGGAGAAGAGCTTTTGCAGTAGAAAATCTTTGCGCCTGATGTACGCCTGTTTCCTAATCTGGAAAAACTCTTCCATGATCTCAATCACTGTCTGGTACTTTTTGAGCTGCCCCTTGGCGTCAAAGCCAACCATGTTCCCCGTTGACACAAAGGACGCCAGCTTAAACCTTTTTTCAGCGTCGTAGTTGGCCCTAGCAACTTTGAGCTCAAAGAAGACCTTGGTGTCCGTGTTGTACTCCCGGAAGTCTTTGATACTTCCCGTTTCCAGCTGGGTCTCCAAAAAGTCTTTGTAGTTCTGGGTCCACGTTCCAATGGGCAGCTCGGTGATGTTGATCGTTTCTTTTCCCTCTTCCTCGAACTCTCCAATGGTTTTAAACCTTCCCTCTGGCAGCTGCTCTATCTCCCCAACAAAGCCCCTGTACCACGGCGCCATTGGCTCCATTGCCTCGTCCCGGATGCGCCGCTTGATGTTCTCGGCGATTTCTCTCGGGTTGTAGCAGGGAATGGACGTGCTCCACCCCGTCCCAATGCCCTCGGAGCCGTTCATAAGCACCACGGGGAGAATGGGGATGTACCTGTCAGGTTCTACTTTCATGTTGTCATCGGTCAGGTAGTTGAGCAACTGGTCGTCCTCCTCGCGAAAGAGGTACCTGGTGATCGGATCAAGCGCGGTGTAGATGTACCTGGCACTCGCTGCATCCTTTCCGCCCTGAAGACGCGTTCCAAACTGCCCAATGGGCTGGAGCAGCGGCAGGTTGTTTGACCCAACAAAGTCCTGGGCCAGGTTGACAATGGTCATGCAAAGACTCTGCTCCCCGTGGTGGTAGGCTGAGTGCTCAGCTACATACCCAGCTAGCTGGGCCACCTTAATCTCGCTGCGAAGGTTTCTCTTAAAGCAGCAGTAAAGAACCTTCCTCTGCCCCGGCTTCAGCCCGTCAATGATGCTTGGGATGGACCTGGTGTTGTCCGCCATCGAAAAGTGGATCAGCTCCTTATTGATGAAGTCGGTGATCGAAATCAGGCTGACCCGGTTGTCCAGGTGCGTCCCCGGGACAAACTCTCTTAGCCAGGTTTTTCTTGACTCGATCCTTTTCTTGCTGAACGCCAGCTCAATCCGCTCCCTGTCCTGGTCGCTGATAACGGTAAACTCTTTAACGTGGAGGTCAAGGTTTGAGAAGTACTGTTTAGCATCTTTTGCGGTGCTCGTACCCAGACCCTTGTAGTACTTGACGGACCACCCCTTCTCCCGCCCCTCCTGGGTTTCTGACCAGGACTCAAACTCCGGGATGGTGAAAAAGTCTCTGACAGTGCTCCGCTTAGACACCCGAACGATCGGGGTGATAAACTCCTGGAGGAAGCCGGCTATCTGGAGGAGCGACGGGAAGAAGTGTTCAAGCATGTTAATGATCAGCCCTTTGATGTGGCTTCCGTCGTGGTCCTGGTCCGTCATAATCATGATGTGTCCGTAGCGCAGGCTGGTGGTGTTGGCATAGTGCTTCCCGTGCTGCAGGCCCATGATTTTCTTGATGCTGTTTATCTCGGCGTTGTCCATTAGCTGCTTGTGGGAGGCCTCTCTCACGTTGAGAAGCTTTCCCCTAAGCGGGAAGACTCCATAGTTGTCGCGGCCAATGATGGAGAGCCCACTGACGGCCAGGGCCTTGGCCGAGTCTCCCTCCGTGAGAATGAGGGTGCACTGGGCTGCGTACTTGGTGCCTGCGTTGTTGGCGTCGTCAAGCTTTGGGATGCCTCTGAGCTTGGAGGTTTTGTGGCCGTCCGTTCTTTTCAGCTGCTGGCTCTGCTTGGCCCTGGCGGCGGTGGTCGCTTTCTCAACAATCCCGCTCTTCATAACCTCGGCAATGAACCTGGGGGAGAGGTCGCATTTGGACCCAAAAGAGGAGGCTTTGAGGGTGAGCGTCTCTTTGGTCTGCGAGTCAAACGACGCATTCTCAATCAGGCAGTTAAGGAAAAGGAAAATGTTTGACTTGACCTGGATCGGCCGAATCTCCAGACCCTTCTCCTTCTTTTTGGCCTGCTCAATCACCGCAGCGACTATCTGGTCGGCGACGTGCGAGACGTGCGTTCCCCCCCTCGGGGTGGAGATGCGGTTGACAAAGCTTACCTGCTGGAACTGCTCGTCCCCCAGGACAAAGGCGATCTCCCACCTCCCCTTGGTTGAGTAGGCTATTTCAACGTCCTCGGTGAAGTACAGCTGGATGTACTCCCTGAACGAGGCGATCTTGATCTCTTCCTCGTTAAAAAAGACCTTAACGGCCCCAACCGTTCCTGCCAGGTCGTAGACCCTCCTGGTCAGCAGCGAGACAAGCTCGTCGTCAAGGCGCACCATCCCAAACTTGGCCAGGTCGGGCTTAAAGGTCACTTTGGTGTACTCGACCCCTGAGCTCCGGGAAATCACCGGCTCTTCTTTGGTGAGCATGTTGTTTCGGTAGGTCTGCTTAAAGTGCTTCATTCTTTCGCGGTCGTTCGTTTCAATGGTAAACTCTGTGCTGAAAATGTTGCAGAGCTTGGCTCCGTACCCGTTCCTGCCCCCAGTTATTTTCTTTTCGGTGTCGTCGTAGTTGGAGGATGTCAGCAGGTGCCCAAAGATAAGCTCGGGAACGTAAACGTTTTCTTTAGCGTGCATAACCACAGGTATCCCCTTTCCGTCGTTGTAGACTGAAATTTCTCCTTTTTCCTGGTTAACGCCTACCTTGATGGTGGTCATGGTGGTGTCTCGGGTTTTGTTATCCGCTGCATTGACAATGATCTCGTCAAAGATTTTGTACAGCCCTGGCACGTAGGTGATCTCTTTCTTTTCTATTTTTGATGTTTCTTTGTTCCAGACGAACATCTGCCTTGTTTCTGGCTGCACTGAGCCTATGTACGTATCTGGGCGAATGAGCACGTGCTCGATCGGTGTTTTTTTCTGGTAGGTTTCCTCCACGGTTTTCTCCTTCTTCCCCATATGATTTTAAAAAGAAAAGTTTAAGAGCCTCTGAAAGTACGTTATTATATTGGCCTTAATAAAAAATTAAACAAAGCAAAAGCATTATGGAAGAGGCACCGTTCGAAGCATCGAGTGTGGGAAGAGGCGCCGAGTGGTCTGGTCTTTTCTCTCTGGGGGTATCCCTGGCCTTCCTCTACCACTGCAGCTTCTTTGGCAGCGCAGGCGCCATTGATGCCTCTCAGTGGGTGCTAACCTGTGGCATTGGCGGCCTGACTATTGTAAGCACGGCTAACGGCATAGCTTCGGGGGTCAGCAACTCGCTCTTTTTCTTTTTCTGTGCCTACTTCTTCTGTCTCCTGGGGGCCCTGGTTGTGCTGCTGAACTTTTTAACTTTGTGTTTTACCCTAACGGATAACATTGCAGTTTCAGGCACGTCTTTTATTGTCTGCTCTTGTTTTATGGTGCTTTTTTATACGGCCACCAAGGAGAGCGTCTGCGGGGGTGTTCTGAGCACCGTTGCAGCGACTGCCTTTTTTTTCGTTATTGAGCTGTTTATCATTGCGCTGGTGGTGGTTGTTCTGCTGGAGCCTGCACTGGTGGTGGCCATCGCTCTGGGGGTTTCAGGGATGGTTAGGGGCGCGTTTTCAGGCTTGCGCGGCTTGTTTGCTGTCCTCTCCTAAGGTTTTCGGGTTTTCGGGTTTTCGGGTTTTTTCGGTGCTTCGAGGTTTTCGAGGTTTTCGGGTTTTGAGGTTTCGAGGTTTCGGGCTTTCAAGACTTTTCGTCCTTGTCACGCAGGCGCTGATTGGGAAAGCGACCAATCACCTTTTGCTGGTGATTGTGATCGGTGGCATCTATATAAGAGCCGGGGTCTCCAGGGTTATGTCTTTTGGTCTCTGCGTGTTTGCCATGGTGGCCCTGGTTTTGGTGGCTGGTGGAGTCTTTTACGCCACGCAAACGCCTCCTGTCCCGGGGTCTCCGGCGGTGGCTGAGGCCCTCTGCAAGCAAGAGCGGTGCAGCGACTCTGAGGCCCTGGAAAGAGACGTTTGCGGGTACCTCTCAGCGCTTGAGGTGCCGGCAAAGGGCATTCCGTTCAGGGAGTACATGGTTGAGCGCCGGGGAAGGGAGCAGGTTGAAAGAATTGAGAAAGAAACGAACATTGCAACGGCGTTTGTCGATGGCACGGGAGAAGTTAAGGGCCCAGAGTGCACAGAAGCTCTGTTTTTGGTTCTTTCCGTCCTGCCAAAGGAAGAGATAAAGTTTAGCTACAAGTACGCTGTGGTCCTGCCACACCACCGCTTTGCAGAGCTGGACACTCTCTCCCCAGCCCTGGCCCAGGCAACGTCAATTGGGGTGCTTGCTCCTCTAATACGC
This sequence comes from Nematocida displodere, assembly GCF_001642395.1. NCBI lineage: Eukaryota > Fungi > Microsporidia > Nematocida > Nematocida displodere. The sequence goes on along the minus strand of NW_027138130.1, from coordinate 383,252 downwards.
GACAACAAAGACGGAAAGCGGGTGTGTGAGGCTGTTTACCTCGAAGGCACTTCTCTGGTAGCTCCATACATCCTTGACATTGCACACACCAAGACTCTTTCTGTTACCAACACAAAACTCCTTGACTTGACCGAGTTTACTTTTAGAAACCTTACCAATTTAATTATTCGTAACGTTAGAAGTGGCAACTTTATTTCGTGCAAGCTCCCAGTCCTTTCGTCTCTGGTGCTTGACGGGGTAAAGGACATTGATGCCACCGAGCTCTCTCTGCCCTCACTCGAAAGCCTGGCCATTGCCAACACCCAGAGCGTGGTCTGGGCTGATAAGTGGCAGTATCCGCACCTGAAAAAGTTGTCTCTTTCGGGTGTTTCTATTTCATCAACGGCTCTCACCCGGTTCCTAACGGGGAAGCAGATCAAAGAAGTTGCTCTGTCAGAAATGGAAGTGCCAGAGCTTTCAGGAACGCTTGTATCCACCCAGGCAGTCATCACCAAGCTCACGATTGCCAAAGCCTCAAACATTGCCAACCTCAAGCTGTTTATGCCTTTCCTCAAGGACCCCTCAAAAACAGAGCTGCGCATTGAACACAGTGCCTACATTCTTCCCCCAAACATCAAAAAAAGGTTCCTGGCTGTTCACATCGACAGTACTTCAGAAGAGGTAACACCTAGTTCAATTGAATAAATGAAGCTCTGATATTGGTGCGGGTGGTGCGGGTGGTGCGGTGATACAGTGCGGTACAGTCTGATACAGTGCGGTACAGTGCGGTGCGGCTAGTTTGGGTGCAACAAAACGAGGGGTTAGCTTAACCCCGAACACAATTTACCAAAAACGGAATGTAAAATAAAATAAGGAGGTTTCCTATAAATACTGAACTTGCTCTTAAAAACTTTTATGCAAGCGAGCCCACATCGAATAAATGGAATCTCGCCATTCCAAGCAACTTTCCCCATGATAGGATCCATTATGGGCGCAGGAGTGCTCAACCTTCCAACATCGGTAGAAAAATCAGGCTATCTCCTTTCCGGACCAATTCTACTGACCATTGCAGCTATGAGCGCATTTACGCTTTTCCAGTTGGTCCACTGTGCACAGAAGCTAAACAAAACAAACCCTACCTACTTTGACGTATGCAAAACAGCCCACCCACTTCTTGGGTACGCTGCAGAGGCATGCATTGGCGTCCAAGGCCTTGGATGCTGCCTGGTCTACTTCCTGATCCTTAAATCCTGGATAGCTAAGCTCCTTGGCATTGAGGGGCAGTTGGAAGGAAGCTTTGCCATGAACGTCGCTTTTACAGTGGGTCTAATGATTCTGCCCATGCTTATGGCTGGACAGAAAGACCTAAAGAACCTTTCTTTTGCCTCAGTGCTTGGAACTGTTTCTGTGCTGTACCTTTCCGTGGTGGTAATGGGCTGTGGTGCACTCTCCATAATCTTTGGCGAACCAGGCACCACCGAAGCTTCCCAGCTCATTAAAATGAACACCAACCCCTCAGTTGTTTTCACAGCTGCTTTTGAGTACATCTTTGCTCTTGGGTGCCAGCAAAACATGGTCCGTGTGTTCTCTATGCTGGAAGAACAGACCGTTATGAACGGTGTTAAGGTCGGCGTTGGAGCCGTTTCAGTGGCCACTATTGTTTTCTTCCTTGTCTCTAACGGTGGATACATTGCTGGAGGAAACGGCCAGAACACAAGCATTCTGGACATACTGGAAGACAAAAGCAGACCTTTTTACGGGATGGTTGCTGAAAAGTTTGGAGATAAGTTTTTCTACCTGATAACACTTGCCAAGGTAGGAATGATTATCGTTCTCTTTGCAGGATACTCCCTTCAGATGCACCCTGCCAGAGACTCCATTCTGACCTTCCTAAGGATTCCGTTCAAGAAACAAGTCGATAGAAACCTGCGCCGAGTGGAAGTATTAACGACTACCGCTGTGTCCGTTATTATTTGCTTGTGTGGTATTGACCCAGTACCTTACAAGTATGTTATGAACCTAATTGCCGTAACTGCATCGTGCTACATCATGTACCTCCTCCCAAGCATTTCCTACCTTGCATCTACCAAGAAGACTTCTCTGTTTACGTTTATTTCCCTTGCCATCCTTGCCTCAAGTCTTGCCATCAGTGGAATAGGCCTATACCGCATCCTGGGTTAACGTACCACCGCAATACCGTACTATCCTAATACCGTACCACCGCAATACCGTACTACCCTAATACCGTACTATTGCAATGCCGTACGATCCCAATAAATGAGACTGTTTCGGTGCTTTCGGGTTTTCGGGTTTTCGGGTTTTCGGTGTACCTGGGCATGGGCATGGGCATGGGCCTAGGACTGTAGGTGTCCTTCAATGGAGTGGGCGCCTAGGCCGAGGTCGCTGCCTGAGGGGTGCTCGGTAACGTCGAGGGACTCAAAGTAGGTCTTTAGCGCCTCAGCGTGCTTGAGAATGCTTTGGACGTCGCTGGCTGCCGGCTCTTGCTCTGAGAGCCGCTGAAAGACCTGGGCAATCGAGGCAGTCATGCTTTTGAGCGCCTGTGCTGCTCCGCTTGAGTCCTTGCACATTTTTAAAAAGGAATAAACCCGTTCTTAGCTGCCTCAATGCGCCCAGCGTCCCAGTTAAAGAGGTAGTAGTTAAGAGCGCCATCGCCCCGCAAGAACCCAAGGCTTTCCAGGGCCTTGGGCGTGTTCTCCCCCAGAGCCAGCGCATTGAGAACGTTGCAATCGCTGTTTTTCTCAAGGTACTTGATTAGCGAGCCAATGATGCGTTCGTAGCTACTTGAGGCGTGGTAGCATATGTAGACCGTTTTGATAATGTCAATGACATCAAAAGCTACCCCAGTATCAAGAAAGAAGAAAGAAACAAACTCAGTCACCTCCTCATCAACTAAACAGTCAACAATGCCCTCCCGCGGTGAAAGGTAGTAAAGCAGCTGCTCATCAGTGAAGACAATCTCCATCTCCATGGTGGCATACTTCTTGCGGTAAAGCGCCATAACTTTAGGCATCTCCTCAGCTAAAACCCTTCTAAGCCTGGTTGTCCCCTGAAGAGGCTTGGTGGGGTGGGTGAGGTCCTGGGGCATGCAAAAGCCCTGCTCCACCAAGTGCTCGCCATTGATGATGCGGTGGTAGTAGGAAATGCTCATGTAAACAAAAGGGAGCGATATCCCGCCAGTAAAAACAGCTTTGTAGATGCCTTTCTCGTTAACCCGCCTGGTTACTTCAGTAATAAGCAAAGGTGCCAGTCTCTGGTTGCGGTACTCCTTCTTCAGGCAGAGAAAGTTAACTGTAGCCGTGTCTGGGGCACTGCTGCCAATGCGGACTCTAAGCGCCGAAGCTGAAATAAAGCCAATCAGCTCTTCTCGCGCGTACAGCCCAACGTTCCACTCGGGAAAGGTCCCAGGTGCCAGAGTTTGCCACAAAAGGAAGCCTTTGCTGTACTGCATGCGAAAGGTTGAGGAGGAGTCTTCAACGTAGTTCTCTGAGATGAGGTGGTAGACTGCATCTATTTCCAGGGGTATGTCAACGTGTCGGATGGTTATGCCTTCGGGAAGGACTGGTGCTGGCCTTGTTTCAGGCCTTGTTTCAGGCTTTGGTACCGGCTCAGGTCTTTCTGGGTGCTTTCTTGGTACAGCTACTGGCTGTGTTGCCCAGAAGGGGTGGGTCTTTCTTTCCTCAGTCATTTATTTGCAAAAAAGAAAGAGCACTCATGGAAGATACTACCCCACCAAAAGAATCACAAGGACCACAAACACCTGGGCTCAAGGTGTCCCAAAAGAAGAGAGATGAAGACATTAGCAAACACCTGGGCTCTTGGATCTGTTCAGAGGTTGAGGAGCTCAAGCACAAGATTAACCAGATTGATGCCCCAGCCACCCCCTAAGGCAACGCAACAGGGCTTGACCCAGCGCAACAGGGCCAGACCAGACACAACCAGTCCAGACACAACCCGAACAGCCCGTCACAATAAAATCTCTGCTTTTTTCACAAGAAAATGACCACTAGCAAAGAAGACGCCATCCCAGAAACCACAGCTAGAAGTGTTTGCCCCGTTGTTTCAGAGAGCGTCTCTCTTTTTAGCTCTTCTCTTCCACTTTCTCTTGTTGAGAGGTTCTCTAGACAGATGATTGTTGGCTCTGTTGGTGTCTCGGGGCAGAAGAAGCTTCTGGCAACGAGGGTCCTGGTGGTTGGCTGTGGAGGTCTTGGTGGACCAACGCTCCTCTACCTCAACGCAATGGGCTTTGGTGGCCTAGGCATCTCAGATAGTGATACCGTTGAAGATAGCAACTTAAACAGGCAAATACTCTTCACTGAGGGGATGGTTGGCCGGAGCAAAGTTGACTCGGCGGTAGAAACCCTTTCGTCGCTTAACTCCTCCACCGAGTTCTTCAAGCACCCAGCGATAACCAAAGAAAACCTTTGGCCCATTGGTGCCTCGTACGACCTTATTGTTGACTGTGCCGATAGCAGAGCGCTCAGGTACCTTCTTAGCGACTATTCTTCCGTGAGAGGCATTCCTTTCATCTGTGGATCTTCGCTTCGGTGGGAGGGGTCTGTCTACCACCTGCACAACTATTGCTACCGGTGCATCTACCCCAAGGCCTCAAGCGGAAAGCTTGACACGTGTGCTAGTGCCGGGATTATTGGAAGTGTTTGTGGGGTGGTAGGTTCAGCAATGGCTACAGAGGTCCTCAAGTCTGTGCTTGGTCTATCAACGGACAGTTACCTGGTCCAGATAAACGCCCTGAAGAACGAGTGGATGAAAGTATCCCTTGGAGCCAAAGCTCTCTGCTGGGTGTGTACGTCCAAGCAAACACGGACCAAAGGGGAGATGCAGGCCCAGATAGTCATGGGTGAGGACGTCTATCTACCGCCCACCATCCTATCCACCACCCCAACAGCCACCCCAACCACCCGAATAGCCACCCCGAAACACAGCACCCCAACAGCCACCCCGAAACACAGCACACAAGGGGTAGCGGTGTGTAGCGGGGCGGGTGAAGGACTGCCAGGCAACACAGTTACTTGGGCGACAATTTTGGCAGAGCCTGGTAAGTACCTTTTGGTTGACATTCGGTCAAAGGCAGAAGCCTCGATTCTTTCGGTTTCTTCAGCTATCTCTCTGCCCCTTTCAGAGATTATTGACCACCACCAAAAAGCCTTGGTGCGTCTTCATAAGAAGGCTAAACAGAGAACCATTGCTCTTTTCTGCAGGAACGGAACCACCTCGCTTAAGTTTGCACCTCTGCTTAAAGCTGTCAACGTTTTTGGCGGTGTTTCAGGGTACCTCGCGGGGTCTCATGGCTAGGACCGGGCTAGGAGCACACACAGCCACAGTAGGGGTGCCTAGTTTATTGTTTTTAGCTCTTTGGTGGTTTTCATAATAAAGTTGCAGTAAGTTACTACCGTATGGGCACTCTTCATTAGACTAGTTGGCAGATCGTCTTTAAGAACGAGAGTAATTTGGCCATTGGATTCAGTAACTGACATGCCTTTGATGGGAACTGAAGAGAGCGCACTTAAAAAGACCTCTGCATCCCCACCAAGCGGAAAAGTAGCTTCTAGGCGGCAGCTTCCTTCTTCCATCGAATTTTTTAATAATTCATGAACTATCTGCTGGCAACAACCACCCCGGACGAGCTCAGAGGTCGAATGGTCCTGGTGAATGAGTACCTGGGAGCCTCAGCTGACGCTCTTCTCTCAGAGTTCCTCTCCCACTACAAAAAACACGCTCTCATCTCTTACTACAAGCGAGCTGAGGAGTATCCAACGGCAACAGCCGTTTCCCTGCTTTCAGAGGGCCTTGAAAAAGAGGTGGAGGAGGCCCTGGCCAACCCCGGGGACCTGCTCATTATTGACGGATGGAACCTTCAGAGCAGAGACCTTCCACCACCCGCCCAGGCCACAGTCCTCCTGATAAACAGATCGGTGACCAAGCCAGAGTACGCCTCAATGTACCAAGCTTTTGCAGTTATTTCGCTAAAACAGCTAAAAACCCAGGCTTTGCGCTTTACAGGCAGTGCATGTATCCAGATAAGAGAAAAGTCCGTGGAGGTAGAGCTGCTTTTTCGAGAAGGTACTGGAACGTACACCCCCACCCAGACACCACCGGCCAGTGCTGCCACCTAAGCACACCATCACTTACACGTAGACAGACACCCATAAATTGAATTTTTTGGTTTTTAGAATATGCAGACAGAAAACTTCCTGTCTCTCAGTCGAGACAATGAAAACATGACGGGAGAGATACACATGGTCAGTGGACCAGTGGTGGTGGCATCAAACATGTTGGGATGCTCCATGTACGAACTAACCAAAGTGGGAAAAGACGGGCTTATGGGAGAAGTCATTAAGATAGAGGCGGATAAAGTAACCATCCAGGTCTATGAAGAAACCACCGGGCTGGGGGTTGGTGACCCGGTTGTTCGAATGGGCCATCCTCTCTGCGTGGAGCTGGGTCCAGGGCTGCTTGACAACATCTTTGACGGGGTTCAAAGGCCTTTGCGGGAAATCTATGCCGCTACTAAGAGCATCTACATCCCGAACGGTGTCTCCACCCCCTCCCTTGACCGGGAAAAAAAGTGGCTCTTCAGGCCCGAGGTCTCCGTGGGAGCCGTTCTCAAAGAGGGGGACATCTTTGGACGAGTGCGAGAGAACACACTTGTTGAGATAAAGCTCCTTCTTACCCCTGGCCATGCAGGAACTGTCACAAAAATCCTTGGCGAGGGGGAGTACACGGTGGAAGAGATCCTTTTGGAGGTATCTGAGAAAGCAGGCACGTGGACAGAGAAAATGTACCAGGTGTGGCCCGTGAGAACCCCAAGACCGGTCAGACAGAAGCTTTCGGCCATCAACCCCCTTTTCACGGGGCAGAGAATGCTTGATGCAATGTTTCCGTGCGTCCAGGGGGGCACCACCGCAGTTCCAGGAGCTTTTGGGTGTGGAAAAACCGTTATTTCACAATCTCTCTCCAAATACTCCAATTCCGACGTTATCGTTTACGTGGGCTGTGGAGAAAGAGGCAACGAAATGAGCGAGGTGCTTGAGGAGTTTCCCACGCTTAAAACCCTTATGAACGGGGTGGAAGAGTCGATCATGAAAAGAACCGTTCTGGTGGCGAACACCTCAAACATGCCCGTCGCTGCGAGGGAGGCCTCTATTTACACTGGAATCACGATTGCTGAGTACTTCAGGGACCAGGGGTACAACGTCTCAATGATGGCAGACTCAACGTCGAGGTGGGCCGAGGCGCTAAGAGAAATAAGCGGAAGGCTGGCGGAAATGCCGGCAGACAGTGGGTACCCAGCCTACCTGGGGGCGCGCCTGGCCTTTTTCTATGAGCGCGCCGGTTATGTTGAGTGCCTTGGGTCAGAGTCGGGGCGCAAGGGCAGTGTAACGGTCGTTGGCGCAGTTTCTCCACCGGGAGGCGACTTCTCAGACCCCGTGACAGCAGCTACCCTGAGCATTGTTCAGGTTTTCTGGGGGCTAGATAAGAAGCTCGCCCAAAGAAAGCACTTTCCAAGCGTTAACTGGAACCTAAGCTACTCCAAGTACTTGGACGCCCTGGCAGTGTTCTACAACGAGATGGACCCGGAGTACGTCAAGTGCATGGGGACGATTAAGGAGATCCTCCAGAAGGAGGAAAGTCTTAGCGAAATTGTCCAGCTAGTTGGGAAGGGGTCGTTAGGCGAGCTTGAAAAGCTTTCTTTAGATGCAGCCAGGCTTATCAGAGAAGACTTTTTACAGCAAAACGGTATTTCCGTTTACGACAGGTACTGCCCCTTCTACAAAACCGTCCAAATGGCTAAGAACATCACTTCGTACCACGACAAGTGCAAGGACCTGATTGAGACCCGCGTGGTAGCTTCCTGGGACATTTTAAGAAACGACACCAAGGAGCTCTACCATAAACTAACCCGGATGAAGTTTGAAGACCCCTCCCAGGGCGAAGCCGTCATTATGCAGAAGCTTAAGAGCCTAGAGGCTGAAATCTACTCAACCGTTAGGATTATGACGGAGTAGGCCCTGGCCTGGGTCCGCGATGTTTGCGATGTTTGCGATCGCTGGCAATAAACTTAGGAAAACCATTGGTTGGCCGTTAGGTTTTTTATTGGCTGTATAAATTACGGTTATTCTATTGGCTATATTAAATTTATATTTTATTAGCTACGTAATTAAGGAGGCAATGGGAGAGATAGCAAACACAAGCGAAAAAAAGAAGCTCTTCTACATCCTGGGAGCTTTTCTCCTGTTCTTGGTTGCGCTAATCGCAATAGGTATCTACATACCTGATGATGATGACACCATCGTGGTTACTGGAGAAGGTGCAGCCCAGGCAGCTAAAAAGAAGAAAGATGGTAAAGAAAAGAAAAAAAAGCAGGATCTTAAGATGCCCACGGTTGACATCTTTCAACTTGGAGGGTGGGGCGCTGCTATGTCTGGCTCCAACGAATTTTTAAGAACGCCTATTCCACCCACAAAAGTTGATAACCTCGACAAACACATTGGTGTCTTGGCGAATGTTTCCTGCAAAGACCTAACCAAGGCACTAATTAGACCAGTGCTTGAGGGGTATGCGATCCGCTACATGCTCCTACAACAGGATTACGAGACTAAGCTTGCTTCTCTTAACATAACTGTATCTGGGATTACTGAAGACAAGCCGGCCAAGAACAGGGAGAATGCCAAAAAGATTGTTACCTGGCTCCTTACCAAGCACAGCCCTGACAACATCGACTTGATAACGAACCTTCTCATTAAAACCCACAACCGGCTTGTCAAACACAACCTTCCAACTGAAACTCCCACTGATCCAGCCCTGAAAGACGCCCACATCAAGAAGGTCAAAAGACACGAGCTAAACAAGAACATTTTTGACCTTATGTCAAACCTTCTCTTTCTTCTGGCAACCACGCCATACAGCGCAACCCACCTGGGCATTGTTGCTGTTGGTGCCAAAACATTGACAACCTGTCTTAATGATTTTGACAGAATGCTGGGAAGCATTTACATTGAGGACGACAACATAGGGTATGTGGCAGTTGGGGCACCTAAGCCTGCTCCCCTCACGCCAAAAAAGATGCTGAAACTTGTAACGCTAAGAAAGAGCATCCTTCCAGCCAACCTTCTTCAAGAAGAGCAGGGTCTTTGCACAATGACTATCTTGTTTTTACAAATAGTTTACACCATCACTGGAACGATTGAGCCGTGCTACACCAATGTGGTTGAGTACATCAGAAAGTCTACAGTCGCCAACCTAGGAGTGTTTAAGGGTAAGCCAACCGACAACTACCCATATTTCAAGTTCTTCTTTGAAATACCTGCTTTTTTCTTCTCACCCGATACAAATAACGGCTATACTGCATACATTCATAAATGTATCAGCAACCTCACTGGCTATCGGTGGAAGGACCAGCCTAAACCGTACACTGTACAAGAACAACTTGCCACGAGCTTAAAAAAGATCACCTGGCTGGCGAAGGTGCTTGATGCAGGCGTGGGGCTGCTGCTTTTTGAGACGCACATACTCTTGTCTCAACAAATAGATAGAGAGGCCATTGAGGGCGCTGGGAGGTGTTTCATGCGGCAGTGCGAGCTTCAGCTCACTAGCACCCCTTCGTACATCAGCATACCCAACACTATGATTGCGATGCTGAGTTTTGATTCGGATATGTTCAGAGGTATCGATGGCAACAAAACAGGCTCCAAGGTGATTTACGCCCACCGCCGCCCTAATAACAACCAGGGAAAGCTGCTAACAGCTGTGCCAACAAAAACAGACAGTAAGGCATTTGTCGAAGCACTCACCGCCCACCAGAACACGTTTCTCCGGGTTCGTCAAGGATTAGATGGTGCAACACCCGGCAGTTAAAGCGGAAGGCTTAGAGCTACTGCGGCAAATAAACAACCAGGCCAGCAAGTACGGCTTTGTATTTAACAACCATTCGTCTGGAAGGGGGTCTGGCTAGAAGAGCGGTGGAAAGAAGGTCGCCGCTCTGGGTCTGGTAGAGGTGGCTGCTTAGTTGGGTGCTCTTCTCCAGAGACACAACTACCTCACAGGTGGTCATGACTGAGGAAATACCCTCTTTGCCCGGAGAGTGCTTCTTGCCTGCCAGCGCTTGTGCTATATCGAAGGCGTTCATAAAAATTACCAAAAAGGCATCCAGCCAATATACATCTGTGCCAGGTTTTCAGCAGCTGTCGACTCCCAAAAGATTCTTCTGCCCTCTTCATCTGCGGCCTCCTCCAGAGGCACCTTTTGCTCGATGTGTCCCAGGGCATTGGCGAGGGTTAGTCTTCTGTATGCAGCGCTCCCAAAGAAGAGGGCAAAGATGCTGTCAATGGTGTAGAAAGAGCCTCTGTAGGCCCGGAAGGCTTCTTTGAGCGCAATCAGGAAGTGTTCTTCAACACAGGGTCCTATGGCCGTGGTAATCATTGGGGTGAGCCGGGTGGGCACTCTTTCCTGGTGGTGCTTTCTTGTTTGGAGGGTGTCCAGGGCATCGGTGTAGTCAATGTGCATTGCCAGCGAGGAGGAAAAGAGCAGCAGAATGTTGCCGGGGTGTCTGTCCCCCAGGCCAATGAGGTAGGCTGCGGCACTGGAGTAGAGGTAGGTGGAGGTAAAGGTGTCCATGCGCGCGAAGTGGGCTGGTATGCTTTGGCTGTACTTAGCGATCCAGTCCTTTATCTCCCTGGCCGGGTGGTTGGCTGCTTTCTGGTAGACTTCAAGCTTTTCAAGCTCTCGCAGGGAGTTATAGTCTTGGCAGAGGTAGCTAATGGCGTCTCGCTCCTTTTTGGAGATGCTTGCGGGCCTGGCGCCTAGCTCTGCCTCTCTGTCTTCGCGGATTTCCAGGATGGCTTCTTTCAGGGAGAGGCTTTCTTCAATGTACCCCGAGATAGCTACGCCCGTTGACAGAATCTCGTGCGTGGTGGTGTGTGGGGCGTTCAGCGAAGCCAGACACTGTGAGATTGCTCTTTCCATTGCGATGTCTTTCTCTTTCTTTATGAGGTAGTGGTGGGTGGTCCCGCCTTCGCTGTGGAGGGAGAGCTTTCTTGGCCTCTGGGCCGAGGGTATGACTGGAACGCTGCAGCTGATGGAAGAAACTCTTTGGGCGCTCCCGGGAAGAAGCATGCCGGCAATGGCGGTGGCTGCTGCTTTGGAGAGCTCGAGGGCTTTGGGGAGCGGGGGGAAGGCGGTGAATATCTTGTTGATCTTATTCAGAAAAAGTGTTTCCCAGACCTGGCACTTTTTTTTGGTGGCAGCAAGCTCAAGTAAGCTTCTAACTATTTCCAGCGCTTCTGCCTCGTTAGGGCACTCGGTGCGGTGTTTAAGCACGAATGCAAAGCCGGTGAGAATCTGGCAAAATCGGTGGATGTTTCTCTGGGTAAGCGAGGGAACGCCTTCCTGCGACTGCAGCGAGTGGGCCAGGCTCTCGGAGGGCTGGAGGGTCCTGCCCCTTTTTTCCGTTTCCTTGAAGCGCTTTAGCTCCTGGAGCAGGCGCTCGTTTGGCGTCTCTGCTAGCTCGTTTACCATTTCAATAAACTGGACGTGCCTGATAAAACCGTTGTTTTTTTCAAGCTTTCCAAATGGGTGGTCTGGGCCCTGCCCCGGTGTCTGCTCTGATGCCGGTGTGAAGTGTGCCCACATTGAAGATACTTTCTCTGCATGGTGTTCGTAGAGCTTGTCTACCAAGTCTAGGTACGGCTGGAAGAATCGGAGCGCTGGCTGCACCAGGAACACTTCGTGGAGGAACGGCATCCACAGGGCAGGGTCTGTCTCCTCAACAAAGCTCCTGGCATCACTAGCAAACTCCCTGTCTTTCAGATGCGACTCGGTGCTCTGAAGAATCGCCAGGAACAGAAGCGGGTCCTCCCGGTGTGCCCGAACCCTGGACATCTCCTTTAAACCCTCAAGCTTCTTTTTAGCCGGCGCTGCTCGGTGGAAGAGGCCTCCGCTCCACTTTCTGAGCGTTTTGGCCTGCTCGCAGACCGAGCTAATGAACGGGTGCCTGTCCGCGTCTTTTCTGAACAGCTGGGCGCACCGCTCCTCTAGCTCTTTCCTGGTGCCCAAAGTCCTGGCAAAGTGGGCCACCGCGGCCTCGGCCATTCTCTGCTTCCCCCCACTTGATACTTCCAGCGCGATGGTGCCCCGCGCCAGTGGCAGGTCGTCGTTGCTGAGAGCTACCTGAAAAATTGACGCAAACACCCCCTTGCTGGGGAGCTGCCCCCCGGCCCTGTTGCTGTACTGCAGCGTGTTGGCAAGTATTTCGTTGCGTATTTGTGTCATAAACTGCTCTTTTTTGGCGCTTTGGTACCCGTTCAGTGTGCTGAATATCCGCAGGGACTCGGGCGTTGCTGCGCCGTAGAGCGAGCCGGCAACTCTTTCCTTGGCCTCTCTTATCGCTGCTAGACACCCGTGCTCGCTTGTGCTTTTGTAGATTTCTTTGAGAAGAAAGTCTGTGGGGGTGTCCCAGGATGAAAGGGTGCTCTGAGCGGCCTCAATGATCCTCTGCATAGCTCCACTGCCCTGCTCTCCCATGAGGGTGTCTGTTTCCTCCCCAAACGCTCTGATGGCCCCAACGGTTTCCACCCCCTTCCTCCTGGCCCCAAAAACGGACAAGTCCGTTCCTGAAAACCTTCCTGAGAGCTCCAGCCCCAGCGTCTCCAGAGGCTCGGCCAGCAGAGAGTCGGCTGGAAGAAGCTGGGTCTTTAAATGCCGGAGAAATACCCGCGTTTCTTCAACGCTTCCGTACTGCAGGGAGGCATAGAGAAAGCCCAGCTTTTCTTGGTCCGTGGCCAGTCTTCGGTGCCTGTACCCAACCTGCGGGCTCAGGAAGGCACAAATCGTCTTGTTTTCCGGGGACCCCTCAAGTGAGTGGACTAGAAGGTACTCCAATGCCCTGGTGAGGGCGTAAATGCTTTTCTGGGCGTGTTCTGAGCGCTTGATGATTCTCTCAATTCCGCCAATCACCATGTTTTTCAGGGGCGTCGATAGCCCCTCAATGCCTGCAAGAAGCGCCAAAGGGAACATCTCCGAAAGAACCTCTATGCTCCCGTCGCAGACGCCCGCGAACGCGCTAATGACTGGGCATGGCGACTCTTTGACAAAAAAGACCATCACCTGCTTCACAAACGTGGTTTTTGTGTCTCCTCCATACATGTAGCTGCAATGCTCTTTCACCAGCTCCGTGTACTCTGCCCGCACTCTTACCTCGTTTTCAGGCACGAACACCGTAAGGGCGCTGGTGATCCGCAGCGGCTGGCAATTCCGGCCCATTTTTGTCTCTATCACGTCCCAGAGCGTGTACGGCTCTGGGACGTGGGTGGATGAGCTTAGGAACAGAGAGAGCCGCTTGAAGTGTGTTCCTTTTTTCCCGGGTGTAAAGCTGTCTATTGCTTTGATCACCGAGACCGTGCTGATGTGTGTGGCTGTAAACAGCTCGTAAACCTTCTCCATCAGCCGATTCGGGATGCCTTCTGCCCCAAGCTTCTTCAGAACCAGGCTAACTGTGCTCGGCCCTGGCTCTTGGTACATCCGGTTCTCAAGTATTTTCAGCTTCAGATAGATGGCATGTTCTGCCTCCCCGAGTCTTTCCTGGCTGCTATAAAGCGCGTCTACTGCATCAAGCAGCGCTGAAACCTCTCCAAGCGTCCTGCTCTCCTTGAGGAGCTTCCCTACCAACTGCAGCGCGTCTTTTGTCAGCACAAGGCTCCCTGGGGTCACTATTTGGAGTATTCGCGCGTACACCGATCCGGCCACATCAAGCGTGCTCGAAAGAACCGAAAACGCCTCTGGCGTGGCTTCCTCCACCTTGCCAAGAATGTATCCCACCACCGCTCTTTTTGTCTGGTAGCTGGCCTTGCTGTTCTTGGTGCCCTGGGAGAGGGCCCCAAGTAGTGCGTTGAGGTGCACAGACGCGCTGTGGTTGCTAACGACCTCTAGAATGTACGACAGTGTCTGGTTGGCCACCCTGGGCGTTTGCAGCGCCAGATCGGCGCCTATGTCCTCCAGAATCTCCCTGCACGCCATAACAACCATCTTTACCGAGGTGCTGGTGCTTATGTAGTCTAGCGCCCTGGCTGTACCGCCCCCCAGAACAAGCTGCTGGGCGCGCGGCAGGGTCGTCCCAGCCCGAACCATCTCCAGTAAATCTGGCAGCGCTGCTGAGAGGGCACGCTCCCGATAGATCCAGAGAATAAAAGACGCTCCTGTGGTTTGGGCGTATATCTGCCTAAGACTCTGCGCCACCTCGGGAGTGCTTTCTGGTAGCTTGCCTATCAGAAACCCGAGCGTTTTAAAGACGTAGCTGTAATCAACCATCTCCCGCCTCTGCACCCGCAAACCCATCTCCCCAAGTATTTCCATAGTACTGGCCCGCGTTTCCTCATAAAATGTGGTAACTCCATAAAAAACTGAACAGGTTCCATTTGCAAAATGGCTGGCTGTTCTAATGTAATGGAGCCCCTCCCGAAACGCCTCCAGAGCTAGCTCGGGCACATTTGCAAGCCTAAGGATGTGGTAGGCGTACCTGCTCACTGCAGGCATTTCTCTGAGCAGGGCGCTGGGTAGATAGACCCCTTTCTGTGCGCTCAGCAGCCTAACGACCAAACGCAAAAATCGCTCATCACCCCTTGCCCGCTCAAAAAAGACCTCTACAAGTGAGATAAGACCTTCCCCATCAAAAACAAAGACACCTGAAAAGCACCGCTCGGCAACGTCTGCAAACGGAGCGGTCCTGCAGATCCCAAGCATTTTCGCCCTGAGCGCTGCAGACTCTTCCTCTGACAGGCACCTTTTGTCCAGCAGCCCAAAGTACTCGCACTGCTGCCCCCGGACGCGCTTGCACTCCAGGCCCCGGAGGACCCAAAGCCCCAAGTCGCTGCACTCTCGATCTGTTCCATACCTTTTTTTCAGGGCCTGGAGTGCTCCAACACTTTTCCCAGTCCTGTCCCGGGCAAGGGCCCCAAGGACCCTCCCCACCTGCTCCGGCACAAGCACCTGCCCCCCCGGCGCCTCAACAATCGTCTGGAGCATTTCCATCGACTCCGTGCACACCGCCTGGCTTTTGAGAAAAGAAGCAACCCCAACTGATGCTATCTCTGCAAATTTTGGTGTGCTTTTGGCCACCTCAAGAATAACCGACATACTGGCAAATAGGTGCGCATGCACCGTGGTTCCTGCAACTATCCCCCCAATTCCTGCACTTACCTCTTCCAGACCAACACCCTCCTGCCCCACCAGGTACAGCAGCCCATACACCAGCACGTACACCCCCTGTGCAACCGTTTTCGACCTTGAACTTTTTTTCAGGGCCTGGTGCAGGGTCTTTCCTCCAATCTGCCCCAGGACCATGCACACCTTTGGCGACAGCCCTTCATGCCGCGCCGTCTGCGCCAGGTACGCGGCACTCCGGAGCAGAGACCCTGAGTCTTCCCGCCCCGTCTGTGAAAAGAGAAGGCTCCCAACCTCCCTGGCCGGAAGAAGCACCAGGAGCGCCCCAATGACCTCCACCGCCTTCAGAGAAGCGGTATGCCTGTGCATCTGAAAAAGCGGGGAAAAGACCTCGGTATAAACAACCCCCTCTCTATGCGAGGCAACAATGCACTGCCCGATCACGTCAAGGGACAGCGCATTGGTCGAGTACATCTGTTTTTTCATCTCCCGCGGAAACCTGTTTGTGTCCCTGATAATGTGCGAGAGGGTTCTGGCAATAAGCACAGAACACGGCACGCCTGCACACTGCCCTGTGCCGCAGTACTCAGCGTGCATGGCTTCGATAAAGCTCTGAAATACGGCGTAGTACTTTCTAACCACCTCTCCCGACGTCTTCAGACACTCAGCCAGCGTCCTCCGCAGAAACCTTCCATCCTCGGTTTTGTCTGAGTCCTTAATAAGGCTGAGCACCATCCAGAGCTCGTCCCTTGAAGAGTACTCTATTTCTGAAGTCAGCTCGGCAAGCAAAAAGCTTTTTTCTTCTTCCTGAGCCACCTCCTCAATGCTAAGAAGTGTTTTTCTAATGGCTGCAGATTTAGCGCATTCACACATAGCCTATTTAATTGAACAAGTGTAAATTTTTTATGTCTGAAAAAAGAGCGCCGACACTCGCTAGAAACACCAAACGCGCTGCAGCACCTTCAGAAGAACTTTCCAAAAGCTTCAGAGTAATCGCAACCAACGTCCCCTTCAACATTGAAGAAAAAGACATTCTCAACTTTTTTTCCGGGGCACACTCCATTGAAAGACACACCAAAAACGGCGTTCTCACCGGCGCAGTCTTTGTCCAGTGCAAGAACATCACCGACGTCAACAGATTCATCAAAACCCACAACGGCAAAGAGCTTGAGGGAAGAGTGATAGGCGTCTCATACCTTGAAGACCGCGAAGTCTTCAAAGCCAAGAAAAAGCAGGCCAACGACGACGAAAACGAGCGAGGCCGAAAAAGAAGACAGGAGTACGAGGGAGAGAGCAAAAAGCGCACCATGCCCGATGGCGAAGAAGAAAGAACCATTTTCATCACCAACCTTTCCTTCAAGGAGGGAGACGCCGAGCTGACTGAAAAGTTCTCCCAGTACGGAGAGGTTGAGCAGTGCACCATCGTCTCAAACAAAGAAACAGGTATTTCCACCGGAAGAGCCTTCATTCTCTTCAAAGACCCGGCCAGCTGCAAACTCGCCCTAAAAGACCAGGTCATCCTTAACAACCGGGTGCTGGTGGTTCTGAAGTACGTCTCCCCAGACACCCTCAGAAAGAGAGAAAGTGACGCCGACAGTAAAACCAAGCAAAGAGAAAAAACCATCAAGGACCGAAAAGAGGGCAAAATAGAGCAAAGAGACCCCGACCAAAAAAGCACCTGCAGACTCCACCTCTCACACATGGACAAGAAGCTCAACCGGCGAACAGCCTCCAAGGCCATTGAGGAGTACTTCCTCAAGAACCTGGACAAGAAGGTCAAGCTGAGAGGCGTCAACATTACCAGCGACAAGACCAAGAAGAACCCTGGCTACGGCTTTGTCACCTTCAAGTTCCCAGAGGACGCCCAAACCTTCCTGGAGCACCAAAAGCTCCTCACCAAAGGCCTGGGCTGGAGAATGACCGCTGAGTATGCAATGGAGAGCAAAGAGTTCCTTGAGAAAGGTATTAAGAAGAAACCTTCCAAGGCCGACAGGCTTGCCAAGAAGGCAGCAAAATAAACTAGCTACCAACTACCACTACTGGCCAGGGACCTAGGCCTGGATTGTTTATTGTTCCACTGTCTGTCACTGTTTGACACGGTCTGTCACTGTTCGACACTGTGCAGCACACTACAACCGACTGAGCTCTTCTTCCGTACGTGTAAGAATGCGTGCCAAACTTTCTAAGGCTGCTTCCGTCTCTGATAACCGGTCGTTGATGTTTCGGTGGATGTAGATGGCGTCTTCTCCCTGGGGAACGTGTTCTCTTTCTGCTTTGATGCTTTTGATTTCTTCCTCGTACATTTGCATCTCTTTCTTCACCCGGAGAATGGCACTCTCTTTCCTTTGCTGGTCTCTCTCCATAAAAAGAAACTTAGCCATAGACATTTTTATTGGGTTCACGGTATGTCACGGTATGTCACGGTATGTCACGGTACAGCACAGCACGTCACGGTATGTCACGGTACAGCACAACACACCATGCCACAGCACAGTACGCCTAGTTATAGGTCAGGTATCTTGGGGTTGATGAGAACTTAGCATTGCCTCTGATGACTTTATCCACGGCATTGTGGAAGTCTTGCTCGGTGATAACCTTTCTTCTTTCTCGGATCGCAAACATTCCTGCTTCTGTGCAGACACTCCGGAGCTCTGCTCCGGTGGCGCTGGGACACATTCGGGCAATGACTTCATAGCGAATGGTCTTTTCAACGCTCATGGGCTTGGTGTGGATCTTTAGAATCGCTGTTCTTCCTGCTAGGTCGGGGAGGGAGAACTCAACCTTGCGGTCAAGGCGCCCAGGCCGGAGCAGAGCGGGGTCAAGCGTGTCGGGCCGGTTGGTGGCCATAAGCACCTTTACATTTCCACGCATGTCAAAACCATCTAGCTGGTTAATCATCTCCAGCATAGTTCTCTGAACTTCGTTGTTGTCCCCGCCATCAAACCTGGTTCCTCCAAACGCGTCTACCTCGTCAAAGAAGATGATGCACGCCTTCTTCGTTTTAGCCAGCTCAAAGATTTCTCTGACCATTCTGGCCCCCTCTCCAACGTACCTCTGCACCAGCTCTGAGCCAATGACCCGAATGAATGCGGCATCTGCCCGGTTGGCAACGGCTCTGGCACAAAGAGTCTTGCCCGTTCCTGGGGGGCCGTAAAGGAGCACCCCCTTGGGCGGATCTATCCCCAGCTTAATGAACCGCTCTGGGGAAATGAGGGGAAGCTCAACGACCTCCCGGATCTTTTCTATCTGCTCGGCACACCCGCCTATGTCTGAGTAGGTAATGTCTGGCTTTTCTTCCACCTGCATCAGAGTAACTGCATTGTCTATCTTTGGGGGGAGAGGAACTGCAATCTGGTACTTGACGCGGTCTACACCCACCCGCATGCCTTCGGTAACATCGGCTCTTTCCAGGCCTTTTCCTCGGTTGACAATGAACTTGGCCATTTGTTTGATGCTTATCATGTACCTGTCCTTGGCTGAGTTCTCTCCCTCCATGACTTTGCAGCACCGAGCTACCTGGAGGGTCTTCTCGGTTTTTGAGCGCATGTTGTCGCTGTGGAGGTTCCAGAGCATTGGAGGCGAGAGACCCGTTTCTACCTCGCGCAGTCCAAGCTTGGCGTTTACTCTTTCATAGAGGGTCTTAACTTCACCTTCTGTCTCTGTGATGGCATCTGCGTAGTAGCTCTTCCCATAGTTCAGGATAACTGCTAGCTCGTTGTCATTCAGCGAGGTGTCTACTGCCGAGACGTCTGCTTCCTTCATAAACAAGCGGAAATAAATTTAATTTAAAGGGGCGGCTGGTAGGACACTGGCGAATAATCTTTTACTTTTATCATTTGTCTCCTGACCCCTTATTTGCATATAAAGACTCCCCCGAGCAGAAATAATGGAGAGAAAAGAGGAGCAGCCTCCCCGAACCACAGCACTTAGTGAGCGGTTGAAAAAGCAGGTAGTGCACGGGTGCGAGAACACTGCTTGTGTCGGCATCTTCTGCAAGATATCCGAGGCCGAGGCATTCGCTGACGACATAGTTCACATGTTGATGGAGTATGGGGCATACTTCACCTGCAAGTCTCTCTACCTCCTTCACGGAAAAACCGTTAGCACAATGAAAAAAGAGAAGCAAGAGCTGCTTAGGCTGGTTATTCACCCCAATGCAAGCACAACAGCCCTGCCGCAGTGCCTTCCAGGCACTCCCCCCGAGGAAAAGCCCCGGGGAGAGGGGCGGGATCCTTTTAATTCGGCGCGCTCCGTTCTTGAGTACTTCTACTTTGACCTGCTGCAGAAAGAGTCGCGGTCTCAGTCGGTGCCTGCGTCCCCGGCGGTCTATGGGCGGGGCATGGAAGTTGTTTCAAGGGCCGGGGTCCATGCTGAGCTTGCGGGGATCATCCACCACAAGAAAAACAAGCCAACGGCTATTATGCTCCAGGGCCTGTTTTATAACGAAATATCCAAAATGAAGGTGGCGTACAGCAAAGGGTCGGCAATCAGGGTGGTTAAGCTGTTTAATGCGGTAAAAGAGTCGGTGAAGTTTGAGAAAAAGTACTTCATTCGTTTTTTGGAGTTTCTTCAGGAGCTCTGCCAAACGTCGCAGCCCCACGAGGTCATTTGCTCCAACCGCTGCAACAAAATGCCTGGGGGCCTGAGCTACAACAGGCCCCCTGAGTGCGGGCACTTTGAGGAAGACGAGTTTCCAGTGAATGGTGGAGTCAGGAGCATACCTTTTCGAGCTAGTGTTCGGGAGATAGAGGTGTGTGTTGTCTGTAACGGGTCACTGTCTGATTGCGAATACCCCCAGTGCGACTCTCTCTGCTTTTTAGCACCTGAACTTTGTATTAACGAGTTGATGGACCTGATAAAAAGTTTGATTATTGTGATAGATAACACCAGCGTGGTCAATATGAGGGAGGGAACCTTGCTTATCAGCATTCTAAAAACTCTTTCTTCTCTTTATGACTTTTCCGTTAAAACGGGGCGGGTGCACCACTCGGTCTTTGTGAACCGGAGGTTTTCGCGGCTGCTCAACTACAAAATCGAAGTCCGCTCCCACAAAGAGGGCATGGCAAGTATTCTGGACTACCCGTTCATTCTAGACATGGCAGCTAAAGCAGACCTGATCCACGTAGAGAGCACCGACCGAATGAAAACAGAGCTCCAGGACTCGTTTTTCAGGTCTTTATTTGAAGGAAAGATTCCCCCGTACCTGAACTTTGAGGTAAAAAGAGAAACTGTGGTTGAAGATTCCCTGAAGTTCTTCCAGAGCCTGGAAAAAGGCATGCTTTGGAAGCAGATGAAGATAAAGTTCCTTGGGGAGGATGGCATTGACTCAGGGGGCATCAGAAAAGAGTTCTTCCAAATTCTAAGCCAGCGAATGCTTGAAGAGTGGGATATTTTTGACGAAAAAAATACCTACCACTGGATTAAGCCGTTATCATCTGAGCAGGCATCCAAAAGAGTGGATGAATACTACAGCCTGGGGTGCATTCTTGGTCTGGCGGCGTACAATGGCGCTGTTCTCTCTTTTTACTTCCCGCCCGTGTTTTACAAGAAGCTTCTTGGACACCCAACGGTTTTTGAAGACCTGAAACAAATAGACATGGAGGTGTACAAAACACTTACAGCAATGAAGACGATGTCGGCAGAGGAGGTGGACCAGCTGTGTCTTGAGTTTCCCTCGGGCAGTGGCTGCGCCACCAGAGAAGTCACCCGAACCAACCTTGATGAGTTTATCAGGGCCTACCACGAAGAAATCCTTGAAATGGCCGGGCGTGAAGCCTTTGAGGAGATAAGAAAAGGCATCTGGGCCGTCTGTGAGGACACTTTCATTCGCTCGCTTCTTCCCTGTGAGCTAAGTACCCTCATTGGCGGCGTAGAGTGCCAAAACCTTGAAGAAATTGAGAAGTACACCATTTACAACGGCTACCGGAAAGACTCAGTCATTGTCCAGTACTTTTGGGAGATCTTCCGGGCGTATGACAAGCAAACACAGAAGAAGTTCCTCCGTTTTGTTACGGGAAGCGATCGTGCGCCCTCTGGAGGCCTAAGCAAGATGGCCATCGTGTTCATGAGGAATGGCGGAGACACTGACCGCCTCCCCTCCTCACAGACGTGTTTCAACACCCTTCTAATTCCAGAATATGCAACCAAGGAAAAGCTCCAGGAAAAGCTGGACATAGCAGTACAGCACACCGAAGGATTCTTTCTTCTTTAACCAAATAAATCAGTACATTACCGACCCAGCACTCACTGTCCCCACCCTTCACTAACCCGAACAAACACCTCTGCTAAATTTTTTAATGAAGAACTACAAGAAGCTACGTCTCCAAAAAGCTAAACTATGCAGGGAAGATGTAGCAGAAATCGAATTCAAAGAAGAAGAAAGGGATACCTACCTCACCTCACTAAGAAAGTGCCGAGTTAATGCCAGAAAGAAGCGTTTGCTTGAAGAAAAGGAAGAAAAAAAAGAGCAAGTTAGAGAGAAGAAGCGGGCCTACAAGCACAAAGAGAAAGAAAACGCTGACCTTGCCAAAAGACTCCTTAATAAAACCAAGCAGTCAGAAAACCAAAAACTAACCATTGGAGACTCTGTCATCACCATCAGAGAGCTTTAGGGGTTTTCGGGTTTACGTGATTTTCGGGTTTGCGTGATTTTCGGGGTTTGCGAGTTTCCGGACACCGCCCTAGCCACTGCCTATGGATCCAATACTAACACACAGACCATCTAGGGCACCCTCAGTGGTAGCTTGCATTGTTTCGTGTGGGTTGATGTAAAGCATCTTCATTCCAGCCATGACAACGAAAGAAAGCACACTGGAATAGTTGCAAATGGTGAGGGGGCATATACCCTCCTCCTCCCTTCCTTCTACCAGGCATCCTTCAATGTACCATACTTTTAGTCTCGGTTGTGGGGGTGTTGTTACCTCCTCCCCTTCCACTTCTTTGGTGCTAGTTAGTAGGTGGTGTATTCTCTCTATGTCTAGAACGCGGGCCTCAAAGAGACTTGACCGCCCAAGACTCCTAACCTGGGCCCAGGTACCCCACAGAGAGTACGGATTGCTTGAAACGGACCGTTCAAGGGGTATGCGGGTTATGAGAACGTTGGTGCAGGTGCTGATAATAGCAATGGGGTCCAGGCCCACCCGAACGGGCATGTGTGGAAGTACCTCTTTTTTAACGTACTTTTGGATAAGCGACAAAAGACTATCTCCCCTGAAAAACCTGGCTCTGACCGCCTGGCTTAGTGCGGAGTGCCTGACAGGCTTCGGCTCTAATAAAAGAACCGATCTAAGCACCTCCTCTATGCGGCTGCTGCCTTTCCCACAGACGAGTGGATTGTCTTCACTAACGGGCGTAAAAATAGAAGTTGCCGCTAGGTTTCCTATTTTGGAAGTATTTCCCAGCCTGAGCTTTCTTTTCAAACAAGAACACTCGCCAGTTACTTTCAGGTACACCTTAGACCCTCTCTGGTGGTAAAGAACCTTTGGCTTGGGCTCTTCCGTATACTGGTGCTTGGTGCGCACCCTGAGCGTTTGGTTCATACAGTCCCGAACAAAAAACCTAGTTAGCGTGGAGGCTTTGTACGAAACCGTGTACCTCCCAGGCTCGCCACCTGGTTTTTCAGAGATGTACACGCCCTTCCCACTCGAGCTGCACCCCCGTGTGAGCATTGGAGTAAGTCCGTGCGCAGATATCCACGGGATGTACTTTACCTTCGGGTAGGTGTAGGGGGCAGGCAGTACATACAGGTGGTAGTCTACCCGAACCAACAACTTAGCACCTGATATGTTCAGAAGAAGTCTCTCAATTGCCAGCTTTTGTCTCTGGCCCGAGGTATTGGTTAGCTTTGTGGTAAGGTATAGGCTGGTTCGGGCCGAGGTAGAGGCCAGCTTTAAGCGGCGAGCATGGCCGTCTATGGTTATCTTTGCGGAGGTAGGTTTAAGGGCTAGTTCAGGTAGGTTTATCTTGATTTTTACCTTTTGTCCAGACCCTACCTCTTCTCCCGGGTTTATGTTCGGGGTGGTATATGAAACACTAGCTACTGAGGTTAGTGCCCGTGTCTGTGTCCGTGTCCGTATCTGTGTCCGTGTCCGTGCTTGGTGCAGTGGGCCTGTGTGGGATGGTGCCTGGTCACAAAAACAGTGCACGGGTTTTTCGGGTTTTTCGGGTTTTTCGGGTTTTTTGGAGCCATAACCCGAACCTCTTCTTTTGACACTAACCCGAACATCCGTTACGGCAGTAACTCTTTGCCTGGTGAATGCCAGGTACGAGAAAACCACCCCTTCCTGCTCCACCCACGCCGGGGTACTAAGCAGCTCACCTATCCGGTCCGTTGTCCTGTGCTGCTCCGTTGAGACCTGAACTATCCTCCCAAGAAGCTGTGCCTGAATCGACCGGCTAATCACCGTTGGCAGGTACCCCTTCACCAAACACAGCGCCCGCTCATAAAAAGACAGCGAAAACTCTAAAAACCCTTGCTTTTTAAGCCGATCCCCCGTATCTACCAGCAAAACCAAAATATTTTTGTCCGTTAGACCCATCTGATCAATGAGATCAATCACTAAAAAATTGAGAAGAATTCTAAGACTGTCCTCCCGAACACACTCCAGCTGCATCAGAACAATGGAGGCAATGTACTCCTCCTGCCTGTTTTTCTCCCGACCCGAGGCCTCCAGCTGACCTGCCAGGAGCAGCCCATAAATAAGCGAGTCTACAAACCCGCCCCCAGAGATATCGCTAACGGGAAAAGACCCCCTCTCAGAAAGCATCAAAAGAATCGAAGAAAGAAGGGAGCTTTCCATCAGCGACAGCAAAGGAACGACCTGCCCATACCGCCCCTCCAAAAAAAGAAAGAAGGCTCGCTCAATCGGGTTCGCCTCCAGCCCAAGCAGCACCCTGCTCAGTGACAAGATGCCTTTGAGCCGCGAAGGCTCCTCCACCCGCTCCCGAACTGCCCGAGCCCAAAAGCCAGCAATGCACCCCCGAACCTCTTCCTCAGACATCTTTGCCTGGAGACAAACGTCCTTCCCCTCCCCAGACACCCCAACGCTCACCTGAACGGGCACAATCCCCCCAAGGTTGTACCCCAGAGCCAGCCCAAGCACTGAAAGACCCAGAGAGGCTTTGGGCTTGGGCGCAGTCTTGGGCGCGGTCTCGGGCGCACCCAGCACCCCGAAAACCGAACGCTCGGAAACCTCGGCCTCCAAAAGCCTTGAAGCACCCTCTCCCAGGGCCCCGGGGGCGTAGAGAGCGTCAGTGAAGTACTCGTGGTACCACCTCTCAAAGGCCCCTCTTAAAGCATCTGACTCCACCAAAAGATCCAAAGCCTTCTCAGTGACATCGACCACCGTCGGCATCTTCACCCGAGGCATTGAGCTTAGCCGAGGCATAGAATTAAAGAAAGAAAGAAATGAATGAATTTATTTATTCGTCAGCAATAACGATTTCTCCCTCCTGGATCTTCTTGGTAATATCTTTGGGGGACTCTCCGTCAACGAGGCATCCAACTGAAAGACAGGTTCCAAGAACCTCCTTCACAGAGCCGGCAAGCGTTTTTGAGAGAGACCTGGTTCTCTGGATTCTGGCAATGCTGGTAACTGCGGCCAGCGAGAGAGAGCCGCTGTGCTGGACGTTCTTTACCTTCTTCCTGTCACGTGGGGTCTCCTTGAGCTCTTTAAGCACAAGCGCGCTTGTGCCGGGCTCTGGGGTAATGGTCATTTGTCTGGCAACGATGGTAAGCAGCACTCCGATTTTGTACCCTTTGAAGGCAGTGGTTTCTTTGGCAATGTTTTCGCCTACTTGTTTAGCGTTGAATCCTAGAGGACCTACTTTCTGTGCCAGGGAAGCACCTCCTGCAGGCTCTCCACCGACCACTCTCAATCTAACGTATTTTACCTCGTCCTTGTTTCCGGCGTTCATCTACTACTGGGCTAAAAAAAAAAGAAAATATGGAGGATGGCGAAGATAGAGGCGAATAAGAGGATTTATTTTTTATTTTCAGAGAGGCATGGAGAAAATACTTGAGTGCACCAAAGAGTTTGACGTAGACCTGTTTGACAAAGTCGTTGGCTGCTTTTACGCCCCAAGCAGTCCAGAGCATCGGAGAGCCGGGGAGGTGCTTTTGGCATTCAGAGAGCATCCAGACAGTTGGGTAAGAACCTCAAACATTCTCAAGGAGAGCAGGGACGTCAAGTCGAAAATATTCGCACTGCAGGTCCTTGAGCGGGCCGTAAAGATGCGGTGGTCCCTTCTCACCGACGAGCAGCAGTCGGGCGTAAGAGAGTACGTCGTTGAAAGCATCCTGGAAAACGGCGTTGAGCAGAAAGCCAAAGAGGAGGCGAAGGCTCTGGTAAAAAGGCTGAACCAGGTGCTTATTGAGATAATCAAGCGAGAGTGGCCCGAGAAGTGGCCCACGCTCATTTCCGACCTTCTGGGGGCAAGCAAGGGAGACGTCCACGTCTGCACCAACACCTTCAACCTGCTGGAGTCTCTGTCCGACGAAATCTTTAACTTTCCCAAGAGCGTAACCAGTAGGCGGTCGTTTGCGCTGCAGGCGCAGATGACGGGAGAGTTCACTGAAATCTTTGGGCTGTTGAAGAGCATTTTAGAAGATGTATCAACGGGCGCAGCCACCCTGCCCGATGAGCTGGTTGAGGCGAGCATGGGGGTCCTGCTAAAAATCACGCCGCACCTGCCGATTGGGTTTGTCCTGCAAACGAGCATTGCCTCGGTTGTCTGCCGGTACATTGACTCGGTCTTCTCGGTGCAGGCTATCTCGATCCTGAAGGAAATGATTGGCAGGCGGAGCGTTGAGTCGGGCGAGGAGAGCAGCGAGTTCTTTGAAATGCTTAGAAGCGTCTTTGTGGCTGTCAGTGCTTTTGTTGAGAAGTACTTTGGGCAGATGAACCAGCAGCTTAAAGCGGTCTACTCCACGCTGAGCGATAAGGACAGCGCCCTGGTTAAGCAAATCGTCCTGTTTTACAGCGGGGCGTTCGGGTACGTTAAGCACCTGGAGAGACTTGGGTGCAATACGGTGGACGCGCTAACCCCCATTCTGGAGATTTCCGAGGTGCCTGAGTTTGAAATTTTCAGGCTGTGCACCGAGTTCTGGTCCAAGTTTGTCAAAGACCTGTTCCTGGAGTTTCCCTTCTCCCCGGCCCCAGCTAAGCAGCCGGCAGGGCTGCGGAGGTCGAGGTACGCCGCTGTCCTCGCCAGACTGGCTAGGGTGTTCGTTGCACAGATGCCCAGGCCTGAAGAGGTCATTATCACCGAAGATGACGATGGCGAGATTGTTTTGGAGCGGCTGGAGGAAACAGAGCACGTCGCCCACTACCGAGAGGTGAAAGAAACGCTCTTCAACATCGCCTCGATTATTAGCGGGGGGCTGACCACCTTCCTCCTTGCCGAGGCCAAGCAGCTCCATGGAGCCTCGTGGACCCGAGAGAAGGTCAATAAGATATCCTGGGCCGTTGGAGCGATTGCCGAGTCGATGAGCCTCTCAGACGAAAAAGAGTTTTTGGTCCAGGTGCTCAGAGTGCTTTTGCAGATGTGCGAGCAGAAGAACGACGAAGGGGACCGGGCGGTGGTTGCCTCCAGCGTTATGTACATTGTCGTCCAAAACCCCCGCTTCCTCAAGTCGTACTGGAAGTTCTTAGAGGTGGTCTGCGCCAAGCTGTTTGAGTTTATGCGAGAGTCCCACCGGGGGGTGCAGGACATGGCCTGTGAGATCTTTTTGAAGATCGCGGTCAAGTGCGGCACCGAGTTTTCAGTGGTGCAGCAGGGCGAGAGCCGGCCATACATCGAAGACGTGCTTAAGACCCTGCCCGACCGCATTCTCCTCCTGAAGCCCTACCAGGTTGAAATGATTTACGAGTCCCTGGCCTATATGGTGGAAGAGCGGGTGAGCCAGCTGCTGTGCCAGCCAATGAAGGACGTGATTGACCGGGTCCTGGATACGCCAGACGGGCTGCAGCGAACGATCCACGCCGTTCGCCGGATAAAAGTCGTCTGCTCCACCGACACCACCCCGGCCTTTCTCAGGGCGCGGGAGAGAGTGATGGAAGAGGTCTTCCCGCACCTGCAGAGGACGTACGACACGCTTTCCTCGGCAGGAAGCAGCACCCGAGCGGCCAACCAGCAGGTGCAGAGGTACGTGGCCTCGCTGAAGCGAGACATTCTTGAGCTTTTCACGGTCATTGCCAACCGGTTCGCTATTGAGTTTGTGCTGGGCAACTTTATGTCGGTTTGCTCGCAGATTATCCTCCTGCCGCTCACCTCGGGAGGAGACCTGGACCCCCGGGCCCTTGAGCTGCTTGCTGCACTGACCAAGCGGACGGTCCAGGGCACGCTGTCAATGGTCCAGTCACTTTCGGGGCCGATTGCCAAGGTGGTGCTGTCAGACCCCATCCAGCACGAAGAGCTGTTCAAGGCCTTTTACAAGATGGTCTGTGCTGCAGCTAAAACAGACCCGCACTTCAACACGATTGAGGTCATTGAGTGGCTGGCGTTTGGAGCGAGCCAGACGCACCGCGAGGTCTCAGAGAGCTGCATTGAGGTCCTGGCCCACATTCTCAGGACGGGGAGCATGGAGGTCATTCAGCTGGGATACTTTGGCATCTTAGAGTGCATCATTGGGGCTGCCCTGGACAAAGACCATGAGGGGGGCATTGTTGCGCTGATTGAGGCCGTATCTACCCTGGTGAAGTACAGCATTGAGGAAAGGTGCCCGCCACAGTCCCAGGTGCTTGAAGTTTTTGGCACGCGGCTCCACCAGACCTTCTCCCACCTCTCCCCCAGCGATATTAAGGAGTTCATTGACCGGTGCTATGAGTTTGTCAACTCCCACCAGGGCCTAGCAGATAACATTGACGATTTCAAGGTCAAGATAAAAACGGTCTAGGGACTGAGGCTGAGGCTGGGCCAATCCCAGTACAAGGTCTTGGGTCGTATTGGAACACACATAAAAGAATAAACGAATAACGGCAAAAAACAGTGTTCGTGGGATAAGGGCAAAAAACAGTGTTCGTGGGGCGTGGTAGGAGCGAGTGGGTGGTGGTTTATTTGAGGTGGTTTGGTATGTGCTTCTGGGCGTAGCTATAAAGACGTTCCCGGAAAAGCCTCGGCTTGAGGTAGATTATCTCGCTGGTAACGCCAAAGGTCTCAATAAGGCTTTGTTCAATGTCGCGCTTGCTTTTAAGAACAATTTGGAAAGCGTACTTTTTAGATTGCTCGTAAGGGTTTTCTTTTTCAAGATCGCCTAGAAAACGGTCAAAAACACCCCGGAGTGTTTCTTCAACGTACTGGTAGAGCTCGTCAACGTACAGGGAGAGCGTGTACCCATAGTCCTTGGTGGTCCCGCTTGCACTGGATAGTTTCTGGGTCAGCTCATATAGCGTGGTCGTGTCTGCCCCGTGAATGCTTGCGCGAACGCCCACGCCTTCTACCACGGCATTGGCTGTGGCAATGACCTGGGCAAAGGTCCGGGTTAGCTCGGCGGTGATGCCCCCGGGCCACTCCTGGGAGCCAGGTTCCTCGCTGCCCGCTTCCCCGGGTCTCTGGGCCCGTGCCTCAGCCCCGTTCTCCTTTCGCGCGTCCACTCGCGCGTCCTCTTTCATCAAATACCAAAAATTCATACATTTATTGCCAGATTAGGCCATAGTTTCTCTGATTCTTCCAAGGATGCTGAGGGTTTCTTTTTCTTCAGGTGCTGCTCCAAAAACGGTGTAGTCCTCTGAGAGCTGCGAAAGTATCTGGTCTAGCTTGAAGGCGTCTTCTCGAGTGAGGGTTTTTCTTTCAATGTGTGAGAGCGCGTTATTAAGGAGAAGGGTGTACTTCATTCGCTCGGGGATTGTTTCTCTCCTCCAGCCAATGCCGGTAACTGAGACAAGCTGGGAAATAAAAGAGATAAGCAAAGTGTTGGAAAGGTCCATTTCGGCATCAAGCGGCATCTTTTCCAGGAAAAACATAAAGGTGTCTGGGTCGCTTGACTCAATGACGTATGAGAAGCACTCAACAATGTTTGTCTCCAGAAGATGCATCACTGCCTCGTACGGGCCCTCTGTGTAGATCTCGTCGTTGTATCCAGCCTCATTTCTTAAAACGTCTACCAAGTCGTCTAGGGTCTCGTCTTTGCTTTCCAGAGTGACTTCCTCGTCCTCCAGCCTGGTGGTGGCGACTGGCATGTCCCTGAGTCGCTCAAGCACTTGCAGCCGTATTTCAGTCATGCCGTTTTCAACGACTGGGACAATTCCGTCTATTATTAGCGGCTTCAGGGTTCTTTGGAGGGTTTGCTGCATGCACCTCCCCTC
This sequence comes from Nematocida displodere, assembly GCF_001642395.1. Lineage (NCBI taxonomy): Eukaryota > Fungi > Microsporidia > Nematocida > Nematocida displodere. The sequence continues at coordinate 353,778 of NW_027138130.1, read as the reverse complement.
CACCGAGGCCGTGATGGTTGCTGTGCAGATGTTGCTGAGCTCTTGCATTTTTTGGTCTATTTTTGCGTTGATGGCTTTATCTATGCGCTGCACGACGTGTGTTCTGATTTCTCTTTGGATAATGCCCTCAAAAAGTGCTGCCACGTTTTTATTGAGCTGCTCTGAGACCATTGCCAGCAGCCGATCCATTCGCTGTTTCTCTTTTTCCTCTCTTTCTCTGATTATTTCTTCTGTTCTTTCATGCATGGCTTGGATGTGTCTCTGGACCTGCTCCACCACTTCTTCCAGATGTTCTTTACAGATGCATTGGCCTGTGTTCGGGGTCGGTTCTTTAGCAGCTTCTATTCCATGTACCATTTAATTTTGTATTTCAAAATTTAAATTAATAGTAGGAGCCTGCAGATAGAGCGGCCTAGTGGGAAGCAAGGGGGCGGGGGTTGGCTCAAAAGGACCTGGGCAATAAAAACGGTTTTATTGTTGGTTTTTCAGGGAGTTATCAACTGCAACGACTCTTTCCATCATTTTGGCAACGATAGGAGAGTGGGTGATAACGATAAGAGTGATTGGCAGTGAGATAAGGTAGGTAATGATTGATTGCTCAAGTGGAGCATCAATTTTCGAGGTTGACTCATCAAGGATTAAAATTTTTGGTTTTCTTAGCAAAGACCTGGCAATGCTGATTCTTTGCTGCTCTCCCCCCGAAAGGTTCTTCGCGTTCTCTGAGACAAAGAAGTCCAGCCCCTCGCCCTTTGCCTGGACTATCTGGTCAATGCCTAGGGCCTTGACTATCTCTTCCAGGTCGCTTTCACTGTACTCGGTGCATCCATAGATTAGGTTGTTTTTGATGGTGGTGCTGAACATGCCACTATCTTGGGTTACAATGCTTACCTCATTGGTAATGGTCTCCTTATCAAGATCGGCGATGTTCTTGTTGTACAGGGAGATGGTTCCGGCGCAGCAGTACTTTTTGAGCAGCAGAAAGATGAGGGTGCTCTTCCCCGAGCCACTGTTTCCGAGAAGGCAGATCTTCTCCCCTACGTTGATACGGAAGGATACATCAGTGAGAAGATCTTTGGGTGCACCTTTGTACCTGAAAAAGACGTTAGAAAAAGTAATGGCTGGTTCAGATATGGCTGGGGCAGTTAAGATTGGGGCGATTGCGTTCGGGTTAGTTCGGGTTGTGGAGGATCTTTCCATCTTTTTCTTCATATCAAGGTACTCCTCACAATCGACATAGCAGGTGCACACGTCCTTGATGCCCAGGGCTATGTCTCTAACAATTTTATCTAGCTCCCGGACCAGGGATATAACAAAAGAGACCATAGCCACGGTTTCTCCGTGGAGGTAGAGGTGAATCATCACACAGATAAGCATAACGCTGTAGATAAGCATTTGCCCGATATTGACAATGCTGACGATTTGGTTGTCTTTGTAGAAAAAGCGAAGCATGTTTCTGATATGGTTGGCAAAGATTGAGGTTTCTTTGTCTTCAGTGTTGCAGCTTTTGATAACCCCAATGTTTTTGATGCTCTCAACAATCTTGTTGTTGTAGTTGTTATCTTCTATGTTGATCCGCCGCTTGAACTCGATCCTTTTTCTGGTGTAGAAGTAGGTGAACAGTACATAGATAACGTTGAACACCAAGATCAGGGTAATGTAGACCAGATCGATCTTGGCAATGCTTACGGTAACCATAACAGCCCCAATAAATCGGTTGACCAGAACATAGAGAATCTTTCGTAGAAGCAGCCTGGTTGAGCTGTTACCTCGCTCCATAACCCGGTTGATTCTGATGCTAGATACGTCGGTGTTGCTGTAGATTGTGTCTGAAAACAGCTTGTTGGAGAGCTCGGCAACCACGTAGTTGATGAACAGAGTGTAGGCAAGGCAGTACCCCTCTCGAACAACGGAAAACAGCGTGCTCTCCAGGAAGTTGGTTGCTATCAGACCAAGAGCCCCAGGCTTTCGCTTGCCAAGGTTTTCCAGAAGCTTGGAGCTGGTGTTAAGCGTTCGGATCCTTAGATTGTTGGTGATGATCGTAAGAACAATGCCAAGGATCAAGTAAATGGCAGGCTTCTTTGTTTTGGCTTTAAAAGCAACCAGAAAAAGGTCTCGGGTTAGATAGTAGTATTTGCTTAAACCTTTTGGATAGGTGGATGTGCTTTCCGGGGCATAAGCAACCCCTGGGGTGTTCGTGGCCATAGATGCCTCGCTTGATTCCTCCGATTCTGAAGAGTCTTCCGGTTTGAATGGCGCTGTTTTTACCTCTTTTACTGGAATGTGGTCGTATTTAACTAAGAGCTTCTCCTCAATTACTAGCTCAGAAACTGTCTTTTCAGAAGTCATTACATACTAAAAAATTTAAGAACACTTTAACCCAAGAAGTGGTGAGCATCAGAATCAGCCAACTACCGTTGACTGTGCTACCAGACCCAAAAACACGTTTACCCTGGCATACATTAAATGTGCCCGGTTAGCTCAGTCGGTAGAGCATCAGACTCTTAATCTGAGGGCCGCGGGTTCGAGCCCCGTACTGGGCGTTTTTTAGCTTGCCTTGTCCGATTTTATTTTCTGTTTTTGGATGGGCGCGTTTTTGGTAGGCGTTGATACAAACGTGCTTCTTGACACGCTTGAAACCCTCAAAGAAACAACAAGACAAATGAACACCATCCATGTTGCCTTCTTCATACCTCGCATGGTTTTGCGCGAACTAGATGCTCTCAAAGTGAACAACCCCTCGGCCCGCGTGGCTCTGCGCTTTCTTGAAGACGAGAGTGTTCGCCCCAACCCAAAAGTCGTTCTGGAAGAGGCCGTGTCTTCTGCCGGGCAAAATAACGACGACTCCATTGCCATTGCCTGCCAAATGAACAACGTAACCCTGCTCCTGTCCAATGACACAGCGCTAAGGCTGAAAGTCCAGTCCCTAGGCACCCCCGCCATTAGCACGCTGGGAAAGTCTCCAGATCGACTGTTCAAGCAAATAAGAGAGAATCTGGTTGAAATAGACTTTATGGAGTTCCAGCTCCACGATGACCACGTTACGCCTGCCCAAAACATCAAAGCCTCGATTGCTGAGCTTATCTACGCCGAAAAGATCCACCCTCTTCTAACAAAGGAGCTGGGCGAAGAAATGATTCCTTTCTTTGTCAAGCCTGAAGTGTTGACGTCATTAGATGCCTTGGTGCGTTTCACCGTTAAAAACTACTCCCTCTTCTCCACCATGCTCCCCAGATCCTCCAAGCCCATCCTCACCAAGCTTGCCAAGACAGCCATTGAGCACAAGGACATAGAAAGCATTCTTTACCTGTTCGGGGTTGGCGTTCCCCAGTGGTTCAGAGGAATGAAGTTCTGAGCTTTTCGAGCTTTTCGAGGCTTTCGAGGTTTTCGAGGTTTTCGACCGCTTGCCTGTGCTTGGAGGACTAGGACTAGGACTAGGACGGGGATGTTTCAGGGTGTCTTGACAAAAGCACCAGGTACCTGCACCGGCCAGGAGCAGAGCTCTGCAAAAACAAGCCAGGAAGCTTTCCCCCTGTTGTGCATTCGTGTAACACTAAAGGATATAGCAGACTTTTGAGTTAAATAAATAAAGATGCCTCAGTCGAGGAGAGAGGTGCCCAAAGACGCATACTTCCGAAGGGATACGCCCGAAGAGGCGGAAATTAGCATTCCCGTGGTGAGAGAACTAGCGCCAGCCAAAGCATCAAGAGAGATAATGAACCGCATACCCACTGACGACGCCCTCTTTACCTGCACCATCTGCAAAGACGTCCTCCTAAGAAGAAACATCAGGGACCACCACTGCAAAGGAGTCGCGCCCAAACCAGACACCCAGTTTTACGACAACCACTGTGGCGTGGTAGACCCGCTCACAGGAACCAAATGCACCAGGAGCCTTAACTGCAAAGCCCACAGCATCCACATGAAAAGAGCCCTGAGTAAGCGCAGCTCTTCGTTTGACCACCTTCTGAAGAAGAGCATGGATGCTAAGAAGAAGCGCAAGATAGAGAAGGCTGAAAAGAAGATTGAAAAGAAAGAGAAAGTCACTGACGAATGCATTAAACTCGAAGACATCATTTGTAGCCGAATAACACACCACAACCCCATTATTGACCGGTCGTTCTGCATACCAGAGATAAAGTTTGACACGCTCGCTATTCGAAGCGTCTTCTTCCAGCCTCTGAAAATCCAAAGGTATCAGCAAGATAGGAAGGTGGCCAGAAAGAACGACACCCTGGGGTAGCACCCCCGAAGTAAATTTGTCCCGCCTCTAAGAACACAGAGATTGGGGTATGGGTTCGGGTATGGGTGTGGGTGTGGTAAGGCCCGTGCCAGATCATGACAAGGCCCGTGCCAATGAATAAAAAGGGTTTATTTGTGGTTTGGGTGACCTTTTGAGGCTTTTGGGTGGTGCTACCCTAAAAGATCCTTCTTGACATGGTCTAGCGCCAATAAGAAGTCGGCAGACCTGGGGAGTAGATGGTTCAGGGCATACATCTTCCAGAGCCGGGTGGTAGAAAGACTTACGTCAAGAAGAAGCGCCGTTATTAGCGCATCTACTTCCAGCACCGTTTTTCGGTGCATCAGCTTGGCATGGGCCTCGGATAGCCTAATGTGGCTTTCTAGCGCACGAACCGTCACTGAAGGATTGACCCTTCTTTGTCTCTCATAGTACTTCCCAATGATGCTTTTGCACGCATCTGTCATAACAACTGATGCTCCCTTGCACCTCCTAAGCACCTCCCGAACATATGCAGCTGCTGTTGTGTCTGCTTCCCTCTCAATGATGCCCCTGGCCACCTCTGTGTCGGGTGGCAGCTCACTATCCAGCGAGAGAATAAGGTCAAAGCGGCTGACCAGCGGCGGGGGCAGCTTTAGCGAGGGAAGAATCGACTCTCTTTCACTGGCTGTGTGTCTTGCTGCGCCAACAAGCGTGCACCTCGTTTCCAGGCGCATGAGAATGCCTGCTTTGGCCACAGTTACCGTTTGTTGCTCCATAGCTTCAAGGATGGAAGACTTGTCTTCTTTCTTCAGCTGTGTAAACTCGTCAATGCAGCAAATGCCTCGGTCGGCCTGTGGGAGGGCTCCCGGCTCAATCACCCAGTCCCCGTTCTCACGGACAGCACAGGCCGTAAGGCCGGCCGATGTGCACCCTGTGCCTGTGGCGTGAACGGACGGCGTGCATATCTTTGATGCAAATGAGAGAAACTCGCTCTTTCCGGATCCAGGCCTTCCTACCAGCAGAATGTGTGAAGAGGCTCTGTTTTGTGCCTCCACCTCTTTGTAGAGCTGCTCTGTGCTGTGCTCTGTGCTGTCTGTGCTGTGCTCGGCGGCTTTGGGGCGCTCCTCTTTTTTGCCCTGTCCTCCAATCGCGCACAGGAGCAGGCCAAGCTTGCTCTCCAGGCACCCCACCATCTTGGGAGCCATGTTCTTGAGCGTTTCCATAAGAATGGCGTACTCTTCCTCTGGGTCAAGAATGGCGTCGTGCGGGGGTATTGGGACCTGCTTGGTCACGGAAAGAGCCAGGATGGTGTACTCACAGTCAATCGGCTGGGCCACTTTGACTCGGTTCCACAGAATCTTCACTATACCTGAAATTCGGAGCACTTCCCCTGGCTTGCAACTGTCAACCAAATCGTTCTCTAGCTGAACGGTGATGGTTTGTGGGAGGTAGATGTTGCTTCTTTCTTGGATTCTTATCTCCTGGTAGTCCACTCTTTTCTCCTTCTCTCGCCTAAACTTAATGCACCCAAGCTTTAGCACCGTCCCATAGACGCTGACTATTTTGTTGCAGTGGGCTGACGAGGGGAAGGCGTCAAGGTCAAAGGCCGTGGGGAGGTGCTTGATTCTCTCGGCTGCTGTGCCTGCAGCTATTTCGTTGAGGCGCCCCAGAAGAGAAAGTGGATTTTTGGCGTACTCTTCCATTATGTCGATTTCCTCCATAGGTGTGCAGAGTTTTTATTGGGCGGTGCTAATGCATCTTTTAACATACTTCTCCATTTGGGCCCTGGGCTGCAAATCTATCTTTGAGATCTTCAAGGTGTAGAAGATTTTTCTATCCTTGTGCACTATGTGGCTCTGTGTCTGTTCGGGGTGGAGGTTGATGAAAAACGAGAGGTTTTTAAGCGACTGGGCGGTTTTGTACGAGTAGAAGAACTTTTGGGCCTTTTCTCGGGTCCACTGGCCCTTAAGCACAAAGGGCTTAATACCTGCTCTTTTTTCCTTGATGCGGTAGCACCCGAAAAACCTGGTGTGCAGCCAGCGCACCGTTTCTTGGCCGTACTTGTCGTAGACGCTCTGGAGGTGCTTGATTTTCTGGAAGATGTTTTCCTTGGCCGTTATTTTCCCAATAATCTCGGAAAAGTCTTCGGGGGAGTACGTCCCCTTGCTAGACTCGGTTGATATGTCCAGGTTCCTGTGCTCTTCGGGCACGCCCTCTATCTTGTTCTTGCAGTGCGTGCAGAGACACTCGCTCTGCTTGCTCCCCAAGCGCATTTTCAGGTACGGGGTGGCTTTAAGGTTCTCCATGAGAATCCCGGTGGTGCAGAGCTTCTTCATCGTGATGCGCTCAAGAATGATCTTGCAGTCTTTGGATATTTGCGCGTGTCTTCGCTTCAGCACATAGTGGGCTCCAATTCTTTCGGAAAGGTACCGGCTGTATTTTATGGACACTTCCGGATTTATAAACGGAGGCCTCTTGGTGCGCAGCTTAACCATGTGCCCGCAGAGGGTGTGGCAGACAACATGGTGCTTTCTTATGTAGATCCTTTCTTCCGTGTTGACTGTACACTCCATTGCGACTAAGGCAAACATTAATTACACATTTGATTTATTGGAGGACGTGTTTTCCCAGTAGTTTGTACTCCTCAGTGATGCGCCGCTCGCGGTATTCAAAGCGTGTGGGCGGAACGTTCGTTTTGGAGGGGTCGTTCACTAGCCGCCCATCTTTTTGGTACTCTCCAATCCAGGACTCTTTCAGGTCTTTGGAAAAGTTGCTGATCAGCACGCTGTTCCTTGCGATCTCGCACTGGTCGCACGAGGAAAGCTTCCATATCTGTGCTGCTATGCTGTACTCCTCCATCAGGGGCTCTCGGGTGTAGTGGAACTGTAGGGGGTCGTCGGTGGAAAGACAGACGTTCAGGCCGCGGTTGAAGAACTGGGGGAAAGGGTTCTTTTTGTAGTCAAGAAAGAGCGAGTTGTTGCTCAGTGGGGACATCGAAATGCCTATTTGGCAGAGATAGAAGAGATACTGCAAAACAGGCGATTTTCGGAGCTTGACGCCGTGGGCAATGCTCTGGGCGGTGAGGAAGGCTGAAATAAGGTGTTCTGTGTCCCCGGACTCGCCGGAGTGCGGCCTGAAGATGAAAATGTTCTTTCCCCGGGAGGCGCGCACCCGGTTAATGATGCAAATGTGGTAGAACATCTGGTAGAGATACGCTGAGTATGGAGGATTGTCGTCGTGGGTCCATTTTGTGGGCGATGCCTTTTCCAGGTCGTTTTTCTTATCTTTAACACTTTCGTCATCCACGGAGTCTAGGCCCCCCACCGTCTGAAGGAATGCGGTAATGGCTGGGTTGGTTGAAAGATCCTCTGAGTCCTCAATGATCGGAGAAAAGACATTGTAGAGAAACTCGGCAAAGGATGTAACCTGTGCATACCCTTTGAACAGCCCATACAGACGAGGCACCTGGATGTACCACCCAACACTGCTGCTTGCAATGGCGTATCTGCTGCACCACTCGCTAAGAATGGCCAGCTCGGTTTTTTTCTTTCCATAAATGGAAATCCCCCACTCACACTTCAGGTATTCTTTGTCTTCTGTTTCTTCAATGAGCTCTTTGGTGATTTCTGCAAGGTATGCCCCATCAATGTGGTTGTCGTGTTTCAGGAAGATCTCTCTCAGCCGTGGGAGGCCGTAGGGGTTGTACTTTGAGTTGAACCTATCAAATCGGTGGAAAGTATCTAGGTTTGAGTGCGTGTCCAAACTGTCAACACAAAGATTGTCGCTTGTTTTATTCAGTTGAAGAAACACGCTCTGCAGAGTGTACTCCTTCGATCCTCTGTGCACAATGTCGTTGGGAGACTCTCTTAGCTTTTTCTTGATAAATTGGAGCAGTTTTTTCGAGTTCATAGATGCTGAGTGGTGGATGTGGGTGTCGGCCTTGACTACCGTGTAGATGTCCTTGGAGGAAATGGTCTTTTGCTCGGCACGCTCCTGCCCCGAGTGCATGTTTACATGCATTTTAAACTGAAGCTCTAGATTTTCAAGTCTTTGGAAGCAAAAGGTTTTTAATGGCCCGTTGTGGACAAGCTTGCTAATTAGCTCCACATCATTGAAGAAGTCTTCTGCCGTTGGGATGTCTACCGTATCCCCCTCCAATTGAAAGCCCTCTTCCGTGTAAACAGTGGAAAGTGGCGTTTTTGGAAGATTGCTTTGCCATCTTTTGTTCTGGAGAGAGACGCGCATGTATTTCTTCCTAAGCTCCAATGCTTTCAAAAGAAGCCCAATCATTTGTGGGAGCTCTCTGTCTCTGGGTGCATCATTCTTCTTCATGGTGCAAAAAAAGAAACCTGGGTAAATAAGAGCTTTTGGCTTTTTTGGGTTAGATTGGGCTGTGTTTATATCGCACCTGCCATTCCCGTTCTATATCTTTTGCTGTGTTTTTATCAGATTAAAGATGCTTGAGGGCGAGGTGTTCAGAAGCTGTCTAAGCAGCACTTGGTGCGGGTTCTTGGCCTCCTGTCTTTTTGTGTGTTTGCGTGTGCTCTGCTGGTGCAGACCTGCCGCAACGTAGTAGTAGAGAATCGACTTGTAGGAGGATGAGTAGAAGGGGTAGCACAAAGGCGCGCTCTTTCCCCGGAACACTTCGTTGTACCGGTCAATCTCTCCCGAGCTAATCATTTTCAGAAGTGTTTCAGCGACTTCAATGGAGTAGCTGCTCAAAAGCACTGCGTCATAGTCGTTGGTGGCCGCATACTTCTCTATTGCTGCAACGGTATCGTAGATGCTTGGGCTTGGCAGAGGCACCCCAAGCACTTGCTCTACTTCATCCACCGACCATAAAACATACGTTATCATTGCAGAGGTGCTAGACTCAACAAGAGACCGGAGGACTTCTGAGGGAATGGTTCCATCGAGAACCACTAGCACCTGCTTCTCTTTTCTGGTGGTGAGGCTGAGTGACTTCCTTACCTCGCAGAAAAAGTTCTTCTTAAACTTAGCAACAAAGCACTCTCGGCAGAAGGCAGACTGGAACACCTTTACAGAAGGATGGTCTCCGCAGCAGATGCAACTGCTTTTGCTTTCTTCCTTAACTAGCCGCTTTTGCTCTGTTTTGCAGCAGCTGTTATTGGTCATCTCTTCTTTTTCAAGGATGAAAAACTTTGGAGTGGTGCTGCAGTGGTAGTTGGCAGTGTCTGTCATTCTGCTGACCAAGAATGTCTTGTTTTGGGCTGAGTGTTTTTGGGCAGGGTAATTGGAATATTTCTGGTACTTGTTCCAACACTTACAGATTAAATATTGTGTTAGGGTTTGTAATTGGCTCAGAAGTAAAAAGATGCGAATATGAATGGAAGAAGAAAGTACATCTGCATAAGTGTTTGGGGTACTGGATAGTTTTGGGCAAGGGTATACTACTTGCCAGATGCCAGGTTACACCACAGGACAGCCACACCACCACACTTGCCAGGTTTTGGGCTGGCGAGTCTTTTGCTATATCCCGAACTCTTTTTATGGCGCAGTGCCCTGGATAGCAAGCATTTAAGGCAGAACCTGATCAACCCAAGCATCAGCATCTGTCATATCAATCGCCAAGTGCGGTGCATTTAAGAAAGAGAAAATGGGGGTGGATAAAACTTTTCAGTGGCAACCTATTTGCATACGCAATAACAACCCGTTTCTTGTTGGTTAGCAGTGCGGGCAAGAAGACGGGTGAACTATGCGACTTACCAGAGACCCCATTGAACACCCAACCGTCCTCCTCGGCCACACCAGAGGAAAGAGTTGCCAATCCAGAAGCCCCGGTCCTTGCCACTATGGCACTCATAGCAACATATCTTGCCAGAAGTACAATCACCCAAAGGCAGCACAGTACCTGCCCAGGCCCCCCAGACAGTCCATTGGGCGGCGCGGTGCATCCACCAGTGCCAGAAATCAAGGCTTCCACCAGCAAGCCCCGCAGCAGGCCCTTGGTAGAAAATGACAGACCAGAGGCTATGGCTTTGTTAAAGAGGGTGATGCATGCACCCATATCACGCAAGGCTTTGGAGTTTGCCTCTGCCCAGCCCCGAAGCAAAGAGGACATGCTTAATCTACTGCCCAAGATCCCTGGCCATAGTTCAACATCTATTCACCATGTGATAGCACTCGACCCGACCGTACCACTTAATCCCATCTATTCTGAGGCGCTGAAGTACTGGGGCGTGACAGTTGTGGATAACAAGTATCTTTTGTTGAGTGCAGACTTCTATCACTTCTTCAAACAAATAGGGCCAGGTATAATGGGGCTAGCGTACTCCTCCGAGGCTGTCTTTGCGCTGAACCAGCAAGATCTAAATAACGACAATATCAATTCCTTTTTGGTCAATGAAAATTTCCTAAAAGAGTATACAGACTGCATCAAATTTTCTTTTATCCTCAGTGCCATATCGATAGAACACTTGTCGCTAGAGTATCTGAAGGTACGCCAACAGATAACACCCTCGCTCATTGCTTCTCTCAAAGAAGAGGCGGCCTTCAAACCCGACTCCAATGCCTTGCACGCCTATTCCCCCGCCAACTTTAACATGATCTGGCTCCTAGGGGATATCCAGCACACCTTGGGTATAGCATTAGACATAGTCACCCATCACGTGAACGAAATATTCATCTTATGTGAGCCCGAAAACTCCATGCCCTATTTCAGTGGGGAGGTAAGAGACACACTTAACAAGTACGTGGCTGCGATTGTGGCTAGTCAAGCCACCGTGGAGAAGATCCACAGCTTTGAACCGAGTGTTGATGAGCTAAACGCAATAGAAAGCATCCTAAATGAAATAGGGGATACGTTTTTTAAAGAGCTCGCCACGATAGTCCAATATGTTGATGCCGTATATGGTAGCTTTTACCAGAAAATGAAAACTGAAGTTGCCGCAGCAAATAAGAACCCCGCACTGCTCTCAAACAAAGGCAGGTGTATGGTTTTCCAGTCATTATTATGTATGAACACAACTATCAATTCAGAAGAGGAGATAGTTAAGGCGTTAAACCGCGTGGATGCACGGAAACGTCTGGCGGAGTGGTACAACCGTCTAACCAAACCTAACAGCTCCCGAGCACCGAAACCAAAGCTGTCAAAGATCCATCCCGAAACACTACTATATCCGGGCTAATGGTGGCATTTGGCCCAGAAAGTACAAATAAAAGGATAATTCCACAAAAACCCGAACATGCCCATATATGGCAATTGTTTGTTGTGGTATTGATTTACAAAGGGATATAATGCTAAATCCGAACTAACCCAAAAAATAGTGCTGCGGGGAACACCACAGAGAAGTATAGGTGGCTACTGGGATAGTGATGGGGAAGAGTCTACTATCCCCAGAGCTCTGAGACAAAACACACACAGATGTGAAATAGAAGAAGAGCCCGACACACAGCCCACGCCTAACAGATGCTGGAAAATAATGAAGATAACAATCTTGGTGTTGTTTGTACTCGTTTGCACTGTGGCAGGTGGATGGTTTGTGGGCAGCACATATCTCATGCTAAAAAACAATGACAACAAGGCACCTCTTATCAACAACAACAATTCATTATCGTACCACAACCCAACACACATCCCAGCATACAGCTATGGTACCATTATTACACCTGCCAAACCCACTGCGCCTACCACTGCACCCGCACCCACCACTACACCCACTACACCCACACCCACTACACCCGAACCCAAAAAACAGATGGATGAAAGATGTTCGCCCTTGAGGTTTCTCGAGTATTATTATAACGATCTAATAATGAACAGACTTAAAAACGATCAAGACAAAGAGTTTTTCCTAATTAAGACTGGGGATAGACAAAATATCCGGGGTCTGATAACACTCGCAAACTTCAAACAGTTCACCAACGAAACCCATATGTGGTGCCAAAACACCCTATTATTTGAACGTGGTACCGAGGCAGATACCATAGTCTTCATTGCCAAAACACATGCCAACATGTTGTTTGTACCACACCCCTCATACAACCAGGGCATTACCTTTGAAGAGTATCTAAACACACCACAACCCACACTAGTTGGCAAGTGGTACTGCTTCTGGGCCACCAAAATGCTGCACTGGCCCGAGGTTGTTGCTAGCCCAAAGATATACCAAAAACTTGGGGAGTTCAGAATCAGGGTTAGGCAAGTCAGAAGCTTCTTTAACGCCAATGTTGAGATAAGACAGAGGGAGATTCTGCGCAACGAGCGCAACCTTACAGCCAGCGAGAAGGCCCAGGCATACACTGACATAAACGCAAGCAAACAACAGTTCGCTGCAGCCCACGGCTCCATAATGAACAGGTTTGTGACTGAAAGAATGACCCTAGACGACTACCACAACGCATTCCAGGACAGTGCAAAGGACTAGGTCGGCCACTAAATAAAGCAGCCCACCAACGCACTAGCCCACCAATGCACTAGCCCACCAACGCACTAACCGAACCTTTTTGTTTGTAAATTTAAATATGCTGGAGACAGACGCACTGCAGAGGGTGAAGAAAGTCTCAGAAGAGATAGTAGAGGGGTGCAAGACCCTCTCAAAATGGACAGCATCTGCAGCGTATGAAACACAGCGAAAATACCAGAACGAAAAGCAGCAAATATCCAGAAAGCAGGAGCTTCTTCAATCCACAGTCCTCCAACTAAAAGAAGAGAACGCCCGGCTGCTTGAGGAAAGACAAACACTGGCGCTGGAAACAGAGAACGAAGCGGCAGAGGTCCAAAGACTCAGAGAAGAACAGATCTCCATTGAACAAAGACTTGCAGTTTCCAAGGCCAAGGCCCACGCCATGGCCCAGCAGCTACAAACAGAGTCCTCCGAGCTCTCTCGCCTGAGAAAGCGCCTGAAGAAAGAGGAAGAGCGCAGTGAGAAGGAGAGAGATGAGGCAGTGAAAAAAACAGCCTACTACAAAGAGAAGCTCTCGCTTGAAATCCTTCCTCTGGGCACCGGGTGCGTTAATTTCATTTTTTCCGTTAACGGTCGCCCGAAAAACTTTGTTATTGAAATGTGTGATACCTACGTTATCCACCAGTGCACCCTTGAAGAATCAGAATACACAGACTTACTCAGCACCCTAAAACAGACGCAGGACCTGTTTGCGTTTATCAAAGGAATGTCGTCTTTATTTGCCTCTACAAAAGATAGTTAGCACGTCTAAGAACCTTCCCTGTTTTTTTCAGAACATTAAAGAGATTATCAACCACTTCTATTGTTTGCTCATTGCGAAGCCGGGCCTTCTGGGCCCGGTCGTCGGGCACGCGCCGCTTAATTGCGGTGTTCTTGAAGGTGTGTGCTGGGGGGAAACGAGGCAAAAACTCGTAGTAGTTTGTGGGGTAGTCTACATAGGTGCATATTTCGCTCCTGAACTCTTCGGGGAGGGCGGTAGGCTCCACCAAGACTTCAAGGGTTTTGGTGGGGCTGGGGAGGTCTTTGACGTCTTTCAGGATCAGCGTTGCATCTATAAGCGTTGGAGAGCTTCGGTGGGCTATTTCGCACTGCTTCTTCAGAGTACTGCTCAGGTAGATGATATAATCCACAAGAGTGTTGCTAAGGAGGGTAAGCGCCTTCTCGTTTGACGATGTAAACCCAGAGTCAGCCAGGAGCCTGGAGACGCAGTGTCTGGCTGCGCTCTTGACGGTCTTATTTTCCTCCATTCTAATTTTTTTATGATTGAACGCATTAGCGCTAACACACTCTCACAGATCGAGCGAATTGGAGCACACTCGCACATACTAGGCCTGGGAATAGACGAAAACATGAACGAAAGGAAAGAGGACGGCCTTGTTGGACACTACAGCCAGAGAAAAGCTCTGTACCTGGTTAATCAAATGGTACAGAACACGCCCAGGGGGCGGATTCTTCTAGCTGGACCGTGCGGCACGGGGAAGTCGGCGCTTGTGTCGGGGTTTATCAAAGAGCTGGAAAAGACAGGAATTCCCCACAAGCTCATTACCGCCAGTGAGATCTACTCCTCCTCGCTCAGCAAAACGGAGCTGCTCACCCAGGCAATTAGAGAGGCTCTGGGGATAGAGGTGAAGGAAAGCAGCCGCGTGCTTGAAGGGGAGGTGGTTGACATACAGGTTAGCCGAGAGACGGGACGTACCGGGTCCATCACGCTAAAAACCACCGAAACAGAGGGCGTCTTTACACTGGGCGAGAAAATGGTCCAAAACCTCTACCAGGAAAGGGTGGAGGCCGGAGACGTCATCCGGGTGAACAAAACCACCGGGGTCATCAAAAAGCTTGGGCGGAGTCTTTCCAAGGCCAAGGACTATGAGAGCATTGGGCCCTATGCCAACTTTGTGCCGTGCCCCGAGGGAGAGCTTCTCTCCGTTCGGGAGGAGAGACACACGGTTACTTTCCACGACATTGACATCATCAACAGCAAAACACAGGGCTACCTCTCACTTATGAACGCTAGTGCCGAGATACCTGCAGAAATACGCGAGAATGTAGATGCAACGATGAGAGAGTGGGTGGAGGAGGGAAGAGGCGTTCTTCGGTCCGGGGTGCTTTTTATCAACGAGTCGCACATGCTAGATGCCGAGTGCTACTCTTTCCTCAACCTGGCTACAGAGCTAAGAATAACCCCCCTGGTGGTTCTGTCCACCAGCAAAGAGCACGGCCCCATCCGAGGCACCGAGGACAGGGGGCGGTACGCCATTCCAGGAGACTTTCTGTCACGGACTTTGGTTATTAAAACAAACCCTTACAGCAACCAGGAAATGGAAGAGATTGTCAGGAACAGAGCCGGGGAGGAAAACGTTGCCATGGAGGAGGAAGGACTTGGGCTGCTGGTAGAGCTAGCGATTAAGTACGGCATTCGCTATGGGTTCAACCTTCTTTCAGCTGCAGACATCATTGCCCAGAGAACTGGGCGGCCTGTGCGCAAGGAAACGATCGCTTCACTGGCTGAGCTTTTTGTTCCAGAGCAAGAGTGTATCCAGGGCAGTAGCTAGGTGCTAGGTGCTAGGTGCTAGGTAGCTCGGAATAAAGCAGACTTCTTGAATGGGCCTTGGCTGAGAAAATTTATTATGAGCCAAGCAAGCAGGGAGACACTCTCTGAGAGGCACAGGCCGCGTCTGCTCAAGGACCTGGCGGGGAATCCAGCGGTGAGGGAGGCCTTGGAGGCTTTTGTCAGGCAGGGCAGCCTTCCACACTTTCTTTTCTTTGGGCCCCCAGGAACTGGAAAGACAACGGCAGCCAAGGCCATATGCAGGGAGGTCTTTGCAAAGATGGAGAGCAACGTAATGGAGCTGAATGCGTCGGATGAGCGGGGGATAGATGTTGTCCGAGAGAAAATCAAGGCTTTTGCCTCAACGCATGGGATGCGGTCACCGCACAAGGCGATTATTCTAGACGAGGCAGACTCAATGACGAAAGATGCACAGAACGCGCTCAGGCGGATAATTGAGGTCTACTCAAAGCATGTCAGGTTCTTCATCATTTGCAACTACTCGACCAAAATCATTCCTGCCATCAAATCACGATGTGCACCTTTCCGTTTTGCACCAATTACCAAGGTAGAGATGGGCGCGCACCTGAAAAAGGTTGCAGATATGGAGGCGATATGCATTGGCGAGGAGTCGCTCGGTCTGGTGAGCGCGCTTGCCCGGGGAGATCTGAGAAGAGGGATGAACATGCTGGACGGGCTTTCTCTCCACCCAAGCATCACAGTCGAGGTGGTTCAGAAGTACTACACCACCTTGGCGCCAGCACAGATAGCGGCGTTCTATGAGGCTCTTTGGATTGAGGGGTTCGCGTCTCTTAAGGAGGCGCTGGTTAGTTTGAAGCAGTCTTTGGGAATAAGCAGCAAAGAGGTTCTTGCCGCCCTGGGAGAGCACCTTAAACACGGAGAGCATCATAATACGCCCAAAATACTTGCAGATCTCTCAGTAATTGACCACCGGCTATCCAAAGGATGCAGCGAGGAGGTGCAGGACAATGCAATGATAGCATCATTCATTCTGAACAAAAAGATTGTCTAGGGTCTGGTCCAAGGTCTGGGTAGCTCCAGATTGGGGTAGCTTTAAAGATTTTCACTGACCAGATATTAAGGTTGATACGAATTCAAAAGTTTTCAAATAAATGTTGATGAGATCTTACATTCTAAACGAGTTTTCGCTCTACAGGGGTTTGGTCCTGGTTGGGTACCTCCCAGGCTTCCAGGTGATGGGGGTCGGTGTAACCTTAAGTTTGGCGTGTGACAGGGGCTGTGTCAGGGCACGGGGTGGATGACAGGGGTAAGTCTGGGAACCACTATTATTATTTTTTATTCTTACCCCAGTCTAATGATGTTCTGTACACGTGTTACAAATAGGTTTTTCTTGGTGATGCTTTCATCCATGGTTGCCTCAGTGTGGGTCCGTGGAACTAGACATGCTGACTTGATCTATAGAGATGCACAATACACCCAGCAAACTCTTGACTTCTTTAAGGTTTCAGATTGCAAGCTACAATCACGTAACAGGAACGGTCAAAAATACATGACAGCGGATCAGAGTATGTCGTACTGCCAGATTGATATTGGGAGGTACTCCCTTGAAACCATACCTGACCAAATGATCCAGGGAATGTCTTTTATGAATTTAACCCTTGAAAACAAAGACCCTCGAGTGGATCAGCCGCTGCACAAAAAGATAGTGGAGAAAATCTTTCGAGCTTTGGGCTCTATCTTGACAGAAACCCTAGTTATCGAGGGCCTAAACATATCGGACACCGCACAACCTATGGAGGTGGACAGCCAAATTGACATGGGGCCTTCTGCAATGGGCATAAATCCAGAAGCTGACAAAGCAACAACCCCCCTTAAGCTTCAGGTGTCCGACCTAAGACTGCAAAACATGGGAGAGTCTTCTATCCGGTGGGTTCTGGGACATATTGACGTGAGCAAGTGTGAGCTTTCTCTGTGCATAAGCGATGTGCCCACTATAACAAGTCTTCAATTCCTGGATACCTTCAACCCTTTGGTTTTATGTGAGTTACATATCAGGAATGCGGTGAACCTCACAAGCATAGACTGTATGTTTTTAAAAGAGTGTAAGGTTATGTTTTGTCTCACACTGAGTGAAATGGCCAAGCCAGTGTCAGCTTCTGCTGAAACACTGCGAGGCATTGCTGCCAAGAGCTGGGAGTTCTTAGCAGTGCCTGCCGAGGTGTGGTACGCCGTTGTCACTGAGACAAGAAGCGTTATTTCGGCTAGCTGGTTGCGGCTAACCATTGATTTCTTACACCGCTTCGATGCATTTTGGAGTCTCAAACCGCCAGCAAAAGCCTTAGTGAGAGACCAGCTTAGCCTAACACTGCGCAATGCAGATGCGGACAAGAAGACCAAAAAAGAAGCAGGGCTAAGTAACATCTTTAGCTGGATAGACAGATGCATCAGCCCAGAAGTTGAAAGCGTTGAAATTGAAGGACTTATTGAGCAAAGGCCAAAGCTTAGCAGCAACCAAGCTATCTGCATTGAGCCTTTCCTACCACGACTTGACCGTATCCACCTCAAAATAGGCGACGTGTCTATCTATAGAGTCTTTCATACCCGAAACATCCTCTGGATTGCACCTGACGCATATAGTGCCTGGCAACAGGGCAAGCTAGACAGCGAAATGGAACGCGTCAGCAAGGACACAGTCGTTCCCATAAGCAGCGGCCAAACCCCAAGACCTTTCCTCTCAAACGTAGCCGCCCAGAACACCAACCCAGAATGCTTTATGTGCCACAAGTCAGTTAGTGAGATTGCTGAACTGACTGGCCGGGCAAGGCCTCGGTATGTTGGTATAGTCTGTGAGATGGGACATATACTATGCACCACCTGCCACGAGTCACTGTGCTGGAGAAAGGATAAGAGCCACCCCATACTCTGTTCTACCCATTGCCAACCCCCAGTGCTTGATCTCGATGGCACTGGTGCGATTGAAAGGAATCGCGAGGGAAAGATCGAGTTCAAGCTTGTGTGGAGGGGGTATGACGTCTGCGGATAATGTTCACCCACCCTAGTCACGGGGTTTTGCTATGCTAACCCATAGCTTTTTGACCAGGCCTAATAAACCAACCAAACAACCACTCTTTGCCCCTTTTAAGGTAGTTTATGCCAGTACTTTCACACGAACCATAGCCCAGAATGAACAATGAACCTTAAGTTCGGGTTTTCAGGTACTCACCCGACCCAGACAGAGACCCTGGCAATCGTTTTAGGCCATCTCTCGGCTGAATATTATTTTTACGAATGGGTGACACAGGCACGAAAACACCAGAGACAAGGGGTGGCATGAGAAGTGTTTTTAGCAACGCCGTGCTTGGAGCTATGCTTGGAGCCACATCTATTGCAATCAGGTGCCTTGATATACCCCGAATTCTTTCTAGGTACTCCTATTACGATATGACCGAGTGCTACGAGTACATCAACAAGAACCCGTATGCTGAGAAGCCGTACTTTCTGGCCTGGGCGTTTGGCAGGTGTTTGCCACCCAGCTGGTTCACCGCGTGCATGTTCTTCTGCGACTGTGCAACTGCGTGGATGCTTAACACCCGGTGGTATCTTCTTTTTTCATCTATGCTGGCATCTGATGGGATATCAGCAGTAAATCTACTGATTAGCTTGGGGGTGTCAGGCGGTAGAAGGTGCAGGTGGCTCGGAATTCCCCTGCTCCTTATCTTTCTTGAGAGCACCTGTGGGAACTACGCGCCAGGAGTGAACACCTACTGGTACATAAATATGCAGATGCTCCCGCAGTTTAGGGAAATGCACCGACAAGTCTTCTTTGCCACCCATTTGCTTATCCTTACCATTTGCGCCACGTGTACAGGCGGCGATTGCACCAAGCTGTTTTTTGCCATGACTTTCAAAGAATGCGGCTACCGAGGATACCTCCTCCTATGGTGCCTTCTTCAGGCAAAGAGTGTGAAGGCATCTGGGTGGGCCAAGAAAGTGTTTAACCTGTCTAAAGGCATGGCAGTTGTTGCCACACTGGCCAACCACATCATTTGGTGGATGATTGTCCCCTGTGGCATTGGAAACATGAACTTTCTTTGCTGGTCCACGCTTATCTTCCTTGTTGCCACGGCCATAGGCACACTAACCATTGACACCACGAAGACCCCACAAAAACCGAAGAACGACTAGAAAGCATCCACACACCTACCCAATAAACGTTTCACAACCAAACCACCACTACAACACGGCTACGAACGGCCTCTTTATTGCTAGGGTTAGACGGAGTGCCCCAAAATGCTCCAGAATGCCGTGGAAATGAGTTTGGAGGTGATTGGAGACTTTTGGCTGGCTTTAAGGATGCTTACCTGCTCAGGAAGTTTTGGGATGGGCCGCCCGCTGTCTTCTAGGTACAGGTAGAAGACAGGAATGGTTTTCATGGCTTCAGTGATTTCTCTGGGCCAGCCCTTGAACTGCCAGGGCGTGCCATCTATGAACACGGCGGCCACGCGACTGAGCGAGTCTATCTGCGAGCACTCGTCCACCACCCTGTACCTTTTTCCAGTGTGCTCGACCTCCTGCCCCCCATTGTGCTGGGCCTCCTTGCTGTATAAAAGCATCTTAATAACCGCGCTTGTCCCCGACTCAGTCGTTTTGGGAACTAAAATGTACTCGGGGCCGCTCCTCCCCCCTTCCTTTAGCTTGTGGTATCTTTTGATGAGTTCCTGGACCTGGAGCTGGCCCTGTTGCGATGGCAGGCAGACGCTGACCATATCATCCACCGGGGGAACAAAAAGATCTTTGAGAATTCGGTCTCTGTCTATGAACGAAACGGCATCTATTTTGTGTGTTTTGCACTCTGCCAGATACTCTCCGTGGTCCATCTCTCTGGTGCAGTACAGCGCAGCAACTGCTCCAAGCGTGTACGGGGCACCTCGCTTGTTTGTGTAGGTGCTTTTGGCGTCCAGAGCGTGTGGAGTGCCTCCAATTACAGCATTCCCGCCCTCTATCACGACGCTGCCTCCTTTTATAGCTTCTTTTTTCAGAATAGCGGTGGGGTTGTCATTGGCCATAGTTTGCAGCAGTGTATTTAAAATATTCTTTCAGTAAATATAGTGTAATCAAATAAGAATGCAACGTAATCAAATAAGGCTGGCACGAGTATATAACTCAGCGAGTTTTTGAAAAACGATGATGCGATGGCAATCTTTATTGTGCTGGACTACTCCACCACCTTGATCAGCCCAGTGACCAGGGTGGTGTACTTGATCCAGTTTTCATCTGCCTCAGAGGAGAGGCTTTTTACCAGAACGCTGGAGATAGCTGTTTTGGCAAAGAGGTACCTGTACCTGAACAAAAGACTGCTCCGGTGCGGCTCTGTGCAGTGGATGACCAGGGAAGTGTTGGCGCTTGGAGAAACATTCCAAAGAAGGGTTTTGGTGTTTGGAACGTACTCGTACTTCCCTGTTTTGCACTCAACGCTCAAGAACCCAGGGTCAAAGTCGAAGGAGAGCGAGGTTTTGAAAGAGTCGGGAACATGTCCTTCGTCAAAGCAGAGAAGAACCTCAATGGTCTTTGAATCAATCAGAGTAACTTTTACCACCGGCAGGTCCGCTTCGTTGCAGGAAAAGGTGTAGGCCATAACTGACATGTCCTTTGAGGGACAGGTCACAAGGGTGGTTATGCCCTCTCTCTGGGTGCAGACAGAAGGGTTGAACTGGATGTGCTTCATTCCGCAGAGGGAGCGGGAGTCGATCTTAAGAGACATGCTGCCAACGTCCCCGGTGGGCCGGGTAGTGATCTGGCCGTAAGAGGTGACCGTGGTTCTTCCCTGGAGGGTTCTTTGGAAGATTTGGTCGGCAACCTCCACATAGACCTTTTTCTTTGAGAGTCCCTGTATCTGGAAAGGCTCGGGGATGTTTCTTTTTCGGGGAATTGAGAAGATCGGGTTCCTGGTGGTGAGGTAGTTGTCAATGTATGCATAGACAATGGCGTGTTTCTTGAGAATGAGACTATCCGAGCTAACTGAAAGGTCCCTGATCAGTTCTTTGAGAACGTGTTTGGCCAGGTACTGATCGTCCTGGAGTAGGTAGAAGGCCTTGTAGGCTAACCCATCCTTCTTTTCCACCAGTGAGAAGGTTGGGGTGGAAGCAGAAAGATGAAGTTTTGGGTTTTGGTACCTTAACAGAGAAAGACCATCTGGGGTTTCTATCTCCACACGTGCAAGCATTGTTTTTTTATTGCCCAGGCTTTTATCCCCCTACTGGTTATTTGTTGTTGATGTATATCGACATGGCCCTGGCTACAAAGGCTTCTAGGTGGAAGATTTCCTTTACGCCCCCGCGGAGCCTGGTATCAAACTGGGCGGCGTAGTTAGCAATTTCTGCCGCCACCTTAATCCTTTCCTCCTGTTTAAGAATGGCTTCGGTTAGAGCCGATAGGATGACTGACCCGGGGATAGGTCTTTCCAGCAGAGAGTAGAGGGTGGCGCGGGCGTTGACCACCTCTTTTATCGACGGAGAGTAGATGATGGTTGTTGAGAGCTTTTCAACAATCGTTTCCCACTCCACGGCAGTAACTGGGGCATCTGCAAGGACCGAGAGCTCTGCCAGGGCAAAGGCTCGTCTCAGGTTGCCGCGGGAGGTCCTGACTATCTCTTTAAGGGTCCCTGGAGCTAGCTTTTGGCCTTCTGCTCTTAGGGCGTCGGAGAGACACTCTTCCATCTGCGGGTTGGCCATGGAAGGCACGCGGCAGATAAGAAACCTGCTTTTGAAGGCGTCAATGAAGTTGCTCACTGAAGAAGTGAGAATCACAATCCTAAAGTTGTGCGCGCCCTGCTCCATGATCCTCCTAAGTGCCATTTGCGCCCCCTGGGTAAGGTTCTCACCGTCCGGGATGATCAGGACCTTGGTTCGGTGCCCGTTCTTGGAGGAGAGCAGTCCTTTGATCGACTTGGTGGCTGAGATGTCCTTGGCTATCTTCTGGAGGATTTTCTTGTCGGAGGCGCCATACCCCATCATTCGTGTCTCAATGCACTCATCGCTTTCAAGAATTTCCACCTCTACCGTTTTTGAGGGCGAGACTTCCACTTCGCTGGTGTATGAGAGGTAGTGGATCTCTTTCTTGAACAGGTGCCTGATAAAGGCGGTGAGAAGGGTGCGCTTCCCAGCGCCTTCCTGCCCGGTGAAAATGACGCTTGGAAAAGAGTCGGCGTTGAAGGCTTTAAGAACGGCGGAGCAGGGCAGCCGCGAGAGTTCGTCAAGCGTTGCTGGTCGGTGTCTCTCTGCCAGCATAAAAAAAGAAACAAGTGCTCGTTGCCGAATTTATTACATTACTTGGACACCTCAGTTGCCAGAATAGTGGATGCGTGGATCACTAGCTTCCCCATAATGTTTTTGTCCCTCTTCACTATCTCGCCAATTGAGTCAATGTACATCTGTTCATTAACAATCGTGTCAAGCGTCTTTTTCAGGAAGAGTGGCCGGGGGAGTGGGGCGCACACCCGTTCAAGCAGCCTGGCAAGCATCTGCTCCTTCTGAAGAACCCCTTCACTCTTTAGGAACAGTTTCAGGACCACCTCCTGATAAAGCTTGGACGTTTCTTTCTGTCCGGTGAGACCGTCCACCAGAACGTGCGAAAGAAGCTCTTCATCGTCTGCCCCGTTTCCAAGGATGTCTGTGGTCTTGTTCACTATTGCCTCATTAACCCGATCTAGCATTTGGAAGTATGGCAGGCTCTTTATCCTGCTCCTATTCTGGTGGAGAATGTCCAGGGCTGAAGGGTGTCTCTCCAGGCACCACATGCTTCTAAGCAGCGCAGTGGACGGGGACATTGGAATCAGCAGCAGTGCCAGGTAGGAGTAGTGCATGTAAAAGTTTGAGCAGAACTTCTTTAGCTGGAGGACGTGTACCGAGCAGGCATAGACTGCCGTATCCAGCTCTGCGACCCCTGCAGCTTTCCAGAGGGGCTCGTACACCCACTCCAGAATTGAGAGTCCTCGCATGGCATTCCTTAAGAAAAGGTTTCTGATAACGTACTCTGAGAACAGCAGCTCAATGTATCCGGCGTAGAAAACCCCAAGGGCTGCAGGTCTAATTCTTTCCAGGTAGTCAAAGATAAGGTCATCGTGCTCCATGGACAGGTTTTCAAAGAGAACCTGAAGGAAGCGGGCAAATAGGGCCTGGATTGGGTAGTACTTCACCTCAATCACGTCGATAAATACTTCCGTGAGCAGCTCAAGGCTGTCCACCAGGATGCTTCTTGTCTTAGCCATTGAGCCGACCAGCAAGCCCAGGGCCTCAATTCTCAGGTACTTGATGTTAGAGCACTCTTTTCTCTGGCGAAGATAAAACTCAACCCCCGAAAGGAAAGAGGCTTTCAGGAAGGCTTTGAACCCGGCGTAGTCTTTGGCTTTCTCTTCGACCGCCCTTTGGATAGTTGCCAGTGTTTGGCTTCTTTCTTTGCTAAGGACGCGGTAGAAGTAGGCGTCCACCCAGTGATCAAAGACTTCTTTTTCAGTTATTTCCTTTTTGGTAAGGAAAATCCTTTTGGCGATGTCTTTGAGGAGTGTTTTCACTCTTTCATCTGTGACGCCTTTTGGACTTTTTGAGATAGCCTCTATGGTACAGACAAAGTCAAAGGGCGTAGCAATCGGAACATCTGCTAAAATACACCTTCGGAGGAGCTCCACCGAAAACTTCATTCGCTGGGGGTTCTTAGAGAGCGCGCACCCAAGCTGGATGTCGTAGTCTATCCTGTTCATGGTGCCTTTCTCAAGCATTTGGGCGATAATCTCTGGATTGAACTTTCTTTCGTCCTCGGCGTAGATGAGCCAGGAGGAGACCTCGTGCATGGCCTCGTAGGACAGGGCGCATATTCGGTTGACGGCTTTTATGCACTCTCCCCTGGCCCAGGCATTGTTCAGCATAAAGATGCTGCCCATAATGTTCTGGCAGAAGAAGAGACAGGCCATTTCGTGCGACCGGCAGTGAAGGAACGTGAGAATTGCTTGGATGCTCTCAAGTAGCTCAATCGCTGTTTTGGCCTTTACTTCCTCTTCGCCCGTTTTTTCTATCTCCTGAAGGATTCTTTGGGTCTCCTCCCACTTCTTCTGTGCTGACGATCCAGTGAACGGCCCAATGAGCTCGCCACTCTGCCGGCTCTTGTAGTTGATGGTGGCCAGGTAGGCGCATATCTCGTGGTACTCCCCCACGGTCACAGCGCCAAGATCGTCTGAAAGAATTCTGTCGGACCGGACATGCTCGGCTTTCTCAAAGAGTGGTATGGAGTAGGCCTCGGGAATTGTTTTAGGTATGCAAAGGTGGGCGTTGGTTTTGGCAAAGTCGTCAAACTCTTCAAGGAACTCGGTAACTAGCAGGGGCATCTGTTCTGCGATTTTCCGGTGGGAGATGTGCTCAACTATCTCTACTAGAACACTCATGTTGCTCTCTACGATAAAGTTTGCTCGGTCGATTGAGATAACATCTTCCATCCCGGCCTGTTTCATAAAGTGCATGATGTTGGTTACTGTGTTTCCAAGAATGTTGCCAGTGCTTGACCCGCAGGTTAGGCGGACCGTTAAGTTAGTGAACATGTTTTTAAAGATGGGAATGCTCTTTTCTCTGGACCGCTCAAAGTCTCTCTTAACTAGCTCGGTGACGGCCCTGAAGCTGATCCGGGTGGTCTTTTCTAGGATGGAGTAGGCTACATCCTTGACGGCAAAGTCAATCGCTAGGATAACGATGTGGACTATAATATTGCGGATCCCATCTAGCTCGGTGTACCGGGCCAGGCCTGAAATCTTTCTTTTCGCTCCAAGCCTTCTCTCCTGAACAGCTATGTCTGGGAGGGTGTCTTCAATGTGGGCCTCTATCTTGGAGAAGCATATCTCGATCTCAAGTGAGATAAGATCGCTGCCCTCCGAGAGAAAGTGGATTTCCGCAAGGACCCGGAGGAGCCCTGTGATGTACGGGCTGTTCTTTCCCAGCACTTTGCTTTGCACGCACTCTTCAACGTACTTACAGACAAAGACAACTGCTGGATAGACAAAGTCTCGGTTAACGCTCTCAATCAGGTACTCTTTGACGTTGAACTCGCTTTTCAGGATTGGCAGCCGATCTGCGAACGTAAGCATGCCCAGGTACGTTCCAATTGTTCTGAGAGTGTTGATTTTCTCCGTTTTGTCCAGTTCCTTGTGCTGCTCTGCAATGGCATTGAGAACCTTGAACAGCACGGCCCGGACCTTAAGGAACAGCGTTGGCGAAAAAAGGAAGATAAAGTCAACATAGAGCTGGAGATGGTTGGCCTCTTTCAGGAGCCTTTTCTCAACCAGGTACTTAGCCAGCATCTCTTCTGGCCCCGCGAGGGCGCTTTTCCGCACTTCCTCAACTAGACTCTGCATCGTGGACGATGAAATGGTGTTGAAGTGCTTGGCCCAGAGCAGGTGCGTGTCTGGCGCGCCAACAACCGACCCAACAAAGTCTCGCGCTGTGAGCGTTCCACCCTCTGTCTCCTCCTTCGAGGACAGGCTCTGCACCACCAAGTGCCCTCGGATGTAGGTGTATAGCGCTTTGTTGGCTGCATAGACCTGGGGCATCCGCGAGAGCTCCTGGCAGTAGAAAGGGTACTTTTCCAGCACGTCGCAAAACGTTTCCAAGACCTTTAGTCCGAACCTGAACCGGTTGGAGGAGGGGCTTTCCCGCATAATTCCAGCAATCTTTTCCATCATGTTCTTCACCTGCTTGGCCGGAAGAATCTCGTACTTGACCGCCCGCCCATAAAAAAGCGCCATTGACATTGTTTCGTGGTGGCTCAGCCTCTCGATGAAGGAGTACTTAGCCTCCATTTCCTTCAGGGTAGAGTCAAATAGCTCAATGTCGTAGGCGTTCCTATTTGAAGAGATCTGGGTCATAAAAACAATCGCGTCCGAGTTAGGCAATCTTCCTGAGATGACGTTGTGCAGAAACTCGCTCGCTTGCTGCTTCAGAGTCACTCGCTTGACCAAACACGACCTGATCTCTGGAATAAGCGCGCTTTTCAGCTTGTTTAGAAGGGCCTGGGTGGTTTTGGTAGTTACCTTGGAGAGCAGCTCCAGGGACATGCAGGTAGAAATGATAATGTCAACGGTTAGTGGGTAAATGTTCATTCCTTTGGTGTTCCCTTTTCCGTACCTCTGGATTGCATGCTGGATGAACTGGTTGGTAAACTCTTCATTTGATTGCACCGATAGAATAGAGCCTAGCTCCACTATCTCTTTTGACACGGCCAAAAGAATCAGGTCCAGGCAGAACTCAAGCGGATCTAGCTCTTTTACCACATAGGGAAAGATCTTGCACTCTAAGCACGCGTGCAAACACTCTTCCAGGGAAAAAGAGGTGGCGTACAAACTGCCCATAAGTGTCAGGGTCGTTTTGGGCTTTTTTTCAAAGATCTTCTGCAAAACCACCCGGCTTCGCTCTTTTGGGCTGATGCACGAGGGAAACAGGTCGGTGATAACCTTTTCATACTTCGGGTAGTACTTAAGCAGCCCCAAACAAGCCAGCTCTGGGTACTGCCCAATGCAGCCTGCCAGCAAATCGCTGCTTCCTTCGCCATCCAGCTCCGATAGCAGCTGAAAGACTTCCTCGCAGTTGTAGTTGGAGCTAAGTAGGTTTCTGAGCCCCATGGTGCTTTCATACGTTTCCTTGTGTCTTTCAATCAGCGGGGTAATGTCACTCAGGTGCATTTTAGTTGTTTCAGGTGCCAATGACAGAAGGTGCGTAAAAAAAAGAATCTGGGCCTTAGGATAGCTCCACCGCTTAAGCATCCTCTTGTACGGGAAGACTTCTCCTTCGGCAAGCACACTCCACGCCATGAGGTAGGCAGCCGCCTCGCTCTGGGTTCTCACCATTGGGTCAACGCGGTCTATTTGCAAGAGCGCCTCCTTCCACTCGTGGCCTTTAAGCTTTTCTCGCATCTCTGAGAGGACGTCAGTTCTTTTTGCCTTGAGGTCGATTCGGATGAGCTCTTTCAGCGCGTCAAACAGCTCCTTGTCCTTTGGGGTGTGCGGTCCTGAGGAGCTGTCGCTTTCTGAGGGGCTTTTTCCTGGCTCTCTCCACATCTAATAAAAATTAAAATGAAATTTAGTTAAGAACTTCGCTCGGTCTCAATGGCGGCAACTGCCCAGAAAGCTCCACGCCCGTTTCAAGCGCGTTGCTCAGGTTACCCGACCCCCGGCTCTGCGCCCACCCAATGGTGTACACTGGGATGGCCAGGTCCTTAATCATTTCTTCATTACTTGCTGCTTCATAACCGATAGCCGCAATGACATGGTCGACGCTGCGGTGGTGCTGCCGCCCCAGATCGTCCTCGGTGGTAAGAGTAAGCTTTTTTTGGTCTTTGGTAATTGAGATAGGTCTCTCCCAAAAGACAAACTCAACCGCAGACTGCCCATTTGACAGCTCTGTGCCTGGCCTGGTATTTACCCCATCTTTGGCGAGCAGAGAAAGGGTTCTTTTTGCTATTCTCCCCACCTTTGCAAAGGTGAGTTGTTTGAACCACTCCTGAAGTCTATTTGATTGCAGTACTTGTAGCGGCGAAAAAAAAAGCTCCGCCAGAACTGCGTTGGTGAACTTCGTTTCAAGGGGAGAGTTTCTTCCAATGACGATGGCTTTGTCAACAGAGAGGTCTTTGAGATACGAAGAGCCTGTTTTCTCCCCAAGGACCTTCGAGTGGAGAAGCATTCTTGCCGCATCAAGCGATACGTTTCCATTGCCAATAATAGCAACCGTACCTGAAAGACGCGGCACTGAGGGACCGGGGCAATTGTTTATCTTCCTGATAAGAGCGTCTGCTGAAATGGCGTGTCTACTCCCCGGCACGTCCAAAAGCCTTGGGCCTTTGGCTCCCGACCCAATAACCACTCCGTCGTAGTACTTCTGTATCTCTCTCAGGTGAAGATCCTTTCCCATCTCTATGCCCGGGAAGTACTTCACCCGTGGGTGGCGGAGTACCTCTGTCAGCGAAGGAATGGTAGCTTTAAGCCCGAGCTGGTCGGGGGCTACGCCACACCTCAGGTACCCCAGAGGCGCGCGCTCTTTCTCAAAAACATCAAAGGTAACGTCCTTTCTGGTGGTCAGCACCTCCTTGATGAAGTAGGCTGAGGCCGGTCCCGCCCCAATAACACACAACTTCATTTTTTTGCAAAGAATGGCGTACCAGCAAGGATCATCAGCCGACCACATTTTTGAGAAAGGCTCCCTAGAGTATTTGGGGCTCTTCTTCTTCTTTTCAGGCATTCTCTGGGTTGTTCTTTCAGGTGCTGAGTTGCTCCAGCTCTTTCCCGGCTTTGAACATCGAGTCACTGAGCGGGTGGCTGCAATTCTGGTGTACACCGCCCTGTACATTCTGGCCATTTCCATCCTCTACCCATTTGGCAACACCAGGGGCGCTCGCACCTGATTGGGGGTGCTTGGGGACATGCGCACATAGAACCTATCACTGCTGATTTATTCTTTTTCCTTTTCGGGGTTTCGAGCGTTTTCGAGCGTTTTCGAAAGTTCGAAAGTTCGAAAGTTCGGAAGTTCGAGCTGCCAAAACCTCTGGGTGGACGGCCTCAAAGCCCAGCTAGGTACTTCTTGAATGCCAGATGCACCACATCCCTTGCTGCCGTGGTGTTTCCCATGGCTTTGCTGCCCTTGCCTCCAACTTTGAGGTCTGGGCTACCTGAAAGTATGTTTTTGATGGTTTCGGTGGCATTGGGGAGCGCCCCATAGACAAGCGTTGTGTCGGGGGCATAGTAGAGAATGGCTCCTTCTCTCTGCGTCTTTTCCAGGTGCTGAACCAGTGGGGCAATCATCTTGTTGACCAGCGAAGAGGCTAGGTCTTGGCAGACCAGGGACTCAAAGAGAATAAAGCCTTCGGTCTCTGAAGCGGTCTTCTTTAGCCGTTCGAGCTCTTTCTCAAAGTGCTCCCTCCTCTCCCGGGTAAGATCCTTCTGGAAGGCTTCAAGTTTCTCTCTGATTTGGATAGTTTCAGCCAGGGGAAGCTCCAGTGAGTCAAACAGAGCTCTAGCCTCGTTCAGTGAAGAAGTGTCTGTGAGCGGGGTGCCGAGTAGCGCTTCTGCCTTTTCTTCGGCTGTCTTGGCTTCTTTTTCACAGAAAGCTACTATTCGTCTGACGCCTCGAGCAATGCCACTCTCTGACACAATTCTGATCCTTTCTATCTGCGCGGTGCTGGTTACGTGCGTTCCTCCACATAGCTCAACAGAGTGCTCGGGTTTGGTCTCGGGTTTGGTCTCGGGGTTGGTCTCTGGCTCAATCTCCAAAACCCTTTCTCCCACCTGAACCACTCTAACGGTTTCGGGGTACTCTTCGTCTTTCATGTGTCTTAGCCCGGGAATGCCTAGGGCCTGGGCGTATGGCAGGTGTTTTACCACCACAGCCTCCTTTTTAGCCACCAGGTCATTCATTTGTCTCTCAACTGCGTCGATCTCTTTCGGGGTGAGCGCTCTGGGCCAGGCAAAGTCAAACCGAAGCTTGCACTCGCTCACAAGGCTCCCACACTGCCTAGGCTCGCTGTCCCCCGGCAGGGCATTGACCAGCGCAAAGTTGAGAATGTGGGTGGATGTATGGGCAATAGCCAGTTTCCGCCGCCTTTCCATGTCTACCGCACACTGTCCAAAGGGGAGGAGCTTCCCGTGAAGCTGTCCCTGGTGCAGAACGTACATCCCAGACTTCTTAGTCTCTGAAACGGTGAAAGACGCCGGTGCAACTGTTAGCCCACTTAGGTCCAGAGGATTAGTTCCGGTTTTTTCAGGGTTTTCAGGTAGCAGAATGATCCTTCCGTGATCTCCTTCCTGCCCGCCAGCCTCCCCGTAAAAGGAAGTCTTCTCCAAAACTATCCCACACTCTTCTCCCCCCCAGACTTGGCCAGACTTGGCCATTTCCGTGTCAATTAGCTCTCCTGGGACCTTGATGCCAATAACTCTCGAACTAACCCCCCCACCAGTGTACTTGTGGCAGTCCTCGGTCGGGGTGCAGCCTGTCGCCTTGTCCAGGGCAAAGAGGTCGTGGACCGTGAGGAAAAGCGTGTCGCCCTGCTTCCCGGCGCCTTTGGAGAGTAGCTTGGCTTTTTTCTGCTCTTCCTGGAACCCTTGGCTGTCTACCTGGATGCCCTCCTGCTCGCAGACAGCTGCGGTGAGGTCGATTGGAAACCCGTACCGGTCGTAAAGAATGAACGTGTTCTCTCCGGAAAGCGTCTTTTGGCTGGTGCTCTTAAGATGCTCGATCTGTCCCGTTAGGATCTGCAGCCCCTTGGAGAGGGTTTTAGTGAACTGGGCTTCTTCTTCCGTGACTATCTCCACTGCCCTTTCGATCTTGGCGTCGGTGGCATAGACCTGGCTGAACCTCTCAAATGACATTCTAACGAGCTCGGGGAGGAGCCCTGGCGTTTTCTTCATGTGGAGGTACTGGAAGCCCAGGGCTCTCCTGAGAATCCTTCTAATGACATACCCCCGCCCGTCATGCGTGGGGAGGATGCCGTCCATCAGGGCTATGGCAAGCGTGCGGCTGTGGTCTGCAATCACTCGGTAGGCCGTGTCTACTTTGCTGGTTAGCGTGTCTCCGTACGCTGGAACACCCATTTCTGCCTCTATCTTGGCAAAGAGGTCCTGGAAGACTTCGGTTGCGTAATTGCTTCTCTTGTCCTCCAGAATGCTTAGCACCCGCTCCAGCCCCATTCCCGTGTCCACGTGCTTCTTAGGCAGCACGCTGAGACTCTGGTCCTCTTCTCGGTTGTACTGGATAAACACAACGTTCCAGATCTCAATGACATCGGGGTCGTCCTGATTCACCAGGGCTGAGGCGTCTCGGCCCCCAACGCGGTCGTAGTGTATTTCGGTGCATGGCCCACAAGGCCCCGTGTTTCCCATTTCCCAGAAGTTCTCTTTGGCCCCAAACG
The DNA here is from genome assembly GCF_001642395.1 of Nematocida displodere. Lineage (NCBI taxonomy): Eukaryota > Fungi > Microsporidia > Nematocida > Nematocida displodere. The sequence goes on along the minus strand of NW_027138130.1, from coordinate 322,673 downwards.
GCAAGATTCTGTTTTGGGGAACGCTTTTCCCCCACAGCTCTTTGGTTTCGCTGTCTTCTGGTAGGTTTTGCGAAGCATCTCCTTCAAAGTAGCTTACATAGAGCCTCTCACCTTCTAGCCCAAGCACTTCCGTGAGGAAGGTCCATGCCATTGCAATGGCTTCTTCTTTGAAGTAATCCCCAAAACTCCAATTGCCAAGCATTTCAAAGAACGTGTGGTGGTAAGTGTCTTTGCCCACGTCATCTAGATCGTTGTGCTTTCCTCCGGCTCGAATGCACTTTTGGTAGTTACATGCTCTGGTAAGTTGTCCATAGACTGTTTCTTTCTGGGCCAGATCCAAAAACTTCTTCTTGAATTGAACCATTCCACTGTTTGTGAAGAGAAGGGAGGTGTCATCTGGAAGCACTGATGACGACTTCCAATGCGTATGCTTGTTTTTCTCAAAAAACTCAACAAACTCCTTTCTTAGCTGCTCTGCTGTCCACATAAAAAAAATAACTAAACGAAATTATATCCCCAGGGTCCCTCTCGTCGGCTTCTGCCCGTGCCTGGCTAGTCTGTGTTAGATGGTGTTTTATTAGTCCCTGTGACAGTGCCTGTGTCGGTGTTCGGGTTAGTTTCACAGACCCCTTATGGCCCTGACAGACCCCGAATAAGCCCCGATCTGTCTATCGCTTGACTCTTTTGCGGGCGTTGGAGTTTTCCTTTTGCCTGATGATCTCCTGGCTCTTAACGTGGATTTTGCCATCGGCTCCAGTGATGATCCTTTCTTTTTCTTCTGTTCGGTTCTGTGGCCGGTGCTTCAAAAGCTCCTTCTGTGCGTAGCTAAGTCGCTCGGGTATGTCTCGCTTTTCAAGGATTTTTCTCAGGATCAGCTTAAGGTTTTCGTGCAGCTTCATTTTGAAGTGGTACATAATGCGATCCAGGCAGACAAGCGACCTTTCCAGGTACCTGTCAATGTATGGCGTGTTAATCAGGAGCACCGAGAGGAAGCCAACCAGTGCTTTGCTGGTGGCATACTTTTTTTCGGCTGAGAGGTCCTCAAGGCTGGCAAAGACCACGTCTAGAACCTCTTCGGTTACTTTTTCTTTCCCGTTGTAGATAAGCGTGGTCACAATCGTTATGGCTCCTGCCTGGTACTCTGAGAGTCCTTTGGGCACTCCGGCCACCACCATTTTGCACACCTCTCCAAACATTTCTGTGGAGTACGACGCAGCCATTTCCTCGGTGATGTCAAAGGCAGCCTTCCGGTTCTTGCCCCCATCAATTCTTACCGTTTTGACCAGCTCATAGACTAGCCGGCAAAGAAGCGTGCCTTCGTTCCTGCCGTGTCGCTTAAGCAGCTGGTAGAGCACCTGGAGCCGTATGTGCCGCGTGCACGGGAAGAGCACCTGCTCAGCGGTGGGGTGCATAAAGAAGTCGAGAAGGGTGCTTGGGGCGTACCCGCTCTCAACCAGGCCCAGGGCCACCTTGTACCCCATTTTCTGGGTTCTCAGGTGGGTGGAAACGCAGAACTTGAGCACGCCCTGCTCGACGCCGCTGTTTCCCACGAGTGCCGGGGCGACTATTTCAAGCAAGTGCGCGTTTTCAATGAAGACGCGCTCGTTCTCCGGAACGTCGTTCTCTTTTCTGGCGTACTCTGGCTTGAGCTCTCCAGTGTGGAGCTCTCCGGCCTCTGTGAAGCTCTTGGCGAGGATCTCTCTGAAGTAGTTGTTCTTCCACTCCTCGTCGAGCACCGAGAGCATGCTCCGGATACACTGTCTTTCAGTTTCTGCCGGTGTTTTTTTAAACCTGAACGCTATTTTTTCAAAGAGCTCCACTGACTCTCCAACGGTTTTTAAGATAGCCATCTTTTCCTGGAACATTTCAGGTGTTGGCTCAAACGAGAGAGATCGCTGCGAGTCCTCGACCAGAACGTGTATGCCCTGGCAAATACTTCCCCGAACGACTGGGTTGCTGATGTAGTTGGTGCACATGTCCAGAATGACCCGGAGCTTCTTTGAAGGGTCTTTCATCCCGCGGCAGAACGACGGGAAGCAGGCCCAGAGGGCTTCGTACTCGGTCACTCGGTCCTCGTTCTTCTTGAGCCTGTCGATTTCTGGAAAGAACCTTCGCTGGAAGACTTCAATGTCGGTGCTGTGAACCCCGCCCTTTATCATGGGCAGCCAGAAGAGAAACTCTTTCTCTTTGATGGTTTTTAAGAACCGCTCCACCCCAATGAACCCGATAATAAGCTCCACCTCCTTGGAGATGCGCATGTCTTTTTCAGTGAAGCAGTAGTAGGCAACCATAACCACCAGCTTCTTGAAGTAGGGGAAGATTTTGGCATTGAGCGCCCCAAGAAGGGCGTGGATGGCCAGGCAGGCATTGAGCGAAAGCTTTTCAGGCTTGGACCTTTCCATTTCGGCCTTGATGGCCTCTTTCAGGGCTATTTCAAGCGACGTTCCCTCCTGTGCGACAACAAAGGGCTCAAGTCCCTGCACCTCCCGGAGATTGCTCCTTTTGAAGATATCTGCGGCATAGTTCATCAACAGAACGAAGGTTTCCTCTGTGTCCATCTCTTTCCTCAGCGCCTCCTCTAGAATGCTGAGGTGAATGGCAAGCGAGTGCTTGGCGTCGCATCCCAGCAGGGTCCGGGCAAAAGTCACTGCTGAAAGACTTGCGCTCTCTGCTCGGCTCTGGATTGCCTGCGCCACTTCAAGCATTCGGGTAGACATCCCGTATTTGACTATTTCCTGCTGCAGCGCAGTAAGTACCGAGATAATCTTGCCTGAGTACTCGGAGTTGGTGCGGCAGAGAGCCTCTAGCATCTGCACCAGCCGGTTAAAGGTTTTGCTCTCGCCTGTTTGGGCATCTTCAAACTCAATCACCCTTCTGAGGGCGGGAAGGGCTTTTTTGCGGCCTTTGGGCGAGGGGCTGGTGCTGAGCTCTAGCACCTTCTCAACGCAGTCTTGGTCGCTGAATGCCTCCTCGGTGAAGAACGTTTTAAGCATGAGCCCATAAAAGTCTTTGTTTTCCCAGGGCTTGCTCTGTGAGAGGGATGCATACTTCTTCAGCACCTCTCTTACCTGGTTGCTGTGCCCCCCAAGACTTTCTGGGGCGTACTTGTTCATCAGTGCTATTCCCTCCTCAGTGTACTCTCCGTCGGTGCTTAGCGCTGCCTGAAAGACGGAGAGAGCTCCTTTCCACATTTCCTCGCTGTTTTCTTCTTTTCCTTCTGCTTTTAGTATCGCTTTTATCTTGCTTTCCAGAATACTTGCTGTTCTTGCCGTCTCCTGTGAGCGAATGTCTGTTGCCATGTATAAAAAATTTTTACTGCTTATGTACCAGACACTGCTCTACCTCATCTTCGGGCCTGAGGCAGAAAAAGAAACAGCGGCTGAAATAGAAGAAAGAGCACCGGACGGCATCAGCTACTTTGCAGTTGCTTCTGAATTTGTTGCGTTTATTGATTCAGTGGTTCTTTGCAGTTGTAATGGCGACAGGTTCTGCTCGCACATCCTAGCAGTCCTCAGGGCTAGAGACCTGCCCCTCGGCGACGCCCAAAAGCTATCCGTGCTTCTGGCCACCCTTACCCTTGGTCCAGGTGCAGCTTCCTGATGAGGAAGTCTTTGTCCCGGGTTTGGTGGAGAATAGAGAGCTGGGTGGCCTCCTCAAGGTACATCTTGGCTACTGTGGGGGGCGCGCCTGTTTCCTGGGCAATCGTTTGGAAGTCCACTGGTGGCCGCACCTCAAAACACTTCTCAAAGCCAAAGTGGTGGATGTCCTGGTAAATGGCTGGAATTGGGAGGCTTTTTAGGTTGGTGGTGGACGCTGGGCCCTGTGAGCGCTGGATCAGGTAGTAAACCACCAGGGCCACTGGGAAGTGCTCTTTTACCTCGCGAACGACCTTAATCAGCAGCGAAAGCTTCTTTTCGTGGCCAATGTCTGTGTACGAAAGGACAGGGAAGACTTTATCGATAAACACAACCCCCTGGGCCACCCTTTCTATTTCTTTCTTCTTTTCCTTGGTCCACTTAAGGCCTTCAACAATTGTTCGTTCAATAACCGATTCTTTTTTTTGCTTGGTACACCTTAGAGCGTGCTGCAAAACTGAAAAAGCCGCAATGGTCGTGTGATGGAGAGATACCTCAAACAAAGGCACAAACAAAGACTCTCCGCCCAAAAAAGCAGAGTGCTCCCTCCAGTACGCTTCTGTCTGCACCCGGTCGATCTCTATTTCCTCAAAAACAACGTCGGTGATCCTGTACCTGACCATAACTGAAAGGGCCACGGGGTAGTCCCTTGAGGCAAGAGTTTTCCTAAGCTCCTGGCCAATGCGCTCGCGGGAAACAATCGCAGCCATCCTTGAAACCAGCGCATAGTCCCCAAGAGAGTCTAGAATCGCCTGGTCAATGGTAAACGAAAGCCTGGCTGCAAAGCGCAGAACCCGGAGAATGCGCAGTGGATCGTCGTGAAAGGTTAGCTTTGGTGCGAGGGGTGTGCGGATAAGACGCTTCTTTATATCAGACAGGCCCTTTCCAGTGTAGTCTTCTACCTCCTGGGTGTTGAGGTTGTAAAACAAGGCGTTGATGGTTAGATCTCTTCTATCTGCATCTTCCTGTGGCGTGCCTATCTCTACCACCGGTATTCTTGTGTCTGCATACTTCTCACTGCGTAAACAGACAAAGTCAATCTCGTAGTTGTGGTACCTAAGACTGGCTGTTTCTAGGTGCTTAGCTTTTTCGTGGTTGTAAGGAATGATGTGGAAGCCTGAAACCTCCTCCGCCTGCCTTTTAAGGTGCTCTATAAAGCTGTGCGCAAACAAGCTGCCGCTTGTTTTGTCAATGGCGATGTCTATGTCGTTACAGGGCAAGCCCATGATTTTATCGCGGACCCACCCACCAGCCACTCTGAAAACAATCCCTGTTCCCATTTCCTGGTTAAAAGAAAGCAGCTGTCTGAAGAGCGCGTCCTCTTCTCTGGTTGGGGTAATCATCGACATTTTTTTCATGTTTTTAGAGAAACCATGAAGAGAGGCAGTCATACGGAGAAGAACGAAGAGGGTGGAAGAATTTACGAGTTCCCAAGCGAGCTGCAAAATATGTCCTCCACTCTTTTGACCAATGAAGCCACTGGAAGCCTTGAAGCAACCTTTCTAGATAGAGACAATGCTTCTCTTCAGGGAAGAAGGTTCGCAGAGCAGACTCTTTATGTGGAGGGGGGAGAGTTCATGCCCCTGCCCAAAGAAGACCCAGTCCTTCCAGGCACTGTCTTGAACACCCCGAAAAACCCGAACAACCCGGGCAACCCGAGCAAGCAGCACAGCGAGAAGGACCAGGTGGTAAGCTACGTTCTTACGGCATTCACTGACGTGTGCAAGAAAATAGACGTTATTCACAGCGCCATTGAGAAGAAGTACGACCTTGATACAATGCTCATTGAGGAGGGGTCAGAGGAGGAAATGGAGATAATCGAGGAGAAAGGGTGGTTTAAAAAGCTAAAAAGCATCCTTTACGGGCACGCAGTGGAAGAGGTAGCTGGGGAAGTGGGCAACCTTTCAGTGAGTGCCAGCCCCAAACTTGCCAGAACACAGACCCATTTTGAAGAAGCACTTCGGGAAGTACAGTCAATCGTTGAAGAAATGAACAAAATCTACATGGAAGCCTTCCACGAAACCAGAAGAGCTGCAGCAGAGGCCCACCTCCTCAAAGAAAGAGAAGCAGCCGCCAGAAAAACGCTCAAAGAGCAAGCAGCCGCTCTAACGGACTACAAGGCCCGGCTCAAAATAAGAAAAAGGGAGGCACCTAGTGCCAGAACGGCCCAGAGCACCGCCACTGCCGCAGATAAAACCCTAGCCAAAGTAGCCAACACCCTCTCAGCACAGCTTGGAAGGATCTCCTCGCTTCTTGATCGCCCAGAGGACATAGAGGTGCTCCATACGGAACTGCTTGAGGGAAACCTTCATCGGGTAACTAACATCTTTTTAGAGATAGAAACACTCTTCAGAAAAGCCCTGAACAGTGCCACCAGGGAGATAGAGCACAAGACAGCTCTGCTTGAGAAGAAAAACGCAGAGCTTACCGCCCAGCTACAGAGAAAAGACAAGGAGGCACAGGCACACCTAGAAGCGATAGACAAGCTTCGGGACGAAAAAGACGCCTTCATCAACAAGCAGCGCCTTCTTATCAAAGTGCTTCACAGCAAAGTATCTTCCCAGAGCACGTCCCTTCCACCATCCACCATCACCCAAAACATTCCGAACTTCTCGAGCCCTTCGACCGTTTTGAGCCAGTCACAAGCCCCGACCTTTTCGAGCCATTCGAGCCATTCGAACCCTTCACAAACCCCGACCTTTTCACAAACCCCGACCTTTTCGAAAGCCCCGAAAACTTCGCGCTTTGTTACCGAACTAGAAGAAAGGATCAAGCGCCTGGTGGCCAAGATAGAGGAGGCTGACAGAAAGGGTCCTCTCTTTCAAAAGTACCTCTACGAGATGGAAGACTGCCAGAGGAGACTAAACGACTTTTTGCACATCTAATAAATACACCAATGTACTACTGTGGTGTGCTGTGGCGCGCGGTACCGCAACAGACACCGTCCCACCAGGTACTGTTTATTTCTTACTGTAAAAGGCCATTTCAACCTCTTTCTTCTCAAAACCACACTTTACGTAAAAGCTAACGTTTGCTTCGGAGCAGGCAAGAATGGTCTTGTAGCACCCTTCCTCCAGGGCGTGTTTTACCAGCGCCTGGATAACTAGCTTGCCTATGCCCAGGCCCTGGACGTCTTCTGCCATAACAATGTCCTCAATGTGCCCCACCTTCCCCAGGTCCCTTATAAACTTGTGCTCAATAGCCAAGGTTCCCGTTCCCACCACTTTGCCTGTTTCTTTGTTGACAGCGACCACGACCAAGTACGTCTCTGGGCGCTTTTGGATGAACTCAAAGCGCTCAAGGAGCTTTTCTTTGTCTGGGAAGGGAGAGATGGTTAGGCCGCTGAGAACCTTAAAGTAGTCTTCATTCAGGTCGCCTTTTTCCAGAGGTCGAATTTTAAAGTTGTCGTCCATACGTCCTGCCCTGAAAAACGAAATAAACCTTTGCTAAGTTACACGATGCACCAATAAATGACTATCAAGCTGTTTTTATCAATCTACTCAGAGAGCTTGCTCTCCACCCTTTGATGTGGCAACCACTCTTTGGGCATAGACTTTTCGGGTGGTGAACGACTGGCCCTCGCCATCCGCCTCTCTTAAGACCTTCTCAGCTGCCAGTGTCTGTCCCGATCGCGCCAGCAGAGCTGAAAGCTCCAGGAGGAAGTGCCCATACAGCCCATGCATTTGCTCGTTCTGGGCGCTGTGCCGGGAGAGCGCGGTGCTCCAGTTCTCAGTCTCGGCTATGTTTTCAGCGAGCTCGGAGAGGGAAAGGTCTATTTCAAGGTACCTCTGGAGGAGGAGGAAGGCTTTGCTGTGGAGGTGGCTGGTCGTTAGAAACTTTACAGCTAGGTACCCAAGGAGCACGTTTTGCGGGTTGCACTCGACGGCTTTCATGAAAAAGTACTCGGCCCTTTCGATCTTCCCAATCTTTTCATAGATAAGCCCACACCCGGCCATTCCGCTATAATCCCCGCTTTTCATGTGAATGGAGCGCTGGAAGCAGTTCAGGCCTTCCGGGAGGTTGCTGTTCATGAAGTGCTCGTGTCCAAGCAGGCACTGGACGTACGGGTCCTTTTTTATGGCGTTGCTCCTCTTAAAGCAGCTGAGAGCTTTGTCCGTTTCTTTTTTCAGGCTGTAGTAGTTCCCAAGGGTGGCCCAGGTAATGTGCGAAAAAGAGTCGACCCCAAAAAGATCTCGGGCCAGCGTTCCAAGCATAATAGCGTCTCTCTGCTGCCAGAGAATGCTGGAGTAGTAGTGCATCTTTTCAAGGTGGAAAGGATCTACCATCCTGATTTTCCTAAAGATAGCAGCTGCTTTTTCAGTGTACCCCGCTTCAAAGAGATAAACGGCAACGTTTGAAATGGCAGTTAGCGACATAGTATCCCACCAGTCAAAAACAGGCTTGGCACAAAAACCAAGGTCTCCCCCACAGATCATCTGCATAAACCTGCTCTCCTGAAGCAGCGACGTCACCACCCCTTGGATTTGTCCATCTCTGGGGCTGTTTTTACTCTTTTCCTCAAGCACTCGGTCTAGGTGCTGGTGCGGGGGTGTTCCAGGCTCGGTGCTTTTGGTGCGCAGACCCGTTTCAATGTTTTCTTCTTCCACGCTCTGGCACGGCGGGCCCGTTAGACTGTTTTCCAGCAAAATCTTATGCGCCGTGCTAAGGATTGGGCTGCTTTTGGCTGCGAGGGCGTACGTCTTCCAGGCCGAGGGGTAGTCTTCAAACTGGAGCTTGGCCTCTCCCAGGAGGTCTAGAACCAGGGCCTGGTCGTACTCCAGGACGTAGTGCGACTCAAGCTCTGAGAGACTTCCGTGCGTGATGAACTCTCCACCCTCGGTGATTTTTTCCAGGGTCGTTATGCAGCTTCGGTACTCTTTCAGCTGTTTGTAGCACAAAGCTTGATAGTAGCGCGAAGAAAAACTATTGTTCCTGTTTAGATACATCAGGGCCCGTCTATACTCTCTGTTTCTCATAAACAAATACCCAAGAAGAAGATTGGAGCCTTCCACCGACCCAAGCTTTATTGCCTGGGCAGAGTAGATGGCGTTAGAGAAGTTGCTGTATTTGATACATCTATGGATGAAGCTTTCCGTCTCAGTCATGAAAATAAATAAAAAAGCAAATATAAGCCCAGGAACATGGATGGTGGTGTAACTGTCCGTCTGTCCGTCGGTCTGCCTGCCTGCCTGTCTGTCTGTCTGTCTGCCTGTCCACCACATACCACCTACCGTCGCAGTAACATACCATCTACCGCCGCAGTAACATACCATCTACCAGATGCCACAGACCACATCTTACACCTTACACCCTAACTGTGTCGGTTAGGGTTAGGGTGTGGTCTGTGGTCTGTGGCAGACAGTTAGGGTGTGGCAGACGGTTAGGGTACCGCACCTGACTGGCACAACGATATTAGGTCTATTTATTATCGATAACTTCTCTTTCCCGGTTGAAGCACCAGCTTAATATACTCTGTGAGGGAGGCACATGAGCTGTGGACGTAGTACTCTTCATCTAACTCCTGGATAGCTCTGTCAACGTGCGCAAAGAGAGGACTTGTATCGGCCCCTTTCCGCCCTGAAAGCAGTGCCCCATAAACCTGGAGGACCTCTCTTGAGACGGGAAAGTAGTGCTTCTCTCTAACGTGGTCTATGCACATATCTACTACCTCTCCAATGGCCTCCTCTGGGAGAGAGGCCAGTATTGGCGCCAGCCGCCCTGCCTGGTGGATGTACTCGGAAACGGCGGAAAGAGACTCGCGGTCCTTGGAAGAGACTGCCTCGGTGAGTGCTCTTCGGTACTGGAAGGTTGCAACCATCCACTCAATCGTTTCTCTTTTCACCGGAGCTGCCCGCCCCAGCCGCTTTTTCTCAGTAACCAGAGACGGGGTAGCTGCTGAGCGTGCTAGTAGTGTGCTGGGCGTTCTTACCCTCTCCGCGGCAAAGACTTCCCCCACCTTGGTCTCCCACCTGTCTCTGTAAATGAGCACGTCCCCATTAGCCGTTGAAATCAGGTACTCGCTCCCAAAACACGCTTTTTCTTCGGGTTTTGGCGTATCTAGCAGAGATAGAGGAGAAAAAGTGCTTGGTGCCCGGTCCTCCAGGGCTCCAAACTGCGCACTGAACGCCAGAATTGGCGATCCAAGGTGGAGCGAGGAAATTTCTCGGAGACCAAGCGTCGATACCTTCAGCTTCCCGTCAAGGGACGCCGTAACTAAAAACTCGCCAAAAACCTGGGCACTGGTGATTCCCTTTGAGTGGAGGATGCTTTCATTGACAATATGTCCGCTTCTCACGTCGTAGATGTACCCAACACCAGTCACCAGCCCAATAAATAACTTGTCCTCCCCTAAGAAGAGGACTGTGCACCCCCTTCCCAGTGCCAGCACTCTTTTTTTCTCAAGTACTATACTGGCTTTTTGGTTTTTCAGGTTTTTCAGGTTTTCCGGGGTGTTTGGGGTATTCGGGGTGTGGTTTTCTGAGGTGTTTGAGGTGTTCAGGGTGTTTGGGGTGTTTGGGGTGCTGTGGCTGTATATGTGAACGTCTCCATTGGAAAGGGCTGTTGCCAGAAACTGCGTGCTTGATGCTATGCTTTCGACGTACTCGGCAAAGCTTTCCTCGTGAATGGGCGCCGCCTCTGAGAGGTCGTAGATTTGCAGCTTGCACGACTCTCCCCCAGCACAGAGAATGCTTCCCCCAATGAAAGCGACACTCCGAATCGGAGCCTCTCCACACTCTATCTCTCTCAGACGGTTGCCTGCATAGTCGAGAAGACGGATCCTTCCCTCTTTGTTGTACGCGGCAATAACGCCATCTGTGGCCGCCAGCTTCATCCCGCTGCCCCCCGTTCTTGCAAAGACTTTTTCCGTCTTAGCTGATACTCCCACCTGGTAGAGAGTGCCTCCTTTGGCATAGACGGCAACACCCGGGGCAACCAGAAGCACGGCCAAACAGTCGGGGACTCCTATCTGCACTTCAACTATCTCTTTGTCGCTTCTCTCCTTTATACCGTAACTGGCTAGACGAAATTCTTTCTCCATCCCAGTAGTAAAATTTTCTGCGTTCTTCAAATAAAAGCGGCACCGAAAGAAAAGATCAGCTGATTTCCCGCCCTGGAATAAAAGAGCTGCTTATTTTGCCAGGATGCAGGTCCTTGGAAGGTGCTTCAACGAAGAGTGGATGCTTCCCGTTCGAGCCCTCTCGCTTCGGGTGATTTTCAAAAAGCAGAGGGAAAGAGAGACTTGGACCGTTAGCTACTCCATGGAGAAGCAGGAGTGGGTCCTGAACGATGCCCCGATTGCCAACCCCTCAATGCTTGAGCTTTCTTTTGAAGGCATCAAGTACTTTTTGGCCCTGGCCCACCCCTCGGAAGAGTTCCTTCACGGGATAGAAGAAGTGGCCAGCATCATCCTGAAAGCCCGAAAAAAGGAAAGGTCGCTCAAATCGGTGCTAGCTAAGCTGTACGCGACCAAGGGCCGGGGGGTGCAGCCGGCTAAGCACTACGAGTCTCTGCTTGAGCACTCAAAATGTTTTATTAAAATGACTCTGGAAGATACGATGGGGCATAGCTGCACCCGGTGGAGGGTCAACAAGGCCCAGCTCAAGAACTTTAGAAAGATAAAAGCATCGACCCAAACCATTATTGTTGAAGTCGTCGACCAAAAAGAGTCAGTTAGTCTCTTCTATGCCACAGACACGGCCTCGACGCCATCACAACTGATACAATCAAAAGAACAAAGATAAAAGTTTATTTTATTTTTCAGGCACATGTCTCGAGAAAAAGAAAACACTGGCCTTTCCGAGAGCACAAGCCCTTTCCAAACGTTCACGCTTACGATTCCCTCCAAGCTGATTCTTTTTGGGGAGCATACTTTGTTTGTGGGCGCTCCTGCAGTTTCAGCGGCGCTCTCCTTTGGAAGCGAGGGCATTATCCACGTTGCCAATACCAGGGGCCCGAGTAAGATAACAATCACCCGAAAGCAGAAAACAGAAAACAGCGATGTACCCCACGATCTGCACCGGCTCCATCCCGGAATCACGATTCAGTTTTTTTCTGACGTCAGGGTAGCATGTGGGCTTGGAACAAGTGCCATGCTCGCCCTGTCTGCAGCTGCAGCAGAGGAGGCCCGAAGATTCCTTATCCGCGGAGGCGCCAGAAAGAAAGTCTTTGGGCTCACAGAGAAGGCGTACAGTCGAATAAACAAAAAAGCATTTGCCATGGAAGAAAAGCTATCTGTTAACGTCTCAGGGGTAGACCATGCAACTATTCTGAAAGGGGGAATGATGTCGTATCGGTTGGGAGGCATAAAGCCTGAAATTGTCAAAATAGAAACAAGCTTCTTCAAGGAACACGTCATCATTCTTTGGGAGAGTGCCCTTCCCAAGAGCTGTCCTCTTTTCCTGGAAATGAGCAAGGGGCGCCCCGAGTGGAAAGAGACCCAGGGGAAGCTGGGGCAGATTACAGCCCGAGCGCTTAAGGAGCTGAGCAAGGAGGCGCCCTCGCTGCAAAGGATCTACCAGCTTCTCAGAGAGGACCAGCACCTTTTGTTCAGGTCGGGGCTTTCGTCCGAAGAGGCAGAAACAGAGATAGCTGAAATGAGAAAGCTTGGTGTGGAGGCTAAAATTGCCTCGGAGGGGACTGGGGGGTACGTGTTCACCATTGTTCCCCGGTCGTTTCCCCTGCGCCCCAGATGGTTTCCCTGCGAGATAAACAAAACAGGCCTGGTCTTGCGCCATAAGACCTCTTAGGTCAAGGTTCGGGTTTTGGGGCCAGACAATCGGTAGGGCAGTGGTCCAGTGGCTCAATGGCTCGGTGGGAAAGGGTTTTATTGGGCTAGTTCGGGCACCAGTGTGACAAAGAACAGCTACCATGTTTCTATGGTGTGATGTGCGCCTCAAAGACATCAAGATACTTTTGGAGGAGGGAGGGGTCGTTAATAACGCTCTCAAGAACTGGGATGTCTTCTAGTTGGATGGCATCGAGTGTATCGAGGGCCAGGGGAACACAAACACGCTTACTCCCCGGGTGTATGCAAAAGGGCGACTTTAGCAAATGCTTCATTTGTTTTGTAACGGCTGCATCTAGTTTTGGAAAGATTTCTTCATAGAGATAGCTAACTGAAGGATTCTCCTTAGACACTGCGTCTTTATACTTCAATAAAATCTCGTCTACTTCTGGAGTTCCTTCCCTCCCAAGACGCTCTATGTACTCGGCTAGACTGACTCTGTCTTTGCCGTCCAAAGACAGTGCTACGGCGTCTGAGACCCAGCAGTGCACCCCGCGGCCCCCGGAAAAAACAAACAGAATCTTTGAAAATCCAAAGTGTACCGTTAAAATATGGTGTAGTACTTCGATTGCACACTTGACCAGAGGAAAGCATTTGTTGCACATAGTCTTAGAGGTGCAGCAGGCTCTGGTGTAATCGGTGAGATCGATGTCAAAAACAAGTTCTTTGAGCAGGGAGGGGTTGTCCAGGGAGACAGTCGCTGGCTTGGTCGCATAGACAGCCCCGATGTCGAGTTTTTGGGGCGTTTCTCTTACCAGCCGCTCTTTCAAGGCTTCTGGGGTGTTGACAGCAATGTACCTGATGTATGCTCCACCATCAAGGACAAAAGAGAACTCTCGGGTGCTGGTGTAGCGTAGCCATTGGAAGATACTCTCTACCGGGAAGAGTTTTGCGTAGTACTCAGTGAGTGTGCTTTCTTTTTCTTTCCACCCCATAAAAAAATATCATGAACCAAGCACAACACCCCGAAAAGCTCGAAAAGCTCGAAAAGCCCGCAAACCCCGGACCAATGGTTCTCTGGAAGAACAACAAAACCATAACCCGGACATACACCCGGACCCAATCCCGGACCCAGCCAGAGACCCTACTGCCAATGACATGTGACAGATGGCTAAAAACATCGACCCAGCGCACCCAGATACTCTACCGAGGCGACGTGTCAATGATTCTGTACCACCTGCACCTAGGTGTTGGGGACACCGTCCTTGAGTCGGGAACAGGGACGCTTGGGCTGACCTATGCCCTAAGCGCCCTGGTGGGCGCGCGGGGAAAGGTGCACACGGTAGAGTGCAACCAGGAGAGGTATGCAGAGGCCCAAAAAGAGATAGGGCTGGCAGGACTCAGCAACACAGAAATCTACCACGATACAATTGGGGGATTCCTCCAGAAAAACACGGGCACCAGACCAGATAGGCAAATTTTGCAAAAACCCGTTGACAAAGTTGTTCTAGACATCCCTGAGCCAGACGAAGTGATTGAGGGGGTGGTAAGCGTTCTCCGGGACCTGGGAAGAGTGTGCTGCTTTGTCCCGTGCGTTGAGCAGATCCAAAGAGTCCTGAAAAAAGCAGCAACTCTCCCCGTCAAAGTAGAAAGGCTGGTTGAAAACATAGAAATACCGCACAAGCCCAAATGCCTAGAGGAAGGCGTCTACGGAACAACGCCGCAAAGAGTTATGCGCGGACACACCGGCTATCTTCTCTTTCTATCAAAAACAAGCAAATAATTTTTTAATGTATAGGGAAGAGGAGGCGCTTGATGGGCGTGGAGGTAAGACTCTTTACAGCATTCTGGGCATACCCAGAGATGCGAGCACGGAAGAAGTTCGCAGTGCCTACAAGAAAACAGCCTGGCTCACCCACCCCGATGCCAGGGCTGGACACGATGCCCAGTTCACAGAAGCGTCCCGGGCCTACGCCATCCTTTCCAACAAGAAGCACCGGGCCCTGTACAACCTTCTTGGCGACCGGATCCTCCCAGTGCTCCAGGACCAGAGGTACTCTCCATACATAAACTTTTTAACGGACAAGAGCAAGATGCTTTTTATGTCTCTGCTGGTGGTGCTGGGCTTTGCCTGCACGTGCATGTACCCCTTCCTAGCACTTCTGGTAAACACTGGGTGGGTTGGCACCTACGTCTACACCCTGATCCCGCACACGCTCTTTGGAGCAGGCTTCCTGACCCTCCACCTCCACCTCCTGGGGGTTAGCGGGAGCAGTGTCCGTGAACGGTGTGCCTCATACCTCCTTGTTCTTTCGTCCCTGGGGTTTGTTTATGGGCTGGCCCTTGGTATTGACGCGTACCTGAGCAACGCGGTCCTGGTGGCCTGGGCGTGTGTCTGCGAGGGAGGGTTTGTGTCTTCGCACGTCCTGGGACGGCTTGGGAGGGAGGCAGACAGCAAAGAAAACGTTGGGCGCCGAGTCTTGGGCCATGTTTTTGAAAGGATGTACCTTTTCACGCTTGTTTACCGGGTGTCCCAGACGGCCCTGCAGGTTGCCGAGGCAGGCCTTCTCTGGCGGTGCTTTCTTCCCGTACTCTTTGTTGTTTTGGGGACGCTGATTGGGTGTATAAAGCTGGGGTATGGGATTGGGCTGGGAGCCATGCTTAGCTGCATTGGGGGAATGACTGTCTACGTGCACAAGGAGAGCTTCACCCTTTTTGACCAAGTCTTTTTCGTGGTGGTCTTTTCCAGCACGGTCTTTGTAATTGCGGTCTGTGTGGTTATTGGTGTGTGGATATGGCGGAAGTGTTCGTGGAACAAGCAGTGGATGATGGCCATTGAAGGGCCAATCTAGCGACTCAACAACCCCGAAGACCCGAACACAGTGGTAAGGGGTCTGTGGTAAGGGGTCTGTGGTAAGGACAGTGGCATGTGAGGAACAGAAAATAAAAACAAAAATGCGAACTGAGGGATTCGAACCCACGACCTTTAGATTATGAGACTAACGCGCTACCAACTGCGCCAAGCTCGCTCACAAAAAAGGAGAAAGGCTTTGATAGAGAGACACAGCAGGAGTGGGTGGGGAAGAGGAGAGTTTTTTATTTTTCGCATGAACCACCTTCTGCGGGAAACGTACGCCGGTGACCTGTTCCAGCACGCAGTGCTTGGACGCTTCCTTCCGAACACAGAGTGTTTACTGGCAGGTACCTGTGACAGAATCTTCCTTTATGCCATTGAGAGCGGGGAGCTAAAGAAGATAAAAGAAAAAAGACTCTTTGCATCACTTGCTGGTCTGTCCCTGCTCCGGGGCGAGGGGAGAGAGGGGAGCACTGACGGAGCAATCCTCCATTTTGAGCAAGCCAAGATATCAAAGGTGTTTTTTAGCGAGGAAGAGAACGAGTTTGTTACGACGTCGCTGATGTACTTTGAAAAACAGGAGTATGGGATTACTTCCGAAACAGACAAAGGTATTTCTCTGGTCCGGATAGACACCCACCACCGTTTAGGGTTTATGCTTATATCCCGGACACACTGTGCCCTGTTTAGCATGCATGCCACGGGAAGAATTCGGGTAATTGAGGTGTGCACTCTCCGGCCAAGGCACTGCATCATTAAAGATGTTGCCTTTCTTCAGGGCTTCTCGGTGCCAACGCTGTGCTTCCTTTATGAGGATACGTCTGCAGAGAAGTGCCGGGCCTCTGTTTACGTGGTGGATGAGGAGGAAAGAGAGCTGTCGCTCTTTTTTTCGATTGAGTCGATTCCCCACGGATGCTACAGCGTTGTGCCAACCGAGGACCGGGTGTTTATGGTGCTTGGAGCTAACGGAGCTATTTTTTACAGCCAGTGGGAGATGGTTGGGGTGTGTTTTAACACTTTTTGGAACATTGACCACTTTGGGATTGAGGAAGCGCCATTCAATGCCGAAGCCTTTGTTATTGAGGGGGCCAGGTGTCTCTGCGCCGGGCGGGACATCTTCCTCTTCTCTGAGGAGCGCCTTCTTCGGTTTTCGGTGCTTGGAATTGATGGGCGGGTGTCTCGGGTTTTGGCCGAGGAGGTATCTTCAGAGCTGCCCATGGACACGCCTCTGTCCAGTGCCGTGTATGGTGGCATGGGGTGTTTAACAACTTTATCGGGGGCGTACGTCTTTGCGCTGGTGCCGGCCGAGGTGCAGATCCCCCACACCACCCAGGCCCAGAGCATTGCGCTCTCCAACGACTTCAAAGAGATGTTCTTGAGCGATGTACCTGCCGAGAGCAGCTCAATTGACCCAGATCTATCTCTGGGGGCTGAAAAGGTGCCCATTGTGATGCAACCTGAGAACATTGAGAGGGAGTATGCCGAAATGTTCCATCTGCCTCCCGAAACAGAGGCCAGGCAGAGAGAGACCCAGGCGACAACGCTTGGGGGCGCAACGACCCACGCGATTGAGCTGATCACAGAGAAAGAGTCAAACGGGTACGTGAAAAGTGCAACGGTCGTTTCTTACACGGAGCGGCAGAAAGAGTACCTCTTTGCCTGCGGAACGGTGAAAAAGCCGCTGTTCGTGGAAATGAAGGAGGGGATTGAGTTTGACTTCAGCCATACGGCCAAGATAAAGGGGTACCTAGACATGTTTGCGGTGAACAAGGCGCAGAACATGTACCTGGTAACTAAAGAGGGGGAAAGCGTGATTGTTGCCTGGAACGAGACCATTGAGACGGCCGATGGGGAAATAGACAAAGCGGCAAGAACCCTCGAGTTTCAAGCTACGCCCTCGGGGTACGTTCAGGTCACCGAGTCTTCGCTGATCTTTCTCACGGGAGGGCTTAAGCGGCAGAAAGAGGCGCGGCTGGAGGGGGTTGCAGCAGCCGAGTATGCGAGTGGCCGGGTCTTGGTTATCACGGGCAAGGGCGAGCTGTACGTATACACCGGGCTGAAAAAAGCCAAAGTGCCCATTCCGCAGGTCAAGAGCATTGCCACGGCCAAAGACCGCGTCTTTTGCATTGATACAAACAACGCGCTGCACATCTACAGCGTCACCGCCAAAAGAACCACCCTGGTCTCTCAGCTTCTCCCGCTTTTTCCTGCAGTGATTGAGTCCGTTAGCAAAGAAAACGAGAGGTTCCAGCAGCTAGCCCAAAACAGCGCCAAGTCCTCAACGGTTATTGAGGTTTTGGCCGTTGAGTATGCTAAGTCTCTTTTTTTGGTTCTGAGAACGGCTAACAACGAGATCGTTGTTTACCGAGAGAGTGGGGAGCGGCTTCTCAAAGAACGAGTAACCAACAACCAGTTCTACTACGAGAAAGAAGGCTTCTTAGACACGCGGAAACAGAAAAGAATGCGCGTCTGTCGCAACCTGGTCGTTGTTCCGGGGTACTCCTACTCCAGAGTGCTCTGTTTTACCAAAGAGGGCGCGTTCATTCACCGGCTACAGACCCCGGTTGAAAGCGTTGAAGAAACAAGCACCAGCACCTGCCAATGCCCCCCAAGCACCACCCCACCCCCCAGGCCCGAGCATTCCGGGCATCCCGGGCACTCCGAGTGTACCAAGTGCCTGGAAGCAGCCACCAGGACGTTTGTTGTACTTGCCAAAGGGAACCTGGCTGAGGGAACACTCTCGCCGAACAGGTACGACCGAGCCATTACTTACCGAAGAACCAGGGTTGCCAGTATTTGCGAGAGAGTCGTCTACTACCCCGAGAAAAAGCTTTTTATCGCCTCAGCCTTCACAGAAATAGAATACACCAAGGACATGATGCCATTTACCGTCTCAGCCACCACGGAGCTGGAAGCAGACAAGCTCCCGCCCGTTGAGATACCTTCCGTTGAACTCAAGCCAAAAACACGGGGGTACTCAATCGAGATATTCTCGCAAAAAGAGTTGAGGAATGCAAAGGCGGGGGAAACACTATCTTCAGTTGATAAGTTTGGGCTAGATACCAACGAGTACGTCTCCTTCCACAAGCTGCTTAGGCTCCCAGATAAACAGTGTGACAAGGGGGCGTCTGAGTTTATTGTGGTCTGCACCACCTACATCACCGACGAAGACCTTATCTCCACCGGAAGACTGATTGTGCTGGAGGTAGCCTCGGTGGTGCCTGAAAGAAACAGAAAAGAAACCAAGCACAAGCTCAAGCCACTGGCAGCCGAAAGAACCAAAGGAACTACCACGGCCTGCGAAGAGATTAAGGGGGGCATTGCCGTCTGTGTGGGGACCAAGCTCATGGTCTACTCCTTCGATAGGAACGAAGGGCTTAAAGCAATCGCCTTCCACGACATGCAAGTGTTCCTCACGTCATGCGCCGTGCTAAGAAACATCCTTGTGTGTGGAGACGCGTACAAAGGCGTCTTTCTTCTGTTCTACCAGCAAGTGCCTTCGCTGCTGCACATGCTCTCACAAAGCACAGGGTCGATCTATCTCCTGAAAGGAGTGGCGATGGCCCTGCACGGCGAGTCGTGCGGGGTGCTCTCTTACGACTCATGGGGGCACCTGTACATCCACAGCTACTCCCCTCTGAACATGCTCTCACAGAAAGGCAGCCGACTGATTACCCGCGCAGAGAGCAAGCTTCCAGATGTCGTTGTGGGCACCCAAACGGTGCCATACGGCGCAAACTTCAAGGTTTTGCTCTTCACCAAGTCGGGGTACGTCTACAAACACGAAATGGTCGAAGAAAACAAGTATGCATCGCTCCTGGACCTGCAACACTCGACGCTCCCACAAATAAAGATGGTTTGTGGGACGGCGCCATCCTCCCACTGGACAATTGAGAAGCACGCTGAAATGAGAGACATCACCATCAAAGAAATGCTTCAGTCCGGGGTTGCTGAAGAGTACTTTGAAATGGGGAGAGTGCGCCAGGCCAAGATAAGCTCGGATGCCGGGAGAGACTCTTCAGGAGCAGTTAAAGCAGAGCTTCTGTTTTTCAGGCATTTATAACCCGAACATAATTTTAATAAAGTACAGGTTGGGTTTGTGGCCGCGCCCAGTGACTAGAGCAGTGCAGTCGCGGTAACGGTAACGGTGGGTGGCTAGAACATTTATTGTGGTTTTCGTGCAGATATGCCAGCAAGATTCAAAAGCGAGTCCTTGAGCATCTTTAGCGTAGCTGGATCGCTCTCCCTGGCAATCCGCGCGGCAACTGAGGCAAGTGCCTGCTGCACCAAGGCCTTGTTAGTGGCACTGGCACTGGCACTGGCACCACTGCGGGGACTGTTCTCCACCGACACAGACGCGGGCGGGCCCAAGACTCGCGCCCGAGGACTTGGAGTGTCCTGGCTCGGCTCTTTCGGGTTGGCTCGGGTTCCTATCTCCTTAATTCTAAAGGCGTACCTTAAAGTGTTCAGCGTATGCTCTACCGAGGACTCCTCCGGGGAAACAGTGGCAATGATGCAACATTTAGAGTTCCCAACCAGAGACTCTTTCAGTACCTGCGTGAGCTTGCTGTGCCGGAAGGGGAGGTGCGAGGCTGAGCGGTCCATGGCTCGAATGCACTCTTTCAGTGCCAAAAGACTTTTGTTGATTTCGGCGCCTTCCCGCTTCAAAAGCATCTCCTGGCCATCCTCAGTAGCGCGCTCACTTCCCCGCTCGCTCCCAGCCAGGTCCACAAAGGTAAACAGCCCCTGGCTCGTTTTTACTCGGAAGAGAGCGTGCGACCTGGAAGAGTTCATGTTGGCTCCCGTACGCCCGGTCATTCGCGAGGCCAGGCCCGTTCTAATCAGGGCCATAGCTTCAGCGGCTCCTGAGACGCTTTTTTCAGAGAGCCCAACCACTGAGACAATCCCGTCTTTTTCTCGGGCAAAGACCCGCTTTCTCTCACAGAGTAGGTCGTAGATGTAGTTTCCGTATATCTCATAGAAGGATATCTGCACTGGGCGCTGGAGCAGGTCTTTGATGGCCTGGGCAATGATTCCGCTGCGCTCATCAAGCATGGTGTATGTTTTGCCACTTCCTGTCTGCCCGTACGCCAGGCAGGTTGAGCTGCCGCCGTGCAAGGCATGGTCCACCAGGCTTTTGACGCTTTCTCTGTACAGGTCATCCGTGGTATGGTGCTCTCCAAAGGCCCTGTCAAAGAGAAACTGGTGGTTTTCAACGTACGGGGTCAGGTCTATCTTTTGCTTGTGCTCCATAAGTACTACCAGAGGACCGTTGGCTGCGATGGCATCTCTTTCGGTTACATTGGCCCGTGCCTTCCTGAGCGGCCTTTTTCTAACAACGACAGTTATCCGGCCGTTTTCGGCATGGTTTTGGTGGTTTTCAGGTATGAGCCTGGGGGTAGGCATGTGTGGGGCCATGGGCGCGGCAGAGTCGGCAGGCGTGTTCGGAACAGGCACTGGGCGTGCTTCCCCGCCCCCAATAAAACTCTCGCTCCCTGCCAAGACGCTCTGGGGCCAAGAGTCTGAGAAAACGCCAGGGTCGGCGGCATTGGACAGCTGAGAGGCTTCCTCAAAGTCCAGCTGTGAGTCCTCAACAATGCTGTTCTCAGCCTCTTCCATGATCTCAGAAACCATCTCTTTCTTCCTCTTCCAGTTGCTGGGAGGGGTGTAGCCGTCTTTAAACACAGACACACGAGCTGTGCCCTTGGGGGTGGCGGGCTCTTTAAGGCGCGCGGCAAAAGAGTCTTTGTCAATGAAGGAAAACCCAATGCTGCTTCGCGTAAGCTCGCGAACTCTGTTCTGGAGAGGCGTCTTTGGGGCTGCCGCCTCGCGGGGGTGCTCGCTGTTGATGCGCTTGATAAGCTCGAATATTTTCTTTCTGGACTCAAACTCAGTGATCCCATACTGCACCAGCTCAGTGTACTTGACCTTTCTAAGATCGCTTAGCGTAAGAACACCGCGGCTTTCAAAGATGTCTGTCCACTCTGAGACTTGGTGGTCTTTGAGTACTTTTTTTATTGAGGTGTTCTCCTCGTATATACAGGCATACTCCTCCCTGACCATAAACTACGAAAATTAAAATAAAATTACCATGGTCTTTGAATGCAGCTGCGACATCTGCTCCATTGAGAAGCAGCCTCTGCCAGGGTGGCAAGCATGCTTGAAGGAAGAGTTTTTAGAGGCATACTTTAAAGAAATCATTGCACATCTTCACACCACCTCTTTCTTCCCCAAAGCCTCCCAGGTACTTAGGTGTCTTTCTTTCTTTGACTGCCCAGAGACCAAGGTGGTTATTCTGGGGCAGGATCCATACCATGGACCGGGCCAGGCTGTCGGCCTCTCTTTTTCCGTGCCTATTGGGGTTATTCCGCCACCAAGCCTTAAAAACATAAAAAAAGAGATTGAGGCATCGACTGGGAAGCCTAGCATTTGCCAGGGCGGATCTCTGCTTCCCTGGGTGAAGCAGGGGGTGCTCCTTCTCAACACGACCCTAACTGTGCTAGCTAAGTCTCCGCGGTCGCACGCGTCCCTTGGGTGGTCCAAGCTCACCGATGAAATCATTCTTTCAGTGAGTGCCCAGACCACCAGCACCGTTTTCATGCTCTGGGGGAAGGACGCCCAGGAAAAGGAGCGGCTGATCGACGCAAAGAAGCATCTAATTCTCACTTCCCCGCATCCATCGCCGTTCAGTGCGAGAAAAGGATTCTTTGGCTCCAAGCATTTCCAGCTTGCCAATGAGTATCTTGAGCTGAAAAGTCGAGGACCTATTGTTTGGTAGGCTTAAAAAGGAAAAAACAAACTATAAACTGGGTAAAAATTTTAGAGGGATGAAGTTCATTTTAATTTGTGGAGGAGTAATTTCTGGCGTTGGCAAAGGAGTTGTAGCAAGCAGTTTGGGAAGAATTCTTAAAGAGGGAGGTCTTGGAGTAACGATTATAAAAATAGATCCGTATCTGAATTTTGACGCTGGAACTCTTGGGCCAAGAGACCACGGTGAAGTGTTTGTTCTTGACGACGGAACAGAGACAGATCTCGATCTGGGGAACTATGAAAGGTTCCTGGGGGTCAACCTTACCAAGCTCAACAGTATCACGAGTGGACGGATGTACCAGGAAGTCATTGCCCGCGAGCGAAGGGGGGAGTACCTTGGGAAGACGGTCCAAGTGGTCCCGCACGTGACCGAGCACATTAAAGCCAGCATTCGAGAGGCGGCATCTGCTCCCATTGACGGGTCCACAACCCCTCCCGATGTCTGCATCATTGAGCTTGGGGGCATTGTGGGGGACATTGAGTCAACCACGTTTATTGAGGCACTGAGGCAGCTAATGCAGGAGGTAAAAAGAGCTCGCTGCCTGACCATTGCGGTGGACTATGCGATAGAGCTCAACGGCGAGCACAAGACCAAGCCCATCCAGGTGTCCTCTAAGCGGGCGCGGGAGCAGGGGATTGGGTACGATGTAGTTATTTGCCGGTCGGTGAGCAAGATCCAGGAAGAGGCGCTGGGAAAGGTCGCTTTGTTTACTGGAGCAGAAAAAATTGTTGAGTTACCTGATTGCAACGTTTTAAACGTTCCCAATCGACTGAGAGAGGAGGGAATGCTAGAGTACCTGGTGGAGAGGCTCTCGCTCACCATTGGAGAGAGGAAGGAGGGGTACTTCAACCACCTGATTGCCCCAAAGCAGCGGGCGTGCAGCATTGCGATTGTTGGGAAGTACAGCAACCACGAGGACGCGTACCTCTCAATCAAAGAGTCATTAAAATTTGCAGGTGCAACTGACAAAATGAGCATTGAGGCAAAAACGACCTATTTTGACACCTCGCTTTTTTCAGACAGTGCCAACCTAGCTAAGCTCCAGGACTTTGACGGAATCATCATTCCAGGAGGCTTTGGGCGCCGCGGGGTGGAGGAAATGATTAAGGTGGCAGAGTATGCCAGAAAGAACCAAGTCCCGCTGATGGGCATTTGCTTGGGCCTCCAGGTCATGGTGATAGAGTACGCCAGGAACGTGCTGGGCCTAGCCAAAGCCACCAGCGAGGAGCTCGTTAAGAAGGAGGACATCCACGCAATCATTGACGATAAGATTAACCACGAGAACGCCCCTGAAGAGAGCGGAGAAGACTTCTTCATCATTGCTAAGCACTCAAAC
Organism: Nematocida displodere; assembly: GCF_001642395.1. Taxonomy (NCBI): domain Eukaryota; kingdom Fungi; phylum Microsporidia; genus Nematocida; species Nematocida displodere. The sequence continues at coordinate 299,312 of NW_027138130.1, read as the reverse complement.
ACCATTCGCATTGGGGGACAGGCGACGTACACCCTCCCAGGCACCCAGCTGGCACGTATTTACGGCGTACCAGAAGGAGCCCAGATTTCCGAGAGGTTCAGGCATCGGTACGGTGTTATAGAGAGTGTGGCATACGACCTAGAGGCTGCAGGCTTCAAGGTGGGCATCCAGGACGGGAAGTACATTGACGGCATGGAGCTTGCCAGCCACCCGTTTTACATTGGGGTGCAGTTCCACCCAGAGTTTATGTCAAAGCCCTCAGAGCCCCGGCCCATCTTTACCGCATTCCTTCAGGCGTGTACGGCAGGCAGCAAGCCAAAGACCCACTAACCTGTCAGGCAATCTAACCGTTACAGGAGCAAAATGTTACAGTCAGGTAATCTAACCGTTACAGGAGCAAAATGTTACAGTCAGGTAATCTAACCGTTACAGGAGCAAAATGTTACAGTCGGGTAATCTAACCGTTACAGGAGCAAAATGTTACAGTCGGGTAATCTAACCGTTACAGGAGCAAAATGTTACAGTCGGGTAATCTAACCGTTACAGGAGCAAAATGTTACAGTCAGGTAATCTAACCGTTACAGGAGCAAGAAATAAATGTTCTTTGACCTATTCCACATACTGCCTACCACATACCACAGACCCTGAACATCAACAAATCTTTATTGGTGGGCATATATATAGGTAACCGACCCAATACCATGGACCGAGACAGACAGTGACAAACCGAGACAGACCTAAATCCACTGTCCATTCATGAAGTCAATAAAGTGGTTGCGTGCCAGAGGTAGGATGGTGGCTTCACACCCAAAGCCAAAGACTCTAACCACCTCCACTGCCACTGAGACACAAAGAGCCACCATCAACACCAAGGCCAGAAGTGTTGTCCAAAGAGCTGTTCGTCCAAGTAGCTGCACAGGCCGCGATGAAGACCCGACTCTCTTTGAGGCAATCGACCTAAGAAGAACCACGCATAGGCTTAGGAAGGCGTACATGCCCCCACAAACAAGAACCGCGGTTCTTGAGGCAAAGTACCTTTCAAGTGAAGTAATGGTAAGTTTATACACCAAAAACACGCTTCCTGCCACAGCAGCGTACTCACAGAGCGTTAGCCCCATGTACCTCACAAAGGAAGCACTCCGGTAGTACTGATAGTTCATGCGGTGCACGCCCAAAACACCGAGCGCATCAATGCACAGGAACAGGGAGTACCCAAAGACCCGGTACACAAGCTTGCTGTACCACGCCAGATCGAGTACCTGAAGAATAAGGCTCCGAAAGTGTGACAGCGCAAAGAAAGAAACAAGCGTTAGCACAGAGACAGGCATGCCCACCGCCATCGTTGCCATGGCCCCAACAAACACGGCACTGGGCTGCTTTTCCCGCTCAATCGTGCTACTGGTAAAGGCATCAGCAATGGGAAAGGCGTCAGTGGTCTGTGAAATGGCTCTAGCTGAAGGGGTTAGGCGCATAACTTCCCTTTGGACCGTTTTCACTGCCTCGGTTCTAGATGCCGTGCTCTTACACGCACTTCCCAGGTCAGGAGAGGCAATGGTGGAGACGTAGCGGCTAAGCACGGCCAGAACAGAGGTGAGAAGAAGAATCGTTTGTTTTAGGGCCCAGACGTCTTTCTCGCTGTCTTTGGCTGAGCAGGCAGAAGAGGCCCCGGGGGAGAGAGAAGAAAAGGTTCTGGATAGTTCGTTGACAGCTGCAACCTTCTCCAAGACTTCCATTCGCAGCTGCAGGGCGTCAGAGGACGTTTGGGCGGACAGGCCAGCAGCAAAAGCCACCAGGCTTTTTTTCTCTTCTAAAAGTATCGACTTACAGTACGAAGGAATGGTGCTGGATTCAGGCACCTCCAAAAGACCGTGGGCCCGGGTGCTCTTCATTGCTGTTTTCATTTGCGCATTGGAAAAAATGATTCTCTTTATTGCCCATTCGACCAATTAGCTAGCATCAGTGGACCAATCGGTATCAGGAGCTGTCTCAGTTGTGGTAGTTTATTGCCAAGTGTTATTTTCTGTTTTAAAAGTATGTCAAGGATCAAGCGAGTGGCTGAAGAGATCAGGAGGGCGTACCCCGAGGCAGATGTCAAAATCATTGATGACACCCCGAACCATATAGGACACAGGGAAATAGTTGATATAGCTACACCTGTTGAAATGCACCTTATCATTAAGATTGTTGCAGACGAGTTTGAGCATATGACACCCCTTGAGGCCACCAAAGCAGTCAACCGCCTAATTAAGCAGGAGTTTGACACGGGCCTGCATGCTATTACCCTGGAGTGTATCGCACCACCAACCAAACCTGAGCAGTAACCTGACTTATCCAAAGCGCCAAACACCAAACCCCCGCACTACCTGAACAAGCTGCCAAACACACCCAGCCAACCACTCTGTCCCTTTTCAGGGATGCTTGGGAACACTTTCAGACAATCTACCTCCTTCTTTCCCAGCTCTCGGTTGACAAAGTTGTGGAGGCTGCAGACAGAGCGGGACAGAGCCTGTGGGCTGGAGGTATTTAGAAGCTTTTGCTGGGCAGCGGCCCCAAGGATCCAGGCGCACTTTCTGCACGGATAAAGAATGGCCAAAGATTCAAAAAAGCTCAAGATAGCCTTTTCCTCGGCCGGTGAGGGGGTTTCAGGGTAGTATTTGGCAATCGAATGGAGAAGTGTCCACGTACTGCGCCCCACCTCTTCTACTTCTTTGGGGGAGGGGTGTCTCTCTGGCTTTTGGAAAATTTGGAAAAAGTTAGCCATCCCAAGCCAAAAAACCCAATATATCCCGTATCCCAAACCTGAAAGCCCGAACAGCCCTCCACAGGCCCCTTTGCTGGCCTAGCGCCACGAAACCACAACACTGTCCGTTCTAAACCTCTGGGAGACAGTGCATGGACTGTTTGGCACCGGGACGTACCCAGAAGTGAGCATTTTGTAGGCGGTGTGCGCAATCATAAGCCCATTGTCAATGCAGTACCGCTCATCGGCCCCAAAGCCCTGGGAGCCTCTCTGCCGGGCCATTTCGCCCACCATCTCCTGAAGCCTTTTGTTGCAGCCAACTCCGCCAACTACCAGCACCTCCCTGGACCCGGTGCAGGCCATCGCTCGCTCAGTGACCTCGGTAAGCATGGCAAAGGCCGTTTCCTGGACGGAGTAGCAAAGATCTGCACGCAGTTCGTCAGTTACTTCTTTATCTTTCAGGTACATCTCAATAAAAGAAACCAGCCCTGAAAAAGAGACGTCCATCCCTTTAACCGAGTATGGGAGCGGGAGGTAGGTTTTGCCGCTTTTGGCAAGCTGTTCGATGTTGTACCCCGGGGAAGGGTCGTTCCGAATCCCCAGGGCTCTTGCCAGCCGGTCAAGAGCGTTTCCCACCGCTATATCAAGCGTTTCTCCAAAAATCCGGTACCTCCCGTCCTTGTAGGTGATAATTTGCGTATTGCCTCCGCTAACGTAGAGAACGGTTGGATTAGCTGCCTTGGCAATAAAGCGGCCCATCTCAATGTGGGCAATGCAGTGGTTAACAGGAACCACGGGGATCTGGTGCTGGGCAGAAAGTATCTTAACAAACAGAGCGACAATTTGCAGGCACGGGCCTATCCCCGGGCCTGCCGTATACGCCAGGTAGTCTATGTCGCCCAAGCGGACCCCAGACACCTCCAGGGCCCTTCTAAGCAGCGGAAGAAGGCCCTGCTGGTGGTGCATGGAGGCTGCAGCTATTTTAAAGCCCTCACCAGTCGGTGGAACGTACGTTATCCGAACGTTAGCCAGAATCTCGTTATCTCTGACGATCCCAATGCCAAGCTTGTTAGCGCTCCCTTCAAATCCAGCAATGAGCATTCGCGAAAAATGTTTATTCTTACAAAACCAGGAGTAGTGCGGCACAGGCCAGCGAGGTAATCGGGGCCATTGCGCTGTTTTTCTTGGAAAAGTCTCGCCTGGTGATAGGCTCCTTGCACCCAGAGCCGCCCCCAGAAGCACCCGATCCGTCCATGGTGGCACCGGCCAAGCACTCTTCCATGTTTACAAAAGTGAACCCTGAGGAGGCCCCTGATGAGATAAGCTCAGGAACAAGCCCAAGCTCAGACTCTTTCTGATCGTGCTGGAGGACAATGTATGAGGTCGACTGTGGGCGGATGGACTTAAGCTTAAGGTTCCATCTACCCAGCATCTCATCGGCATCATCGCTTGAGCCGTACATGTCATAGTTGTAGCAAACAAGCACCAGGTCCAGCTCATCAATGACTTTAAGAACGGTGGCATCACTCGTATCTTCTTGGTTAATGGAGATGTACCCAATCCTAATTTTAGCTATTTCTTCAAGAACCGTTAGCTCCATGAGGATTGCTTCTTTAATTTCGTCTTCCTGCATGTCCTTGAAGTCGTAGATAGGGTTGGTGCGCAGGCCCACGGTGTGTCCGCCCTCCACGGCCATGCAAATGGTCTCGGCGACCCCGGGGTGGTCAATGTTTACAATCGAGAACATGAAGGTGGCACTGACACTCTCGGCATCCAAGGTGTCAATGAGCTCGGGGGTGGTTTGGACGGGTCCGTCACTGAACACCAGAGCTACGTTCCCGTTGTTAACACACCTGTTTGGGGCACGCAAGGCATAAGCACCTGCCAGTGATGCAAGCAGTGCTATTAATCTCATTACAGGGCCTAATGTTGTGGTATTAATACCCGGGGCGCAATTTTACCTTAGACAGCACTATTCAGAACCACACAGACCCGCTCCCTGGAACACTCTAGGCCCAAAAGTCCTCATTCGGCCAAAGTGGGAGTTATTTGGGCAGGTCAATCGAAAAGGGCCTTTCGTGGTCATTGATGCCGACCTTTCTCTCTTTTTTGTAAACAGCGACCTCGGGGCGTCTTAGGACAACGCGGCCAATGCTGTCGTCAAGCAGGAGGGTTTCGTACGCATAGATCTTCTTTTCAATGCTGAGAAGGTCTGACTCCAGCTTCTTTTTTCTGGCAATGTGCATCTCCAGCTTTCGGTGGAGGTCATCGGTTGTCTGGGCTGAGAGATTGTCAAGATTCATGAAAAAAATTAAATGGTGAGAATTCGAAGAATGGTCCTCTCCGACCTGCCACAAGTCAAAGAATGCAACCGGTCCAACCTCCCAGAAGCGTACAACTTTCTTTTTATGGAGTACATTTTCTTGGTGTCCCCGGGAGCATCTTTTGTTGCCGAGAACCACCAGGGAGAGGTGGTTGGCTATGCTCTGGGGAAGCTGAAGGACGAGCTTGAGAAGGACGAGCTGATTGACACGTCCCTCCCCGTTGGGTACGTTGCGTCCATTGGGGTCGACAGAGGCTACCGGGGGAAGGGGATTGGGCAGCTGCTTTTTGCCGCCGTTCTTCACGGGCTTGGGACCCTGATCAGCAGCAAGCAGGAGGCGGCAAAGGAAATGCGGGTCTATCTCAACGTGAGAGAGTCAAATGGGTCGGCGATTGGGCTGTACCAGAAGTTCGGGTTTTTCACGGAGTCAAAGCAGGAGGCGTACTACCCGAACAACGAAACGGCGCTTCTTATGAGCAGAGTTTTTTGCTTGGTGGCCCAATGAGTATCAGAGCAGCAGCCAGCCAAAAGGGCAACTTGCTACTGGCGCACATTCCCCGAGCCAGGGTAGTCTACACCACCACGCCGTACGACTACGAGCCCGGGGCTTTCTTTGGGGTTCTTTACCTCTCGCTAAAAGTCCATCTACAGAGTCCCTCGTACATCTACAAGCGCATTGAGGAGATCAAAGGGCTCAAAGATGGGAAAAAAACCGTTTTGCTTCTTTATGTAGACACAGATCCTTCCATTCCCGTAGTCAGTGGCAAACTCAGCGCCTTGCAAATCGACTGTTTCGGGTTTTCCATCCAAACGCTTCTTTCCTCGGGTCCGCAGGAGAGCGCTAAGTACCTGACCTGCCTGGACGACCACGCTACAGCTATGCCGGAAACCAGGCCCGCGCACATCTGGAAGAGCCTTAGGCAGCACCGGCGCGACCTATCCAAGCGGGACGCTTTGCCGCGCCCAGAGACCCCGCAGTATCCAGAAAAGTCGTTATTTCTAACGACCATTCCCAAGCTCAAGGTAGACGATGCAGAAAAGCTTCTCAGCACTGGGCAGTCTCTCAGAGAGATAGTTGTCCAGGCGTCAGAGCATGCCCTCCAGTACAAAGGCTTTGGAGGGGCCAAGAAAGAAGCCTTTTTCGCGCACCTCTTCAAAGCCTTCAACCAGGCCTAGGTCTTGGATGACCCGAAGCCTGGAGACCCTGACAACCCGAAACCCTGACAACCCGAAACCCCGAAACCTCGAAACCTCGAAACCCCGAAAACGAAAAACCTCGAAACCCCAACCCGGCATAATGACAATTCTTTTTTATTTAGATGGAGAAAGACGAAGGAAGAACAATCGAGCCAGAGCCTAAGCTCCCGCGTGCATCGGTGGACAAGGTTATATCTGAAGCTCTCTCTCCACCGCTAACGTGCAGCAGGGAGGTGAAACACTTTCTCCTTGGATGCTGTGCAGAGTTTGTTCACGTAATAGCTACAGAAGCAAACAATGCGTGTGAGAGAGAGCAGAAGAAAACAGTTACACACGAACACGTTTACACAGCACTAACCACCCTGGGCTTTTCCTCGTACATTGACGAGTGCCACATTGCCTACCGAGAGTACGTTGAGCAAACAAAGCTAAGACCTTCTAAACAGAACAAGTTTAAGGAATCGGGGCTGACCCAGGAAGAGCTTGAAAAAGAGCAAGAAGAGCTCTTTAGAAAAGCTAAGCTTATGGCTGAGAGCGAAGAAAGACAAAACTGAGAGTGGTGGCAACTCTTTTATTTTTAATTTTTCTCTCCCCTTGCAATGAACCACTCAGAAAAAGAATACGAAAAAGAAGTAGAAACCACTGCAGAGCAGCAGAAACAGACTCTCAGGATCTCAATGGTGAGCAACAACAAGAAAGAGATCGAAAGAGTAGCCTACGAAATCTACGAACTTGCCCAAAAAGAGGACGTTAGCTGTCCTGGACCCGTCTCAATGAAGAACAACGTTCTCAAAGTCACCACCAGGAAGAGTCCCTGTGGTAATGGTTCCAACACCTATGACAAATACACAATGGTCATCAGAAAGAAGCACATCGACATAAACGCTACGTACGACGTCTTCAAGGCAATTACATCCACTGTCTCTAGCCCAGAGGTATTTATTCAAGTCGTTATAAAGTCTTAGTACTATCTAGAATAAATGAAATTGGTACGTCTGTTTTCGGGGTGGTCGGTGACAGCCTAGTCCCATTTGTCAAAAGAGGTTTTTGTGGATGTGGATGTGGGGGCTTTGGATGAGCTTTTGGAGGCAGAAGGTTTTCTTGTTTTGGGGGCAGTTTTTTCTTTCCCTTTTAGGTAATCTGCTAATTGCTCAGATTTTTCTTTGATAGCTACTGTTGCAGGCGCTAGGATCTTCTCTGAGAAGTGTCCTGAGAGCGTGGAGGCTCCCGTGTAGAGGTACCCGGCAGCCCGGCCAAGCATGTCGCTGACGTTCGCTTGGAGGGTCGGGGCGGTTTGGGTGGCGTAGCTTGGAGAAAGGCGCGAGCCTTGGACGGCGACGGTGGGGGGCGAGGGAGAGTGTCTTCGGGGGGGCTGGGCCGACGCTTTTGGGGCCGGTTCGGGCTTTCGGGGCTGCTCGGGGCAAAGAGCTTGGACCTCTTTTTCTAGGGCCTGGGCAAACTCGCTCACCCGGCTCTCAAAGTAAAGCTTATCTTTTGGAAGTTGTGAAAGGTTGTGCTTGGAAAGGTAGGCGTGGAAGCGGGCGTTTCCTCCCAGCTCCATCTTTTTCAGGTCGCGGGGAGGCCACATGTCCATGCCAATGCTTTTGACGATGCTTACTTTGACACCAAAGGACCGGTGGACGCCTGCACAGTTGAGACAGAGGAAGATTCCGTAGGTAATTGACGACCACTGCGGGCGCGCCATTCCGCAATCTGCACATGTTTTGTTTTCTGGGGAGCGTTCTATTATCTCTTTCAGCGTTGGAGAGCTCTCTTCTGGCATGGTTTGTTTTTAAATTTCTTTATTTATTTATGGGTCCATGCCCTCCCAGCCCTTTTTCTGAGCGCAGAGGTTGCTTCGGCGACTTTTTCTTGGGTGGTGGTGGCATCGCTAATTAGGAGGTTAAGACGGGCAGCTAGTTCGTTAAGTTCTGTTTTTGTGGGTGGTGTTAGTGTGTTTTCCAGCTTGTGTCTGATCTCTTGGTGTTCGTTCAGGTACTCTTTGGCCTTTTGTTTTTCCTCAATTAACCGTTTTTCTTGTTCATCACTGATTTTGTGGGTTTCGGCATCTTTGATCATTCTCTCTATCTCTTCGGGGGTGAGTCCTCCAGAGGGCTCGATTTTCAGGTGCTTGATGGTATTGGTCGTTTTATCGTGTGCAGTAACGGTGTAGATACCGTTAGCATCTGCTTCAAAGGTTACTTCTATTTTCGGGGAGCCTTTCGGGGTGGGCGGAATCGGCCCAAGGATGACTTCTCCAAGGTACTTGTTGTGGGCCACCAGGGGCCTTTCTCCCTCGTAGATGCGAATGGTGACTGAGGTTTGGCCGTCCTCTGAGGTGGTGAACGTTTGGGTTCTTTTGGCGGGGATGGAGGTGTTCTTCTCAACGACTTTGCTGAACACTCCGCCCAGAGTCTCTATGCCCAGGCTAAGGGGCGCCACGTCAATAAGAAGCATCTCTTTCATTGACCCGGAAAGTATCCCGGCCTGAATAGCGGCGCCGGCAGCTATCGCTTCGTCTGGGTTAACCCCGAGGATGGGCGGCCGGCCAAAGACCTGCTCAACCGCTTTTCTAATGCTTGGAACCCTTGTCATGCCGCCCACGATAACAACATGGTCTATCTCCCCTTTTTTCACCAGGGCATCAGCCATAGCTATCTTACACGGGCCCAGGGTCTTCTGAATGAGCGGGGCAAAGGCCTCCTCCATTTCAGCTCGCGTAAGAACCGTTTCCAAGTGGATGGGCCCGCTTTTTGTGTCTGCCAGGTACGGAATGGAGACAGAGGCGGTGTCCTGGGAGGAAAGGGTGCATTTGGCCTTTTCAGCTGCGTTGCGGAGGCGCTGCATGGCCAGGGGGTTCGGGAGGGCGGCGTATCCGGTCGCTTTAAAGAGTCGGTCTGTCAGCATCTTGACAATCACACTATCAAAGTCGTCTCCGCCAAGATAGCTGTTTCCGTTAGTTGCTCTCACTTCAAAGACGCCGTCTTTTATCTCAAGTATGGAGACGTCAAACGTGCCCCCGCCCAGGTCGTAGACAGCAACTAGGCCGTTCTTGGTGGTGTCAATGCCGTAGGAGAGGGCTGCAGCGGTGGGCTCGTTAAGAACCCGAAGAACCTTCAGGCCTGCAATTTCTCCGGCGTTCTTGGTGGCTGTTCTTTGGGTGTCGGTGAAGTAGGCAGGTACTGTGATCACGGCCTTTCTTACTTTCTCGCCTAGATACTTCTCCGCAGCCTCTTTCAGGGTGCGCAGTATCTCTGCGCCTATCTGTTGCGGGGAGTAGGTCTTTCCGCCCACCTGCACCCAGGCATCTCCGTTTGTATGGCTAACGACTTGGTAGCCAACGCTTTTCATGTGTGCCAGGGTTTCAGGGTCGTCTGCCTTCTTTCCAATCAGCCGCTTGGAGGAGGAAACGGCGGAGCTGGGGGCAATAAGTTCTTGCTGTTTAGCCGCTTCGCCAACAAGCACCTCTTTGCCGCTAAAGGCAACAACCGAGGGCGTTGTTCTTTTTCCGTACTGATTCTCTATGATTTGTGGGCCTGCATCCCCAAGGATGGCTACGCACGAGTTTGTTGTCCCAAGATCTATGCCAATGACAGTGTCTGTGAATCGTCTGAAGATATCTGCAGCCATTGAGAGAGCTTGTTTCTCCGGGTAGAGGTATGTCTTAATTCGGGTTAGCACGGAGCCGAGTAAAGCAGTGCTCAGTTCTGCATTTCCTCTTTTTAGAGCCATGTTCTTTAAAAATTTGCTCAATTTATCCTTTTCCTATCGCCTAGGCTCAAAAAAACGGTGGTTCAGGGGTTGGGTGCAGGTTTGGGTCTAGGCGGGGCCGGGGATTTTCGATGTGCTCGGTGTTTTCGGTGTTTTCGGGTGTTCGGACTTGGAGTGGGCAAGCGTTCGGGTTTGGTGGGATGTACAGGCGATAAGTAATTTCGCTAAAATAAATTTATTGCCATTGCCATGGAAGAAGAAGAGCTTTTTGGTGCCGAAGAGGTAGACATTGAGGCAGTTGAAAGAAAACTGCTAAATGCAAACAGAGCACTCCAGGCAGAAAAGCACCAGGAGTACTTAGACATGCTGGTGCGGCTTGACATGATCGCAGTGGCCAAGAAGCTTTTGGCAGCTACCCGGAAAAAAACCAAACGAAGAATGCTGCTCACTCGAGAGCACCTGGATGGAAGTACGCCAGAAGAGGCCATTTCTACAACGCAAACCAAGCGCATCATAGACACCGCCGCGGAGTATGCCAGAAAAGAAGCTTCCACCAACATTTTGATCGATGCAAAAGTCTGGCATACGATTGCAGAGTCGGCGTCTCTCCCTGTAGCTACCTGCCAAAAGGTCTGGTACAGCCCGAAAAACCCTTTTTACATCCAGGGAAGGTGGACCCAGGAAGAAGACGAAGAAATTCTCCTAGCCAGTGGAAAGTGGCCGCAGCTGTACACCAAACTAAGAAGGGCGCCGCTGTCCATCTTTCTCAGGTACAAGGCGCACCAGCAAAGAGAGGCAATCTCTTCGGCATGGACGCCCGAAGAAGATGAGCTTCTTGTCCACCTAGCCCAGTCAGAAACAGCTGGAGCGTGGATCAAGATAGCCACCCATCTTAAAAGCAAAACGCCAAGGCAGTGCATGTACCGGTACATTCGCAAGCTGGCCCCATACATCAGGCGGGGGAAGTGGACAGCAGAGGAGGACGAAGCTCTGTTAAAAGCCGTTGGGCTCCACAAAAAAGGCAACTGGAAAAAGATCAAAGAATCAGTTCCTGGCCGGAGTGGGTTCCAGTGCCGAGAAAGGTATCTTTACATTCTCGATCCAACCATTAACAATACGCCCTGGGCCCCGGAGGAGGAAGAAAAGCTTCTCCAGCTCGCAGAGAGCATGTCAAAGGACTGGGCGCTTATTTCGAAAGAAATAGCCACCCGGAACGGGAGACAGTGCCGGCTAAAGTATCTTCAGCTAATGAAAGATAAAGAGGGCAAGCCCGAGGCGAGCTAACCTGAAAAAGAGAAGTATTTTTGTTTGTATGAATAAAGACGTCAAGAAGCTAGAGGATGCGATTAGAAAGCTGCGGGTTGACTTCCCCGAGACGCTTTTAGATGTGTTTGAGCCGGGCCGGACCCTCCAAGCGATCCTTTCATCAGAAGCCAAGCACCAGGAGTTTGAGAGCGGGCATCTGATGCTTACCGCCGGGATGCATGGAGTCATCCGGGAGAACTCCGAGACGCTCAAAGACTCGGCGATCGAGTACCACCGCCTCCACACGGCGCTCAAAGCGAGCCACGCCACCCTAGAAGAAGCGAAAGAAAAAGCTGGCCGGCTCAAACAACTATTCGCCGCGCCCAGCATAGCCCACTACCTCGAGTCCCTCACCCACGAAAGACAGCAAGCCGAAGGCGAAGAAAAAGAAAAGCGCCTAAAGCAGGTCCTGGCCGTTGAGATGCTTTCTCTCAAGGACATCTTCGCTGGAAGGCTCCAGGAAGTGTCCAAGTCTCTAAGGTACGTGGAAACAGAGTCTGTGCGGTCCGAGATCAAGAAGCGCACGGAAGAAAGGGTCTGGCACATAAAGAAAGAGATTGAGGTGCGGGTTAGGAGGCACGTCCTCCAAAACGAAGAGCTTTCCGACATGGAAGTGCACGTTCTCCCGCTAATCAACGGGTCACTACTAACCACCCTCCACGAGGCTGTTCAAGAAGGGCTTGTTGAAACGATCAACAAGGCGTCAGTTGCGATTCGGCGGCACACAGTGCGGAAGAAGTCCGATGCCAGGCAGGAGGAGAAAGAAGCTCTTTCCAAAACTCTCCCCGCCTTTGCAGATGAGATACAAGTGCTGCTATCTCGAACGGTTAGTCTTGTTAAACAAGCCAGGGAGGTGCCACCGCCAGCGAAAGAGCATCGGCTCAGGTACAGCTCCAGCATACTCAGGGAGATAACTGTTTCCGAGATAGAGCACAAAACACATAGCCGCATCTCACTGCCGCCGCTGCCACCTGCCACGACCGAAAAAGATGTGCTTGATCTGTTTGTGACCTGGATATCAAAGTTTTTCCGAAGACTTTCGGGAGACAGCACGCACGCCGGCAAGGAGAAGGAGCAGCTCTACGACATCACCACGATAAAACGAACGCCCGAGGCCATGAAGCTCTACCACGACACGTTTGTCACGAAGTACGGAATGGACATGAAAGAAGAGGTTGAGAGGGACGAGGTGCCACAAACCACGATTTTAAACATCCACGAAATCAACACAGACGAATGCCTTCTTGCAGTTCACGGGATTTCGCGCATTCTCGCGCGGTCTCTGTCCCTGGTGCACCACGACCTTTTCCCGGGGGTGGAAGACACCACCAAAGAACTTCAGGACCTTGGTATAAGCAAATGCTTTGAGAAAAAGAGAGAAACGCTTCTGGCAATGATAAACAAGGCAGCCAAGCTCCCGAAACCGCGCCCAAACTCGCTAGGGAAGTACACGCACATAGCTGAGGAGGTTTTAGCGGCAGCCGAAGAATTTATAGAGCTGATGACTGAGGGCCTGGAAGAAGAATTCATAACCTGTACACAAGAAGTGTTGGACAAGCTTGTGTGTTCCATAGAAAAGACGTTCAGAGAAACACTACGTGTTTCCGAAAAAGAGTACGACCAGATTAAGTACTATACTGCGCAGACGGAAGAAGAGCTACGAACACAGATCCTCCAGTGGAACAGTCCGCAGGCCGCAGACCCGCTTGAAGGCTCATTCTTTACCGCGCTTCCCAACCAAGACTTTATCGCAGTCTCCGCCTTTCTTTCACTGGTTGAGGACGCCCTAGACCTAACGGTCAAAGTAGCAGAGATTGTGGAACAGTTCCAGCCACAGACCCAGCCACAGACCCAGGGCTCAAACCCCGAAAACCCGAAAACACCCGAAAGCGTTCAAGCACTTACGGCTCTTAAGGAAACCATTTGGGGATACTTCACCGTCCACTTTCTCATCCTAACAAAACAGGCAATGGACAAGCTTGTTGACACGGGGGAGATACAGGACAAACGGTTTATGCACTTTCTCTCAATGAGCACGCTCTTAGTAACCCACATCGCACCACACATTCAGCAGTACATTGCAATGTTTCTTTTCATGAACATAGACCGGTGCTTAAGTGTCTACAACAAGTCAACCTTCAAACACCTTCTAGCATCTATACAGACAAAGCTGGGAAGAGCTCTTGGAGAGTCAACAGAAAAAGATACGATCTACATCCCAGAATTTGCTATCTTTGCCATCAAGGCACTGCAAACCCAGGACAAAGTGTACATGCACGCCCTCCTGCAAATGTTCAAGGACGATGAAATCGTTACTGGCATCATTAAAGCACAGATTGCAACCAGGCCCAAAAACGTACCCCAAAACATACCCACCCCAGAACACACCAACAAACCAAAGGACACTCCTAAAGACGCTACCAAACCAAAGGACACCACCAAAGACGCCAACAAACCAAAGGATACCACCAAAGACGCTACCAAAGACACTACCAAACTAAAGGACACTCCTAAAGACACTACCAAACCAAAGGACACCAACAAACCAAAGGACACCACCAAAGACGCCAACAAACCAAAGGACGCCACCAAGCCTGAACAATAGCTTTATTTTCAGGACAGTTGCCCCGGCAGGGGACAGTTCAGGTCAAACAGGCCACCAAACTAAGCCCAGTGCTCAGCCTACCAAGGTAGAAATGGAGACAGCTTGTGGACTCAGTGCCGAGTGGGAGGAAGGCACGGGATCAGAAAGACTCCCCACAAAGGAAATGTCCTCAAGCGCAAAAGAGTCAAGACACGCGTCCTGTGACCCACTGACGCTTGAAAGATGCCTTCTTTTCTTCGTATGCGGGTCCTTAACAATGTGGAAGTAGAAGGTACAAACCACCCGAATGCACAGGTCTAGGTAGTCAAGGTCAATGCTGCTTTTCTTTGAAAGGTGAAGAATGCACCCCTCAAGCGTCTTGTACTCCATCATCAGCTTGTGGGCCGTCAGCAACCCAACTTTCTTGATGCCTTCAGTATAATCGCATCCCGATAAGGCAACTATCTCCTTCATTCTCCCAAGCAGGCAAGCGATAGCCTCTGGACACTTCTGAAGAATCTGCTCCCGGTCGAATAGCTCGCCGCCATGCGCCTCGTTAAGCTTGAACAGGATCCTGTTCCCCCCGTAAACAATTAAGTCGCTGTCCTCCGTTGCAATAAAGTCAATCAACCCGTCCTTCTCCAAGCACACCAGCTGAGGATCTGCCTCATACGGCGCTGTAATGTGCTGAATGCCAAGAGCATCCAACTCGGTGATAAGGTTGTCAACCATGGCCCGGTCTACCTTTATGCACCGGCTCATTAGAGCTCGTGCCTCCCTCTTTTTCCCTTTCCTCTGAAGGTCGTCAATCCTAGACCTGATAGCAGCTTTCTTCTCCCGGCGCTTCCGGCTGGTTTCTGCCTTCATAGGGTGGTCGTCCCCGTCAAAGACAAAGTAGAGACGCGCCCCTTTCTCCAAAAGCGCCTGGCACTTCCTCACACAGAACTGGGTGTACTTCCGAACCACCTCTTTGTCCCCGGGGTTAAGGTAAAGGTCCACCCCATACACAGACGCAGCCTTGTACAGCCAAGAGAAGCCATCGACACCCACAACACACCCGCCCAGCTCTTCAACCGGCTTATAGACCAGGTGCTCCTTAAGCATTGGCAGCAGTCCAGGAATACCCATGCCTTGAAAAAGCCCGAAACCAAAAAAGAGGCAGAAAAGGCGGCAATTGACTTTCCCGGGTTTTTAAGAGCCTATTTATTTGGTCTAGTTGAGGTAGATGCCTTTCCTGGCCATTCTTTCAATGCCCATTTTAACGATGTATCTCTTTCTGGCAACTGAAGGGTTCTGGCCCTCCATAGCGTTCCTCTCCTCAAAAGACATCGTCTTCTTCTTGGAGACGGGGTACTTCTCATTCTCTGCACGGCGCATCTCAGCAAGTGCTGCAGCAGGCATGCCTCTGGTTGGAAGCCTGTCCACCTGGCGCGGCTTCTTAATACCGTTTCTGTGCGCCTTCCTGTTCTGGTTCTGGTTTGTGTGGTTCTTTGACTTCGCCATTCTTCTACAGGGGATGAAAAATTAAAATAAAGAAGAGAGCTCTACGGATAAGACTTAGGGAAGAAGGGGAGTAGAAGCCTTCCTAGAAGAAAAAAGCAGAGAAAACACTACCCACCCCACCAAGACCACGCTTCCCACCCCACCACCGCCAAGACCAGCGACTGCTCTTTTTATTTCTTTTATTTTTTTGGCCCTGTCATGACACACGCAGCACAAACGGACAAGTCCACCCAGAAGGAAGAGTCAAAACACGCCCAGAGCATTGTCAAAATGCTGAGAGAAACACCAAAGGAGAAGAAAGTAGCTGACGCCGTCTTTGAAAAAGTCGAAGTCGTTGAGTTCACCAAAGACAGCGTTCTAATCACCGTCGTCGTCGTTCCAACCTCTCTGCTCAGCGCAGTAAAAAAGACACTTGGAGCAGTGATTGGCAGCATAGAGAATGCTATTGGAGGAACAGTTTTCATCATTAGAAGAAGAGTAGCCAGTGGACTGAAAGAGGGCGAAAAACGGTTCAGAACGGGACCAACGTACAAAGACTACCAGGAAGCGGTGGCCAAGGACCTGGCAGCACCGTCGCACATTGTGGACCGAAGAACCCTGGTTAGAGCCGATGGATCAAGACTTGAGAAAATCATCACCGACATTAAGTGCAAGAAAGAGCTCGCTCACCGGTTTGCGCCAATGGGTCTCGTATTTGAGGAACTGTTTGGAAAGAAGACCTCCTTCCAAGCTAACTACTATTAAATGCATTTCTTTAGCTGCCCTTTTTATTTTTGTTTTCTTTCTGCTCCATGGATGAAGAAAGCTTTGGAGGCAGGCGACTATCAAGCGGAGGAAACGCCCGGAGCGTATCTAGGCTGCCTTACCGCGCGTATGGAAGAAGAGGGGTCCCAGAGAGGAACGACGACGAAATCTCAGGCCTGGACTTTTCGATGCAGGGCCTGAAACTGATTGCCCCGCGGATTACCTCGTGGGTGGGCCTAACCACCCTAAACCTTTCCTGCAACGCCATCACCGAGATACCGGCCGAAATAGCCAGGCTCACCAGCCTGGCCGTGCTTGACCTGAGCCACAACAAAATAACTAGGGTGCCCAAAGAGCTGGGCCGGCTCTACAACCTGAAGGACCTCCGCCTCGGCAGCAACCTGATTTCCTCCGTTCCCGCCGAGTTTGGCATGCTTTTTCAGGTAGAAAAGCTCGATTTAGACGGCAACCCCCTGGTGGGACAGATCCAGGCGGTGTACAGCACCTCGGGGGGCCTTGGGGTTATCAGGTACTGCAGGGACAACGTCGCCCTCAACGTGCCGTACTGGGAGAGGGAGTGGGTGTTTAACGACGCGGAGGAGAACAGCACGGCAGCGCTTAACGACACCATTACGGTGGCCACCTACAACATTCTCTGCCCCACCTACACCGGGGGCCAGGCCTTTGCCTACGTCCCAGCCTGGGCGCTGCAGTGGGACGCCCGAAAAACCACCATTTTGCAGGAGGCAACGTCCTATGGAGCAGACATTCTCTGCATCCAGGAGATGGACACGGCCAGCTACCTCGACTTCTTCAAGGACCAGTTCAAGGCCCGCGGAGACTATGAGGCCGTGTTCTACCAGAAAACAAGAGCTAAGACGATGTCTGAGTTTGAAAAAAGAACGGTGGACGGGTGCGCCATCTTTTGGAAGCTCATGACCTTCCAGCTGGTTGAGCAGAAGTGCATCCACCTCTCCCAGCTCTTTGCCTCAAAGATGGCCGCCGAGAACGAGCACATTGCCACCCGGGTCATGGGCCGGGACAACATTGCGCTGGTGGTCGTTCTGGAGCGGAGCGGGGGGCACATTGTGGTGGCCAATGCACACATCCACTGGGACCCAGAGTATCCCGATGTAAAGACTCTTCAGGGAGTGATGCTCCTAAAAGAGGTGGACGCGATTATGTCCCGCTACCCCGGGGCAGAGCTAGTTATTTGCGGGGACTTTAACTCCCTCCCCTCCTCCTCGCTTTATGAGCTGCTCTCCACGGGGCAGCTTAGGCCGAACAGCAAGGACCTGCTTGGTCTTCCGTATGAGCCGTACAGCTCCAAGGGGTACACGAACAGTCTTTCTCTGAGTAACAGCTACTCGTTTGTAAATATGGGCTTCACCAACTTCACTCCGGCCTTTATGGGGGTGATTGACTACATCTGGCACAACGATAAGCTCCAGCCGCTTTGCTCACTTGGGGCCATTGATGACGAGTACGTCTCCAAGATTGTTGGGTTGCCAACCCACCACTATCCCTCAGACCATCTGATTCTTGTTACCCAGTTTAGATGCAAGCATGGAACCTGGAAGGGTACTTTGAATAAATAGAGATGGGCCAGGGGTTTTCGGTTTTCGGTTTTCGGTTTTCGGTTTTCGGTTTTCGGTTTTCGGTTTTCGGTTTTCGGTTTTCGGTGTTCAGGGTGGTAGCGGTAGGTATTGGGGCAGATTTATTAGCTGGCAACTACGAGCTTGATCAGGTACTCATAAAACCTTGAAAAGTCAATGTCTTCCGTAACAATCATCTGGCCCTCGTCCACGGAGCTGTTAGCCACGGAGGAGGAGGGGTTGACCTTGCAGAGAAGAATTCTTTCCTGGGAGCTGTACTGGTTGCAGGTCGTTAGCTTGGGGACGGGAAGCCTTCTTTGAACAATGCCGCTCGCTTCTGCCTCAAGAGAAGCAAGCATGTCCCTGAAGTACCAGTACTCTGGGTCGTCCTTGATGCCTGCATTGATCCACGAGACAATGCTGTCCCCCCTCCAGATAACTACGTCGTGGAAGGTGTCCACTAGCAGAGAGACGTCGGGCTTAAGAGATTTTGAGTCAAGCTCAACAGGCGCCCTTTCTCCCGTGTAGTGGAAAGAAACCAGGGGCGGTCGAATAATGCACATGGTCGATGAAGAGTCTTCGCTTAAAAGAACGCTTCTTTGGTAGGCTACCTCGTCAAAACTAAGACCATCGGTGTGGAGGGCCGGCAGGCGCCGCAAAAAGAAGATAAATTCGGGGAAAAAGCTCATCATTGGCGGAATTTTCAGGGAAGAGGGCGCGTCCCGGTCAAAGGCACAAAATCTTTGCATAAATCGGATCAGGCACCTATCTGCCTGCCTGATAACATCAATCCCGTCCCCGTTGTCTGCGTTGACTGAGAGCTCCTTCGCCTTAAAGACGCACGCTGCCTCCTGGTCAAAGCCGCTGGCAAGCTGCTGTAGGTTGGCCGCGTCCGTGAACGCCCGGGCGAGCGTGGTAACTCTCTCGTGGCACTCCCCTGCACTGTCGGTGAAGGTCGTGTAGATTTGGATGTAGACGGGAGCCCCTGAGGGAGCGTCTTCAACGTGCTCAAAGATAAGGGCGCTCGTTGACCTTTCAAAGAGCGAGCCCTGCTTCCAGGTAAAAAGGCCTTTTTTGTCGTCAGTTTGTGGGGTGCCGTGTCCAGCAACGTCTTTTACTTTGTACCCCTTGGAGACCTTAACTGTCGTTTTTGCGCCAAAGACTCGCTTCATTGGCTGGGTCTCTAGGTCGGCCTCGGTCTCCGCCCTGGCAAACATTCTTCGAATTGACTCCTTGTAGATGTATGCGTTGAAGTCCCGGGCAAAAACGATGAATCCACCGGTTTTCTCGGTAAGACTGCGCATTTCTGCAAACCCAATGTCGTCAATGCAGGCGGCTATCACGTCAATCACGTGCCCTTTCTTCCCCATGGCTGTAGCTATCTCTTCGTAGTGCATGTCCTTGGAAAAAAGCTTGGCAATGCCTTTGGCCGTGCTTCTCAGGGACTCTTTGAGGCTGAGCGGCGAAATAGCCCCGGGGCCGTAGGTGCACGGTCCCTGAACAAAGAGCAGCATCTGCCCAGCTCCTTCCGCACACGAGCCCTGCATGATGGCGCTGGCTAGCTGGATGGCGCTGCCTGTGCAGCGCTTGGGCCTTTCAATCGAGGGCACGGGGAAGGTGTTGATTGGGAGGCTCTTAAAGACTCGGGCGAGGTACTCGGCGCACTCGCGCTTTCTCCGGGTAAACTTGCTCAGGGGCGAGGTGGCTGCGGTGCCCCCGCGTGAGAGGGCTTTTTGCAGCAGGGCGTAGGTGTACTTAACGGCCGGGAAGACGTGGATGCGCGCAGTGGTCGTGTCCTCCAGAGAAAACACCTCAATGTTGGCGCTGTACCTGATCACCCCAACCAAAGCGTCTTCCGGGAGCATTTCCAGCGTGGCCAGCAGCCCCTCTTTCAGGAGAACGTGCCTTTCCTCGTCAAAGCTGCATGCATCGATAACGAACCAGTAAGTTCTTGAATACGCCCCCGGCTTTGCATTCCGGTAGTAAACGCTGGTGCTGTCGCTGAACAGCTCATAGGGCAGGTTTTCTGGCGTAATGTCTCGATACTGCGGGGGAAGAGCGTTCATCCGCCCGCAGAAGAGGCACCCCCAGTGCCGGGAGCTAAAATCAAGCGATGAAAAAGGGCTAAGCACGCTGCCACACTCTACCTTAGCGCACCGCACCGCTCCGTAGTTGAGCTGTGGAAGACTCCCTGTGTGGTACCCGTGCATGGGCTTGTACAGGCAGACGAGTGGTATAATATTCTTGGATGACTCTGCCTTGGTGTTTGAAAACGTGTTCCAGGTTAGACGCACTCCTTCCTTTTCTTCGACACTCCTGATAGCTTCCTCCATCGTATTAATTGCAAATAAAACAAATATTTAACCCGTTTATTTCCCGGGCAAGGGGCTCGGGTTAGGGTTAGGGTGGGAAAGAAGCTCTTGGAGGTGGAGCAGGTTTGGGGGGGCGGGGTAGAGAGAGCTGCTTTTGGGAGAGAGAAGGATGTACAGCGCCTCACTCTCCGCCACGAAGTCTTTGTGCGCCTCTGTGCTCTGGCAGGCTTTAATGGAGACAAGGTAGGTAAACAGCACCTCTTGAAAGTGCTTGTGGTAGGTTTGGAGGGTTAGTTCGGGGTCTAGGAGATAGATCGGTACGATTCGGGATATTTCCGGGAGAGAGACGTCTTTGCCGTTTTTTACAGCGCCTACCACCTCCCGAACGAGGGCTTCTTTGTAGGTGGCTGCTCTTTCGGCCAGCGCGTAGGCCATTATAAAGATTTTCTGCAAATGGGGCACTCTGACTGCAGCTCCAGCCAGGCATTGGAGCAGGGGGTGTGGAAGTAGTGGTTGCATGGGTAGAGCTCTCCCGCCTCGTTTTCCTGGAAGGTGTTAAGACAGACCATGCACACTTCACTTTCTGGGAGGTTGACTTGTTTTATGGTTGATAGCTGGTCCTGGGTGGCTGGGTTTTCTTCAATTTGCTTCTCTTCGCGCATTTGTGTGATGATATCGTGTATTTCAGGGCCAATAGCATAGTTTCTTCGATCTGAGGTAATTGTTTGGTGGCGTCTGGGCTGCCTGGATGTTCTGAAGAGGCCTCCAAAGAGCGATTTAAATAAGCCGTGCTGTTCGGTTGGTTCGCCTTGGGTGCCGTTGAGATATGGCACTGTTTCTTGTTCTGCGGTGTATACCTCCAGGAACGATTCTCTGCACAGTGGGCACTCTACCCTGTCTTCTATGTAAACAACTGCACTGCAGACGTGGCAGAAGTATGGGAGGTCGTTCATTTATTTATTTTTTTGCCCACTAATTATCAGGGTCAGTGACGGGGTCAGGGTTGGGCTATGGTCGGTCAGTGACGGGGTCAGGCAGGTCAGGGCGGCGGCATTGTTCCAGGCCTGGGTACGTGGTAGACGCTTCCTCCCTTCTTTATCAGGTATCCATGGGCATTCAGGTGCTCAATGACTCCTTCAATGGCGTCTTTTGGGAGGCTAAGTGCTTGTGCTTGTTCTTGAAGCTCTTTGTGGGTGACTTGGGTCAGTTCGTGGCTGTGGAGGTGGTTGAGGAGGTGGAGGTGGATGGACTGCTTGGTTTTGGGGCCGGCTCTGGGAAGCGTCTTTTTTAGCGGGTGGCTGGTGGTGCATAGAGCAATGGCGTAGGTCAGGTCTTCAGTTGAAGCTACCGGGCGGAGAAAGATCTTGGCTTTTGCCTCGGCCAGGCGGGTGAGTGCATCTATCAGCCTGGGCGTGGGCGGTTGGATGATGTGTCGTCCGTTGTAGGTTCCTGTGTTTCTTATCTCTGTGTAAAATGAGATAAGCAGGCTTTTTGCACCGGTGGAAAGAACTGGGTGTATTTGCTCGCGTGCGTACTGGATGTACCTTCTCGCCGTTTCCAGCGACGTGGTAGGTGGCTCTGGGCTGCTGCGTGTTTGGAGGATGTACGAAGTGACCTTGCTGTCGGCCTCTGAGGAGCTTCGGTGGTCAATCATCAGAAAAACCAGGTCAAACCTGGCCAGGAACGCCTCTGAAAAGCTCAGGTTTTCAGACAAGCTCTTTTCTTCCTGGTAGTTCCCAAAGACGGGGTTGGCCGCCGCGATAACTGAGGTCCTTGTTGGCATGGTGCAGACAAGGCCTGCTTTGGCCAGGCTTATCTTCTGCCTCTCCATGGACTCAAAGAGTATCTGTGGCATTTCTAGCTTATCTAGCTCGTCTATGAAACAGTGCCCTAGGTCGCTGAGCACCAAGGCGCCTGCCTCCAGGGCGTACTCTCCCCCGGCCTTTGAGTGGATTGAGACCCCCAGGCCCCCGCTGGTGCAGGTGGTCCCGCAGACGTAGTTACTCCGCGGAAGAACTGAGGCCGCGAGTCGGAGGACCTTGCTTTTGCCCATGCCTGGGTCCCCAATCATCAGGGTGTGGATTTCTTTGCGCGAAGCGTCTTTTTTGCCCGTTCCACCCACCAGGGAGAGGAGCACGCCTTCTTTGACCTCGGTGTGTCCAACGATGTGGTGGAAGAGGGCGCTGGTGAGCAGGGGCAGAAGGTCTGGGGCGGTGGATAGCTGGTGGATCTCTTCCATCTCTTGGGGGGTGTAGGTGCTTGTTTCCTGGAAGACGTCTCTTTGTTTGAGGAAAGTAAGGTTGTTAACGGCCACAGCGAGGGTGTACCTCTCCAGCTCGTTTTCTTCGGCTATGCCCGTGCCAAGGACGTGGATGGCGTCGCCTGGCAGAAGTGTGTTGACAAAGCTTCGGTTAAGGATGCAATCGACCACGCCGGCCGACCTCTCCCTGCCCTCTTCAGCGAGGCAGATCTCATGGAGCCTGATTCTCTGGTAGTCGCTAAAGCGGTTGTAAATGGAGTCTTTCTGGAGGATGAAGTTCTTGGAGAGACACTTCCCCAGGCAGCGCTTGGGCTTTTCAAAGATTCCGCCGGTTTTAAGCTGGCACTCAAACTCTTCGCCACACTTGCCACAGGTGAAGATAACCGTTTCAGCCATTGGCTTGGCGCTTTCTATGCGGGCCACCACCCCAGCAAGTGAGAAAAGCTTGCCAACCATCGTGTGTCTCAGGTGGCTGAATGGAACGGGGGTGGAAAAGTCCGTTATTTTGATGTAGCACTTTTGGAGAACCTCTTTTGTGTTGAGAAGGATTTTGGTGAGCGCGCACCTTAGGTGGTCAATTCCAGACCTGTCAACTGTCTCCAGGTGCTTGCTCAGGTACTCCATCGTTATGGAGAGCCCATTTTCAATATCTTCAAGGGAAATAGCCTTACTTCTCAGCTGTTCACTGATTGTGCTGTAAAATCTCTCAACGACCTCAGCATCTGCTTCTGCGTCCTCTGGGAAGTACATCCGTGTATATTCCATTCAATTTTCTGTAAATTTTTCACATGCCACAAAACAACTATGTGGAAGAAGCCATCAAAGAATCAGGCAGACGAGAGGACTACCAGATAAGAAAAGAGAAGTACGAGTCGCGCGCAGGCAGAAGACTTGCCAAGTCAGCAACTGAGCTCTTTGGCAGGCGGGCAAAGATCTTCCAAGAGAAGCACAAAAAAGAGAAGATCCAGCTTAAAAAAGAGAAGCTACAAGCGGAGCGGAAAAAGAAGAAGGTTGCCCAGGAAGAAATTGCAGATGGAGCCATTCCAGCATATCTCCTGGACAGAGAAAAGCAGGCAGCTATCCAGGCAGTTACAACCCAGCTAAAAGAGCAAAGACAGAACAAAGCGGGGAAGTACAACGTTCCCCTTCCCCAGGTGAGAGGAGTGTCCGAAACGGAGGCTTTCAAAGTCATGAAGAGTGGAAAGAGACAAAGGAACCAGTGGAAGCGAGTCGTTACCAAGCCCTGCTTTGTGGGAGACAACTACACCAGAAAGCCTCCAAAGTTTGAGCGCTTTATCCGGCCCACCGGTCTAAGAATGAAGAACGCCAACATCACCCATCCCGAGATGAAAGCAACCTTCCTTCTTCCAATTATGGGCGTTAAGCAAAACCCCAACTCTCCACTGATGACCACCCTAGGCCTTCTGACTAAAGGAACTATTATAGAG
Source organism: Nematocida displodere (assembly GCF_001642395.1). Lineage (NCBI taxonomy): Eukaryota > Fungi > Microsporidia > Nematocida > Nematocida displodere. The sequence goes on along the minus strand of NW_027138130.1, from coordinate 275,590 downwards.
GTAAACACCAGTGCTATTGGCCTTGTTTCCGAGTCCGGGAGGATTATTTGGGGAAAGTATGCACAGATTACCAACAACCCCGAGAACGATGGCTGTGTCAATGGCATTCTTTTGGTCTAGTTCGGGCCTCTATTCGGGTCTCCGTCCGGCCTGTTCGGCCCAATAAACCTTTACCACCACCCTTATTGTTACGGCCCCTGTGCCTCTCAGCACCCCTGCCCCTGAATGAGCATTGTCCCTGATTGACCCCTGTTCATACTGTCCAATTAAACAAAAGTTTGAAAATTTCCTTTTTTAGATGTGATGGTCCTATAATCATTTTTACAGAAAAAAATTGCCAAGGAGAGAGAAATATGCCAACCAGCAACGAACAAACTGAACGGTTCACCGCACGCGTGGACCTCCATAAGAATGAGAAACACAAGACATCTGAGCACATAGAGGCCATTGACAGCACAAGGATCCCGGCAAAAAAGGCTTATGATTTAGAGCGAGGCATGATTGAAAAAATTGACAAAGATGTCATTCTAGAGACAGAAAGTATGTCTTGGGTCGTTAAAACATACATATCTTGGTTTTACCCATACTTTAAAGATCTAGATACGGTACAAGAAAACGTTTTAAACCAACTTAACACCATCAACGATAAGATACTGGTCATTGATAACGATATGGACGATCTCAACTCAAACGTGCAGTACTATACAAAAGAAATTCGTAGATTGGAGAAAAATCCTAAACAACACATTCCTGGTGTAACGGACATCCCCTTCACTCCTGACAGGCTTAAAATGGAAAAAGAAGTGGAAGAGGTTGTCAAAATGACCTCGGAGCTGAAAACCGGCCGAATTGCGTACAACACAGCCAAAATACATCTCCTAACTGTTTCCAGGACCTATAAGAAGGTGAACCTACTATGCCAAGCCCTGGCCCTTCCGCTCTACTACGTATCAACGAGCATTACGGCCATGCACTCCATCCACTGCCTAATGTCCTACGCCGACCAAACGAGCATCTACCACATAAATCCTCTGTTTCGGTTCTTAGGGCCTCCACTGGTTGTGGCTGGCTGTCTGTTAACTCTGTACAGCCTTGGTCGGGCACTGCTAACTTTTTCATGCCTTTGCTTCTCCCCCCACAAAAGAGAAGCAGCCTCTGTCACCAGCGATCCAGATACAACTGTTCTGCGCCCAAAACAGCCAACAACCACCCCAACGACTTATTGGGACGTCCTAAACGCTGGAATTATCTTTGTTCTTCTTTGGTGCCTTGGCCTGGCCATTGCTCCAGCCTTGTTTTGGGCGCTGAAGAAAGCTCCGGAGGATACGCTTTATAGGATTATGGGTCTGGGAAACCTTTTGAGCCTTTTCCTGCTAATTCAACGTCTATACACGTCCTATACAAACCTAAGACTCACCAAGCCTCTACTGTGGTCTTCCTCCTGGACACTTCGTTCGATCAAGGTTCCTTTCACAAGAGCACTGATACTTGCTCTTATGATAACTGTCTTTTTGGCCAACTATTTTCTTAACGTTGATATTGCCAACTTAATCCACCAAGGACCCATCTTTCCAAACCTATCCTGGCCAGACATCTCTATCCAGAACCTTCGTTAGTACTTCTTATAATTAAACAACTTCTGTTTTACCTCGTCCCAGGGTGCCTCTTTGTTTTACAGACTGCCGCCCTACCTTTATACCACACACCCTGCCACACACCCATGATGCATTCAAAAAAACCTGTTCATTTTTATACTTTGGTAAGCTTAATAGATTGCTAGGACGGGTGCGAACAGAGACAGGCGGGTACGAACAGAGACAGGGCGGAAACGACAGGGACGAACAAACCCGAAGACCGTTTTATTATTCGTCGGTGTCAATGATGCCACCAGTGGAGATAGCAAACATCGCCTCAGACTCAGGGAGGGATGGAGAGTCGTAAATCTTGCAAATCCTTGTCTCTCCACGACCCTTGCGCAAATAAAGCCTGGTCGTGCTGGCATGGGCCATGATGTGCCCGCCAACAGGCTTCTTCGTATCTGCAGCAAACATACTCGCCCCATCGACCTGCGCAACCACCTGGTTGGTGATAATAACTGCAATGTTGTACTCGTCTGCCAGTCGCATCAACGACCGAAGGAACCGTCCCAAATGAACCTGTCGAGCACTGAGCTCTCCCCGCCCGCTGTAGTCCGTTCGGTACAGCGCCATGGCTGAGTCCACCACCAGCACCCGATAGTCGCCCTCAGACATGAGAGCAGAGGCCTGGAGAAGCAGCTGGTTCTGATGGTCGGTGTTGTACGCCCTGGCACAGGACACCTTGTCTAGAACGGCCACGGGATCAAGCCCAAACCTTTCTGCAATAGCCACCAGCCGCTCGGGACGGAACGTCCCTTCAGTGTCGATGTAAAGACACTTTCCATTCCCGCCCCCCTGGTTTGACGGAAGCTGGGCCGTGACCGCAATCATGTGGCACAGCTGAGTCTTTCCCGTCCTAAACTCCCCGAAAATCTCGGTAATGGACCCAGACTCAATCCCCCCACCAAGCAGCTTGTCCAGCTCTGAGGACCCCGTTGTAATGATGACCATTTGCGACCTTTTTTGGTGGTAATCAGCTGCCGATTTGAAGCCCATGGGAACAAGGCTAGCTGCCTCCTTAATGAGTTTATCAACTTTGGCATCTGAAAATCCTTTGATGCTAAGTAGAGTCTTCCGGGGGGTAAAAGCAAGGGCTTCAACGGTGTGGAACCCTGCCTCAGTCAGTTTGGAGATATCTATCTGGGAAATACCTTCTTTTTTTAGCTCATCGATTGGAATGTGGCCAATAGCCGTTTCTGTGCACGAGTCTTCCTCAAACAGGTCCCGAGACTTTTCCATGACTGTCATATAAATTTTCTTCTTGTCAATACAATGCTATTTGTCATGCAGAAGACCTCTGGGGAGGACCTGATGGACAGGATACAGCTGGAAACGCATCTCTGGGAGACAAAAAAGGAGAAGGTTCTTAAATGGGGCGATTCCATCGACATGAGAAAGTCATTGGCGCCAACGGGAGGATCAAGAGTACCTCAGTAGTTTTCTTTATTTTTATGGACGACAGCACATTCAACAGAATCAACGAGGGGCTTGACTCTTTTTCTCCGCTCATTCCCGAGGTCGTTCTGGACTTTTGCTTTACCAAAGCAGGTCTTTCGTCTGACGACCCCAAGCTAAAGAAGCTTGTCTCCCTGGTGGCCCAGAAGCTCATTACTGACGTGGCCACCAGTGCGTACCAGTACCACAAGATAGCCCAGCGTGCATCTTTGAAGGAAAAGAAAGCCCCCAAGGAGAAGAAGCTGACTCTAACTCTTACAGACGTTGAAAATGCCCTGAAAGAGGCCGGTGTTAGCATTGCCAGACCTGCGTACTTCTTGTAGCCAATAAATAGCACGGGGCTAGTTCGGGGTTTCGTGTTCGGGATTGCGGGGTTTAGTTCGGGGCTGCGAACCAATCAGTCGGTAGGGGTGGTGGCTGGCTTGGACTTGGTATCTTTTCGTTTGCGTTCGCGGGTGGCTGTTTTGGTGAAGTACTCTCCCGCCTCTATCTCTGCATCGACCTTTCTGGTTTCGGGGTCTGGGAGGATGTTTTGCTCGCTTTGCTCTTTTTTGGCCTTTGGCTTTAGCTCGGGCCGCTTCTTCCCGTGCGTCTTCTTGTACTGTGGGAGGTACCTCTCCCAGTTCTCGTTTTTCAGGTTTGGGTCTTTTTCAAGCTCTTTTTTCACCATCAGCCGCTTTATCTCATAGATGGGGTGGATGTTTTCCATGCACTTAACTGCTATGCGGCGCACTTCTCTTAGGCTCTTGTAGTCCCCGATGGCTGAAACGGTGTTCCCGTGTGGGAGAATGTGGCAGTCAGTCAGAAGCTCAAGCGACTTGAGCGTGTTCCCGTGGGGACCAATCAGCCGCTCCCTCCTTTTGATAAAGACGTCTTTGTTCCTTACTAAAACGTTGATTTGGATGATATCGCATGATATACCCTCTTCAAAGACTCTAACGGCTTTTTCCAAACTAACCCCTCGGGAGACCAGCTTTAAGACGTCTCGCCCATTGAAGAGGCTGTACGGGTCGCGCGTTTGGGCCGTTGTGGACACAGTTAGCACTAACTCGTGGTAGTCTACCACCAGAGAAAGCTTCTGGATGAGAAAAGCCTTTCTCATGTACTCCTCCACCTCGCGGACGTACCTCTCTCGGTGCTTTGGGAACATAACCTCAAAGGTGCTTGTTTCTACGAAGGCGTGTTTTACGTCCCTCTCTCTGAACGGCGTGCTATCTCTGAACGGCGCAGCTGTTTGGTTGCGTTGCATCATGCTAAAAAAATTAGTAGCCAATAAGACCCATAACAAAAACACCAAGCGTTAGAATAACCCCCCAAGAAAAAACGGTAAAAAGACTTCCCAGGGCAACAAACGTCCTGGTGCTGATGATTCGCCGATTGTCTGGACCCTTATACGAACTTGCAATAATATTTGGAAAACCGCTGGTGGGGAGGGCCATTCCACACGAGCAGGCCAGAGAGGCCGTTGCTAAAATGAGCTGCTCCCTGTTCAGAGCAGCGCCCACCTTCTGAAAGATCGGGAGAAGGACCACAGCACTGACAGTGTGGCAAACAAGGCAGGAAATGCCAAGCATTAAAAAAGAGAGCACAACAACCATAAACGCCAGAGAGTGGTTGTCCGTGTAGGCGATAGCGCTTTGGATCGCATCTTCAAGCACCCCGGTTGTGGCAATGCCTTCCCCCAGAGCCGTTCCTGCAATGGCAATCGACAGAATTTCAAGGGTTTTGCGGTTAAAGACCCTAGAGGACCCCTTAGATAGTGAGAGAAGGAGTATGGGAACGGCGCAGAAAAAACGGCTGTTTTTGGAAGACGAAGAGACGGCCCAGCAGACGACACTAACCACCGTTGCCAAAACAATCTTCCATTCAACTGCTCCCCCCGGCGCCGTCTCTGAGGCTTCACGGGGGGCAGCGCTGTCCTCTGGGGAGTCCTCTGAGGAGAGGAGGCCCCAGCCAAAGCTCTGGTTTGGGAGAAGAATCAGGTGAATGGCAACGTACCCGGCAAGAAAGCAGACAAGAACGGTGGGCACGGAAAACGCGAGCCATTCAAGCCACCCAGCGCCCATGTAGCTTGATCCAAGCACCGATTGTGGGCTGCTGATGGGAAGAAGCATCCCCCCGAGGTTGGCGCCCATGGCAATGCCTATCACGGTTGCAGGGTGTGGGACAAACGAAGCTGTTTGCATTACAGAGAGGATGATGATGGGCGCTGCTACGTTTGACATCAGGGAAGATAGGACAACTGAAAAAAACATTGTTTTAAAAAGCACTGATGAGTCATCACCCTTTCCTACCAAATAAGGAAGAATCATTTTTCCTCCCCCGTGAGCTTCAAAGTACGCCGAAAGAAGACAGCTCCCCATTAGCAGCATCGCCACCCGGGAGACACACAGCCCAAGCATTTTCCCGCACGAAAAAACCACCACCGAAAGACCTGGCATCTCTGGGGCCAGTATCCCCGAAAAAACAATGACGGGAATAAGTCCCAGTGAGGTTACCTCAAGCGGAAGAAGGTGAAAAGCCCACAGAAGCGTTGCCATCAGTGAAATAACTGCACAGAGAAGAGCCTTGTCGCTCCTAAAGATGGGGCCGACCAAAACGTGTCCTCCAGCGTATGCACACACTCCGCACCCAAGGATAAACGCTGCCAGAAGCAAACTTTTTCCATCTATTTCTTTTTCCTTTTTTGGCACTTGCACTGGAAAAACAAAATTTTTAGACTGAATCTCCGAGCTAAAACTTTCTGTCCCCAAAACCGCAGAGACACTTCCTGAAGCATTCTTTGAGGCTGCGCTAAACATAAAGAGCCCAAACTTCCACTTTCGCCATTTTCACCATCTTGTGAAACTGTCTGACAATCGCCCAATCGATCCAAGGTCCTTTATTGCCCTGCAGTCTGATCCAAGGTCCTTTATTGCCCTGCAGTCTATTGTTCATCTCTAGGCCATTGATCCTAACACCTGGCCAATGCTCTCCATAAAGGTAGACCCTGACCCTGTCTGTCGTGGTGGGTTAGAGCTAGCGAGGGGTGCTCCAGCGCCTTGTGTCTCATCAGTTGCATCCCTGCCTTTGGCAGCATCTCGCAAGACATCAATGTGGCTGAAAACGGACGTACACACCTGCTTGTCTGTCTCTGAGCCAGTGCCAGCCAGTTGGTTGTTTGATTCAAGTATTTCAAGCTCGTCCTTCGAAATGATAAGCAAATCTTTGTCCCTGTCTTCAGGTTCGTAGGGAATGTTCATGGCAAGTCTCTTTGGGGCGTTGTCTTTGGGTGCGGGGCGGTGGTGCTCTGCTGCTTCCTGCTTCTTCTGCTCTTCTATTGTCTTCATGTCAGTAACTCCAGTTAAAATCAGCTCTTCAGCAATGTGGAACGAGGTTGGGCGCATGGCTCGGTAGGTCTTGCTCTTTATGTCCATGGCAATGTTTGACAGCAAACTAAGCGACAGTCCCTCACTGCTCCTGGCTAGGCTTCGGATACTATCGTCGCTGGTTGAGACGAGAGAGGGCACGATGTTGTCCTTAATGTACCCGTATCTTTCTTCCTCGTCTGGAAGGGGAATGCCAATCCTGTACCCAATTCTTCTACCAATGGCCGGGTCTATCTGTTCCTGGTTGTTGGTAGCTGCCACCACAAAAACCCTTTTCAAGCTTCGATCTTCGATCCCCTCAAGCCATTTGAGCCACTCGTTGGTTATGCTGTTGCTCACCCCGCCCCCCCCTTCAGTAACGCCTGTTCGGGTGGCAAACAGACTCTCTGCCTCATCAATGAAGATCAAAATAGGCATGTCCTTCTCTCGCTCGTCAATAAAGGCAAAAAACTGTTTTAGCATCTTTTCAGACTCTCCAACGTGTTTTTCCAAAAAAGTGGCAGTTGAGATAGTGTACATCTCAAAGACTTCATTGCAGTCAAACAAGTCGTTCAAAATCTCTTGGTTGAGGATCTTTGAAACTTTAAGATCGTCTACATGAATTGACTGCTTGAAGAGGTGGGCACGAACGTTCATTGCCAGCAAAAAGAAAAGCTTCCTGGCAAAGAAGGTCTTTCCCGTTCCCGGCTTTCCATACAGAAGAATGTTTCGGCTAGCATCGGCAATCTTTACATTGGCCTCTTTGTTCAGCACTAGTGGCATAATAGTTTGGATGTACCCGTCAAAAGCATTGTTTAGCCCGCGATACTGGTCGTTTTTACACATGTTTGGAGTTAGCCGCCCGTAAATCCCCGGGTCCTTTTCAATCAGTGCCTTGGTGCTCGTGGCCGCTACATTGCTCAATAGGTTCGGGAACGTTACGTTTACAAAGCCTATAATTGAGCACAGCATAAAAACAATCGTAATAATCCCAAGCACGGCGTGCATGCTGATTCCTGGCTTCCCACCACTGCTTCTTGGCGGATTGTACCCTGGTGACTGCTGGGCCCCGGGTGTAGCCGTTTCCATCGTTTTCACCGCTGTGTTTTCGCTTAAGAACCTCCTGGAGGTCTCAGCTGGTGTTTCCTCTTTGCTATCTTTGTCAGTTGTTGGCGCTGTTTCAGTTGTTGGCGTGGTTTCTGCATCCGTGGCTTCTCCTGTGTCTTTATCTTTTGGTTCCTGATCGGTTGGTTCCGTTTTGATCTTGGTGCTTTCTATCTCTTCAACTCCATCCTGCTCGTTGTTTCTTTGGTCTTGGGCTGCCATTTACTCCTTAAATTTTTTGAATTTTATTTACCAGTTTTGTATGGAGCCAGAAGTCCTAATAATCGAAGTTACGGGAGAGAAAGAGTACAAGATCTTTGAAACGGGCGTGTCCGTTAGAGTGTGCACAGAGACAGAAGCTCTTGAACACCTCGAAGGAAAGCTCCACCTCTTTCTTGTCGTCCAGTGCAATATGGACAGGAAAGACATCCACAAACTAGCCAAATTCTTCTTTGCCTCCTCGGCCCTTGAGTCCATCTCCGTCATGTACTCCGCGGTAGCTGTCTCCCTGGCCCTGGGCGTGCAAAATTTAGCCGTTATTGGCTTATCGCACCTGAAAAGCGGCGGCATAGAGTGCTCGGTCGATCTGGTGGGGAAGTCCAGCCTGGCATACCCCCACTCCTTCACCCGGGCCATGGAGTTTGACGCTTTTATCGATGAGGTTATGAACTGCCTGGGGTCTTCAACGTACAGGAGCACCACATCCCTGGCTTACATCCGCGGGGAAGCGTCGCTAAGGGAAAGGGCCTACCAAGCGCTTGAGCAAAGAGGCCTTTTTGACCTGAGCGAAGAAGCCTCCTTTGATGAGACAGAGGCAGAGGGTGGCGGGTACCGCCTGGCCCCGTTTCCAAGCTACTTTGAGAAAAGCATGCCCCACAACCTCCTCCCTGACTCAGACCCCGTTTACATTGGCGCGGTGCTAACTACGATGATCAACTACTTTGAAATAAAAGAAGTGAACACCCGGGAAGACTTTGAGGCCGGCAGTACCAAGCACCTAATACTGAATTAATAAATGTATTATTCCACCTCGGCGCTTAAAACGACCCTAGCACTCTCGATCTTCCCAATGAGGTACGCTGAGGGCGCAAACGCTGAGGTTCTTTCTTGGTTCCGTCTGAGAAGGAGGGAAGCTCGCTCGTGGACGCTGGCCAGGGATGGTTTTTGGGTTTCGGGAAGATTGAGGATCTTTTTGGCTTCAGGCACTGACATTGCGCCCAAGAGCGTGGCGTACTCAGCGACCGAGCTTTTGAGAGAGCGGCCCAGAAGAGAGACGAGCAAGCAAAGGCCTCCCATAAAAATATCTGCAAAAATGGACGGAGAGACATACAACAGCATAGGCACCTCGGCAACCAGTCTTCTTGAGGGAAGGTACCACCTAAACTTTGTTCATGGCAGAAGCACTGAAGAAAGCCTTTTTGTGGTCTACGTTGACAAAAGAATGACTCGGAGCAAGTACCACGTCCACGATGCTTCAGGAAGGGGCATCCTTGACGTAACGGACGTATCTCCCGAAGCTAAGCAGCGAATAGTTGAAGAGTTAAAAGTAGCCCGGGTAAAGGGCACAATGGTCAGGCAGAAGGTTCAGGTGGTAGGCAGGCTTTCAGAAAACAACCAAAGCCACACCTCACCCGTAGTTACAGCCACCTCTCTCTCTCTCTTTACCTTCCATTCCGCCCTTTGCCACCTTCTTGGTCGTACCACCACCTAGCACTGTACCGTGTTGTACTGTGTCGTACCACTACCTACCACTGCCTAGCACTGTACCACTACCTAGCACCGACCCAAACAGCTAAAGAGTTATTTTTATTTTAGTTTTAGCCCCAATGGACAGTAAAGTGGTTGTAGACGGAATAGAGCTAAGTCCAGTAAATTACGAAATTATGAAGAACCAAGCAACGGTTAACATTGGAATGATTGGTCATGTAGCCCATGGTAAGTCAACCATAGTAAAAGCTATCAGCGGTGTAAAAACAGTCCGTTTTAAGAATGAACTAGAAAGAAACATAACCATCAAACTAGGCTATGCCAATGCTAAGATCTACAAGTGCATTGAAGGCACTTGCCAGAGACCAGAGTGCTACATCTCCACAGCTAGCAACCAAAAAGAGCCTAAAACCTGCAAAAACAAAGACTGTAAAGGAAAGATCGTTTTAGAAAGACACGTTTCTTTTGTTGACTGTCCAGGACACGAAGTGCTTATGGACACAATGCTCACAGGGGCAGCTATCATGGACGCGGCCATTCTTATTGTCGCGGCCAATGAGCCTTGTCCACAGCCCCAGACCATTGAACACCTGAAAGCAATTGATGTGGTCGGTCTAGATAAGGTAATCATTCTTCAGAACAAGATAGATCTTCTCACTAGAGAACAGGCCCTGGAAAGCCACGAACAGATCCAGGAATTTACCAAGGAGTCAACAGCTGCATCTTCGCCAATTATACCCACCTCTGCACAAATAGGGTGCAATCTCGATGCCATTCTTGACTTCATTGTGAACTACATCCCCGTGCCTGTCAGAAACTACAGCACCCCCCTCCGCATTCAGGTAATCAGGTCCTTTGACATTAATAAGCCTGGGTGCAAGCCAGAAAGCTACAAAGGCGGTGTTATTGGCGGGTGCTTAACCAAGGGGTACGTTGAGGTGGGAGACGTGCTGGAAATACGTCCCGGCATACTCGAGCGAGTCAATGGGAAGTTCTCGTGCCGCCCCGTCCGCACCAAAGCCGTTTCTCTCTTTGCTGAGTCTATTCCCCTAAAAGTAGCCATTTCTGGGGGCCTGGTAGGCATTGGCACAGAAATAGACCCCTTCTTTTGCCGCGGGGATAAGCTAGTCGGTCAAATCATTGGAAAACCTGAAACTCTTCCTGAGGTGTATAGGGAAATGGACATTTCCTACAGTTTATTCGAGAAGCTGGTTTCAGGGATCCCGGCGCTCTCAAAACCTCTCACGGCCAAAGAGCAGATCCTGATTAACATTGGCAGCTGTTCCAGCCGCGTCCAGATAGTTTCAGCTACCAAGGACAGCGCCACCTTCATTTTGGCCGTCCCAATCTGTGCAGACGTAGGGGCAGACGTTTCCGTTTCCAGGAAGCTTAAGGGGCACTGGCGCCTGATTGGTGCAGGCATCATCCTTGGCGGGGTAGCTATCCCCGTTCTAGATTCACAATAAAGCGTTTGATGGCTATTCATGGCGGTAGAAGGACAGAGAGGCTAGAAGGGCGTCGCAGTCTTCTTTTAGGGAGGCGAGGGTTTCTTTGACCGCGTCAACGGGTGTTTTGCTCGTGTGTTCCAGAGAGACTTTGAGCTTCATTATGTTCTGCAGCGGGTGTGGTATCTTGTAAGCTGCAAATGCAACGTCCTCCCTTCTTAAAAGTTCAGAGGTTAGGACGTTCCCCAGGGTGTGGTCTTCGTCTCTGATAAGGAGTTCTATCGAGTTAGCTATCTTGTCCTCGACAATAACTATCTTCTCCTTCTGCAGTGTATCCATACAAAATATTTGCAACTCACAGACAGACAGACATAGCTTTCGGTTTTCGGTGTTTGAGACATTGGCATACCGAAGTGCCGAAGTGCCGAAGTGTTGAGACATTGGCATACCGAAGTGCCGAAGTGTTGAGACGTTGGGGTCCTCAATATGTCTAAATCGGGAAAACAGACTACTAACCCAAAAAGCAATATAGGAATAATTTTTTATGTTTAGAATGAAGCTGTCTGTTGCCGCATGCCTGGTCATGTGCCTCTCTAGTCTTATGGGGGCACTCACGGACGAAAGAATAAAGAAGGTCGCTCTATACATCGAAGACCTCTACCAACTAGGACCCTACACCACCCTTTACACCTTGTTTGACGCTACACCAGACACATCACTCGATGTGCTGAAAAAGAGGAAGAGCGCGCTTATCAAAGAGTGCTACGAGATGGAAAGAAACAAGAAGAACGTCCCAGTCCAGGGCTTGAGTGGAAAGGAGCGAACACACCTTGTGGTGCGCGGGTTTTCCATACTTACCGACGCGAACCTAAAAGAGGCGTACGACTGGGTGCTGTTTAAGTCGCCGTCAGGGTTCATGGACAGGTTTAGAGAAACCCGAGCCAAAGAAAAAAGAGGAACGTTCTTCATGCCCTCTCTTTTTGCCGTGGCCATCGCGGCTTTTGCCGTCTTTGAGTTCTTTGATCTGGCAATCACTTTTATTCCAAAAGCGCCAAAAAAGGACATTGGCAAGAAAGCTTTGAAGAAGAAGCAAAAGAAAGGAGAAGCCCCCCCACAAGCCCCAACTATTTATGACACCTTGACCTACCGAGCTATCAGCCGGGTTTTTGGCCTGCGCCGAAAAGAGCAGCTGCCCAGTGACGATGTAAAGATGCATTAAATAAGGTTCAATAAATGGCTCAATAACTTTTATCCCTGCCTGAACCCTAACGGGCACCCTTACCTGAACCTTAGTTAATTACGGCAGGCAGCCACAAAACCAAGGAATTGTTTGTTTGTAAATGTTTGACCTCCATAAAATCAGCCACGGACCTGAAAGCCCGAGCAAGAGCACCGCCACCCCAGATGACGCTAAGAAAGCATGCCGGGAGATGCTCCGCATTCGGCACATGGAAATGGTGCTAAGTAGCCTCTACCAAAGCGGAAAAATCCGTGGATTTTGCCACCTCTCCATTGGGCAGGAGGCGATTCCTGTTGGCATATCTCTGCACCTGGGCCCTGAAGACATGGTTATCACCAGCTACCGATGCCACGGCTTTGCTCTTATCACTGGAGTTGATGCAAAAGAGATCATTTGCGAGCAGGTTGGATCAAGCGAGGGGTGCGCCCGGGGCAAGGGCGGGTCCATGCATCTGTACGGGAAGCGCTTCCTTGGAGGACACGGCATTGTGGGCGCCCAGGTCTCTCTCGGCCTGGGAGCGGCCTTTGCCCACAAGTACCGCGAGCTTTTAAAGGACCCTGATTGCCTGAAAAAAACCGGTGAAGATAAGCCTGGGGAGCCGGTTGGGTCGTGGACAATGCTCCCGTGGAAGAAGTTCCAGTGCCGAGAAGTCACGGTCGCTGTCTTTGGTGACGGCGCTGCTAACCAGGGCCAGGTTTATGAGTCCCTGAACATGGCTGCGCTCTGGAACCTTCCAATCGTCTTTGTCTGTGAGAACAACAGGTACGGCATGGGAACAAGCGTTAACCGGGCCAGCGCCTCTGAGTCCTTTTACGACCGCTTCTCCTTTGTTCCAGGCATACGCCTGGACAGCACCGACGTCTTTGCTGTCGCCAGCGCCTTCAAGTTTGCCAGGAAGCACGCCCTGACCAAAGGCCCCATCGTTCTGGAGTGTGTAACCTACCGCTACAACGGACACTCAATGACCGACGCGTTTTCCGGGTACAGGACCAAGCAGGAGGTTGAGACCTTTGAAAACCACGACTCGATTGAAAAGACCAAAGACTATCTCGGAGAAGACGCTGGCAGGACTGTTTCCGAGCTAAGCGAAGCGGCCCACCGAGAAATGGCCGCTCTCAAAGAAGTCTCCCTCAACTCCCAAAGATGCGCCCCCACCGACCTTTACACCGACATCCTCATTCAATAAAAGCCTTTATTGCCCCATTAGTAGGCATTGATGGCGTACATGCAATAAATGTCCATGCACTGTCTTAAAGCGGTAAACATCCGGAAATAAACGTAGCTTGTGAGGATGGCGTAGAGCGCCCAGTCCATAGCCGTTCCAAAGGACAGCACCCGCCAGATCACCAGCATAAAGTTAACCAGAAGCGCTGTCGTCTGCTCAAAGATCAGAACGTAAAACAGCCCAAGAAGCGTCACGGTGGTAAACCAGCCACTTTCCTGGGAGCCCAGGATGTGGATGTTTTTCAGGGTGTACACATCCTTCTTCTCCACACTGGCAAAGTGGTCAACTCCGCGGCAGTCAGTTAGTTTTTTAATGACGTACCTACTCCCCGGGGCGCTGTGCTGTCTTCTTTCGGCCACAATACTTGCCATGTTGCAAACAATCACTGGCGCCCCAAAAGAAAGACTCTCAATCCTTCCCCCCGAAAAAACCGCTGAAATGTCGTTAGCAATGAAAAAAAGCGTATCTGCTGTCGATGACACGAAGAGGTTTGTGGCCAAAAGCAGAGAGAGAATAATAGACACGGTGGCAACGGCCACAATGCTTGATGACACCTTTTTTTCGTCATCTACCTGGTACTCACAAAAACACTGTTCGCAAACTTTAACGTCTTTGATAAGCTTCCCCTTAAACCGCCAAATCTTCAGGCAGTGGCGGTGGACGTATTTGATTGTTCCCTTGCACCCGCACGGGCTGATAAGGTCCTCCTCGCTCCCAAGCGGGTTTTCAAAGGAATAGCAAATCTTACAAAAAATTTCTTCGGTACCACTTTCAGATGGACTTGGAACCCTTCCCGTGCGAGCGCTTTCGGCTACCAGGGGCGCGCCTTCCACAAGGGCATTGGTTTTTGGCCCTGACATTGTTTCATCCATAACGGGGCGTTTCAGTTTCTATTTATTCTGGGGGATAGATACCGATTGGATCGTTTCAAAACCTGAAAGTGATTGATGTTGCCCAATCACTGCCGCCCGCCTCAGATCTCGCCTGCTGCCTCCTCGCTCGGACTCATCTCAAAGCCTGCAACAATCTTGTAGACAAAGTCATAAACAGACTCTGCACTGCTCGATGAAATCTTTTTATCAACCGTTGTCACTCTTTTTGAGTACTTCCAGGTTTTGGCAAGCTTTTTCCACTTCGAAAGCACCTTGCCCTGGTTTTTGAACTCCAGAATAAAGAAGCAGAAGGTCGAGGGCAGCCCAAAGCGGAGAATAGACTCAATGTAGACCCCCAGGTGCTTGGTGTGGACCAAAAGCCCATAGAGCTTCTGAAGATTGGCTGAAACCAGAAGAAAAACGGCATTCCGGACCTGCTCAAACTGAACCAGCGCCTCCTCGTCCTGCTCGCAGAGCTTCAGGTACTCAGCGTACGTCTCAGCCTGCTCCTTAACGTAATACCCCTGCTTTTCCAAGTCTTTCAGAACTTCCTCCTTAGCACCCGAGCGCCCAAGTATTTCATAAACCTCCCCGTCCGTGCCCTTAAAAACACAGTTTCTAGACTCCACGAACAACCCCTCAATACTTTCAAGTTTTTCAACGTCTTTTTCCCGAAGTTTTTCACGTATCCCAAGGTAGTACTTCCGGAAAAAACTGTTGGCAGTCAGCTCGCCCTCTTTGTAGGCAATCGTGTTTATGTCCAGGTCATAGATGGACCCCGACCGCCGCCGCGAGAGAGCCTCTTTTTTCTTCTTCTCGTTCAGGTACATTCGGTTCTTTTCGCTGTACGCCTCAATGGCCGTGGCAAGCTCCTGCTCCATCGACGAGAGAAGGTCGGTGATTTTGGTGCTTTGCGGGTACTTGGTGCTGTTCCAGGCAAAAGTTTTAAGAAAATGGTCAAAAGTCTTTCCAAGAATCTGCGTGTCACTCACTGGAGCCTCGCTGATGGCGTTGTATGCTGCCAAGTACTTTCTAATCGTGTCCTGGGCCAACGTTTCAAGCGCAGAGACCCTTTCTTCAGCGTCAAAAAGACAATCGATCGATTCGCTCTCAATTCCTGGAAGGGCCAGAGAGTCACAGTCTTTACCTGAAGACCCTAGCCCCCTTCTTACGTTGGAGAGTAAAATATCTTCCTCTACAGGCTCGTCCAGAGGCAGAGAAACAAGGATGTGCATGGGAAAAAAAACAAATGAAAATAAAAAGTAGCACCGGTAAGGCTCGAACTTACAACCTCTGGGTTATGGGCCCAGCGCGCTGCCATTGCGCCACAGTGCTCCTGCAAAAAACTATCTAAATTACAACTCTTCGTTTTATTTGGCCCCGGACTACCACAGCCATACCTCAGCCATACCCTAGCACTGACCCAGCTCCTTGTTTCTTACAGACTCTAGGAGGCGGTTGAAGTACCTCCACCGAACCAGGTGCATGAGGTCGGTGCTGTTCCTTCGACACTTGTCTATTTCCTCGGCAACGGTTCTCTCCAGGCCTTGGAGCTCTTCGGGCGTGGAGTGCTCAATGGCATCCTCTAGACTGAGTATCCGATCAAGAAACTCGGGATCAACCATTTTGCGGTCACAGCCTACGCGGTCTTTGGCAGTGTCAATGACAGTCAGTGTGTCCCCCGTCCCAAAGAAGTCTTGAACGTTGGCAAAGGTTCTTTGGACAAGGTTTTTGTTGTGCTCCACCGAGTAGGAGTAGACGCTTCGTCGATAGTCGTCCTTGAGCTTAGCATACGCCTGGCTAAGAAACCCTGACAAAGCCTCCTTTTCTCGCACTGGAATGGCTGAGGAGGCGTCTGGGTGGACCTTCTTCATTAGGTCGTAGTATACCTTCTTTAGCGAGCTCTGTGAGAAAGACGACGAGGGCGTCTTGAATATCTGGAAGAGCGTCTTCTCCATTTAACCGAACAAATAATTTTTTCGGGAATGAAGAAAGTCTCTCAGGAAGACTGCTGGCGGGTTGTGTCGGCGTTCTTTAAAGAAAAAGGACTAGTTCGGCAACAGTTAGACTCTTTTAACGAATTTATACAAACAACGCTACAAGAAATCGTTGACGAAAACTCAACCATCGTTCTACAAGCACAGAGCCCGAGCGGCGACGAGGCGCTGGCCCGGAAGTACACGATCAAGTTTGGCCAGATCTATTTAAGCAGGCCGCCTACCATGACGGAGACAGACGGAACCACCGCCCCAATGTTTCCCAACGACGCCAGAACCAGAAGCCTTACCTACGCCTCGTCGCTGTACATTGACATCACCAAAACCGAGCAGGTTGGCGACGACGAGCCTGAGGTCAAGCTGTACAAAAGAGTGCCAATTGGCTCAATTCCAGTAATGCTTAAGTCCTCGTACTGCATCTACCACAACATTGATGAAAACGACATTAACCGAATGGAAGAGTGTCCGTACGACCAGGGGGGGTACTTTATCATCAACGGCTCAGAAAAGGTGCTTATTGCCCACGAGCGCATGGCCACCAACCTCGTCTACATTTTCAAGAAGGCTCCACCCTCCCCCTTCACCCACACCGCCGAAATCCGCTCCATGCCCGAGCACGGCCACAAAATACCCTCTTCCCTAACCATCAGGCTCATTTCAAGGACCCTGGAAACAACGGGGGGCACTGGATACTTGCTGCGCGCCTTGCTCCCCCACGCGAAACAGGACATTCCCGTGGTCGTTATTTTTAGAGCTCTTGGCTTTGTTTCTGATAAGGAAATACTTGAGCATATCTGCTACGACTTCTCAGATACTGAGATGCTGGCTATGCTGCGGCCAAGCGTGGAAGAGGCTTTTGTCATTCAGGACCAGGAGGTGGCGCTCGACTACGTTGGCAAAAGAGTCGCTCCAGCAGGATACTCCAAGGAAAAGCGGATCAAGTTTGCCAAAGCCCTCTTCCAGAAAGAGTTCTTCCCCCACGTTGGCGTCAAAGAGTTCTGCGAGACCAAAAAAGCCTACCTCTTTGGATATGCGATCCACAAGCTGCTTTTGGTCGCTCTGGGACGGAGGGAGCAGGAGGACAGGGACCACTATGGGAGAAAGCGCCTTGATTTAGCTGGGCCGCTTATGGCAGGCCTTTTCCGGACGCTTTTCAAGAAGATGTGCAGCGAGCTGGCTAAGCACATGCAAAGATGCATCGACGGCAACCGGGACCTAAACCTGGTCATTGGCCTAAGAACAACGACCCTGACCCAGGGCCTGAGGTACTCCCTGGCCACCGGAAACTGGGGGGAGCAGTCTAAAAGCATGCAGGCCCGCGCCGGGGTGGCCCAGGTCCTGAACAGGTACAACTACACCTCGACGCTCTCCCACCTAAGAAGGGTCAACACCCCCGTGGGCCGGGACGGCAAGCTAGCCAAGCCCAGGCAGCTGCACGCGAGCCACTGGGGGATTGTCTGCCCGGCAGAAACGCCTGAGGGCCAGGCCTGCGGCCTGGTTAAGAACCTGGCCCTTATGTCGCACGTTTCCGTTGGCATTAGCTCCACCAGTGTGATTGAGCTGCTGGAAGAGTGTGGGCTGGAGGGCTTGGAGGAGGTAAGTCCAAGCGCCATTGCTGATGCCACTAAAATCTTTGTTAACGGTTCTTGGGTCGGTGTCCACCGCTCACCTGAAAACCTGATTGAAACGCTCAAGTCACTAAGACGGGCAGGCGAGCTCTCGCAGGAAATGGGCATTATCAGGGACCTTAGAGAAAAAGAGATTCGCGTCAACACCGATGGGGGCCGTGCCTGCCGCCCCCTGTTCATAGTCGAGGAGAACACCCTTAAACTGGCCGCGTTCCTAGACGCCAGGCGCTCTGAGAGGTCGGCAGCTGCGCCGTTTACCTGGTCTGAGCTGGTGCGTGAGGGATGCATCGAGTACATCGATGTGGAGGAGGAGGAAACGGCCATGGTGGCCATTAAGCCCGAGGACCTGGAGGCAAACCCTGGTGTTGCCTACACCCACTGCGAGATTCACCCAGCGATGATTCTTGGGGTCTGTGCCTCCATTGTTCCCTTCCCCGACCACAACCAGTCCCCTAGGAACACCTACCAGAGCGCCATGGGGAAGCAGGCGATGGGCACATATGCCACCAACTTCCTGATGCGGATGGACTCTTTGTGCAACGTTCTTTGCTACCCGCAAAAGCCCCTGGTAACGACCAAAAGCATGGAGTTCCTTAGGTTTAGAGAGCTCCCAGCCGGTCAGAATGCGATTGTCGCCATTGCCTGCTACACGGGGTACAACCAGGAGGACAGTGTGGTTATGAACCGCGGGGCTGTCGATCGCGGCCTGTTTCGCAGCTTCTTCTATCGGACGTATAGCGACCTGGAAACCCGGGCCAAGCCTGAGGAGCAGGAGTGCTTTGTCCGCCCCGAAAGAAAGTCGGTGCAGAGAATGAAGAACCTGAACTATGAAAAGCTCGACACTGACGGCCTAATCCTCCCGGGAACGAGGGTCTCAGGAGAAGACGTTCTGATAGGCAAGGTGGTTAGCTCCCCCGACGGCTTTCGGGACGCAAGCACGCCCATGCGAGGCACAGAAACTGGAGTGGTTGATCGGGTGATTCTAACGACCAAGGATGGGTACAGGTACGTCAGGGTTAGAGTGCGCTCAGCACGTGTGCCACAGATGGGCGATAAGTTTGCCTCTCGCCACGGACAGAAGGGAACGATTGGGATTGTTTTGCCGCCCGAGGACATGCCATTTACCGCAGACGGCATCATTCCCGACATTATCATCAACCCCCACGCCATTCCCAGTAGAATGACGATTGGGCACCTGGTTGAGTGCCTGCTGGGGAAGGTAAGTGCTATGGCAGGCACTGAGGGAGATGCCACCCCCTTTGCTGGGCAGAGCGTTGAGGCGATTGGTGAAGAGTTGCAGAAGCACGGGTTCCAGAAGAGAGGCTTTGAGGTGATGCACTCAGGGTTTACCGGAAGAAAGCTTCGCAGTCAGATATTTATTGGACCAACGTACTACCAAAGACTCAAGCACATGGTAGCGGACAAGATCCACGCCCGAGCCCAGGGGCCCGTACAGATTCTTACCAGGCAGCCAGTTGAGGGAAGAAGCCGGGATGGAGGTCTTAGATTTGGAGAAATGGAGAGGGACTGCATGATCTCTCACGGAGCAGCGGCTTTCCTTAAGGAAAGACTCTGTGACGTCAGTGATAAGTTTGAAGTCTTTGTTTGCAACACCTGTGGTATCTTTTGCAGTGGAAACAGAGAAAGGGGCATTTTTGCCTGCCAGCTCTGTGGTACAAGGACGGACATCAGTGCCGTTCACATGCCATATGCCTTCAAGCTTCTTACCCAGGAAATGATGGCCATGTGTATCTCCGTTCAGATGCGTCTTGAGACCTGGAAGAGGATATAGTAAAGTAAGTAATAAACTACTGTGGTTATGCGCTGTGCCTGGTGATGGACCAGCATCCTATCCCAAGATAGCCATTTTGATGCCTTGTCTGAAAAGATAGAGATCGGAACAGAAAAGATCGTATAAACCGTACATAAACACCCTGATGTAGACAAAGATTCTCCATACATCGTCAGTCATGCTTTGGCTCATGGTAGATAGAACGATAGCAACCAGCGCCCCTCTTATCCCTAGATAAATCCAGTGCTTGGCCACCTCGTCCTCAGGCACTTCCTCAAGCACCCTTGGCTGAAGCGAGGAAATCAGGTAAGCACCTGAAATACCCATAATCCCGAAACAGACGAAGCCTGGGGCACTGACCATGCAGGTGGAGCACATCAGCATTAAAAGAAGCGTTTGGACAAGATGCATTTCACTACTCGTGGAAAGGTGGTGGAGGAGTGACTGGGCGTCCCGAAGACACTGGGCCAGGCCTATCCAGATGAGGGCGCCGGCTCCCGTTTCAGCCACTGAGTTTGGACCTCCAGCTAGGACGTTCAGAGACTTGGCCATTGACATAAGCACCAGGAAAAGCGTGCTTATCAGTGTGAGGGTGTAGTTTAGATCCAGTCTTTCAGATAGCTTGCTCTTCCCCGAGCGGCCCTTCTTTTCCTCTTCAGGTTCGGCCACTGGCTGGGTCAGGAACCGGTAGCACAGAAACAGGTTGGCCGCAGCCACTCCTAGAACTAGTTCAATATAAGGCATACGCTCTACGGACCAGTCCTTGAACAGTGTGCTCCATCGGGTGCGCCCAAGGAGGAGGACAGATGGGTCGGTGCTGGAGATGAGGCCTGGAGCAAGGTAGGTGAGATAAAGCACCACCAGTGTGCCCAGGAAGAGAAGTATTTCCGTCCTGTCCCCTCGGGTGATCAGTAGATCTACAAAATCGTAGAGCATCCGAAGAAAAGATCCAGTAACCAGTGCACCTGAAAGGACCCAAACTTTGAGGTAGAGGTTGCATATGGCTGTTAGCAGGCTGAAGCCTTGGGATGTTCTGCTTTTGAGGACTTCACACATTTCAGTAATCCCAGTCTCGGTGGTTGCAATTTGGGCTGCCAGTGTGGCGCCTGGGGCCTGTGCTAGGAGGGGGTGGTAGTAGGTTCTAAGAACCAGGTCTGTCTCGTGTGCTATGTCAATGAGGCCCCCAGGTGCTGCCGGGCGCGCGAACAGTTTGCCGAGGTATGGAATGGTTGAAAGATAGATCTGCGTAACTGATTTAAAGTAGGAGAAAAAAGAAGTGACGATTTTTGAGACTAGGAATACGGGTGCAGCAATGACCCTGAGCACCTTGTCAAAGATAAGCTGGCCTATGGCAATGGCTAAACTTATGACATACTCAATGCCTCTTACTACTAGGTCAACTACCCACAGTACGCCACTCAGTAACGACTCAGCAGCTTTTGCTAGCAAAAACGTTTTTGATTGGCTTTCAGGTTTGTCTCTTTCAGTTAAGTCTACTTTCTTCTCTTTGGCGTCTGTTGTGGCCTTTGTGTCTTTCTTTTCAGGTTCTGGCCATATTTTGGTAATGGTGGTGTAGATTTCATCTGCTGGGTTGGCAAAGACCTGGCACGTCTTCTTTATAAACAGCGACACTAGGATATAGTCAAAGACTGTTATGGTCATTGCTGAAAATAAGTTGACTGTTCTTTGGATTGCAAGTATTACAAGCTCCATAAAGTAGACCAGAGGGGCAGCACCGAGCAGAAGCCAGTTGCGCTGCTTCCAGGCTTCCTTCATGTTTTTGGTCAGCTTCTCCACAGGTGTCTGCTTAGTGCTCTTTTTCACTGGTGCAGCTTTGGGTGTGGTGGTCTCTTTGCTTGCGCTCTCTGGCATTGTAAAAAAATTATAACGACATCAAATATTTATGATGGCAAGATTGGGTCTGGGTTATTTCGGGTGGCAAGATACAATACGGCACGGTACGGCACGGTACGACATGATACGGCACGGTAGGAGTGTGGGGATCTGGGCTATGGCACGATGCTACTTAAATGAGCTTTATTGGTTGTTGTTCGGGTTTCAAAGCCCCGGAAACCCGAAACCCCGAAAAACCCCGAAGGGGGTTGAATGCTTGCGTTAGTGCTTGCGCAGTAGACCAACCAGATGCTGTGCTGACCTTTCCTCCTCAGACGAGAGTTTGATGAGGCTTTCAGCCAGAAGAAAGTCTTCCTGGACCTCAAGGCTTGATGGGGGGTTAAGCTCGGAGGCGAGAACAGAGGCCAGGGACCTAGCATGGCCCAGATGCTCAGTAGACTCTGTGTACTTCTCAAGTAAAAACTTCCCCGCTCTTATTTCCGCAAAAGACCTTCTTCCCTCCAGCCTTTTCTCCATTCCAGCCACCGCCTTCTCCACTTTCGCCTGCCACTCTGCTGCCCTCTCCAAAGACTTCTTCAGGCTCCGCAGGTGCTGGGCCATACAGTTGCTGGCCTCAGCTACTTTCAGCCGAAAAAGCGAGGCCTCTGCAGCTTCTCGCTCGTGGTAGAGACTCTCTAGCTTCTCAACGTCCTCTTCGAGTGAGAGGCCCTGAATGTCCAGCTTAGTAGCTTCTTTTACTTTAACGTTTGCGCGGCGCAGCTTGTCCATGATCTTCCCAAGAAGTCTGTCCACGCCCGCTCCAGCGCGCAGGCACTCCCCCTCCGCCCCTTTAATCGGGGTCGTTAGCGAGGGTATAAGCGGTGTTTCGGGCTGTGGGGCCGCGTCCTTGGAGGTTGAAGCGTTTGGTGCTGCATACTCTGCTATGGGCAGGCCAAAAAGCGTGTCCTCGTTGCTTGGGTGTCCTTCTTTCTGGGCTTCTTCTTTCATTGCAAAAAACAAACACTACACCCCAAAGAGGATCTTTTTCAGGAGCATGGAGGTGTAGTAGGCAACGAACAGAGAGGCAACGAAAAAAACGAGACTCTGTTTTTCGCCTGCCTCCTCCCCTGCCGAGACGTCTGCATCGCTGCTGTAAAGAACACTGAGCCTTTTCTCCACCTTTTCAATCCCTGGAAGATTGAACAGCTCCTGGAGGTTTTCGCGGATGAGCTCTTTCGTTGCTGGGGCAAATTGCAAGAGAAACTTGTGGTGCTGCATGTCCTGGTCTTTGCCCCGATTCTGCCTAATGACAATTTCTATTTCGTCGTATTTCAGAAGAATGCCAGTGCTTGGTCGAACAGAGTAGCAGGCGGGGTGGGTGCTTTTGATTTTAAAGCCGTAATCAAGGTCCCCAGTGTTTTTTACTCTAAGCTTACAGAGACCCGTATCTTTTTTCAAGAGCACGTCAGAGGGATGCACCACAATGCTTTCGATACTCATTCCTTGAAATAAAGATTTAGAAAAATAGAGAAGAGATAAAACAAGCAAATATTCAAGCCATCTACCGAACACCAACCCGACCTATAAAAACACAACCCGTTCTCTTATTTTTATCTGTAAGGGTTACTTTATTTTTTGGGAGGTCTTTATATTTCAGTAAATTGTCGCCCCCATGTCAAAAACACAAAAGTTTTCTATAGACGCAACCCAGGAAGAAGACTTTCCTCGGTGGTACAAAGAAACCATCACCAAGTCAGAGCTTCTCGATTACCACGACATTAATGGATGCTACGTTCTCAGGCCTAATGGATATTTCATCTGGAACACGATTAAGGCATATTTTGATGCAAAAATACTTGCTATGGGCGTAGAGGAGGCGTACTTCCCCATGCTTGTGTCAAAGAGTGCCCTGGAGAGGGAGAAGGACCACCTGGAAAACTTTGCGCCTGAAGTGGCCTGGATCACCGAGTGCGGTGGAAAGCCTTTGGAGAATCCGGTTGCAATCAGACCTACCTCAGAGGCCATCATCTACCCATACTTTGCCAAATGGATCCAAAGCTACCGAGACCTTCCCCTTAAAGTCAATCAGTGGTGCAACATCCTTAGATGGGAAACAACCCAGCCAATGCCTTTCATCCGCGGAAGAGAGTTCTTGTGGCAGGAGGGGCACACTGCCCACTTTGCGCGGGAAGAGGCCGACAAAGAGGTTTTGGAGATTCTTGACCACTACGCCGGGGTGTACGAAGAGGTTCTAGCTGTTCCGGTCGTTAAGGGAAGAAAAAGCATCAAAGAGACATTTGCCGGAGCAGACTACACCACCACCATTGAGGCATTTGTTCCCTCCTCTGGGAGAGGTATCCAGGCAGCTACCTCCCACTCGCTTGGAACAAACTTTTCCAGGATGTTCGGGGTGGGCGTGGAGGACCCAAAGAACCCAGGCACGCAGACGCCTGTTTTCCAGAACTCCTGGGGCCTAAGCACCCGGTCAATCGGGGTGTGCATACTTGTCCACTCAGATAATCGGGGGCTGGTTCTTCCACCAAAAGTGGCGCCCGTTCAGGTAGTTATTGTTCCATGCGGCATAACCAAAAAAACCACAGCTGAAGATAACACTCGGGTGCTTGAAGCTGCATCGGAGCTAGAGGCCAGCCTCAAGGCGCGGGGAATCAGGGCCAAAAGCGACCTTTCACAGTCTGTCAGCCCAGGGTGCAAGTTTAACCACTGGGAAGTCCGCGGAGTGCCCCTCCGGGTGGAAGTGGGCCCCAGAGACCTCCAAAACGGAACGCTCTCCCTGGTTTGGCGAGCAAACTCCACCAAAAAAACCGTTTCTCTTGAAAATGCGCCTGAAACCCTTGCCAGCGAGCTAGACGCCATCCAGGCGTTTATGTTCACCCAGGCCCAGAGTGTTAGAGACGCCCGAACAGTCGTGGTTGACTCGATTGAAGGCCTTCTGAAGGCCGTTCAGCAGAAACAGATGGCCAAAGCCTCCTGGTGCGGCGAGGAAGCCTGCGAGGATGGAATCAAGCAAAAGACCACCGAAAAAGACCAGGACGGGACAGTTACGGCAATGGGGGCCAAGTCCCTCTGCATTCCCTTCAAGCCAAACACCCCAATCCAGGCCCAGTGCATTGGCTGCACCTCCCCAGCTATTGCCGTTGGTCTTTTTGGCCGCAGTTATTAACTGACACGTGTTAGTTACCATATTTGGACACACAATCATTTTCAGTAATAAATAAACCACCACCATACCACAAACCAGACAGACCTACCAGCCCATAGTCAGTGTTTCTTATAAATAATTATTTTTTTAAAAGTGCATGGAGAGGCCTACAAGCAAAATAGTTTGTGTAACCAAAAACGGAGTGCTTCTGGACACGCTAGACCCGGAGTCTGTGGAAGTGCCCTGCAATCATTGCAAGACCCACAACGAAATTGTGGTATATGCTGACAACCACGAAGTAACTGTCTACAACACTGAAACGGAGGAAAAGAACATCTTCCCGATTCCAGATACCAAACGCATGGAAATAGCACCAAATGGAACAACCATTGCCATCTTCACTAAAGATCAGAAACTCAACATCATATCTAATACCAGCATCATCCACACCGCAGAGAAGGTCTCATCGTTTGAGCTGTCCTCAGAGTATGCCGTATACACCCAGGAGGCAGAAGAAGAGCAGGCGCCCGCACCTACACCCGCACCCGCACCCACACAAGCCCAACCATCTGAGGCCAGCCCAGAACCTGAAATGAAGGCTAAGGTCGACACAGTGCCTGAACCTACCACCACAAACCCAAGCACCAACCCAAACACCAACCCAAACATCAAGAAAAAGCCAGTACCTAAAGTAAAGATACAAAAGAAAGAAGGGGTGCAGAATGCTCCAATTAGAGCCATCCGGCCAATGAAAATGAAGGCTTTTTCCATCCTTGGAGGTAAAGAGGTGGATTTAGGACTGTCTGCTCCATTCACATACACAGTAGTGAATAAGCGCCTGATTACAACTAGAATATTTGGAGAGGTGGGCGGAGACATAGAGGTGTTTAACCTGGAGAGTACACAAAGGATAAAGAAGGTGGGCGTACACAACCTTATGTCAACGTCTTTCTTTAGAGACGCTAAGTACAGCAGGGACAGCGTTTTGTGTCTCTGCACCGTTAGTGGGCATACCAACACCTACTACGACGCCAAGATCCTCTACCAGCTCCACCTGACCGCGCTCACTTTCTCAATCGTCCCTGTTGAAAACCCTATCTCAGACGTTGTCTTCCTGAAGAAAGACACCTTTGCCGTCTGTTTTGGCAACAGCCCCAGCAAAATAACCGTTTTTAACGGAAACCTGGAAAAAGTGAAAGAGTTGAAGCGAGGAGTGCGAAACAAGATGTTTTTCAACCGGCAGGAGAACATTGCCTGCCTAGCTGGAATGAACAACCTTCCAGGAACGATAGAGATCGTTGAGCATCCTTCTAACATCTTCATTTCTTCAAATGAAATGGTCGGGTGCTCTATCATTGACTGGTCGCCCTGTGGAAGGTTCTACCTTGCAGCTGTCACCAATAGAATGGCCATTGATAACAAAGTCGCTGTTTTTGACTACTACTCAAGAAAAATAGGCGAAAGACACTTTAAGGAGCTGATTGACTGCAAGTTCCTTGGGGCTGACGAGCCCTTTAAAAACCTCCAGAGCCCCCCAGAGAAGGTTAAGGTTGAAAAGAAGGTTGCCTACGTCCCTCCATCGCTAAGAACAGCCGTTTCAGAAGAAACCTCTGAATGGATGCCTGCACACGTCATCAAGCACAAAGAAAGAACCAAAGAAAAGAAGTCAGCTACCCTTCAGAAAGAACTTGAAGAAATCATGGCCATTGAAGAAAGAATGAATAAAGGCGAAGTCGTTCCTGGTGGCTTCTTAAAGCTCCAAAAGAAAGAAGGCCTTCTTAAGAAGATAGAAAAGCACAAGACACCAAAATAAACGGTATAACGATACATTTTAATAGCTCTTATCACCTACTCCTCTAATGCCTTAAGCACTCTAAAACTACACACCAGGTTTTCGTCCACCTCCATTATAGCCCCCGAATTCTCAAACTCCCCACAGTAGTTAGGCGCTGAGAAGATAGTCACCAGGCGCTTCCCGGCAAAGAACTCGTATCCGTCCTCCACCACCTGATGCGCCCGGCAGATAAGGTCTAGATCGTGCTTCTTCAAGAACTCATCAACCACAGCGGCTCCAAAGGTAAAGCTGACCCCTCGGTCGTTTTCTCCCCACTTAGCAACCTCCCTATCTGGATCGCTCCATAAAAGATCGCAAAGTAGGCCGCTATCTGGGACGTCGGTCGGTCTCTGGATGGTGCGGATCTGGTTGAGGGACTGAAGGTCCGGAGAAAGGCCCCCGTGCATGCAAAAGATCTTCCCGTCAACCAGGGCAGCTACAGGCATACAGTTGAAGGTTTCAGTGAATTTTTTCCAGATTTTGTAGGTGTACCGGTCCTTGCACTCTTCATAGAAGCCATAGATCCGGTTAATGCTTGCACACTCGTGGTTGCCCCGAAGAATGAAGAAGTTGTCGGGGTACTTGATTTTGTAGGCTAGCAGTAGACAGATGGTTTCTAAGCTCTGTTTTCCCCGGTCAACATAGTCCCCAAGGAAGAGATAGTTGCTCTCTGGGGGGTGTCCTCCACACTCAAAGATTCGGAGCAGGTCTGGGTACTGGCCGTGTATGTCCCCGCAAATTTTAATAGGTGCCTCCATTTCAAGGAGCATTGGCTGCTGCATGAAGATCTCTCTTCCTTTGTTGCAAAGATACTTAATGTCGCTTTCAGAGAGGTTGATTCTTGGTGTGCTTGATTTTGACTGTTTAGCCTTTAGGAGCTGCTCAATGATTTTGTCAAGGCTTGGCTGGGTGCTCTGTGGCATAGGGTCTCCGAGGGAAAACTTTTGCAAATAAATAAAAGAGGAGGTAGAATTTTTCACGAACGATGGGACTTGAAGGACTAGCACGGATGGGAAGATACTACCACGCCAAGGTACTAGAGCACTACAGCAACCCGCGTAATGTAGGCACCTTTAGCAAGGCCATGGAAAACATAGGCACTGGTTTAGTTGGTGCTCCAGCCTGTGGGGACGTTATGCGCATGCAGATAAAGGTCAATAACGACATTATTGAAGACGTGAAAATAAAGACGTTCGGGTGTGGATCGGCCATTGCCTCCAGTAGCCTTGCGTCTGAGCTTATTAAAGGAAAAACTCTCGATGAAGCACTGGCTATTAAAAACATCGAGATAGCTAAAGAGCTGTCCCTACCGCCGGTCAAGCTACACTGCTCTCTTCTGGCCGAGGACGCAATCAAAGCAGCTATTGAGGATTACAAGAAGAAAAGGGGGGTGTCTGTGTAGGTAGGAGGGTGCCATTGGGTCGGTGTTGAGATGTGGCGCTGTCTCTTTCCAACAAAGCAGGTGCCTTCAAAAAGGGTGAAAAGCTTTTCTTTCGGGAGTGTTTTCAGAGAAATTCTTTCCATAAATGGCATGTTTAATTTTTTTCTATGGCCACTAGAAAGAATTCAAGGTTTAGTATTAAGAGAGGGCGAGAAAGCGCGGAGGGTCCTGGAGCAGCAGGCGAAAAGGAAATATGTCTGGCCTTCGCCCCCGCGGGGCAGGAAAGGGGGGCTGCTGCCAGAAGGACCCTTGCTTCCCACATTCTCTCATTCACAAAAAGAGATGATGAGATGGTGTACATAGCTTCAGCTATCGACGGGCTCAAAAGAAAGCTGCAGGCCCCTTCCAACGCCGCAGAGGAAACAGACTCTGGAAAGTCTGCAAGTTTCAGCAAAGACAAGCTTTTAAAAAAGAGCTCATTCCTAGGGTGTCTTTTTGATCAAGAGATCAAAAATTTGATCCAAACGGAAAGAAAAAAGAAAAACAAGGAAGGGGCCATGAAAATCATCAGTTCCAAAGCCAAGAGCACATTTATCACCGAGAGGCTCTCTATCCAGAGGCTACAGACATCTTACAGCCCGAGCACTCAAATTAGCAACCTGATCCTGGGAAAGGGCTTCACTGACGTAGAGGTGCCTGAGCAGGAGCGAGTGCTTGTTTTGGAGGCTTTTGGGCAGCCCCTCGATATGAAGATAACCTGCCACACCACCGCCTCCGATATTTTGCATAGTGTGTGGCAAGACTCCTGCGTAACTACCGGGATCGAGGAGTGCGAGCTTTTGCTTGTGTTCCACACCTTTAACAGCTACCGGGCGCTTCCCCTGGAGAGTAGGCCAATGATAGAGATTCTTCAGTGGAAGCTTGACAACTCGCTGCTGACTGTAATGGATAAGAAGATCATCCCACAGAACAAGCTGCTAAAGAACTGGGGGTATGAGCTGCGGGTGCTTAGAAAGGACCAGGCGCTGCCCGTGCTAGACCATTGCTGTGAGAAGCTGGAAATAGACCAGCCACTGGTGTACACGAAAGCTCCTTTGGCAAAGCAGGCCAAGCAGGTGGGGAGCCGGGTGTACAAGATTTGGAACAGGTTTCTGGGCGAGTTCAAGGAGTTCTTAGACTTTCCGTCCTTTTTCTCTGTGGTCTTTCAGGCCATTGTCCTTTTCTTTGGGCAAAGCACGGCTGCTGCACCCTTTTCCCCGCACAGCCAGGCCCACCCCGAAAAACGAGCTACAACCAGCTACCAGCCCCGAGTGAAGCCTTGTATAAAAAAGGACAGTTTGCAGTTTCCCATCCACCTGCAAGCGCTGCCACGGCCTCGGGGGACGGAGTCTGTGGACACCAAGGTCAAAAGAATCTTAGAAGAGGTCCGGGGCGAGGGTGCAGTCGATACGGCCCCTCAGGAAAGTGGCTGGGGCCGGGCTCTATCTGTCCCAGAGTATATTGATCCCTACCCAAAGAGCTGCCTAGAGCTTGGGCAGTGCCCGAGCCAGCCGGCGCCAGTTAGCAGGGTGTCGCTGAACCTGTCTAACATGGGGCTAACCGAGATACCAAGTGTGGTCTTCGGGATTACCAACATCTCAGAGCTGGATATTTCCAACAACCGGCTTACAAACCTTCCCAAAGAGCTCAACGCTCTTAAGCTCACCACACTGGATGCCTCTAACAACTGCATAACGAGCATTGACACCGACCTCTGCATTCCCTTTCTTAGGCTGGCTAACAACCACCTAACTCGCTTTGGGAGCAAGTATCGCTACCAGGAGGTGAACCTGTTGGGGAACCCTCTTGAGGAGTTCCGGGCCCGGACAAAGATTCTCTACATAAGAGAAATGCACACCGCGAGGAAGATGAGCACATCTTTGAACCTTTTGCAGAGAGTTTCGATAGTTGATGTTGAGTTGAAAAAATTTGTTGGGAAGTTTCCTTTTTTGGAACACCTCCAACTGATAAACAACACCTTGCAGGAAATATCAATTGTTGCGCCCAGGCTACAGAGCGTGCTGTGTGCGCATAACCTACTGACAGACTTCCCGTTTCTGAAGCAGGAGCAGTCCTCAGAAAAGTTTTCTCGGCTGGTGTCGCTCTCTCTGCCGTACAACGTTCTCAATATCATCCCAAACAACGCCTGGAAGCTTCCCCTGGAGTACCTGAACGTGTCGCGGAACCAAATAGTGCGGATTGACCCTCCAGGGCAGCAGCTGACGCTGCGGCACCTGAATGTATCGGGAAATCAGATCAAAGAGGTCCAAAACATCAGGCGGCTCCCCAGCCTGGTTTGCTTCATTGCAAGCTTTAACATCCTTGAAAGAATCGCTGATCTTGACCTTCTTACCGAGCTTAAAATGGTAGATCTCTCCTACAACGTCTTTACAGCGATTCCTCCCATGTACATGCTCCCAGGAAGGGCAAGCTCACAGCCAGCCAAGTTTCCAATGTACCTCTCTTTCCTTGGGAACCGAAGCGCGCCCCCAAAAGAGGCAGAGCGGGAGAAACTCCTCACCAGGGGGGTTATGCTTATCTCCCAGGAGACCAAAGACGCATTTGTAAAGATACACGGCATTGTTGGGGCTAAAAACCTCTGTAAGCTCTGCCACGCCTATGTCCCCAAAGAGCGGGCCAAGGAACAAACAGAGACTAAAGAAATAAGAAACACCGCCAAGGCCTTCTGCATCAAAAGAACACACGTGGCCTCGCTATACCCAAACCTACCAGATGTACCTATTTCCGTTAAGATATATGTCTACTTTTGGTCAAAAAGCCTGGGGGTCCATGAAGAGATCGAGCACACGATCAAGAAGCTGGAACAGCTCCTGTCGGGAGAAACAGAGGAGTCTTTAAAGAGCCGGTGGCCTAAACACAAGCAAAGAATTGTCAACATGTTCACAGATCTCAGACACCACGTGTTTCCAACCAAAATACCTATTCTGTGCCTAGTGATGGTTACCAGCAGGTCTGTCTGCACGCTAGGCGTTGACCCGCTTAAAATAGTCCTTTTCCGGAACGAGCGAGGCGTCTTTCTCAAGAGCGAACAGCATATGGAAATGGCCTGGGCCGAGACAAAGAAAACGGACGTGTTTGTGGTGGTGGGGCACGGGTCGCTTTTTCAGACGGTGTCAACAGATGAGCTTGTGATGGCCTACAAGAAGAACTACTCGCTCTCAGAGACCCAGTCGTTCCTGTTTTCGCACGAGTTCCACGAAATGACTGCAATGATCATCCCGCTCACACAGAAGCCAGAGACTGTGCTCCGGAAGAAGCAAAAGCAGATATCAGCTCCAAAAATTCTTGAAGGGTTCTCGGTCTATAACTTTGCCTCGCAGTTCATGAAGGCGCCGGCCGTGGTGTTCACTGACATTGTGAACAGCACCCGGCTCTGGGCCCTGGACCCGATAAAAATGCGGGAGGTGTCAAAGATGCACAACAACACTGTCCGGGAGCTAATCAGGCAGCTTGGGGGGTACGAGGTTAAAACAGAAGGCGATGCCTTTATGCTGATCTTCTATGACGACCTATGCGCTACAAGGTTCGGGTACGAAATACACCGGCGGCTACTCCACAAAAACTGGCTGGAAATGGCAATTGAGCACAACCCGCTTATCTATTCAAAGGGAGCGCCTATCTATCGGGGCATACAAATCCGGGTGGGTATCAGCAAGGGCGCGTGTGTGATTGAAAACGACCCAATTACCAAGCGCCTGGACTTTTACGGGAAGGCTGTAATAGAAGCTGCCCGCCTATGCAACCTGGCCAATGGAGGAGAAACCCTGATTTCACAGGCTCTGTACAACAAGGTCAAAGATGCCAAGAAGGAGACGTGCTACATCATACCCAGGGGCCGGGCGCTTCTTAGCGGCCTGGAGTCGGAAACCCACCACATTTACGAAATACTCCACCACAAACTTGTCAAACGTCTTCTTTTAAAGTCCTCCCTGGGGGTAAAAAAGAACGTTTGGCTTATCTCAAAGGCTCAGTAGTGCTTAATAAAGAGAAGGTATAAGCTGGCAGACCGTTCCCACCGACCTTTCCCTGTAGTTATGTAGTTACATCCACTATTTCAAGCTCCTCTCCCGGCTCCTTCTCTTTTATCCCGAGCACTTGCAAACTACTGGGCACTAGTCCAAGTGGTATCTTTTTGGAATTTAAAACCTTTTGTGTTTGGGGCAGTATGGAGGTGCGCATTGTATTGTGGTGCTTCGGGTGCAGCCGCCTTTTGTTTTTCTACGCCTGTATATGACAGGGTCAACCTTAGTAGACCAACATCTACCAATTCTCTGGGCTTAAACCTAGACTTAGTCCGAGACACCCCGAGACTTAATCCACTGAGTCCGAGCAAGAAGAATGTTTTTTATTTTGCTCGGAGTTTTATAGGTCCTGAAGCTTATTTGATTGGCAAGGAAATTGGTGGCGTAGAGGTCTGGCCTGCCACATGGGGGCTGTGTGTTTGGGAGGTTTTATGGCCCTTCAGTAGCTACTTCAGCACCGTTCCTGAGAGCTAGCTGGCTGAGGGGTATGTGTTGGGTAGTCTGCGGGGTTCCTAGTTCATGTATGTCTTGGTGTTTCGGGTGGTAGGGTGTGGATGGTGATGTTCTTTTTGTCCACCACCCAGACCCTCACTGGCCAGGGGATGGGCTCTCTGCACAATGGGCATGTCATGTTGGCCTTTGCACGTATACTGCCTTGAACCAAGTGAACAAAGCACAAATTGCAGACCATGTGCCTTCCTGCATCAAGAACACAGAAGTGGGTGGGAGCTTGTCCGACGCAGCTTCCCTCGGAGCTTCCGGGCATGTATAAGCATATGGGGCATGTGGGGTCGGTGTTTCTTCCAGATATAGAAGAGAAGAAGTCTGGGCACACTTGAGTCAGTTGTTCAGCAAGCGCTATAGAGCTGGGGTCCCAGCTATCTTTTACTTCCCCAACCACCCAGTCGGAACAGGCAGATAGAGAAAGACCCAGCATGGGAGGCAGATGGCCTAGCTGACCTACCAGGTTGCATGCTATGCTATCGATGGACAACATCAAAAGAAACGGGAGCGTTTTGATGTCGAAAAATGTGTTTCTAAGGTAGAACGCCAGGAAGTCGCTTCCCCTAACCCTGACATCAATGTGCACCAAGGCAGTAAAAGAGTTGGCAATCCAGGCAAGCATGTTTAGACCATCTTGTTTGCCAAGGAAATTGTTTGGGTAGGCCAGGCGTATCCCAAGGTTTTGAACCGTGGTGTTTGGGCAGTTAGTGTTGACCCTGCAGGCTGGTTTGACGTCTTTGTTATAGATAAACACGAGATCAAGCTGCGCGATCTCTTCGCCCTTCTTGCAAAAAGGGGCAATCCTCTCCCACAGCGCTTTGTTACAGCCCATCACCAGCCACCTCTTTTTTCCTATCCCACAGAGTGTCTCTGGTGACGCAGCAACCAACCTTGAAACGTTTTTGAATATTAGCCTGTTCTTTACCCTTCCGTTCCTAAGAACGTTGCAGTCAATGGAGCCTAGGGCGGGTAGGTGTTTCATGTACAGTGAGTAGATTTCCTTACAGTTTATGGCGTCTAAAAACTCTAGAGATACAACGGTAGTCAGCCAGGATAGATAGATGGTTAGACTGGATTCGCTCAAGTCCATCTGTCTTATAATCCAATGAAGATACCCGATATCCACATTGTATAGGCCTAGCTTGGATGCTTTGACTTTGGTGACTCTCCCCGGCGCACTGGGCATATTCCCAGCACATATTTGAAGGTTGGTTATGGCTAGGTAGCTTGTGCGCAATGTTCCCAGTGCATTGAAAAACTTCCATACAACCATCTCTGACAAAGGTACCTTGCTATCCACTTGACAGCCACCACATAGCCTAAACTGTCCAAATTCCATGCCCTCAACAAGATCGTTCGGAATGTCAGCTAAAGTGCACTGGTGAAGATGGAGAGGCTCGGAGGATGGTTGTGTTTTCCTAATGTGGGCGACTGTATTTATCATCACTGTTGCCAAATCAAAGTTACATTTCGCAAACAGAGATATTGTCTGCTCCGTGTGAGGTGATTGTAGATACTCTAAGCATTTAACACACCAAGCCAGCCCGAGTAACAGTCCCACAATTGCTCCTCGCAATATATGCTTGGCATCTTGAGGTGTGTTGGCGTGTAATGCCTTCGTAATACACCTAGATAACATTTGAAGGAATACTTAAAATTTCCATAAATATGCTGCAATGTACAATCGTATCACTATGTGACTGTAGGTTGTTTGGCTGTCAATATATGTGTTCTCCACCTGCTGCGCTGTTCTGGAGGTTTTGGCCGATTTTATGCTAAAATTTGCCCAACAAATCAGCTTTACAAATATCTGGGCAAACTACCAAGTGGACTTTAACTCCCACACCCGCCCACCTAGTTGCCAGCGCAGCCTACACATATGTTGGCACAACCATTCGGTCCAAACTTGTGGCCTAGCATGATGCACGCCACTCTATATGAACAAGTCCAGTGTGTATTCAATCCGGCTAGGTAGCGTTTAAGAGGGGTGGGTAGTTTGAGATATTTCTACTTGAAGAAAAGTTTGACTAAACACTCTAATAAGATTGAGTCTTAGTCTGCAAAGTTTTCATAAAAGTAACACGAGTGACAAATTAGCCTAATATGCCCAACCAAACACACCCAAGTCCAAACACAACCAAAAAATGGTCAAATAGGTTTATTTTTGGCTAGCCCAGGCTCTTCTGGCACGTGTTTGAGTATGGTGATGCCCAGTTGTGTTCGGGTTTTAGCAGCGGGGTGAAAGTTTGATAATCTTGAAATTGAACAAACCTTGGATGTTCTTTCTTATTACGCCATTAATGCCCGTGTCAACTATCTCGTCATTGCATTCGGGACAGTGCAGCAACTCTTTCGCACTGTGCTTTTCCAGGCTTAGTTTGTTCAGGCAGGGATGGCACGCCATGTGCCCAGCCTTGCACACGATGCCTAGATACTTGGGCCGCGTTTGAGGGCCCATCTCGTTAAAGTCATTGACAGATTGGCCGCAGACCAAGCAGGTGGGGTTCGGGCTGGTGTTCGGGGAGGCGAGGAACAGGCCCGGGTGGGTGCTCTCCAGGATGGGGCAGATAAATTCTTGGGAGGCGCGCACCATCTGGTTGTTTAAGTTTCCCCAAGCCCATTCCTGGTACGCCTCGGGAACAATCCAGAGGGTGCTTTTGCCGCTGTACAGGTACAGATAAAGACCGTTGGTGGGCGAGCAGTACAAAAACTTGAGTTTGGGGAGAAGAGGCTCCATATAGAGGTATGAAGACACCGCGGTCCTTGTAGGGGCAGGAATGTTTGATCTAACAACTCGAATCTCTTCAGTGCCTACAAAGCATCTGCAAACCCACATAAAGATGTCTTTTAGGCCCTTTTTCGAGGGTGTCTCATCTAGCACAGCAAGCAGCCTTACATCAAGGGACCCGACCTCTGCTTTCCTTGCGCAGGCCATACCCCAGAAACTATCAACGGCTTGGATGAAATTGATGGTTAAGAGTAGACTGTTTACCACAATGGCAGAGTCACCCAAAACGACAATATTGTACCACAGGTCAGCAGGCACCTGCAATCGCTCCCACGCCTTGGTGGAAATGGCTTGTAAAGTCTCTAGAGATGCACTCAGGTAGTTGTTGGCCCCCTGGATGGTTAGCTCTCTCAAAACCCTCTTTTCTTCCAGCAAAGCACAGTCGATGTTTGTAAGGTTCTCTAGATTGTGTAGATACAGCGTAAGTAGGGAGTTCGGGTTGAAATTGTCCAGGAATAGAAGGTTGGCTATGGCAGGCGCGTCGTAGATGCAAAGGTCAAGGTTGGATTCAGACACATCAAGGGAGCCAAGAATCCACCCAGCAAACTCTGCAGACATCCCCTTTAGCTCTATCTCTTCGGCACACACCTTGAAGATTCTAGGTATCTGGGTAGTGCTCGGGACTCCCAAAGCATTAGCAGGCCGGGGTAGTGTGTTGGTATCTTGGAAGGGAGCTTCAATATCTACCCCAATGATAGCAAGTGTCTCTAAATACACCGTGCCAAGGGCCCGAAACACTTTCTCCAATACCTCTCTGTTTAGTGGCTGGTGCTGTTTTTCGGTGCCATGCATATGCATATTACCAATGGTTAGACTTTCAAACAACATACCTTCCACCATATGCTCTGGTACGGTTTCTGGGGTGTATGCTTTGAGGTTGACTTCAACCTTACTCCCTCTCTGATCTTTGCAAATATACGTTTGTCTGTTGGCGGTGTAGGTTTCTAGGATGCATCCAGAGGCGCCCATAAAAAAGGCAAGCGTTTGGTGGGTGTATGGAGAGTCTAGGTAAACGACAGTTGTGGTTATTTCGGTGGTACTCCCCATAACGGCTGTGTATAGGAAAGCAGCTGCAAGGGCAACAAGTATCTTTCTCAGAGGTAGGCGTTTTCGGGGCTTAGGAGGTGTGTGGGCGTCTTTTCGGGTGGCTAAGTGTGAAGAGTGCCGCATGAGAATATTTTTTATCTTGTTCCAGTATTTATAGATAGGAGAGTCGCATATTTTGATGGTGTCATACGCCAACTGCTTTTGTGATAAGTCTTTAGTTAGACAGATAGACAGCGCTTGCCTATCTAGATGGCATGTTTAGAACATAATACTTGGTGGTTTGATGTTTTGATGGCATAGACATACACCACCCAAATATAGAAATCAGTGGTGATGCTAGTTTGACTTTAAATAAAGACACAACTTTACTTTTTAATGACCCAACACATCCAGCACACAACAAAACTGCTGTTTCTGCTAGTAGCTTTTTTCTCATCCTACACAACATGTGCTCCAGAGGCCCTGGGACAGCTATCCCGGCCACCTACACCAACTGCCCCCTATACAGGTGCTCCAACCACCGAAATAGACGAGAGCATGCTTAATCTGGAAGATCTACACGCTCTCATAGCATTCTTTAGCCAGTACTGCCCCGAGCTAAAGAGGTTTTCAGAGTGCCAAGACGCTCTAGAGATAGCTAAGTACCTGACATCTGTTGAGTGTTTTAAAATCAACCTAAATCACACCATTGGCCCAATCACTGCCGCGCCCCCCACCAATTTTATGAACATACCACTTCAAAAGATCTGGATCTACCAGAGAAGGTGTGATACAGGGCTTGGCACAGACACTTCGGACAATGGGAATGTGTTTCAAGAAATGTTTATGTTGGTAAAGTCCCTAAACCTAGTCACCCTCGAGGTTCATAACTTATATCCAACGTTTCAGATGGCTGTTTCGTTCTTTGAAAGCTGGGTGGCTATTCAAAACCTGAAATTTGTTAATGTGTGTAGTGGTGTAATTAGGTTTTTTTATCAAAATTTGGTTTTTTGATCAGTTTGAACCTCACCATATCACACTGCAACTTTAAAAATCTTCAATGCTTGAACAAACTAGAGCTTGTGAGCTCTTCATACAGAAAAACCACCACCTCCCTCAGCCTGATTAGTTTGCCGTATCTTATAGATTTCCACAGTTTTTGCTTTTCTACCTTGAGGGAAATAGACTATGTGGTACTTAGCAACCTGGGCATTGAAGACTTTAGCCTTGGCGACCATAACCTCATGGCGCTGCTAAAGTTTTTAGCGAGAACGCCTCTACGGAGCCTTACCCTCCCCATGGGTATCTTTAAACTCATCTGGCAACGCCGAAGCATCAGGTTTTTCAAAATCATGGACATTGAGAAGATAGTTATTGAAGATATGGAAAACATGAGCATCTTCAGGTGGTTCGGGCTGTTTATGCTACACCCCAATATGTCCCGCAACTCAAACACCACAGAAATATCGTTCACGTATAAGCCCCAGGAGACATTGAGCCTCAGAGGATTTATTCTCCTTTTGGCGTGGCTTGATCTTGGGTTCTCCCACATCAAAAGGCTATCCATCAACGTGTCTAACTGGGAGAGTCTTTTGCCGGTACTCCAGAGCAGGGAGGGGTGGCGGTTTTCCATGCATCTGCTAGAGGAGCTAATAGTTGGGGGCCAAAAAGCTAAACTTATCCATATATGGCAAGTGAATAACAAAGTGTATAAACTATCCAAACTTGCCAACCAGACCAATTTGGGGAACATAGTCTACCTCATTCCACTGGCCAATTACGGAAACTGGGTCTGTCGGGACATAGAGCATAGCCTAGACGCGGCCAGGATGAGTCTCCTGAATAACGAACAGGAAAGAGAAGAGTTTGTCTGTCCGGTTTGTCTAAACAGTGAACACGACTGGGGGGTGGAAAACAAGGCACCAGTGGTTGGAATGTTTGTGTGTGGACACGTGTTGTGTTTTGAGTGTGTGTCCACCATGATCAAGCTAGACCCCAGACTGAATGAATGTTCAGGCATACGCTGCACCATATGTCCTTTGTGTAAAATGGTCATAACACCCCAGACAGTTGCCTTTCTCAGACAAAAACCAAAGGAGAGGATTGGTTTTGTTGGGGCACCTATTGACGCACAGCTGTTAACGAACTACTACATCAAAAAGTATGTTTTGATCGGGTTAGAATACAGAGGCTATTTGGGGGCAACGCGGTTGTTGTCCTGTCCAGACAAAGAGTAAGTCCTTTACTGTAAATTCAAGAGTATTTATACTTGCTACCTGATAGTATGTTTTGATCTGTTTATATGACCCACCCGAACCAACCCGAACCACACCATACCCGAACACATGGCAACCCGGCCCACAGAGGTACAGTTTAGACGGTTCTCCAATAAAGGCGGGTGTATTTCAATCATTCTTTTTGGGTTACGAACTGCGACTTTTAGAGGTGCTGAACATAGACTGGTAACTATTTAAAAAATTGTAAGGGTTGTTTATTGTCCCAACCCGCCAGGATTTCCCACGTAGGGTTGCTTTCAAGTGGTGGAGTTGGTGTTTAGTAAAAGGGAGTAGTCGTATGAGGGAAAGCCTATAGGGGTCGATGGGTGTGTGGGCCAGTCAAAGAAAACACAAAATGTGGTGCCCCCCTATCACCCAACCTTATCACACCACTGCCACCATTAGTAACTATCTCATGGCTGCCGCAACAGCATGTGACGGGCTCTTTTGCTCTTTTCTTGGCAAGGATTAGCTTTGTTAGGCAGGGATAGCACCCCATGTGTCCCTTCTCACAGACAATGCCTACATATGAGGGAATGGTGGTGGTGTTATTGGCGAGGATGTGGAGTGGAGTAGCGCAGAGCATGCAGATTGGATTTAGTTTGGTGTATATGTTCGGGAGGAAAGGCATTGGTTGGTCGATGTATACGCCAACCACCTTCATTTTGTAATTCTTTGACATCTCTTTGTTTAGTTTTCCAAGCGCCCAGGTGCTGTAGGCATCAGTGCCAATCCAGAGAATGCTCTTGGTGCTGTAGAGGCGCGTATAGTGGCTTAGACCTAGGGTGCAGTTTATGGTCTGGACATCTGGAAAAAAAGGATCTAAACAGAGATACTGATGACCTGCACGGCTTGGTAGAATATGGTTGTTCTGGCAGGCAATTGAAATAGTATTAATGCCTGTAAGGTGTTTGGCCATCCAGCCAAAAAGCCTGGTGAGAGTTTTTTTTGAATCTTGGTCTGCATTTGGTGCAAAAAGACATATGGTAAATGTTTTTACAGAAGCTTTCATCGGGGTGGGCGGACTCGAACAGTTCTTAAGATCATCCATGTCCAAAACAGCCAGTGTTAGTCTTTCTATCACAATGGGCCTATCTGTGGCATTTGAAATGGTTTTCCACAAGGTCAGAGACACCGTGAGGGCGGGCCAGCGGGTTTCAGCAAGGGCTCGGGTTGTTTTTTCAGAAGTTTCCAAAACAAAATCTACCTCCCAGAGGGTTAACCAGTTCAAAACCTTCTTTTCGGTAAATATTACACAGTCCATGTTAATGAGATTCCTGGCCCCCCTAATGGTCAGGTTGATCAGGTTTCTCGGGTTGAATGTGTTTAGGAACCGAAGAGCCCTTACTCGCCATGCTTCATCAATGGTTAGAGACAGATCACAGTCACTCACATCAATATGGCTAAAAATCCATTTCATTGAGTTAATGGCCATTCCTGTCAGCCAGAGATGGTTAGTGGATATTTTGGTGGGGGTGTTTGGGGTGTTTGCAGTTGTTGTGGTAGATAGAGAGGATGTGGATTCGGATGCACTGGCCAAGCTTTCAGTGTTCTGGTTAGTTTGGATTGGCTCATGTATGGGAATTTCTATCCCAGTGAATACAAGAGACGTTATCTGGGAGGTTCCAAGAACCCGAAGCAGCTTTTCCAGTACCAGGTCAACTGGCTGGCGAAGGTTCTGGGCAGGCTCAACAGTCTGTCTGATGTTTAAATGCCTAAACCTTATCCCCGCGGCAATTTCGTTCGGTATTGCTATAAGAGAATACCTGCCAAGCAAGATTTCAATGCTTTTGTTCTGGTTTTTGACAATGTAGACATGGTTGTCTATGATCCGTGTTACCAGATGATATCCAGAAGCCTCAAAAAAGGTAAGTGTTGGAACTAAATGGACCATATTGTCATTAATGACCTCTGGCGGCTGTTTACAGGCCCCTGCAGCTGGTATAACGCACATGGAAGCAGTCATAAGCAGCACAAGCATCTTTTTCAAGACTGTGCAGTTTGCCAGCATTTTAAAAGTGTTTTAAGGTTAAATTATAAATATGTAAAATTTTTCAGTTTTTTCTAGGTTTGGCAATAAATCATATACCCGTAAAAATCTTTCATGGAACACTAACCCCCTGGCCAGACCATT
This sequence comes from Nematocida displodere, assembly GCF_001642395.1. Classification (NCBI taxonomy): domain Eukaryota; kingdom Fungi; phylum Microsporidia; genus Nematocida; species Nematocida displodere. Next base: position 235,123 of record NW_027138130.1, on the reverse strand, counting down.
TTTGGCAAACCGTACAAACACCCCATTCCAGTTGTGATAGAAGGACAACAACCCGAACACTCAGGGAAGGTATTTATTTGGGTTGGTTATTCCTGTGCACGTTCACATGTCCCATGTTGATAGGGGGTTCGTGGTAAGTCAGAAACTCATTATCTAGCCTAAAAAGCTGATAAATAGGTGGACCAGCCAGAGACATTCTTATTACGCCATTAATGCCCGTGTCAACTATCTCGTCATTGCATTCGGGACAGTGCAGCAACTCTTTCGCACTGTGCTTTTCCAGGCTTAGTTTGTTCAGGCAGGGATGGCACGCCATGTGCCCAGCCTTGCACACGATGCCTAGATACTTGGGCCGCGTTTGAGGGCCCATCTCGTTAAAGTCATTGACAGATTGGCCGCAGACCAAGCAGGTGGGGTTCGGGCTGGTGTTCGGGGAGGCGAGGAACAGGCCCGGGTGGGTGCTCTCCAGGATGGGGCAGATAAATTCTTGGGAGGCGCGCACCATCTGGTTGTTTAAGTTTCCCCAAGCCCATTCCTGGTACGCCTCGGGAACAATCCAGAGGGTGCTTTTGCCGCTGTACAGGTACAGATAAAGACCGTTGGTGGGCGAGCAGTGGAGGCGCTTGAGTTTTGGCAGCCAGGGCTCTACATAAACATATTGATGCTTGGTTGAGGTTGGCATGGCTAGAAACCAAAGACCCGAAATTTCAACTTCTTCAGTATCTGCAAAACATACACCTGCCCACAACAAGAGACCCTTAATACTTCGGGCTGTTCTTGTGTTGTAGTATTTGGGGCCCAGCCTCAGTTCGAGCTTTTTCACTGAAACTTTCATTTGGTGGCCCACCTCATAAATTACATCGAGAGAGTACCCGTGGTCAATGGGTATGGTCAAGTAATCCACATCAAAGGACTGGGAGCGCCTTTCAGCGATAATATCTCTCCATAGGTCTGGAGAAACATGGATCCAGGCCCAGTGTTTGCTGGAAATGGCCTGCAGCGTTTCGGGCGAGGCGTAGAGACGTTTTTTTAGGCCCCGAAGACCAAGGACGTCCACAACCTTCTGTTCTTTCAGCAAGGCACAGTCTATGCTGACAAGATTGGCTGTGCCCCATATACACAACTTAAGCAGCGTTTTCGGGTTGAACACATCAAGGAAAAGAAGGTTTCTTATTTTGTATGCCCTGTCAATAGTTAGAGAAAGAACACACTCACTGGCATCAATGCGTGCTAACAGCCACTGTATTGAAGAACCATTCATTTCTTTCAGGTAGATGTGGTTGCTGTACAGTTTAAGAAGTCTGGGGGGCTTGTTTGCAGTGTCTTGGGTCTTCGGGTTGGTTGGTGAAGATGTGGGTTTGGGTGCATTGGCCAAGCTGTTTGTGTCCTGGGTCGGGCTGGTTTGGGTTGGCTCAGATAAGGACATGTCTAGCCCAATGACTGCAAGAGAATCTATTTGGACAGACCCAAGAACCCGAAGCAGCTTTTCCAGCACTCTCCGGACTGGCTGGTGGAGCCAAGGTCTGAACTCTGAAGGGTGTCTGATGTTCAGATGTCTAAACTTTATCCCCTGGACGATTTCGTCAGGTACAGTTTCAACAGTGTACTTGTTAAGGTGTATGGTGGTGTCTCCCCACTGGTCTTTGTCAATGGTGGTTTTACCATGTAAGATATAAGTTCTTAGGGGGTACCCAGAGGTCGCGAAAAAGGCCATGGTTTCAGTGGTGAGAGGAAAGCTTTCCATATTCTCGCCACTCCCCATAACGGCTGTGTATAGGAAAGCAGCTGCAAGGGCAACAAGTATCTTTCTCAGAGGTAGGCGTTTTCGGGGCTTAGGAGGTGTGTGGGCGTCTTTTCGGGTGGCTAAGTGTGAAGAGTGCCGCATGAGAATATTTTTTATCTTGTTCCAGTATTTATAGATAGGGGAAGACGATAGTATCATCAGTTCTAGCACGCTATGCCCCAACCTAGCCCCGGCCGAACGCTAAGCCCCGAAAAGCCCCGAGAAAGCCCTGGGGGCACAAAGCCAAGATCTTGGTGTAATTAGCCAAGTTGCCAAAAAAATCAAGGGAGAACCTGAACCTTCGCGGGCCCAAACTATAAATATTTTTGCAAAAGTGATGTACTTGGAGATGGTAAGGCCAATACAGTGTCAGTTACTACTTTCAGAGCCATCGCTCCAAAAGCTACTGATATGGACACTTGTGCTGGGTGGCATACTAAGTTTTTGCATAGCCGGCGTAAAACACTCCAAAGGCCCTGAAGTGTTAGAGCTAACCCCTGCCACCCAGAAGATCATCAGGTTTTTCGAGAAATCTAACCACTCGCTAGAAACTAAAAGGATCGGCAACCAGTTCTACATTAGGAAACACCAAACCTCCTGCCACCGACAGCTCTTCTTGAGAATGTACCTAATCGAACACATCCCAGATGAAATAGATCCTGGGCTGCACCATGGGAGCTTGCACATTATTGGCTATGGCATACCACTAACCAGCCAAGCTAAGCAGAAAAAAGACATTATTGACCGGCTCGCTAAGATTCTTACTATATTCAGCACCTCGCGCATACAAACACTGACCCTGGCAGCTTTTGACATGGTGGTGGTGCTAGACCCGCACCCCACCAAGACACCCCTCTACATTAGGACATCGCTGGCTCTAAATGATGTCTCATCCTCTTTTGTTACCTGGCTAGGGGCTAGAAGTGATTTTAGCACATGCAGTCCCGCAATGGGCCTAAAAGTCCATATGTGCCCTGATCTAACGTCTCTGGAGTGCTTGGATGCTCTAAACTTCTCCACACTATCTTTTTTCGCAGTTTCAGACCTGAAAAATCTAAAAGATCTTGCCTGCCAAATACTAACACAAAGCCAGGTAACAGATAGCTTAGGGATAAAAAACTTAGGGCATCTGACAGTCACGCCCAACCTAGCACAAGTAGTTGCTGAGAGGTCCTGGGAGGATGTGGACATGAGTATATCCCTGTGGTTAGCCTTTTTCTCGGCCCAACCCACTGCGCACATCAACACTCTGTACCTGGAAGCAAACACCATAGAAGAAACACTAGTGTTTGAAAACCACCTGACACCCTTCCATGCCCACACAACATGTGTCTGGATAACCCTAACCACGAACGTCCCAAGACTAACCCAAAACCTATTTGCCTGTGTCGTTAGCTGGGGGGGTGCTACCTTTGCCGCGCCGTTTAAGTTCAGCGTTGTAGCTTTCTGTGGTCTAGACACAGAACTGTCCGTTTTTCTCAAAAACCAAACTGATGTTTTCATGGCTACTTTTCACAAATACGATATAGTTGCTGCCAACTATTACGACCGTCTTCCGAACACAGAGAGTGTGCTTGCCATTTATTGTGCTGTGCTTAGTAGGCCCAGCAACCCAGTGTAGTGTTCGGGTTTTTTCGGGTTTTTCGGGTTTTCAGGTTTTCGGGTTTTTCGGAATTTGAGATTTCAAGCATAAAGATCTATCACTTAGTACACCGCCCCATTGCCCGCGCCACTGTCCTACTCGTTATAGACATACATCGACTCAAGGATGCCTCTTACCTTCTTCCCGGCCTCTAGGTGTCTCAGATAGTCGTTTTTCGTGTATGGCTGAGCTTCTACCGTGCTGTAGAGAACATCAAGCGTGGTGAACATCACTAGGTACTTGTTTCCTGCCTGCTGCTTCTCCTCGGTGTAGGTCATGTCGGCATACGGGTGGCTGGCAATGGCGCTGTCAATCAGAGGCAGATCTGCTAGCACTTCCAGACTATTGCGGTACTCGGAGGGACCATACTGCGAAAACTGCCCATGTATGAACCCGGATGTCCGGTAGAGGGCATAGGCCGTTTCCATTAGGGCGTCTTTTGGGGATACGTGCAGAGCAACCCGGGCACTCCCACTTAGCCCGTACACCTTCTGGAGGTATTTTAGCGACCTGTTTATGTGGGCAATCGACACCCTCTGCCCCCTGAACTGCTTGCTCACGTATATGTTGTAGATCTCCAGGACAGGCTCTCGCACCAGATCGGCAGCGTCGCTGTTCGTGTAGTAGACTGGAACTACAAACATACTGGCCATAAGCTTCCCGTCTTTTTTGGCCTGGGTGATAACATACCGCGTCCTATAGAAAGAAGCGATCTCATCAGTGACAGACTCCATCCCAAAGGCCTGGAGGGGCTCAGTAAGATCTATTTCTAAGGTTTTGTGCTTCTGTGCCGGGAAAGAGACAAAGTATTCTATCTTATCTTCGCCCTCCTCGGTGTTCGGGCTGGTTCGGGTTTTTTCGTAAACAAAGGCAATGCCCAGAACCACGCACCCAACGAAAAAGCACCTAAAAAACCATCCGAGCAATCCTCGGGCCTTCTCTCCCGGCACCTTTCTCTGCTTCCTTGGCTTAACAAGTGACATAATGAATAACAAAAAATTTCTTACAAGAGGAAGCAATCCCAGTAGTAGATAGCTGCCTTTCTTGCAAAACGCCTCAATGGAAGTAAGAGAGAGGGGGCATGTCCTTGGTTGGCCTAGATATTTGCTCAAAGAACACAAAACAGTCGTCATCAACCCTCAGGCTCTTTCCTATGCGCAGAACAGTCGCTTTGTTGCCCATTCGGTTGCAGTAGTTTGGAGCACTCCACACAGTTACTAGCTCTCGGTTGCTGAAGGCAAACCTGTACCCTTCATTCACTAGCTGGTGCGACCGGCAGACAATGTGGACCCCATTCAGAAGAAGAAACTTCTGGACCACGTCTGCTCCAAAGATGTACCCTGCACCCCTGTCGCTTGGAAAGCAGCCGTTATACTGCCCGGGGTCGCTCCAGAGCATGTCTGCCATAGGCCCTGTTGCTGGAAGGTCTACAAAACGGTTCAAACGAAGAATCTTATCAAAAGTCAGTGCAAAAGGCGAGATTCCACCGTGCACGCAAAAGATCCTGCCCCCCACCAAGCAACTAAGCGGCAAGTAGTTGAATGTTTCACAAAGAAGCTTCCAAACGTTGCAGGTGGCATACTTGATCAAGACTTCTTTGTACAGACCATATGTTTCTGTCAACTCTCGGGATTCGTGGTTGCCACGAAGAAGGACGATGTTCTGGGGGTACATTACCTTGTAAAGAAGCAGAAGAGAGATGGTTTCAACTGAGTTAGGCCCTCTGTCCACGTAGTCCCCCAGGAAGACGTACTTGGTCCGCTTGGGTGACCCGTTCATCTTGAATATGGTCAGTAGGTCGTCGTACTGCCCGTGGATGTCTCCACAAACAACCACTGGAGGGTCAATTCGAACAATGTTTGGCTCAAGAATGAGTATGTCGATTACCTTGGTGCATATCACTCTTAGCTCTTTTTTTGAGGGCTTGTGATAGGCCAGAAGTTTCTCTTCTATCTTCTGCAGCATAAAAAAAGAATTGCGGCTCTTTATTACCTAAGCCCGTATCTGCTGGTAGGTGAAGGCACCTTAAGACCTGGGCCCGTTAGCGGCTTCTTAAGGAGGTACTTTCTTCCTGTAGGGGAAGAACTTGGCTCAGGTGCATCTACAGACTCTTCCAAACGTTGGGTTAGTTCGGCACCGCCTGCTGGCTCAGGTGCATCTACAGACTCTTCCAAACGTTTGGTCCTTTCTGCACCTCCCGCTCTTTCTCTTTTTCTGATATTTCCAACGGTTTTTAGGTCTTTTATGGAAACAACCTCTACTGTTTCTTTTCTTACAGGTGCCTTAGCTGGCGGTATCTCTACTCTTAGCCTTGGGGTAGATTCAGGCTCAGGCTCAGGCTCGGTCTCTGTTTCGGTCTCCGTGCTTGAGATTGTCTCGTCTGTGGTGGGCAGTGGTACGGTTGGTTGTGGTACAGTAATGGGCAGTGGTACGGTTGTCTTTGGTGTACTGAACAGTGGTACGGTTGGTAGTGGTACAGTAATGGGCAGTGGTACGGTTGTCTTTGGTGTAATGGTCTGTGGTACGGTTGGTTGTGGTGTACTGAGCAGTGGTACAGTAATGGGCAGTGGTACGGTTGTCTTTGGTGTACTGAACAGTGGTACAGTAATGGGCAGTGGTACGGTTGTCTTTGGTGTACTGGTCTGTGGTACGGTTGGTTGTGGTGTACTGAGCAGTGGTACAGTAATGGTCTGTGGTGCGGTAGTAGTGCAAGGTGCAGGTACTGTGGGAGGCTTCGGGGCAGTGTGGGTGGCTGTGCAGGTATTGGGGCATAGTTCAACAGTTACTTTGGTATTGGGCTTAAAAACGTCTCTTACCTTTAGCCAGTCGTTGAAGACGTACCCGTCACTATCTGCCACTGAGACAACATGGGGTATAAGCCTGTTCCTGGGAAGGTAGACCTGCTCTAGCTCCTCCTTCATCTCCTTAATCCTTACAACCTGTTTGCTCGTGACATAGACCATTTTAAAGACCTCTGCTCTCTCCTGGGTGACCGTGACTCTTATTTTCATGCTTTGCAGGAGATAGAAGAATTTTTATTTGGCAAAACAGAAGTACGGCCAAGACCTGCCCCACCTTCCTACTCTATCCTGAAGCACGAAATGCCCATGGTCGCGCATATCTCGGTAATTATTGTGTTTATGTGGTAAATGTAGTTTAAAACACCCGTTAGCACCAAAGACACCACAACAAACGACGATCTTTTGGAAGACGGCCTAGCCAGCAGCACACTCACCAGAAAAACAAGCACCGGGAGAACAACGGGCACCTCGGGATGCGTATCTCCCAGCTGGTGCGAGTAGATCGTAAGAATAGAAAAGAGAGAAAAGGTTACGGTGCAGAGCAGTATGTACCCATAAAAAAGAACGTTTCCACCAAGGTCACTGCTCCAGTAGAGGGTGTACATGATGGAGGCCTGAAACATAACGAATGCCCCATTAGACACCACCGCCCCAAGCAAAAAGCTTGAAAACCTCTCCTTAGCCAGGCCTGCACAGGTCCGAGAAGTAACGACAATGTTGTAGAGAAGCACACCTGTCCACGCCACAAAGAGCGAAAGAAGCGCCATGTTTGGCACCCGGCCCTGCTTCAGGGTCAGCTTGGCCCAGTGCCCCAAAAAGTAGCACCCCACCAGAAGAAGCGAACACCCCAGCAGTAGCTCCGTTGGCCCAACCACCCCAAGGTAGAGCACCCCCGTATAAAACTCGTTCATAGTCGCCCAGTAAAACACCGAGTGCACCATAATCATCCCCATTGCCACAATTCTTCTATCACCAATGGCCACCCCGGAAGACAAGCAAAGCACCACCAGCGTTGAAACAAGCGAGTCAACCCCGTGGTCAAACAGCTGCCCAAGCACCGACCCCGACCCGGTTCTTCTGGCCTGCATGCCGTCAATGCAGTCCATCGTTGAGTAAAACCAGATAACTAGGCCGCTTAGGAGGGCAACCCTCTGGTTGCCCCGAAAGTTGGGGTCTTTAAGGAGTATGCAGGCAACTGGAACAAGCATGGCCAAAAAGCCTGTTAGCGTAATGAGGTTAGGAGCTACCCAGGTGGGAAAAAAGCCCAGAACAAATCTGTGGTAGTGTCCTATCCCCATAGCAACCAAGAAGCTGTCATCCTGTGAGGAGTACACATAGTGTTTCAGATTTTCAAGCTTTCGGGGTGGAAACAACATTCTCTTAATGAGAAAAATAAAAACTATTTATAGCAGCAGTTGTCCCTCCAAAGTGCTTCAGCAAATAAGAAGAGCAATTTTCTGAAAAGATGGGAGGCTTGCAGGAGTTACAGGTACCGTTACCGTTCTGCTGATGAGTATTTATTTATTTTTTTTAATTGGGGTGGTTATGCAAAGTGGCCAGTCTCATAGATATTACTTTGAGAAGTACCCAAAGGAGGGGGAAGTGGTTGTTGGAAGAATTAAGCTAATGACAGACATTGGTGCGTATGTAACTCTGCCGGAGTACAACGATGTTGAAGGACTCATTGTCTACTCTGAGCTAACAAAAAAACGGACAAGAAACATCCAGAAGCTGATAAAGATAGGAACTCTGGAAGGTTTTGCTGTGCTTAAAGTAGATAGGGAGAAGGGATACATAGACCTGAGCAAGAAAAGAGCCCAGTACGAAGATAAGCTACACGCCTTTGAAAGGTACTACAAAGGAAAGATGGCTCACAACTTTATGCAGAGTATCTGCATAAGAAGTGACCTAGATATAGACAGGCTGTACGAAAGCTTTGGGTGGGCGGCTGAGAGAGAATTTGGCTCCCTGTACAAATGCTTCAGAGAGATACTTATGGGCGAGAACGTCCCACAAACAAGGATGGAGCACACCAAGTACCTCACAGAACCACTCCTTGGCGAAATAGAAGAGCTCGTTAAGCAGAAGTTCATTATCCCGAAGATAAAAGTACGCGCTGATGCCGAGGCTAAATGCAACAGAGGAAACGGTGTAGCAGTAGTTCAGGGTGTACTTCTAAAACTGGAAAAAGAGTACCCAGACGTTGACATAGCCCTGGTTTCCTCGCCTGTCTTTTCTTTCTCTCTTCTTTGCGAGGATGAAGAGGCGGGGGGAAAGGTCCTTGAAGAGGTTTTGGAGAAGCTCGAAAAAAGAATTGCGGGTGAGGGGGGCGCTTATGCCCTGGCTATGGAACCTACCGTTTTTGGGCCTAAGCCGCAATTTGACAACGAGGCAGAAGTCTCTGACGACGGCTCTGACGAAAGCGACTCTTCATAGGGCTCGGACATAGGGCTCGTCATAGGACTGGTTCGGTGGCTCCAGAGGCCCCCAGCGCTATTCTTAGAACAAGCAAGTTCTCTCCAAGGACCTTGCGCTGCAACAGAACAGAAACGGTGTGGGTGGATGAAAGAGAGGCCATTATAGCTTCTGGGTGGTTGAGCGTGCAAAGAAGGAGGTAGCGAATTGGAACGGTTTTAGTGGCTATAAGAAAGCCCTGGGTTACTTCAACGCCTTCTTTTCCACCGGCCCAGCTTCTATCTATCCACTCTCCACTGAGGTAGCTTGGGTCACTTGGAAGGTACGGAGGATTAAACACGGCCATGTCTATGCGGTCCAGGCTCAGTCCTTCAATGAGACTGCTGCGCACGACCTCCCCATTGAAGCTTCCACCGAGGAGAGAGACACTCTCAGACACTGCATGTGGATTAATGTCCGTGCTAAGGACGTATGCTTTCGGGTAGAGCTTTCTAAGTACGTTGCTGATGTACCCCGAGCCACAGCCTACCTCTACAATTACCCTGGGCCCTCCCTCACTTACCAGGCTTTCGTTCGGGGTTTTCGGGGTTTTCGGGGTTTTCGGGGTTTTGAGGGTTTGGGGGCTTTTGAGGGTTTGGGGGCTTGCAGGGTGCTCAGGGTTCTGCAAGAGTGCATCCTCTAAAAGGAAGGTATCTTCGTCTGGCTCATAGAAGTGCTTGGTGGGCATGAAATTATTTGGCAGAAAAAAGGAAGAGGGGTACTTCTTGTGCTTTCGTGGATATACCTGCCTCCCGGTAAGATACTTTCTTGTAAGCTTTCCTGTACGCTGAACGCACATCCCTGGATCGGTGGTACAGCCCATTGACCAGATAAGCCGAGAGAAAGTCTAGGGAAAGCCTCTGTGAGAATAAAGGAAGGACCTCAACAACTGCATCTTGGGCTTTTTTGTCCACCAGGAGGGGAACAAGGCCGTTGAGCAAGTGAACGGCCGTGGCAAAGTCACTGGGTGTGCCCCAGCACGAAACAACAACGCACCCAGAGACTTTGCACCCAAGGACTCTAAGCTCGGGGGACGGTGCCGTGGTGGCATGTGAGATAACGGGTAGAATAAGAGGAAGCATGTTCCGGGAAGAAACGCCTGCCTTGGTGCATCTGGCAATTGAAGAAAGAAGGTACCGCAAAACGAACGCTCGCAGAGCAACCGAGTCTTTTTCATACAAGCTAACGAGAAAGGGGGTGGAGGTGTCAAAAGAAGCGAGCGCAATGCCTTCCAGGGCCTTAAGGAGCAAAGGCCTGGTTTTTTGGTGGGCTGTGGCAATGGAGAGGACCATTCTTCTCAAAACCTTCATAAGCTTGTCTCCTTTAACAATGGCGCCCAGAAGCACCCCTTCAGCCACTGCCTTGTCCTTGCAGTAGGCTGGGAGTCTATCTACCACGGCACAGCCCACATTGATCCACTCGCTTGAGTTCGGGGAGGAGAGGAAGAATGCCAGGGCTAGGGCGTACAGTGCCGGGAGAGAGGGGGTGGGGGAGGCGTCTATCCATGCAGCGAGTCTGCAAAAGGTGTCTTGGAAGTGGGTTGATACGTTTTTGGTGAGGCTGAGTATGCGTGTGTGTATGTCTTTAAGGGCTGTAAACAGGTGGGGGCGGAGGGAGGGTCTTTCTGCCTCCTCAGAAACCAGGACAAAAGCTGTGTTGAGGAGTGTAAGGTTGTTTGAGTGGGTGGCGCTGGCAGAGAGGCCAGAGCAGCAAAATTCAAGGTACTCGCTCTCTCCCAGGGCGGCACAGCACCACTGGAGGACTTCGTCAACAACGAGGGCCTTTCTGGTGTTTGGAAGCAGAGAGAGCAGCTCTCCGAGGGAGGTTAGCAGAGAAGGCGTTTTTCGGTGGAGAGCTTTTCTCAGGGCAAAAACGAATGGGGAGAGGACGTCCTCTGAAATGGGTGTTTTGGAGGCGATGAGGGCGCCCAGGGCAGCACTGGCGGCGCAAGAGCCTTTTTCTATTTCCCCGATAAGAAACAGGGTTGCTGGGGGGTGTGGGGCGATGTGTTGGAGGAGCATTGTGAGTGGGCGTGTGTGCTCTGGGAGGATCTGTCTGCACAGCTTCTCTACGTGTGGTAGAACTATTGATGCTTCTTCAAAAATAACGATATTTCCAAGTATGGCAATGATCTTGTCTGTGCCTGAAAAATTAAGCGAGGCTGAGCCAAGCACAGCGCCAACACACTCAAAGGCTGCCTTCTTGTAAAAAGACTTCTGGGGCTCAGGTAGTTTGGGAATGGCAAAAGAAAGCGACTTAAGCACTTTAAGGTCTCGGGTCTTGGAAAACAGAGAAAAAAGCAGTGATGAAGCACCCGATACATCAAAACCGTGATCAGCTGCTGCGTTGGTGGGGGTGTCCTTTAGATAGTGCCTGAACAACGTCTCGAGCAGGTGCAGGATGTACCCTCGGGTTTTGGGTGCACTGCTGGCGAGGAGGGAGGGTAGCGTACCTGAAATTCGCTGTAGTAGCGGGTAGAGGGGAGACAGGCCGTGCACCTTAAGCAGCTCGTGCGTAGATCTAACCAAAAGAAGAGGAGCACTTTCCAGGATGTATGCCACAAAGACATCGGATAGTTCCACCTCCCCCTCTGTTTTCCGGGTGCTTAGGATACTTACCATCTTTGCCAGGTTTTTTACTGGTATGTTTGCCTTGTATAGACTATCTACACCCTCTACCAGCAAAACCTCGCTATAAACACCAGGAAGGGTCTCCAAAAGAGCTGGCACTGAAGGCGTTTCTCCACTCTCTAAGGCAGAGATGCTCCTAAGAATAGCGTCGGCTGGATAGACCAGCCCACTGGCCTGGCGCACCACGGTGTACCTAATGGCTCTAACCAAGGCACTGTGCCAGATCGCGGTGTCTTTGTCGAGCAAAGCCAGAGAAATGGCGAGGGTTAGCTCAGGGGAGTGCTTGGCAAAGCGCTTCATCTTAGCAGGCGAGCACTTCCCAGCAACCAGAACAAGCAACCTCTTCAAATGTGCCACTGGATCATCCACGCCATCGTACCTGACAGAAGAAAGCAGCGAAAGAAGCAGATCAGAGGAGACGCGAGAAGGAAAAATGGCCGATAAGCCCTCAGAAGCAATCTGGCGAGAGGACAGGGCTGTTTTTGTCGAAGACAGGCCCATCAAAGCAGTAAACGCGGGGCGTGTGCGTGAGAAGTTTTTCTTCATTCAACAAAAATTTATTTCTTCGCTCTTCTTTACAGCACTCGATTCAAACCCTTACCACTTTTGAACCGTGTTAACGTTTTCAATTTCTTTTTCGTTATCTATCATCCAGAGGTTGTACACCTTAAGAACGGCCAAGAAACCAAGGGCATGCATTAGGAACACACCGTCCAAGTACCTGTCACTAACCAAAACAATCACCATCCCCAGAATGTAGGGGGTGGCAGCAATGAGCAAAACCAGGCCGGCGGTGATAAAAACCGAGCCGTACGACCAGATCTCCAGATTTAGCTGGGCCAGCTTAGCAAACTGCGCTATCATGAAGAAAAAGCTACAAACAGCAGGAACGATGTACAGGATAATGAATATCCCAAAGCCAAAGGAGAAAAGAATGCAGAGAAAGATGGGAGCCAGAGCGGCAAGAAACGATCCAAAGGTGACGGACCTGGAAATAGAAGAACAAAAGCTAGACATCCGGTTGGGAAGCATCCAGACCAGCCCACTGCACAGCGCAGCCACAAAAGAGCCCACAAAAAAGCTCAGCTGCAAAGAAACGACTGTGGCATAAATCAGGGTCCAAGATCTCTTAACCACGCCGGCGGAAAGGAGCAGGTCAAAAAGAACCACCCCGGAATACATCCGGAGAAAGAGCATAATCTCCTTGCGCGCTGGAAAGGAGTACAGGCGCCGCGTTCTCTCAACCAGGAGCAAATTAAGCCATAAGACAATGGTCAGAAGAATGAGGGTGTACGGGGAGTACAAGTTGACGCGGCCCATTTGGACTGCACGCCCAGAGTACTTGGCATGCACCCGGTTCTTGAACAGCACTGAGCACAGGGGAAGAGAGACTTGCTCGCATGCATACTGCATGTTAACCAAAGACGCCATGTTTGTTTGGAGCGGGCCCAGGGGATTAGTAGTAGATAAAAGGGGTGATCACACCAAAAAGAAGGGCCGTTAGCAGGCCCTGGAGGCTCCTGGTAAGAACTATGTCCATTGGAGACATGGTGTATGCACTTTTTTCCGAGGGAATGAAAGAGGTGCCAAGAGCCATCACAAAGACCAGAATGGCATCGTTGTAGTTGCTGGTGCTGACACAGACGAAGTAAAGAGCTACCGCCGGAACGGCAGCCGAAAAAAAAGAAAGCGTACCTGAAGAGTAGGTCATCGCCAGCGAAAACATTTGCATGGCCCCCAAAAAGATTCGGTAGAGAGAGTAGTGATTGTCAACGCCTAAGACCCTCTGAACAGCTGCATAAACAAAAGAAATGTTCACGCTAATCAGAATGGCTGTAGAGCGCTCTTTTAGGGTCGGAGCGTAGAGAGAGTCGTTTCTCCGGTCAAGAAGGTCTTTGAAATCTTCGTGAAGGTCTTCGTTATCTTTAGCAAAGGGCCCGTTGATGTAGAGAAGGACTTTGTACATTTCATCATACACCTCAGTTTTCCGCTTTTCTTTCTTGAAGCGCTCCAGCATCTCCTCGGGCGTTTCAATGATGTAGACAGCAGCAAGACCAGCACTGATCAGGCACCCAATAACCAGCACGTACCAGAGAGCGGCAAACTCAGGCACCCGGGGACAGAAGTGGATGAGAAAAAAGGTGGTAAAGCATATCCACGCATTGATTAGGTTGAAAAGCACCGAGACAGAGCGTTTTTTTGCAGTAACGGACAGTGCCTGGCAGAAAAGCTCGGCAACCGTTCGGTAGTACGAAAAACAGAGGCCAAGGAGGAAAGCCCTGAAGTAGTTGCTGAAAAACACCAGGATGGGAAGTACCCCAATTAAGCTGCCAAGAACACACCGAAGCCTGTAGCTCAAGGGAATAAGCGCCAGAAAAGGCCCAAAGATGTATCCACACAAAGACACAAGAATTTCGTCCTTAGGAAGTATTCTCTGCTCAGGAACAAGCACGGGGAGGTAGAGAAAAGACACAAAAGCCACCAAAGCCTTCATCCTTGGGGGAATGCCTTCTTTGTTTAGACCAATCTCCATACACAAACAGACGATGCCGCATTTATTCTTGGCAGCCCCTAAACAAAGTGGAAGCCTTCTGTTTCGTTGATGGCATAGTGGAGCTTAGCCTTTAGCTGGGCCATGCTCTCATAGCTGCATAGCACAAGCTGTCTAAAGCAGGCATGTGCTGAGGGAAGACCGCCCTGGAGGTCGCTCTTTTCGATGGTGATCGCTTCATTTACTAGCCCGGGCAAGAACTGGATTGAAGAAGACCCAGTTATAAAGAGAAGGGCCTTTTTCCGGAACGCTTCGCTCTCTGTGCGCATGATCTCCCAGAAATAGGCAACTTCAGGTGTTCTTTCGGTGCAGTTTTTGTAGATGGCTGTTTTGATGAGGTAGTCCAAAGACACCACCTCCAGGCCGCTGGTGAGCCGGGCGAGCTCCTCTGGGGTAAACCGAAGAATTTCAGAAGATACAATCTGGTGGAACGAGTCAACCATGGGCCGGTACCCGGGCCTTTTCCCAAAGGTTTCTTCATATATAAGCTCCTCTATAAACAGATGCTTGTTCGGGTCGATCACGCCCTTTCCGGACTTGAACGTGAAAGAAAGCTCGTCTACGCTATTCTCCTCAATCCACCGAATGCTTTGGCGCAGCTGCTGGTCTGTCACGTCCTCAAGCACGCCCTTTTCCCGGAGCAGCGCCCTGTAGAAGGACCGGGAGAACCTGATGTTAATCTGTACCTGCTGAAAAACAACCTGGCTGATGAAAAAGCCAGTAAATATGTAAAAAGTTTGGTCATCAATATCTAGCGATCTCTGAGGGTTCGGGTTTTGGACCCGGGATAGCTTAAGATCCTCTGCGCTGCAAAAGTCAAACAGCCCGTTCTCCAGAACAAACCTTTCATCCTGCACCAGAGCAGCAGCCGTTATCTCAAAAAACTCTTTTCGGAGCGCGCCGTGGTCCTGGCCTAGCTCTGAGCGGAACTTAACCACAATTTTTTTTCTCATTCTTCGGCGATCACTTGGGTTGTTAAATTTTTCAAAGAATGAAGCCAGGGCGTTCTCCCGGTCCAGAGAAAACATCACACTGGTAAGCGAAGAGATAAACATTTTAGGCACCTCTCGGAGTTTTTGTATCTTCTTGATAAACTCTGCATCTGCAGAGTCAGGGTCAATCAGCTGCATCGAGCGGTGCTCCTGCCGCGCAGTCATGTGCGCATCATAGATAGTGGCGTTCCTGAGAATGGGAGCATACCCCTCCGTTTCCAGCGATCTTAAATCAACGGTGTACGTCTCACCATCATACATTCTTCTGATATGCGTTTCCTGGTTTTCCTGGACGGTTTCACTGAAGCTGGTGGCGTGTCTTTGGATATCGAGCTGCTCGTAGTGCTCAAAGTAGCTCCCGGCAACCACGCAGATTGAAACGGACCCAGAATACTTTTTTCCCCTAAATGGAAGACTTGAAAACCCTTCGCCTGGGCGTATCTCAATTCTTTCGTTTTTAAAAGATACCACCACCACGGGGCTATCTGCTTGGCCAGCATACTCCAGGGCCAGTCCCAGGGAGCAGGATCTTCTTTTAGAAAACACAATGTGCTCAGACTCTTTCTCCCCCGCTTTTATGTGGACTGTGCACTGCCCCACCTTTTTCAGCCAGCTAAAGACCCCCCTTCTCTTGACAGAAAGATGCTCCACAATAGCAAGCATAGACACTGCAAAAGAGAGAAATTATTTAATGTGATTTTATTTTCATTTCCAGCTATGACCATAGGAGAAACCACCGAAACACAGTTTCTATCAGGCCTTGGAATACAGGGCGCCAAAATAGAAGAGCTTCTGAAGAACAAAAGAGTAAAAGCAGTTCTCCCCGTGCTGCAGCGGAGAGTCAAAGAGGCCAGCGCCCTTGCAGCCTCCGAAAAAAAGCTGATGTACAAGGTGATTGAGGTGTCAAACCCCGAAACAGCAGATATTTTCACAGAGCTGGTACTTAGCGGAGCAGCCAAGCAAGAAACAGACCTAAAAAACATTGAGTCGGTCCTAAAGCACAACCCACAAGCTAGCTCCAGAGAAGTTGAGGAAATAATGAAAAAGAACGTTCCAGCCCTTGACGAGATGGTTGAGGTAGCTACGTCTATCTTACAAGCACACGCTGCAGAGCCCAGGGCGAGGCTTCTTAAAGAGCTAAAACACCACCCGCGGCTGCAGTTTGTGCCGCCAAAAACGCTCCTTGAGCTTCTGGAGGAGGTTGCAGTCACCCGAACCAGCGCCAAAGCCGAGACTAAAGAAACGCCCAACCAGGCCAAGATCGAAGAGCTCCTGGAGCTTGGCGCGAAGGACGTGCCGCCCACCCGAACCATCAACAAAGCCTACCAAAAGCTCACCGTGAGTGAGGAGCACCTGAGCAGCAAAGAGAGGAAGTGGACCAGGTACCTGGAGGGAGAGATGCAGGAAATGCACACGCCATTCACCAACTACCAAAAAACACCTGAAATCCTCCGGAACCACATCAAAAGAACCAAGGGCCAGGTGCGTGTACGTTTTCCTCCCGAGCCTAACGGCCACCTGCACATTGGGCACGCTAAGGCCATGAGCATCAACTTCGGGTTTAGAGACTTTTACAAAGGCTGGATTTCTTTGCGCTATGACGATACCAACCCGAAAGCCGAAAAAACCATCTACTATGACAAGATCCTAGAAATGGTCAGGTGGATGGGGTACACCCCTGACGAAGTAACCTATGCCTCAGACTACTTCCAAAAGCTCTATGAATCGGCCGTTGAGCTCATCAAGCGGGGCAAAGCCTACGTCTGCCACGAAACGCGCCAGGACGTCTCAGATAAAAGAAAAGAGGCCATGGACGATAAAAAGGCGCAAAGCCAGGCCCAGGCCCAGACCCAGACCCAAAACACCGAAGCCGCCGTTGCCAGTCCCTGGAGGAACCGCACGGTGGAAGAGAACCTTGCAGAGTTTGAAAAGATGAAAAACGGCCACTATGAAGAAAAAGAAGCCGTTCTAAGAATGAAAATGGACATGTCCAGTGACAACCCGCAGTTATGGGACCTGGTAGCCTACCGAGTGCTCAAGCACCCCCACCCACGCACAGGTGACACCTGGGTAATCTACCCGTCGTACGACTTCACCCACTGTCTTACCGACTCATTTGAAGATATCACCCACTCGTTCTGCACCACCGAGTTTATCAACTCACGAGCGAGCTACTACTGGCTGTGCCACGCCCTGGACCTCTACTGCCCGATTCAGTGGGAGTACTCGCGGCTCTGCATTGCAGACACGCTTCTTAGCAAGCGGTTCATCACCAAAACCATCAATGAAGGCGCTTTTACCGGATGGGACGACCCCCGGCTAAGCACCCTTGAGGGCCTCCGAAGCAAAGGTGTGCCTGCTCCAAGTATTAGAAGGTTTGTTGAGTCACTTGGCATTACGACGGTTGGAAGCGAAATACCAAGACACTTGCTTGACAACGCCATCAGAGAAGAGCTTTCTCTCTCCCCCAAAGCCTCAGTGGTCATTGATCCCATCACCCTCCACATTCTAAGCACTCCACCACGAAGCGTTCTCATTAACCGCGGAGACTACCGCTCAGGGGAGTATGACCCGTCTTTTTACCGCCTCCAGCACAAAGGGGTCGTTTTTCTTAAGAACGTTGGAGCCGTTGAGTTCGTGAAAGAGTCCAGTGGCGAGCTCTGGGCCAAAGAAACCGACCGGGAGCACTCAGCAGTCATTCAGTGGGCCGAGTCAACCTCAGCCACCGCCACCGTTGAAATCATCCAGGGCACCACCATCCACAGCTTCACCAAGGCTCGTGTCTCTCCCGAACCCGAAACAGCCGAACCAAACACTTACTGGCAATTTATTCGGTTAGGCTTCTTTATTCGGGTGCCCTCTCCCGACCTAGTCTTTAGAATGGTGGTGCCTCTCAAAGCGGCCCCCCTTCTTGAAGGGCTACTCACTGTCCCTGTCCTGGACGACCCAGCCTTGGGCTCTGCATCACAGTCCTGCACCGAGCCACCCGAAACCAAATAAAGCTACTGCCGCACATACCCCGTACCGTGCCTTGTGCCGTACATGCACCATACCCCGCAACGCACACACCACAGCCAAATAAGCGCATACTTCATTTATTGCTTGTTCTCATGGGTAGCCACGAAGAAGCTTCCGGTAAGCCCGACATCTTTTATCATGTTCATGGTAACATTATCTACCTCCAATCTCTCAACGTCAATGATGCTCTCTGCTGGGATAAAGTTGTCTTTTCTTTCTCTTTCCTCTTCCTGTGCCTTAATAGAGACTCCCTTGACTCTACCGTAACGAATTCTCTTCATGAGTCTGGTTACGTATCCGGCAATCTTGTTTTGAAGCTTCTTTCCCATAATGATTGAAACACTCTGGAGGACATCTCTGTTCTGGTAGAAATCAATTGTAAGGTTGGAGTAGTGCTTCTCAACTACTTGCTTTGCTGCGTTTTTTACAAGCTTGGTGCTGACTCTTCCCATTGGCCAGGGTGTAAAATTTAAAACTTAAAAAGAAAATCGGCGCTTACATTTATAACAGAGCTACTTAGTCCATGTCCATATGTGTCTCTGGCTTTGAATGAACACAGTGCCCCTTGTAGTGCTGGATCATGTTGTCCCTCCTGGAGAAGGATTTGTCACAGCTTTGGTTGAGGCATCTAAATGGCTTTACTCCCGTATGGATGATGTAGTGTCTTTTCATCCGACTAAGAGAGGGAAAGAACTTCCGGCATCCCTGGAAGATGCATTTAAAGACTTTCTTTCCACCAACTACTATCGTTGGAAAATTAACATCTAACTCATCATCAAAGCCTTCAGAAAGGTCTGAGTGGTCAAGTCCATACTCAATGTTTTCTTTTTCAAGGTTAGGATTGGTCTTGATGATTTGCTTGAGCTCCTTCGCTGCACAGTTAGCAAGGATATTGAAAGGAGATTGGTTCGGGTCTTCTGAGTCTAGGTGGCCGTATGCTCGGGTAGAATATTTGCGTTTTGGTTTTTTGTTGTTCCTAAAAGGCTCTGGTTTTGGGTTTTCTTCTTGGTAGCTGTTCCAGGGCCTTGGCTCATCTATCTGTGCGTCTATCGACTGTCTATCCTCTATGTTTCTTTTTTTCATTTCCTAACCCCTTTTTATCCCCAATCTATGGTTCTAAGGGGTTTGCCATCCAACCATCTTTGTTTTCACTCATTGCAATGAATAGTGATTCTAGCCAATCAGGGCCTGAGTTATCGCCCAGAAAAATCAGACTTTCAAAAAACTTATGGAATTTACCGATCCTTTAGGCAGAGTCTGGCGGAAAGAGATGCTTACAGGAGGATTCTTTGAGGTGCCAAGAGAAAGGGTCTCGGCTGAGCACGGTTATCTTCACAAGAGCTGTCCACTTGCCAAACAGCACCTTCTGGCACTCAAGGACCAAGGACCTCCTGTAGCTGTTATTTCAGAGAGGGCCGCACTTACGGTGCTTACTGAGGAGCCAATCAGCGACCAGGAAACGGTTGAGTGGATCCTTTCACAGCTTTTCTCTCCCCCCTACACCTTCGTTCCCAACCACCCCATCCTCTCCCGAACCAACCGCTCTCTGGCAGCCCAGGCTCTGGCAGTGTTTGGGACCCCGCATACTTCGAAAGCTCCAAAACCCGAAAAGCCCGAAAAGCTCGAAAAGCCCGAAAAGCCCGAAAAGCTCGAAAAGCCCGAAAGCCCGAAAAGCCCGAGCCATCTAGTTAGGCAGATGGTCCGAGTCTATGAGGCAGTAGGCAGAGAGACGTACGTCCATGAAACACTTGAGCAGATGAAGCACCACCCCATCTACGGGGACGTTGAAGATAGTGTTTGGAGTGACTTGCTTAAAAGGGAGGGGTACATTCTAGTTGGGAGGTACACTTTAAGACTTGAAAGATACCAAAGACTTGCTGAGGAGGTGCACAGGCACCCAGGCACTCTAGCCGCTTCTCTGGCCACAGAAAGTCTTTCCCGTGGAGCGGCTGAGCTCTGTCTTCGGGAGGTAAGAAAAAAAAGGAAAGACTGGATACTGGCCTGCCTCGAAGCGGTTCACCGGGACAGAGGCGTCTTTTTTAGCGGCCCCTCCCAAGAAGCGGGGCTTAAAGAGGCCCTGGCTCTTTTCTTCCCTTCGTGGCACCAAATGCTTAAAGAGCTCTCCTTCTACGGGATTGATGCCTGCTCGGTGTGGAGGCAGCTGGGACGGTCCAAGAGACCCGGGGCAGACCCGGGCTCAGTGGAGGAGAGCGACTTGGAAGAAGGAGAAATAAGGTAGCTATTTATTGCTGACCAGCAGTTGCAGCTCTTCTGTCGCGCATCATTGCAAAGTACGTGTTCTTCTTTTCTCGGCTCTTGGTCTGTCGGGCAATTCTTTCGGCAATTCTTCTCTCCCATCGCTCCTTGTGCTTCTCAGTGACCAGCCTCTGGATCTTGGGCTTGATTTCAACGACTGTTCCGTTTTTGAGGGTCTTCTTATGTCCAATCACGTAAGGCTCAAGGTCAGTGACGTCATTGCCCAGGTTAAAAAGCTTTCTGATTTTAGTAGCTCTCTTTGGGCCTTTCAGAAGGGGAAGGGTTACGTTGTTGAAGCCTTCAAAGACGTGCTCTCCCTCCTGGGCCACTGCTAGGTTAAGCACTCGGATTTCACTGGAGATGATGCATCCTCGGACGCTCTTTCTTCTTCTGAGCCCATCTCTGGTGCATCTAAATCCGCTGTCTCCTTTTCTGAGGAGGAGCTTTACTCGGCTCTTTTGCTGAACGCCTGGCTTCATTGGGAAGCCTTGTTTGTCCGATCCTCCAGTAATTCGTAGAAGGAAGCCTTTCCACTCTGGAGAGATGATTTCTCCATCAAGAATGTCTCCAATCTGCTTTTCAAAGAAGGCCGTGGATGCGTTGTATTCAAGGTCTAGGACCATCTGGGTGCTTCTTCCCGGGTTGGAAATGCTAAGCTTCATACAGGGATGCAAAAAAATAAAAAAAAATAGACGTTGGTTTAGTTCGGGTCTAGTGGGTGCCGCCCCTCTTTTCTCGGTAGCGAGCGAGAAGCGAGGAGGTAGATGCGTCAAAGGAGGGCTCTGCACCAGACTCAAGCGTTCCCAGGATTTCTTTGGCTAGAACCTTCCCAAGCTCGACCCCGAACTGGTCGAAAGAGTTGATCTCCCAAACGAGGCCTTGAATGAAGATTTTGTGCTCGTAGTGGGCTATCAGCATTCCCAGGACGTAGGGGGAGAGTGAGGAGTACATCAGGGTGATGGATGGCCTGTCTCCCGGGAAGTAGCGGTCTTTGAGGTCTTTGGAGCCCTTTCCAAGCATAAGAGCTCTGGACTGGGCGAGGCAGTTAGATACAAGGACGTCGTGGGCCGTGCTTGTTCCGTCGGTGCCTTCGGTGTTGGCGCGGCGCTCCCTGGTCCGTGGGGTGGCTGGAACCAAGAACTCAGTCAGAACGCGGACCGTTCCCTGGTGGAGCAGCTGGAAGTAGGAGTGCTGGACGTCGGTTCCAGAGCCGCCCCAGATGATGGCGCCTGTTTGCGAGGAAGGTGCTGTTCCTTTGCTTGTAAAATTTTCACTGATAAGGTTTTTTCCCGTTTTGGTAGCTGATTTGCCGTTACTTTCCATTTCGCACTGTTGGAGGTATGCAGGAAGCATTCGGAGGAAGTAGTCGTATGGAACAATGCACTTGTTGTTGTACCCGTACTCGTTGTAGTACTTGCACTCCACCATGGCCTGGACCATGGGCAGGTTGGCCCTGACCGGAGTGTTGAGAAAGTGGGTGTCCATGCACGAGGCCCCGCTTAGCATGGCCAGGAAGGCGTCAAAGCCCATGGCCATCGCCGAGGTTAGGCTGACGCAGCTCCAGAGGGAGTACCGCCCGCCAACATAGTCCCACATGTCAAGAATGTTCTCTTTGTCGATCCCGAAAAGAACGGCTTTGTCCTTGGCGGCGGTGACCCCTAGGAAGTGGGCAGCGACTATCTCTTTTTCCGGGGTGCTGCTGCTGTATGAGGCCAGGACTCTTTGGAGGGCTATTTTGGCGTTTTCCAGGGTCTCTTGGGTGGTAAAGGTCTTTGAAACAACGACAAACACCGTTTCTGTCAGGTTCAGGCCTGAAAGTGCCGCTTCTATCTCCTGGGCGTCTACGTTGGAGACGTACCTGAACGTCCCCGCTCCTTGGTGGAGGGAGGAAAGGGCTGAGGTAAGCATTCTGGGCCCCAAGTCACTTCCTCCAATGCCTATGCCAACGACGTTCTTTATCTGGGTTTTCCCAGCGCCAAGCATCCTGCCCTCGCTGAAGTCGGCACAGAGCCTTTTCATGGTAAGGAGCTCTTTGACAATTGCCTTTTCTTCCTGGTCCAGGGTGTCTGTGTGCCCCGTTTTCAGGGCAGTAATGACACTTGCTGAGCGCAGTTTTGTGTGGAGCACTTGTCTCTCTTCGGTGTAGTTGACTCTTTCACCGGCAAACATTGCTTTGACCTTGCTGGCTACGTCAAGACCTTCAAGCTTCTTCTCCCAGGCAGCTAGGTCGCTCTCTTCAAGGTGTGTCTTTGAGTAGTCGATAAAAAGGCCTCCCTCCTCCGAAGACACTTCTTTGGTCAGGGTTTTGGCTCTTTCTTTGTCTTTTTCAAACAGTTCCGTAATGGTAGTCATTGTTTTCACTTTTCTTTTCTGTTTATTCCTCTATTTATCCCTCTTTCTATCGCTGTATGAGAACTAGCCAACGGGATGTTACGGGATGTCACGGGATGTTACGGTCAAGCCCCTTTCTAACTATCATTTATTGTACCGTGCTGTGCTTTGCTGTCCCGTAACAGACAGTGACATCCCGTGACAGACAGTGCCATCCCGTAACAGACAGTGACATCCCGTGGCAGACAGTGGCTACTCCTTACGGCTCTGGGAGACACACTTGCTCTGTTTGAGGAGGGCGTTGCGAATGGCGCGGTAGGAAAAAACGGAGAGCTCCAAGTGTGCCCAGTCCTCAGCGCGGAGAAGCTTGAGCTCCCCAACGGTTCTTATGTCCTGGCACTTTATCTTCTGGACCCAGTCGTTGTACATCTCTGGGCGCTGGTGCTCCTCGGAAAGGTCGGTGAGAAGCTCTTCCACGGTGCTGTCCTCATAGTCTTTCATGGTTTCATCGGTTCCAAGCATTTTCTCTCGGTAGGGCTTGTAGCAGTCGCCAAAAAGAAGGTTTTTCAGGGCCCGGGAGGCAAAAACAGGAAGTTCTAGCATTTCCCAGTCCTCTTCCACCAGCATTCTCAGGTCACCAACGGTTTTTATGTCCTGGTTCTTTAGGAGGGCGTACCACGTATCTGCCGTGCTTTTGTTTCTTTTTGAGAGCGCTGCCGCTTCAACCACGAACTCCTGGACGTGGTGCGTGTCCTTGAACTCCGTGGCGGCACACTCTGTGCACTCGTCCGATGACTCCTTGTTTTTCGGGGTTTTCGGTGTTTGCGGGGTTTTCGGTGTTTGCGGATTGGAGGTTGGCGGCGTTTGCGAGGACCTGGGGGTTTCAGGAAGGCCTGAGAGGGTGTCGCTTTCTTCGCGGTCAAGGTCTTTTTTTTCAATGGCAACAATCAGGCTCTCCATGTGCGCTTTTATCAGGCCCACCTGCTGCTCTTCAGCCAGTCCCTCCTCTTCCATCTCTCTTACCACGCTCTCAACCGTATCTTCCTTCTTGTTGAAAAAGAAAGAGACGCTCTTGCATATCTTAAAGAAGTGCATCTGAAAGGAAAACATATCTTTGTCAATGGTTGATGCTTTTACAGCTACACCGCCCTCTCGGTCGTAGACCGTTTCTGTCTGCTTCTGTGGGTCGGTGAAGGGTCCATTGTAAAGCTTTTCCTCTGCTTTGTACTCGCTCATAAGTGCATTCATTGAGTCGCACTCGCAGCCGCTGGTGCTCTTCTCCTCGGGGTAGAAGAAGTGCTGGGCCTGGATTTCTTCAATCGCTCCTTTGGTGTAGGGCACTCCCAGGACCCGAACAATGACCTCTTTGAAGCAGGGATACTCAATTCGCACCATCCAGTCAATGATTCTCTTCTGGAACCTTTCTATTTCTTCAAGCTGGTCCTCCACCCGCTCCTTCTCTGTTTCTCGCTCTTTTTCCACCTGGCTTATCTCCTCGGTGCACTCTCCCATGCCTATAGCAATCAGGATAAGGGAGAGGTTGTAAAGAACCTCCTCCCCAGTGGCTTGCAGGTCTAGCTCCTGGCCAATAAGCTCCTTCCAGACGGTGTTGCTGTGGATGTGGAGTCTTCCGCTCGTTTCCATTGTCGCGTTGCCAAGCTTGAGGGCGCTTTTCATTTGGTGCGACTCAAGCCAGGCCAGGGTTTTGAGGGCGTCTTTGGCCAGCTTTCTTACTGTTTCTTCGGGTAGCTGTCCTGTATCTCCAAGAAACGCTGAAAGACTCTTTCCACGGCTTTCGGTTATAATAGTGACTCTTTCAGCCTCAACGGCGTATGCTAGCACTGTGGGAAGAAAGGGGTGCTTTTTCTGTTTTATTTCTTCTAGGCGCGCGGCAGCTGTCTCTCTGGCGTCTTCTGGGAGGGGAGTCTTCTCCAAAGCCATCTCTATCCAGTCCACCTCTTCTGCCGTGCTTGTTTGTATGCCTTTGTACGTCTCTACTTCTGAAATTCGGCGCAGACCGAGACGAATGTATTCCCCGCTTCCTGCTGTTATGCGCCTGGCCTTCTCTGGCTCTGTCTCTTGGTTAGAAGTATGTTTACTGGGCTCTAAGTCTGTCTTCATGCTTCTTTATGAAAAATAAACTTTGCACGAATTTGGCCCATTTGTGCCATTCTCACAGTAACTAAAAAATAATCAACATCAACATGTAAGTTTATTCCGGGCGGTCGGTGGTTGGGTCAGTCTTGGGTCGGAGGTACATCACCCGAACACTAGCCCAGCCATGGGCCCCTAGCCAACCTCTTTTGTTTGTGGCTCTGTGTGGTGGGAAAGAACAATATCTGCTAGCTGCTCTTCTAGTGAGGCCAAGTCTTCTTCTGGCTCTTCTTTTTCTTCACTGGAGAAGACCAGGTCTTCCTCCTCCTCAAAGAGCACCTCTCCGCCCTTGTAGGCAGCTATCTGTGAAAGGGTCTCTATGTGGTCGGCACTGAGTTCGTTTCCGGTGAGGATAAACCTCGCTGCAGGAAGCTTTTCCAGAAGCGTTTGGGTGTGTTGAAAGGTGTCTTCGGTTAAATCGTTGTACGACAGATCAAAAACTATCTCTCCAAGAAGCTCCCCCTGAATCCGGGTATTCTGAGCTAGTTGGCTAGCAAGTACTGTAACACCGCTATCACCCATAAGACAGTCGCTGATGTTAAGAACTTCAACGCTCCAGTGGTTCAGGCACTTGGAGAGGGCCCGCGACCCGTGCTCAAGCAAGAAGTTGTCCCCAATGTCAAGGACTCTTATGCTCAGCACCGAGAGGGAGAGGAGGAAGTCGCTCATAATGACGGCATTGATGCTGTTTTGGTAGATTTTGACACTGTCAAGGTACGGGAAGAGCTCTAGCGCCGCTCCAATGGCTTTAGCTGAGTCTTCCAGCCTGTTTCTGCCCACCTCAATGCTCTGCAGCCCATTGTTGCTCTTGGAGAGGACTGTTAGACTCTCTGCGAGGTAGCTGCCTCCATCCCGCCCAATTCCGTTGTTGTTCAGCACCAGGTGCCTCAAGCTGTCCATCTTTTCTATAAGCGGTGAAAGAAGCTTCATTCCGTGAAGAGAAAGGGCATTGTCTGAAATGTCAAAGTATGTCAGACCCTCTAGCTTGCGCAAATACTCTGCAATGTGTCTCAAGCTTTCCTCCACCTCTTCTTTTCCGCGCCCGGTGAACACCCCTTTGAAAGTGACTATTTCCATGGTGGGTATGGCACTGATGGCTTTTACAAGCTCAAGAATGCATTCTGGGCTAAAACTGTTTTCTGAAATATCAAGACCAATCAGCTCGTGTCTGCTCTCTTCAATTTGTTTGAGAAGATCTATGAGCTCCTCCCTTGTGTTGTACTTCTTCTTTTCCTCTGAAATGCTTAGAATTTTCATGGAAAAATTTACATAATCTCTTATATAGCCAATTAAGTAGGTCCTTGGGTTGTGGGTTGTGGCTGGCTGTGTACTATGGCCGTGACCGTGACCGGTGGGGAACTAGTGGGGGGTGGGTGGTTAAGGTTTAGGGGCAGTTCTGGGTGCTTTGGTGTAGAAGGCTGGGGCTATCATGGTGATGTCTCTTTCGACTGCCTTTGCATCTTCGGGTGCTGGTGCGATTGTGCGCTCTTTGTACGACTTCTTCCGCAGCCAGAGCTCTGAGTACCTCCTTCGCACCGTGTCTCCAATTAGCTTCTTCTGGTACGCTTTTTGGTTTTTCTTTGTTTCTCTTTGGAGCTGCTCCAGGTACTCTGCCCTCTGCTGCGGTGTCTTTGGCTCCATTATTTTTTTAATTGAACAGCTCTATATCTCTAAGTGCCTCCGGGTAGTAGGCAATGAAGGTGGGGTGCCCATTGATGGTTCGGCCCTCAAGGGCGGCGTAGATACTTTCAGCGCTTTTGGTGGAGGAGGCTAGAATGAACAGGGCTGTGCTGGTGAAGAAGAGCCTCTCTACCTCATGGCACTCTTCAGCTAAAAACATGGAGATTTCATCGCGGGTGGAGTGGACGTTAAGTAGCATAAGGGTGGAGGAAGGGTGCCTGGACAGAGGGAGCAGGCGTGGAACGCGTTCTGGGAGGGGCAGGGCCTTCAGGCGCAGAAGGTGGACTGCCGGGTCGTCTGAGAGGCTTAGGCAGTGTGCTTGCATTGAGGCCTGGGCTAGTTTGGTGATAATGGATTTAGCTGAGGAGGTCAGCTCAAGGACCAGGCAGGTGCCTGCTCTGGTGAAGTGCTTGCGAGTGGAGACGATGCCTCTAAACGGCGCCTCGGCCAGGGCCCCGAACACTTTCTCAGCTGCAGGCGCTGTGAAGACGCCAAGAACCAGCAAATGGGTGTGGGGGCTAGGGTGGACACCAGTGCTTTGAGCAGCAGACGCGCTTTCCTCCTCCCCCGTGAGCTCTTGTGGGTTGGACAGGGAGGCTAGGCGGTCGTAGGTAACAGAAGCCACCTCTTCCATCGAAAGGGTCTTTCCGTTTGCAGTTTCAGGGTGCCCTCTAAAGTGGGCGTATACCACCGCCTCGTAGATGTCCTGGAGGCCTGGGAGGGGAGGAGACGGGTCCATTAAAAATTAAATTGTTTTGCGGGGTATGCACTGCTATAAGGAGGCTGTTCGGTGGGCGCTGGGGAAAATGGTTGAAAGAGAAAGAATCTTTGCCAAGGTTTCAGGAGCTTCGCACACATTTATCAGGTACAAAAAAGCTCTAAAAGAGCTAGACCTTTCAAGCCTCTCTCTGTATAGACTGGAGGATGCCTTAAAGATAAAGTACATTGGAGACGGTATCTATAAAGAAGTAAGAGCTGTCTTAGACAAAGAGGGGCTCCTAAGGATTCCACCAGCCTCACCAACAACCATACAAACCTCACCAACAACAAAACCAACACCAACAACACCAAAACCAGCCCAGAATGAGGTAATTGAGATAGATTCTGACTCTTCAGTGTCTTCAGTGCCAATGACAGTGCCTCTGTCCCTGTCCCTGCCCCTGCCCCTGCCCCTGCCTCTGTCAAAAGGTCTCAACACCCACACCGGCACTGTCCTCAGCACTGGTACCCACACCGAGACCTTCACTGAGACGTACAGCAAATGTACCGTTGACCTATCTATATCTATATCTGGTGACAAGGGCGGTGACAAGGGCGGTGACAAGGGCGGTGACAGAACCAGAACCAACCCGAACACAGCAGTTGCTAAGAAGAAAGGCCTGGGAAGCTACTTCAAAGTAAAGAGTGCGGGGGAACAGGTGAAGATTCCGCTGCTGTTTTCTTTGCCGCAAATAGTTCTGATGGTCCTGGCCCAAACACTCGCTGAAAACGGGCAGACGCCTCTGGACCCCTCCCAGGTCAGGTACAAGTGCATTGAGTACACGGTAGCCCGCTCAGAGACTTACGGGTACCGCAGAGCAGCTGAGTGCTCCGAAAAACGGATCAAGGCGGCGCTTAAGTCCCTGGCCCACCACCAGCTCATCAAAAGCCCTGAAACAGCCCCAGAGGCTACATCCACGGGGTTCCACGCCGCCCACCTAATCGCCGAGATACTTCCAATACGGGTGGACTGGCCCACGCCCCCAGCAACAACGATTCTAATGATAGATACCCGGGAAAAGAAGGAAAAAGAAGACCCTTTCTACTTCCAGCACACGCTCTCAAGGCTTGGGGTGCGCTCAGAAACCAGGATGCTCACGCTCAGCGACTTTATTTGGGCGAAGGTTCAGGGACACGGGGAAGTCTTTGCAGGCACCCTGGTCGAAAGAAAAACCATCCGCGACCTTCTTTCCTCTCTGAGGGACGGCAGGTACCGAGAACAAAAGCAAAGACTTGCATCGGTCCAGGGAAGAAAAATCTACCTGATCGAAGGACTGATGCCCCCGGGAGCCTCCTCAATTGGGTCAACCCTGTTTACCGTCTTTTTCACCCTTATCAAGGAAGGCTTTCTTCTGCTAACCACCCCAAGCATTGAGGAGACACTTGAGGCACTGGTCCACACAGATGCTCACATACAGAAGGAAGGGCCTGTCGACAGAGAAGCACTTAGCCATTTATTGCGACACTCCCAAAAGACCAAAATAGAAGACTGCTCAGAGATAGACCGATCTATAATCTATCTTCAGTCAATTAGAGGTATTTCCTTCAAATGTGCTGAAAGCATTGTCAGGCAGGTGGGCACACTCCCTGCACTGCTCCAGCAAGCCATTGGCAGCCCAGGCGCCCTGGCAGCTGCTCTTTCCCAGGTCGGAGGCGGAAAGGGCCGGGTTTTGGGGCTGAAACGCGCCAGCAAGCTGCTAGCGGCCCTGGGCGCTAGTTTTCCTTGATGAGGAAGATCTCCTGGCCGTTCTCCAGGAGGAACTCCAGGAAAACGCGCAACTTGTTCAGCGGTTCTTTAAAGTTGGGCTCTTTAATGACAACTGTGTCATCGATGAAAAAGAGGGGGGTAAAAACCACTGCAATGTTTCTAAACCGTAGCGGGCTGTTGTGCTTCATGATGACTGTGCTCAAAAAGCAGCAAATTACCTCAAGGGTTTCTCTTCTTTCATCTGAAAACACAAAGGCTACAATAAACTGCATCAGGATGATTTTGTCCTGCTTGCTTCCTAACTGGTTAATATTGGAGTAGACATCTAAGTACTGGGCCGGGAACAGAGGACTCTTAAGCTTGAGCACAATTTTGAACACTGCAGAAATGGTGTCAATCTCTACCCCTTCAAGAATTCCAATCAGCTCTTGGATTTTTTGCTCATCTGTTTCATTGAGCTTGGTGGGGGAGGCCTCAACGGGCTTGAATGTGTTTGGGAAGATTTCCAGCCCGCTCAGGTACTCGTGCAGCGTGGCAACTGCTCGGAGCGAGGCGCTTTGCCTAAAAAGCTCTGGGTACAGCTCAATGTCGGCCGAGGCAATTACATGCATCAAGCACTCCAGATCACAGCTTATGGTGGGCTTTCTTGCCCCAAACCCAAAGGATGAGCGCACTTTTTTTACCGTTCTCGTCTCCTGGTGGCAGAAAATCGTTCGCAAAAGGTTGATGAGCTCCTGCACATGTTTAAACGCCCCGTGCAGGCACCTATGCTTGTCTCCACCCTCCCTGAACACCACTATCACTTCTTTCAAAATCTTCTCTCCAAGGTGCCCTGAAAGCGTGTTGTAGTGTTCTTCCACGAGCTCTTTTCGGTATTCCTCTTTCTCGCTAGGCGTTAGCGCGTTAAATGTTTTTTTAGCCCCAAGGTCATCGTCTGCTGCTTTTTCTTTGTCCATTAGAAATACAGCCTCTGTTTCTATTAAAGTCTATGAGGATATGTTTATTCTAAAACAGTCCATTTTTACGATCTTGTTCGAGAAGGGCGTCCTCGCGTAGGTCTCTTAGACGCTTCTTATGGCCTCTTGATGCCAGATGCTTCTCCATAGTGACCTTCTCCATGACTCTGTTACACTCAATGCATCGGGTGTGTTCTGGGTTGTCTACGGGCGTGTCTATTTGAAGATCAACCTTTTCTCTGATTTCGTCCATGTCTGGGGTTCTGTTTCGGAGCTTGCAGCTACGCCGGATGGCTCGGTTGACGATTTTTTTGCTATTGCATGCTTTTGACGGTGTTCTTCTACTCATGGAAATTTTCTTTTATGGATGTTGACGTGCTAAATATTGTGCGTCTGGGTGTTAACGGTGTGAGTATCATCTGTAAGAGGGTGGAAGATGCCAAACAGGTGGTGTTTAACATGCCGGTGGTTCCAAACGAGGTTCTTGCGTTTCCTTTAGGAAAAGACCCGATTTTTGAGCAGAAGCTGGCTGCAGAGGTCGCCCGCGCTCTAAAAGACGATCTGGTTCCTGTTTCAGGTAACACGTGCGGGACCTGGAGCAGGAGGTACAGCTGTTTCCACCAGGACATAACGCGGGAGAGTAGGTGGGAAAAAGCTTTGGTGTTTTACACCAAACACGACCGAGCAGTGAAAGGGATTGCTCTGGACAGTGCAAAAGCTGTCCACCGAGGTTTTAACGGGCCGGTTGAGGCCTTTATTCTTCTTAAGGGGGTGAAAGGCGTCTCTCGCATGCGAATTACTCAGAGCAGTGTTCGGGCTGGTTTGGAGAAGACGGCGAGTCTCTCTTTTGACGAGATTGTGTTCCTGGCCCCCTCCTCCGCCGCAAGCCTTCGGGTGGCCTTTCTCTATGCCCCGCAAAGAAGCGAGCAGGTGGAGCATTTGTCCATATACATTCAGGAGCGAGGCTCAGGGGGCGGAAAAGAGGTGGAGCTGGGGGAGGGTGCAGGCGTGGCTGTTCGGGAGGTGTCTACTGACTCTGAGCAGGTAAAACGGGCCAAAACAGAAAGTGTTCCGGAAATTGTTACAGTAAAGAGGGGGGCGGGAGTGGTAGAGCACCAGACGCTCACTACCTGCCGGATGGACGGGTATGCCCCAGAAGAGCTTTTAAGCAAGAACGTTCGCGTGCTCCCGGGGCCCGCGGAAATTGTTCGGGAAGCTTTTGACCTAATTGAGAGGCAGGAGGTAGATTTGGTTGTGGCCCACAATCTAGATGTTCTGAAACTGTTTGCCAGCTCGCCCCATGCCGGGCAGAGGAGCATGCTCCTCTGCGACCTTTCTGTGTTTGTGGCTTCGGTTAAGAAAATGAACGACTTCTCGCTTTCAGAGATGATGTGGGCATACGCCGTGGAGGAGCGCGCGCTTCCAGTGGCCGGAAGCGCAGACGCCGTATCTGCAGCCCTGGAGGCCTCAACTTCACCCCTTGGGGCGTATGAGGCATCGGTTTTTGTTAATGGGCTAGGTGTTGCAGTGGCAGCTATCTCAGAGGTGTTCAGAAAAGGGAACTTGCTCGACCTCTCAGAGAAGCTCTCGCACATTTCAGGGTGCACTCTTAATGCTATTTTCCGGGGGCACAAGTCAGATCGGGTGGAGTACCTTCTGATGCACCGAATGAGAGAAAAGAGCTTTTTAATCCCGTCAAAGTCTTTTGCCGGGGACAAGATAGACACCAAAGACACCTACGAGGGCGGATACGTCTTCCTGGAGCGCCCGGGGGTGTACAGCGAGCACTACATTGCGCTTTTTGACTTCAACTCTCTCTACCCCTCAATTATCCGCGAGTACAGCGTCTGCTTCAGCACGTGTGCGAAGCTCTCGGTGGACATGGGCATACCAGCCGATTCGGAAACCTTACTGCTCCCAGAATGCGTTCACCACCTGGTTGAGAAAAGAACCCGAATCCGAGAACAGATGAAAGAAGCGGAGGGGGTGGACAAAAACCTTCTAAACATTGAGCAGAGTGCAGTTAAGCTGGTGGCCAACTGCATATACGGATGTCTGGGCTTTAAAGGCTTCAGGTTCTACAACAAAAAGATGGCTGCTTTCATTACAGAGCGGGGCCGGAGCATTCTCAAACAAACCAAAACACAGCTGGAGCTGGGCGGGTACAAGGTGATTTATGGAGATACAGACTCGGTGATGGTGGATGTTGGCATTCCGGTTAGTTCGGGGGAGCTGCCTTCAGCCGAGCTGCTTCAGAAGATTTCCGGGGAGATAAGCCAGAACTACCGGTGCATTGTGCTTGGGTTTGAGAAAGTGTTTAAAAAGCTGGTTATGCTGGCTAAGAAGAAGTACTTTGGGCTTATTTGCATGCCAGGGGAGGAATCGATTGAAGAAAAAGGCCTGGAAACAGGGCGGCGAGACTGGGCGGCTGTAGGAAGCGCCTCTACCTCCGAAATGTTGCGCCTCCTCCTTTTTCACCCCGAGAACCAGATTGAAGAAAAAGCCATTTCCTTTTTGGGAACACTAAGACCAGCCGCGGCAAAAATGTCCAGAGAAAGCTTCCTCATCCGAAAGAGGCTGGCAAAAGACCCTGCAGAGTACCCAGACGCGTCCTCGGCCTCACTTCCACACGTGTCTTTGGCTCTCCGTCTCCGGAAAGAGAAAAGACTGCTTTTCAGGTCCGGGGACATTCTCCCATTCGTTATGGCCAAGCACAATGGCGAAACACGCCCAGAGCTGGTCTCTGAAGGAGGCGACATCGATGTAGAGTACTACATCCGCATGCAGGTTCTTCCACCACTGCAGAGAATGATTGAATACTTCCCGGCGGTCTCTCTGGACAGGATTAAGGCGGTGCTGGGAATACAGGCACCGCCCAAGCCCAGGCCCCAGCCTAAAGCCCAACTGCGGGCCCAGATACCCCCGGAAGCAGCACCAGCCATCACAAAAAACCTACTTATTACGACAGAATGCTGCAAGAGTGTCCAGGAGATAGGAACGGCCTGCACCAGCTGTTTCCAGAAGCTAGGCAATGCGTTTGTTGCCCAGTGCCTGGCCAAGTGCCTCTACGCCGGGATAAAGGAGCTATACGCCCTGGGCAAGCTCTGCCAAAACTGCAAGGCGCAGTACCAGTACCTCCCCATTTGCCCTGCATGCAGCACCCCAACCGAATGGGCGGTGCAGCCCCCCAGCGTCTTCCACGCCATGCTTATACACCTGTCCGAGATATTTGCTGAAACAGTCCACGCCCCAGGCATTCTTTCCCTTCTGAACAGGTCAATGCACACGGTAATAGACATCACCAAGCTGCCCCTCCATGACTTCTCGTATACAATGTACATGCCCGCCCAGGCAGGTAGACAAGAACTTTTCGACAGGTACTATAAGTAGTCCCAATATGGTAATGTGGTTGCAATCAAATAAATTTTTCCTAGTATATATTTATTGCCAAAACCCCACACCTAAACGCCTTCTAGGAGACAAGGCACCTCGTAAGGAACATTCTCAACAGTTATGGTGACGAAAGGAGGCTCTTTCACCAGCGCAAGTATCTCCACAAACACCAGATAGGTAACCAGCTCAACCTGTTTGACCAAACGGCCTTCAAGGATGGAGTATCCGTGCACGTTGTCGGCTTCAGATAGGCTGGCTGCTGCTGCGCCACCCAGAACCTCAAAGGAGCCATTGGCAGTCACCATAAGGCTGCTCTCAGAGGCAGAGGCTGCCGATCTTTCAAAGAATTGCTCCACTGCCTCTTTTCCAATGGCTGCTGACTCCCCGGAAGTTGTTCTTGCCTGAATGCACGAGTCTCCCTGAAGATCTACATCGGACTGTGCCGTTTGTTCGCTGTAGACGGATGCAGCACCTGCAGCACCTGTGAGTACCCCTTCTCTTCTCGCAGTACTTCCACCACCAGTTGTCTTGGTAACGCCGTTCTGGGTGACTGACTCTGCCTCTGAGGAGGTCTTTGTTTCTGAGAGTCTTCCAGCTACTTGGTTTCTGGGAGGCTGTGGCCTGGCAGGGTTGGCCTGGTCTTCGTAAGACGCCTCAGAAGACCCTGCACGCTGCTCCAGGGCTTTGTTTGCCTCGGCCGAGCTAACCTGTGACAACCGCTCAGAGACATTCTTAGTGTCGCTGTTCCCCAGGCCTTGGTGTTGTGCAATGGCTCCACCAGACTCCCCAGCATTGGCGGTCTGGGTTGCGGTCTGTGCCGTGGTCTGGGATGACCCAGAGCCTCCAGATTGTGCTGTTCTAGAGCCTTGGGTTGCTCTAGACGACTGTGCTGCATGGGATGGGGTCTGAGCTGTGGACTGTGAGGCCTGTGCTGCCCTGGATGCTTGGGATGTGGACTGTGCTGCATAGTGTGCTGCTCTAGAGGCCTGGGATGACCCCGAACTTCCCGATTGTGCGGCCTGTGAGGCATACTGAGCTGCCTGTGTTGACCTAGACGACTGGGCTGCAGACTGAGTTGCGGACTGTCCTGCTCTGGATGCTTGGGATGCGGACTGTGCCGCTCTGGATGCCTGTCCTGCTCTAGACCCTTGTGAGGACTGTGAGGCCTGTGCTGCTCTGGATGCTTGTGAGGCCTGGGATGACCTCTCCACGCGCGTGTTCCCCTCATTACTTTGCTGGCTAGAAGATGTTCTTCTTGATGAGTTACTTGCCCTTGAAGAACTGTGCTCCCGGCTTGAAGAAGACTGCATACTACTTCCACTCATACTATGCTGAGAGGCTCCTAAAACCAGACTTAGCCCAAGGATTAGAACCCACTGATACTCCATACATGGGGCACAGCGTGTCACTATATACCCCAATTCAGGCGTGATTATCTATCAGGTGTCTATCAAATGATGCCTTGGCAGCTAGTGATTGTGGCTTGTTTCATGTTTCTCCAATACCTGTGGAGACTGCTGGGGGCGTTTATTTACAGAATCCTCCAAATAAAATCCATGAAGCTTTTGCCAGCAGCAGAGTACGCTTGCCACGAAAGGTTCTTGTTCTCTTTCAAAATGTTTCTGGTTACCTATACCACCACCACAGCAAGAACATCGATCAACATATCTACCTTCCCAGCTAGCCACCAGAAAACCTTCACTTTTTCAGGTCCTGTGGACGTCGAGGATATTTCTGCAGAGGTGGATGCTGCCACAGTGCTCCACTTGCGCAGCGCCTCTCTAGGACAGAGCTTTGACTTTCCACTCTCTGACGCGTGCTGTGTCCACAAGGACCATTCTCTTGAGGCAACTGTTGAGGTAAAGAACACTTCACTTGCAGGCGATTGTAGGCCAACTGTTTACATCCACGGACAGGAAATAGTTTGCTTGGAAGACTCAGTTACTGCGTTCTACTACGACCCCCTTGAAATGAAGCTTTACACCTTCTCGGAAAAGCTTGGGAGTGTGAAGGAGTACTGCCTGTTCACCATCACCAAGATAGTTGGCGAGGGAGGGGTTGCTTTTATCTCGCCGCAGAGGGTGCAGGTGTTTCTGGGCGATGCATCTTACTCCCTCCCCTCGTTTTTTACGCCCAGCTCGCTCATTTCAGTAGCTAAGGTTGGCGACAGTGTTGATGCCCTCTTTGTCTCTGAAGACTTGGTGGTGACTAACGACCTCTCAAAAAAGTGTCCTTCCTCCATCAGCCCTTCTAAAGCGTTCAATACGCCAACCTACATCTATCTGTTCTCTGAAAAGACCTCCCAGGTCTTTGTTTTAAACAGAGAGTTGGAGATTGAGTACGAACTGTCAGTTACAAGCATTTTCTTCACCTCTGAATACGTTTTTATGTACAAAGACAACAAAACCGTTGTTCACCACACATCTTCTTTTAAGTACGCTTTCTACGTCACTGAGCTAGTCATTCATGACGGGATACTCCACATTGATGTTCTGCCCGCCTCCATTCGGGTGCTTTCCCAGGCCCCCGTGCTTACCAAGACGACGCCTCTGTTTTCTCTGGAAATAACGGATTTTGATATGGAAGAGAAAAAAAAGACGGTTTACACCCCGGCCCTGGCATCTACCGCCGCTACGTATGGAGCACAGGCCTACAGCCTCAGTGCCTCCGAAAGGAGGGGCGTGTTTGTGACCACTGGCATAGAGCACGTTTCCTCCATTCAGACGGGCGGAGAGTCGCTCATCCTGGGCCTAACACCAACTACGCTGCTGGTCATTCTGAAAGGCTCGCTTGTCTCTCTGCCCCTCTCTGCGGTGGAGCACCCCTTTAACTGGACAAGCGCCCAGAGCCTTGGGGGCGCCCCACTCGCGGTGAATGCAGCTTCAGGGACACTCACGGTTCTAAAAGCCAGGGTTGAAACAGACTGTCTCTTCCCCGCCCTAATCCTTCTGTCGGTTGGCGGGGTGGTCCCTTTTTCTAGGCTCCTGGCCCTGTTTTCTGGGACACCAGCATTCGCTACAAGCGTTCAAAAGGTCCTTTTCTGGCTGCTTGATTCGGACGAGATAGAGGGGGTACTTGATCTACTTGATACGCTTAAGATGCATGCGCGCCCAGTCTATGAAGAAACCATTGCTACAATGGTGCGCCTGCTCGATGGCATCAACCTAAAGAAGATTCAGGCCCTGATTGGACAGGAAGACATCAGGCAGATCTCAGACGCTGAGTCTTTGAGCAAGGCGGTAGTTCAGGACTTTTCACTGTTTGAGAAGTTCTTACAGGCTGCCGTGGCCCAAAAGAAAGAGCACCTGGTGCTGGGCTTCATCGAGTTTGTTTCTAAGCTGGACCTTCCTGCGGCACACAACACCATGCTTACGCTTCTTCTTCAGAGGAACATGTTTTATGCTGCCGGGTCATTGCTGGCGTCTCTTCCGCCCACACATCTCAAACATCCCGAAAACCCGAACTCTGAAAAACCCGAGAACCCCGAAAACCCGAACTCTGAAGAACCCGAAGAACCCGAAGAACCTGGACACCGCTGCCTTCTATCAGAGACGTTCATTGAGGTGTCTAAGAAGATGGGGGCTCTTAAAGAGGCAGGGACCCCCGAGGCCATTGAAGATCTTGTCTCTGGGAGCAGTCCGCTTTTCATTGCCATGCTCTGTGAGAGACTGGCTATGCTTAAGGAGTAAAGTAAGTAGGCCAATAAAGATGGGTGTTTTATTATCTTCTCTGTGACTTTCCATTGGACCTCTTTCCACTGAAAAGATGCTTTGGTCGTTCGGTGAGGTGGACTCGGTCGCTTTCGTCCCTCTTTCCCTTCATCTTCTTTTCTTTGACGTACTTGTCCTTCCTCTGGAGGAAAGACTTCTCTCTTTCTGTGAGGGCGATAATCTTTGTGTTTTCGGGTTTGCGCTCCTCAACCTCCATCTTGTTTTCGTCTGTCTCCCTGTCTCTCTCCTTGGCTTCAAGCTTCTTGCAGAGCGCGGTGGTCTTCATGCGGTCTGGAAGACTGGCTCTTTGTTTGTCTCCGCCCTTCTTTCGCCGGACAATCTTGGTGTTGATGATCTTCTGTTTCTTATCTCTTTCTGTGGCATCCAGGAGTGCGTACTCTTTGCCGTATATCTGTTCTAGGTAGTAGTCCTCTTCTTGCTCGAGCTTGAGCAGTTTTTCTTCTATCTCTCTGTCTATGTAGTCAGCAATGTTTCTTCCGTTTAGAATTTCTGGGATGGTGTCGTACTTCCACTCGTCCTTGATAAAGTACTCCTTGTTCAGGTCCGAGAAGAACTTCTCGCCCCTGTCCTTGGCCTCGGCCTCAAGCTGTTTCTGGGTGACTCCGCGGACCCCGAACTCCTCGGTCTGTGGGACCCTTCGCGCCTCTGGGTCTACCTTTGGCTTTCTTATGTCCAGGAAGGTTCGGAACTCTTCCATTTTCTGCTCCTGCAGCTTTACCTCCACCCTCTGGTTGAGGAGGTACTCGCACGCGGTGTTTTTGGCCATATCTATGTTTGTCTCTAGGAGCGATGAGACCTCTACGACGGGGTTGCTGCCAATAACGTCCTGGAGCTCTTTCTGCATCTCCTCTGAGAGGTCTTCTGCCTTCTTGGCGTCGCTTTTGCTGAGAATAAATACCACCGGCTTGCCCTCAAACAGTGGGGACAGACTCTTGAACAGCCCAAGCTGGGCCTGGATTGAGTACCCGCACAGCTCACTTACGTCTATGAAGTACAGAATTGCGGCTCTTAAGTGCGCCAGCGCCGTCACGCTCTGCATCTCAATCGTGTTCATGTCCTCAATTGGGTGGTCAAGCACTCCTGGCGTGTCAATTATCTGCCACCGCAGGTACTTGTAATCAAAGTGTCCCACGTAAAGGTTTCGGGTGGTGAAGGCGTATGGCTGAATGTCAACCTTGGCTCTGCTCACGGTGTTCATAAAGCTGCTCTTCCCTACGTTGGGGTACCCGCAAATAAGAAGCGTTCGCGTGGTTGGGTCAATGTCTGGCATCCGCATAAGACTCTGCCGGACTTCTTCGAGGTAGGTGAGTGTTTTGGCCAGCTTTTTGGCCATCGTTGACATTTTACCGAGCGCGGCCCTCTTCAGCTGCTTGCACCGGTAGAGCGAGTCTCCGTACTTAATGAGCTTGGTGTATTCTTTTTCTGTTTTTACCACGGACCCAGAGACTGTCTTAATATGTCCAAGTCCCATTTTGTAGTGGTCTCTGTCGTAAAGAACGTTGATAAGGTCTGAGAGAAAGGGGTGCACCTCATCAACCTTTGGAAATGAGTTCAAAATCTCGTTTAGTTTTGACGTGTACATCATCGAGGTAAACTTGACCTTTCGGATGTAGAACTCTCTGATTCTCCCGATCTTGTAGTGTCTGTGCACTTCTGTGGGCGTTTTTCTGTTTGTTTTGCTCAAGCATGTGTCAATCAGCGACTCGGCTGTTGGAACACTGCTTATGTTCTTTATGCTCATTAAATTTGCAACAGCAAAAAATTATTTAAAGAAATATACGTTGAGCCATTGAACCTTGTTTGATTACCCATTTTCCCCCCGCCTATGCATACGTAAACACTTTATTAGGGCTGCCAACCTTTTCCTCCCCGAATCACCACCTACTCCTGTGATGCCACGCCTGCTGCGGAGCCTTGCTGCTTGCCCGCTCTTTGGCCTGGCCTGCTTTGGTGCTTGCCCCTGGGGCGCTAAACGCCCCTGCTTTACAGCCTGAGCTCTTTGGCCATGGTCCTTACCTCTTTCTGGAACTTTTCAGCATCTTTTACTGAAAGACTGTATTTGCTGTACTGGCGGTCCACTTCCCCGGGCCCCGTGTAGATTTTTACTATCCTTCCTGGGAGTATGTGCCCAAGCGACGCGCCCTCCCTCTTGTTGAAGAGGTAGAGCACCGTGTCTGTCGGTGCGAGCGAAGAAAGCGTTTTGGTCATGTGGATCTTCTTGTGTCCGGGCGTGTCTATGAGCAGCGTTCCATTTGGAAGCTTTTCAACGTTCTCCTCCACCGTAGGAAGTGTGTTGGCGCCCTCGGCTTCTTTTTTTGAGAGCGCAAGGAACAGCTTGGTTTTGCCTGTGCCTCGCCCCCCAATAATGACTATCTTTTTCTGAACGGGCTTTCTGAGCATCCAAAAGCAGACGCTTGCTCCTACTGCCACCAGCGCCGCTACAACTGCGAGAATCGCCTGAAAATACATGCTCCCCATAAAGAATTTAAATTTAAAGAGCTCTCCCGTCTATTGGCTGCTTTGTCTGGCATTTATATCAGGCGGGGGCGTTTGGCATGCAGCTGGGAGAGTGTATTGAGGAGACAAAAAGCTGTCTTGCCTACTACCTCTGGGGAAAGAAAATCACTATTTGTGTTGCTGGGACAACTGGCGCGGGGAAGACGTCGTTCTGCAAGGCCTTCCTCGAGAAAAGAGTTCTCCAGAAAGAGCGCCCGACTATCGGGATGAAGCAAAGCAAATTCCTGAAAAACGGCATCCAAGGCACCTTCTACGACACGGGCGGGGCCCTTGAGTACACCAACATCATTGACTTTAACTACAGGCTCTCCAATGCCCTTATCTTTGTTGTTGATGCCTCCAGCCCTGAAGGCTTGCACGACGCCAAAGAAATGCTTAGCAGCCTGGTCTACAGAAACAAGCATGTCAAGATTCCAATGCTGGTTGCCTGCACGCACAACGACGTAGAAGACTCAGAGACCTGCCAAACCATTGCTCTTGAGCTTAGGCTTGACTCGCTTATAGGCCGAGAAATCTCGTGCTATTCAGTCTCGTCCATTACCATGTCTAACTTTGGCGCAGTTGAGGAGTGGGTTGCCAGGCATGCAAAATAAACAAACATCTCATCTTCAGGTACTTAGGATCTTCAGGTATTTGTAAACAATGCTGAAAAACATGTTCATAGAGAGCATGAACCAGCCAATTACCAACTGGCTCAACCTCAACTATACCTCTTCCAAGGACGGCTCCATCCCGCGGTGCACCATCTATCAGCACTACTGCGAAGACTTCAAGCGGGAAGGGATCGAGCCCCTGAACACGGCAATGTTTGGGAAGGTTATTAAGATGGCTTTTCCCTTCATACGAAGCAGGCGCCTGGGAAACAGGGGGAACTCAAAGTACCACTACTTTGGGGTAGCCATTCGGGGCAGCCCGCTCTCTATGCTCTCCTCGGAGGACTCTCTTTCTGAAAACTCTTTTCTGGCGCGGTACGAGGGGATGCAAAAAGAGGTGCTTTCCAGGCTCCTCGAAAAGAGCTACATGCCCGCCTACCAGGAGCTGAAAGAGTTCTGGTCGGAGTGTGGGCCTTCCCTTCAGCTCAGCAAAAACGTGGAAAGAATGTGTGTCTCTGTTGAAAAAGAGATGTTTGCTGGCCTGACCAGGCAGTACTTCTCCTCCGAGGACATCTTTGTGGACGGCTCGGTCGTTATTCCTTCAAGCGCATCGATTGTGGCGGCAAAAACAGCTGCAAAAACCATCACCATCCTCTCCATCCACGTGCTCTCCATCATTGGGAACAGGTGCGTGGCCCAGCGCATGGAGAGCTACAAGCACCACTCAATGGTGCTCAACTCTGTTGCCAACATCTACAAATCGATTGGAATTTTGGAGGCTAACCACCACATGCGGGATAACCTGACCGAGCTGGTTTCTTTCATGAACACCGGAATGTGCGTGATGAGAGAAGGGGTGCCTTTGGAGAAGTCGCATGCCATCCACGCATGTGCTACGTCCTTGATCTCGTATTTTATCACAGCCTCCTCTTTTCACGACTTTATCAGCGGAGTGGACGAGGCCGTTATTGCCGTTCTCTGCAAAAAAGAGCGGATTCTGTATGAAGAGTTTTTTACTTACTTCTCTGGACTGGTCCAGGAGATAGCCACAGCCGACTTTGCCTACTGCCACCTCTCAATCGTTCTGTGCACCTTTTTCCTCGAATACTTCTGCATTGCTTCGAGCAACGCCATGCACGAGCCGCTTTTCAGAACAAAGGCGCCGTCCCCGCTGGAGCTTTCAGACAAAGCTGCATCTGAAACAAAGTCTTTTGTCTCCCAGATCATCACCCAGTGCTAATACTCTGTTAATAAACCTTTCTAGGCACGTAATCACTTAGCGCGCGTTTTAGGTATTTATTCTACCAACACGTACAAAAAATGGACACGGTACCGAATGCTTTCGCAAAAAACACTACCGCCCTAGGGCAGGTGGTAAGAATCGTAGCAAAAACCAAGCAAATCATACACGGGGCGCTTGCCCATATTGCAGTGTTTGTTCTGAAGAACAACGGACGCGTTTTCTTTCTAACCATCAGAACAGAAGCACCGAACACACCGAAAACATCAAAAGCACCGAACACCCCTCCAAACATACCGCAAACACCGCCAAACCATGCAAACATTCTGCCCCAAGACGTACAGATAGGCCAAATCATCGAGGTTCCTGGGGTTGCTAGTGAAGGAAGTGGGCGGCTTGGTGCAAGACACGTCCAGTCTAGCACCGGGACCATTCGAAAGCACGAAGGCTACCGAGCACCGTACTCCATCCGCCTCCCAATTGCAGGAAACGCTCCGCCCACACCGCTAAAAAGCATTGGGAACCCAAAGACCCAGCCGATTAAGGTGGCACTCATAGTTAAAGGGATAAAGGCGGTAGGACAGCGTGTGCACCTCCAGTGCATAGATGAGAACAGGGACTCCTGTGAAGTCATTCTCAGCACGCACGCGTCATGCGCCTCGTTCAAGTACCAAGACATACTTATTCTAACCGACCTTGTGGTCTGGCAGAGGAGGCCGCTGGTGCTAAAAATGAAGGAAGAGTCTCTGGCTGAGCTGTCCCCGGTTTTGCCTAAGACCGCCCGGCTGGCCCAAACCCAGGCAGCGCTTTCTCTCCTCTTCCTGCGGCCTGCCGGCCTAAAAGAGATACTTTCAGTCGCCCAGGATGCCGTTATTCTTATCAGGTGCCGGATTCTTCAGCTTTCTCTGCGCAGGAGAGCAGTTAAGGTGGCTGACCACACTGGATGCATTGAGCTTAAGCTGGCGCCCGAAGAAATGAGCCTGCTTGTGCAGCACCTCCTCCAAAGCCCTGGGGCTGCCATGGAAACGCTCGGGCGCGACGCACTCTTTATGCCCCTTACGATACAAATAGTGGTTCTCGAACTTAACGGGCAATGTAGACCGCACCATATCGTTATAAAACAGCAAATACCCTGAAACACCCTTATTTGAGAGATAGCAAAAGAAGAAACAATGAGGCTTGGGAGGTGTGCTGTTATCCTTTCCATTCCCCTGGCAGCTGCTCTGTCAGAAACCGTGCTTTTCTGCGGCCGCCCAGATGGTAGCATCTCCAACGTTGTCCCTGAGCTGTTTAGCAAGCTGCAGACAACTCCTCGGATTATTCTCCACCGCCCCGGGGAGCTGCATGGGGGCCCGCGAAGCTCTCTGTCCTCCGAAAGCTTTGGCATGGACAACGTTATCTTTTCCGAGCCACTAACCGCGTTCCACACCTTTGCGCTCTACGGGTCAGCTGTCTCTCTGGCGCCCGAAAACATAGTCCTTCTTTCCGTGAATACCGTGCCGCACGCCCAGTCGGGGCTGTACTCCCTGCTCTTTCCGGCGTGCAGCTTGGCTGAGGACACCATTTGCGG
Organism: Nematocida displodere; assembly: GCF_001642395.1. NCBI lineage: Eukaryota > Fungi > Microsporidia > Nematocida > Nematocida displodere. The sequence continues at coordinate 192,364 of NW_027138130.1, read as the reverse complement.
GTTTCTTGAGCGGTGCAAAGAGGGAAGCCTGGCCGAATCGTGCACGCCCAAAAGCAAGCGCGATGGCAGCATTTACGAGTGCGACTACGTCTCAAACAACGCGTTTAGAAGGAATTTGGGGCAAGACCCAATCACCGGGTACATCCAGGCCAAAAGCAAGCTGGTGTACAGCAAAGAGAAAAAAGCTAGCGTAATCGAGACAGTCTCGCTCACCCCGAGATCGGTGGCCCCCCTTCCCAGCAGCCTTCCTCGTCTGGACATAGACATACCCATTAGCGCCAAAAGCGACATAAGCAAGCTTTCCATTATGAAGGTCCAGCGACTGCTTGAAAGCTACTTCCCGAACTCAAACACGCTCTTTCATGTGGAGTCCTCCGATGCCCGCGGCTTTGTTGTTTTTGCGATTCTTTACAAGCTGCTTCAGCACCTGAACGCCAGAGAGCAGAAAGCGGTGGAGATTGTGCAGGCGGTAAGAGAGCGGTTCATGGCGTATGTCCAGGAAGATGGTATTTCAATGGTTGTGGACAAAGACATAGAAGCTGTTTTGTCCGTGTTTCTTAGAAAGCGGTCCCACAAGCTATCACGCGAAGAGTCAGAAGAGCTCTCCTACTACGAGAAAAAGCTTAACAGCTCAAAGGTAGAGCCTTTGGTTGTAATAAGTGACATTGCCTACGAACACAACTACACCTACCACAACCAGCCACGCAGTATTAATGGATCCCGAAAACCCTTTTACTCTTCAAAACAAGACAACCGTTGGGGTAGTGATAGGGGCGGTAGTGACAGGGGCAATGGTGGTGGCAGAGGTAGGGACAGTGGCAAAGACCGGGGCAAAGGCTGGGACAGAGACAGAGACTGGGACAGTGGTAGGGATGGGGGTAGGGACAGAGACAGAGACTGGGACAGTGGTAGGGATGGGGGTAGGGACTGGGGCAATGGTAGGGGCCGGGACAGAGACCGGGACACAAAACCCGACCCCAGACCCATGGGAGACAGCTCAGACTACTCCTCCAGCCACGACAGGTACACCCCACGAACACCTACCCGCCCAGATGACTATAACCCAACCAAGAACAGCAGCGCCCCCACCTTTGGACGCGGCCGCCCTGAAGACGCCTACGCCCCTGAAAGAAGAAATAACCGTTAAATAAACAGGCTGCTTTATTGGCAGGAGCCAGCCCACCCATTTACTGCCACAAAGAAAGCGCTCCAGCAAGCACCCCCGCCTGTGCATACGTGGGATTGATGTAGATTTGCCTAACAGGCACGTCACTGGAGAGAGTCCACGTATTGATACACTTCAGACTCTGCACCGAGCAGGCGGCTATCTGGTTGGGGCTTGAAGTGTAGAGAAGGTAGGCGTTGTCTGTGGAGAAGGCGGCGCTGGCGGCATGCTCGCTGGCTATGGTGCCCAGAGTGGCTCCATCGAGCCCGTCCACCAGCGTAAAGGACCGGTCGTGCAGAAGAACCATCTTTCTCCCATCGGGCGAAAAGTCTGCATCTCTGTATCCAAAAGCTTCCAGGATTTTTGTAGCGTACGGTCCAGTTGAGAAAGACCGCGCATCAAAAAGCTTCATTTCCTTCTTCTCGTCAAAGAACAGAGAGAAAATCTTTCCGTCCGGGGAGTACTTGGCTACCGGCCGCTTTTTGGAAGGTATCCTTGCATAAGGAGCTTTTTGCCGCATGTCCCACACGAGCACGTAGTCGTTCTCGGCGCAAGTAATAACACTCTTTAGGACGGTGTTTGAAGAGATGTTGTAAACGTCTGCACTGTGCCCAGTGAACAGGCGGGTGTACTTCCCCTTTTCAAGATCAAGCACCCCAGCAGACGCCCCACTCTCTCTGTCCATAGAATGAACCACCATTTGCGGGTCAAGAAAAGAGACCACGCTGCTTGCTTTGACGTTGACCATCTTCACTGGAGCATAGTATGACCCACTGACAACCATTTGAAGAGAAAGCATCCCCCCGCGCATAGAGCAAGCTAGCACCTGGCCATTGGGGGAGTACGCACAAGAAAGAACGTCCCCCTCTAAAAGCGTTCTTTTTTCCTCGAACGAGAGCACCGAGGCACTGGCCGTCTCCATTGAAGAAGAATAATTTTTTTATTTCATATGACTACTCTCAGCAACGGCACCGAACACACGGAAGACGTGATCAAGTCGGTCTCAGAGGCTCTGACAACCAACGAAGGAGAAAAACTCACACACTCAGAAAAATGGCCACTTCTTCTCAAAGGCCTTGAGGACATGAACATTAAAACGCTCAAATACACCCCCACGCCCAATGGACACACGCCAATGGAAAGACCCCTGGACATCCACCTAATGTATGGGGTCATTCAGCTGGACAAGCCATGCAACCCCTCTTCCCACGAAGTTGTGGCCTGGGTTAAGAGCATTTTGCGGTGCGAAAAAACGGGGCACAGTGGGACGCTTGACCCCATGGTCTCAGGGTGCCTGCCCGTCTGCCTCAACCGAGCCACCCGCATTGCCAAGAGCCAGCAGGATGCAGGGAAGGAGTACGTGGCCGTGGTTCAGTTTGGAGAGGGCGTAACCGAAGAGATGTTCAAAGAGGCGCTTAAGGTCTACACCGGGCCGCTGCTCCAAAGACCCCCAGAGCAGTGTGCCGTGAAGAGAAACCTAAGAATCAGAACGGTGGTTAAGAACCTGTTCATTGAGTTTGATGCTGAGAAGCAGCTTGGGATGTTCAGGGTAGAGTGTGAGGCGGGAACGTACATCAGGTCCCTCTGTGTGCACATGGGCCTGCACCTAGGGACCACGGGAGAGATGGTTGATCTGAGAAGAACCCGAAGCGGGGCAGTCCTTGAAAAGGGCCTAGTTACCATGCACGATGTTCTAGACTCCATGTACCTCTACAACACCAAAAGAGAAGAGACCTACCTTAGAAGGGTGGTGAAGCCGCTTGAAACCCTGCTGGTGCACTACCCGCGCATCATCATCAAAGACAGTGCCATCAACGCTATCTGCTACGGCGGACAGCTTACGGCCAAAGGCGTGCTCAGGTACGACAACTTCAACCACCAAGATGCCGTTATTTTTGTGTCCCCGAAAGGAGAGGCAGTTGGTCTTGGGGTGGCCCTAGTAACTGCCCCACAGCTAAGCATGATGGAGCACGGGGTCGTTGCCCGAACCAAAAGGGTCATTATGGAGAAAGACACTTACAGCCGGCAGTGGAAGCTGGGCCCAGGCATTGACAAAAAAGAAGAAGCCTCAACAACGCCACAGACCACGCCCATAACTACCTCTAACCCCACAGAGACCAAGGACGAGCATCCCAAAAAAAAGGGCGACCCTTCCAGGTCCAGGGACTCCAAGCGCCCTAAGTATTCCGCATAGAAAATAAACGAGAGAAGAATATTTTTTACACCCTGCATGTTTGAGCTAAAAATAGGCAAGAGTGGCCTAGCCGAGCAGGATGAAGAGAAAACCATCAGCAACAAGTGCACGTTCTCGTTTCTGAAGAAGATTCTTGAAGGCGTCTTTGAGATCGTCAAGAACTCAGAAATGAAAATTACACCGGAAGGGCTCTACATTCAGGCGATGGATACGATGCAGGTTTCCATGGTTGACATATTCGTAAAAAGCAGTGCTTTTGAAAGCTTCAGGTGCGACAAAAACCTTGCACTGGGCCTTCCTTTGCAGTACATTCTCAAAATATTCCGAAGTCTTCCAGTTGATGGGAGCACCTCGATCCTTCTCTCGGCCAACGACGATGCCACCGACCTGAACATTACCTGTGAGGACGACAGCAAAAAGTACAGCAGCAAAATCAAGCTTCTTGACCTAGCTGGGGAGGAGTACACCTTTCCCAGCCAGGAGTATGCCGCCAGTATTAAGCTGGACAATGGAGAGTTCCAGCGGGTGATAAAAACGCTTGGGGCGTTTGGGGAGACGTTGGCAATTGATGCGACAGAGAAAGGGTTCCAGTTTTCGCAGCAGTCCGAGGTCGGGAACACTGAAATCTTCTTTGCCCTGGAGGAGGCAGGTGAAAACTCGCCTACTAAAAGTTTTCAGGTTCGGATCAATGACACCGTCCACATCTCACTACCTTACAAGTACATGGCCATCTTTGGAAAGTTTGGATCTCTGGGAAGTGACATCTCCATCAGCATGACCACAGGACTTCCCATTCACATGACGTCACAGATCTCAGTAGGATACCTGAACTACTACATAGCCCCCAGGGATGATGAATAAAAAGATTGGTGCGGTTGTTTGTGGTAGTTCGGTTGTGTGTGGTACGGTACTGTGTGTGGTACGGTTGGTGGGGCAGTGCGGTACAGTGCTGTAGCGTGTGTGGTAGTTCGGAAGCAATAGTGTGGTATGGGCTTTTTATTGGTTCGGGATGTTTGGGATAGTTCGGGTTATCGGGATACGAGGATACCAGGATACGAGGCCATAGATTGTGGTTGGGTTGTGGTGGAATGTGCAGGGCTACTAAATCAGTTCCCTGACTATTTCAACTGGTAGCAAAAGATAACAGCTAACGGATGGTGTTTTGTTAAAGATAAGATGGATGGGAAGGGTTGACGAGGAGATATAGATGAAATGGATACAAATATTCTTGTGGTATGCTGTCTCTTCAGAAACAATATGTAGCTTGGTTTGGCCCCCTAGCCGTTCCAACGTTTTCTGGTCCAATGCCGCACTAACTGTGCCATCAGCGTTTTTTAGGGTAAAAACCTTCTGTCGGTGAAGGGTTAGTATTTCCTTGAAGAGAGGATGGGTCTTGGAAAGCGCCAGACAGAAAGGCCCGTTGCTTTGGAGGATAGCTTCGAGTGAGAGCCTGGCTTTTTTGGCCTCCTGGGCCTCTCTGCGCTCCTGCCTTGCAAGAACCTTCACCGTTATGTCTAAAATGGGTTTTATGGCCAACCTCCTGGTTGATGGAAGAAGAAGCCTGATCATCCTTGCTGTGCCGCTCCCCTCTTCTGATGTCCACTGGATCTGGCCATGGTCACTCGCGTCCCCGCGAATAACACCGTCCTGGACTGATTTGGCCTTTACCGTTTCGAGCCGTATGCAGGTGTACCTCTCTGGGGGGGCAGAGCCATTCGGGGCATAAACCGTAACACAAAGGGCCGGGCCTGTTCCGTCCACCAGCCTAATAACCATGCTCCCATACGCGTTGTAACTTACCTCTTCCACGTACCCGTACGCAGTGAAAACAAGCCCAGGGGTTACCTGAGAAAAGGCAATGGGGCCAACTGGGATTTGGTGGATGTAGTGCTCGCAAAGGTCTCTAATGTGGCCGATGTTTTTCGGGTTTTGCAGGATACTGTGTCTATTGTAGCTGTAGTATGGGAGGTAGGAAGGTCCATCCTTGTCGACCTGGAACAGAGAGTACCCTCCCTGGCGGCGCATGAGGTAGTTTATGTGTTCGGCGGTTGCTGTTTTCATCAAACCTGCAATAACAATGACTGTCTTCATTTTTAGCAGACCTTTAGGGAAACCTTCAAGCGTTGGCAGAAAGATCTGAAGAGAGATGGCTGGATCTTTGGCATCAATTGACTCATCAGCGATCACCAGTCGCATGTGGTAGTCGCTGCCTTTTTGCGAGGCTTGTGGCTTAGTAAATGACTTGACAATGGCCACTATGTTCTGGTTGTAGCCTATTGCCAGGTCTTTAATCAATGTTCTTGGATGGGCTGGTGCGCTGCTGCTGTTTAGGCTGCTTGATCGTTTGGACCGTTCCTTGTGGCATGGCGTGTACATCTAAGGCCTTGAAAAGAAAAAAAAGATTCTTGCTAGGAGTTTAGGGGGTTTCGAAGTTTTCGAGTTTTTCGGGTTTTCAGGTTTTCGGGTTAGTTCGGGTTTTTCGGGGTTTCGAGGTTTCGAGGTTTTCGAACTATTAGGTCCGTATAACCCATAGGCGCCTAAATAATCAATAGATAAGGTCTTTTTTCGCACGGATTATCATAAAGATCACAAAAACATCTATAAATAGGCATAGAGTTTGCAGAATACGAATGAACACCCAGACCAAGATATCTTTGCAAATTATTGCCATACTAGGAATACTTCTCACTAAGTTGCAAATCAATCTGCTTGAGCCGAACAATCTGGCTATAGCCAAGATACCTGCACCCCCAGCCAGAAGTAGAAGGGTCTTTCCCCTTACCAAACTCATGATTGACAAGCGCCTGGCCTACACCAGGCTAATGAACAGATGGAACATCACCCACCTTGGGGAAATGCGCCTTGAGTTTAATTCCAGCACCCAGAAAAAGGCCTCTGTCTCCAAAGAGTTCATGAAAACAATGAAGCAGTGGTCAAAACAGGTACAGGAGCTGGCGCTACTTGAAGAGGTTGCTGACAAGCACCTCTACTACAGCAAAAATGAGCTTAACATCCAAGACATTGAAGAGTTTAAGCGAAACATGGCTTCAAACAGCACCGAGTATGGTGCCTGCTACATTATCCTGACTCTCCTGTGGCAGGTAGACCCAGCAAGCTACACCGTGATCAAGCATAACAAAACCTATATAAACCTGGATAGCTTAGAGGCCAACGGCCACCTAGCCTACCTAAACCTAATGATTGAAGAGATGAAGAACGTCTTTGGGGGTGACAGCCCCCTTTACAAGAACTACACAGAGTATCCCGTTGTCTTGAGCAGCGTAGAGTATCTAGCCACCAAAATCAAGGACCAGCCACGCCATATGAGCCTCAAATCTTTCCTAATCTGTTCAAGAATGTTTAAAACCTTTAGCATCTATTCTAACTCCCACCGCCCCACGTACTCACTGATAACCAAAGCAATCAACATACCCAAAGCATTCACAGGAGCCAAAGCACCTGAAAAGTCCACACCTGTGCCTAGAAACGCACTCCCCAGTACCTCCACGCCCAGCACCCCCGCATACAGGCCCAGATCCAGACCCTGCACCAAGGAGGATGCCTGTAACAACGTCAGAGGCAAAGATTTCGTTAGCATTACAGCCACTGCACCCAAAATACCACACTCACCCCCGGCCACGCCCGAACCCAAACAAAAACCCAAAGCCCTCCCAGACTTTCCACCACTGCCACTCCCAGACTTTCCACCACTCACCCTTCCAGGACTCCCTGCACCTGTACCCGCACCCGAAGACACGCCCATACCCATATCCATGCCTAATCCCGAAGACACGCCCATGCCCATGCCCATGCCCGATCCCGAAGACACTCTACACACCGAGTCAGAACATGGTTCGCTTGAGCTTGTCACAAACCAAGAGCTGCCAGCTGCAGAAAACAAGCCCAAAGGGTTCCTTAAGAAGTATTTTAGAAGAAAAGAGAAGAAAGAGATACAGCCCCCCACCTCACCCAATGACCTTACCCAAGACAGTTCTAGTATATCTTCCAAAGTAAAGTCTTTGTTCCATAAAAAAGCCCCCCAAACCCAACTACCTGAGCAGAAACCACACAAGGCAACCAGCCCTACACCCAGCCCTACACCCAGTGTCAGGGCCGAGGTGATCCGTGAAAACCTAGCAGGAGCTACACTTTCAAATGCGATACCTACCAAGGCGCCCAAGCCAGGCACTAACCCCACCACAGGCACTGCTGTCCCTAACCCGACCACCGACAGTGTCCGAAACACCGAGACAGACACTACTGTGGCCAGCCCGAACACTGAGACAGACACTATTGTCCCTAAAACAGACACTGAGACCAAGACAGACACTGCACCTAACACTGAGACCGACACAGTGCCTATGATAAATGAGACCAAGACAAACACTGCACCTAACACAGACACTACTGCACCTAACACTGAGACCGACACAGTGCCTATGATAAATGAGACCAAGACAGACACTGCACCTAACACAGACACAGACAATGCTCTAAACACAGGCAAAACACCTAACACAGACACAGACAGTGCACCTAACACTGACACTACTGACCATAACACTGACACAGACAGTGCACCTACGATAAATGAAGCCAAACCAGACACCAATCCCAATCCCAACACTGACACTACTACCGTCCCGAACACCGACACTACTACTGTCCCCAACACTGACACCAACCCCAACCCGAACACCGACACTACTACTGCCCCCAACACCGACAGTATCCCTATGGCATATCCTGTGCCCCGAACACAGGCACTAACCCGAACACTGACACTGTGACCAGAACACATACCCCCAATACCCCACTAGTGTATGACAACAACAATGGTGTGTGGCACATAGACCTAGAGCCATCTACAGATTAGAAATCACTAAACCTTCCTCATTGTCGTAGACTTCTGAAAACCCTGTTAAGAGGTCTTGCTTATTAGACTCCTTCCACACCCATGCCCCGAACACTAACCCACACACACCCAACCCATACCCCGAATCACAACCCTAACCCATACTAAGAGTATCTAACCCGAAAAAGACCACTAAGCATCACCATACCAGATCAAAATGGTAAGATTAAAATGTTTTTAACAAGTTCTATTTGTTTTTCAATGGAAAAAGAGAGAACTGTTGTAGTGTCAGGAACACTGCCTGTGCACTGTCATGGCAGGGGAGAAGGCGTTTTTGCACCTTCCCACTCCTCAGTGGCTGCTTCTATTTTATATGGAACCCCAGAGGATAGGCAGGAACATACGATCTTTGTTGGCTTAGCTACGCCTGAGGGGATGGAAAGCTTTACTACTATGCAAGAGTCAAAGTTTACCTTTCACTGTGTCACAACGGAAAAGAAGCCCGGGGAGCTTGTTTACTCAAAGCACATTTCAAGAACTTGCCACGCATCTCTGGGAAGAAGTGCTCTCTACCCCGATGATTTGGATGAGGCTTATCAAGACTACTGCGCCTTCAACGAGGCATTCTGCGAGGAAATAGTGAAGATATATGAAGCCAATGACACAGTCATCATCACTGGGAAGCATTTGCTAATGCTTCCGCTTCTTTTACGAGAGAGGGTGCCGTTTGCACGCATTGTAACGCTTTTTTTGCCCCCCTTCCCTCCATACGAAGTATTCAGCTGCATACCGCACAGTAAGGATCTGGTGATGTCTTTGCTGTCTTCGGACAGGCTGGAGTTCCAAACAAACGAGTACACCAAAAACTTCATTAGCACAGCGTTTTCGCTGGTCAATGCGCAGTACAAGGAACTTCACCAAGAAGCGCTTGAGCAAATCAGAGGAGATCCAAGCAACATGCCGGTGGAGCCGAAACCTGAGCAAAAAAAACCGACATTTGCCAAACAACTTCTTGCAGATAAAGAAAAAGATCTTATCTCCAAACTAACAATGAGCTACCCAACGAGTGTCCTGGATGTAACTGGGGACGAGAACAGTGCCTTTTCTTCTTCTCGCTCATCAGCGCCCACAGCCCAGCAAAACAGCAACCAAGTAAAAGAGTACCTGGAAGACATCATGCCCGGTCTGGCCATGACCAAGAAAAAGACCGAGATCAACCCGAACATCCACGTAGTCTATGCCGAGGGCCTTAGGTGCATGGTGGGAACCACGTGTCTCAATGCCCCAAAGCGCTTCATTGCGAGCATCAAAGGCACAGAAGAGTACAAAGCAGCTCTGAAGGCCATCCTGGCCCAAAAAGAGGACAAGAAACTTGTTTTGCTCATTGAAACCACCCGAAAGATTGGCTCACCGCTTATGAACCTCCAAGGCGTCTCGCTCTACCTCCAGCAGCACCCGGACACCAAGGTAGAGTTTATCAGGTGCATCATTTATGGAGAGTCTTCGGGGCTGTCAAACACCGAGCTTTCAGGCTTAACAGAGCAAGTATCAGCTAAGTTCCCGGGACACCTTCAAACAATCATTTTCCCAGATGTGCTCACCTACTTTGCCCTTCTCGGGGCTGCAGATGCCTGCATAGCCGGATCGCCCTCCGATGCCTTCTCCCTGGCTCTGAATGAGTGTGCAGCCATCAACAGCTCCTGTGCCATCATCGCTCCATACTCTTCGGGCATTTCTTTCCCAGAAATGACATGCACTCTTAACTGCCCATACATCGTCTCAGAGACCGTTTACAACGTTCTTTACCCTGACAGCAGCGGAGAGAGATTCTCAAGCACCCTGAACCACTCCGCCCCCTCCCTGGCCAACGAACAGGCCCTTGCAGACACTTCCCTCTGGATTGAAAGCATGCACATGCTTCTAAGAGCCAAGGAAACAAGCAGCAGTGTGTCTGTATCGCCACACCACCTTGAAACCCCGCAAAACTCACAGAACCTGAAAACCTCGAAAACCTCTGCCCCAACCACCCCCAAGTTTGCAGGTGGCCAGGTTCTCGCCAGCACTTGCAAAAGGATATCCCGCAAACAGAGCGAAAGCATCGGGAATGCCTACGCCACAGCTGCCTCCAGACTTATCATGCTAGACTATGACGGAACACTCACGGACATAGTATCCAACCCGGCAGACGCCAAACCCACCAAAGAAATACTCCTACTCCTAAAACAGCTCTCAGAAGACCCGAAAAACAGGCTCTTTCTAGCTACGGGGCGGGGGAGAGAAGAGGCTGAAGCCTGGTTTGGAGAGCTTAACATCCCCATCTACGCCGAGCACGGGGCGTACATCAGAGAACACAACCAGTGGACAGGCGTGCCCTGCGACCTTACCTGGATGCCCGACGCAATCAAGGTAATTAAGGAGCATGTAAGGTTTACGCCAGGGTCACACATTGAAGTGAAGAATACCTGTGTAGTCTTCCACTGTGGAGAAGAGGGCAGGTGGTGTGCCAACGCGCTCATGAAGGTCATTGGCAGCCGAGCCAGGGTAGTTACTGGGCGGGGCATCATTGAGGTTCGTCCCTTAGGCATAGATAAGGGATACTGCATCATGAAAGAGCACCGGTCAGAAGAGTTTACCCTCTGTGCAGGCGACGACCTAACAGATGAAGACATGTTTATGGCCCTTCTTGGGGTACCTTCAGTCTGCACCATCTGTGTTGGAGAAAGATCCACCTGCGCCCTCTTCAGAGCAGACACCCCCACCACCTTCAGACATCTACTTTCTACCCTTTCTACCAACCCCAACCCCAACCCTACCACCACACACATTCCCTCACTCACACTCTCTCCCACACCTTCATCCACCCAAAGCCCCTCTTCGCCCCCCCAAAGCCCCACTTCACCAGTCTAAGCCGCACCAGACCCCGCAAGACCGCACCAGACCCAAAGACCTTAAACCATAACCCCTCATGGTATTTCCCACAGGAAGAACGGAGAAAAAGGCACCGTTCTTCTCTGGAAGGAGGAGGGGGGCTTCAAAAAAGAAGAAATAAAATAGTTGGCCTCCAACCACAAGCTTCTTTCGTTCTTGGTTTTTTAAAATGTTCCCAAAGACAAGAGCACTGCTCACCCACGAAGAGGTGCTTAGCCTACTCGCCAAACACATTCCAGTAACAGCAAACACAGAAATTGAAACAATGCGGTACGCCGTCCACTCCCTGGCCACCAAGCCACACGCCCCAGCCTCCTTAAAGCCTGAACTCTTAGAACTGGGCATAACAGACTTTGAGGCGGTGCAGCTAATCAACCGGCCCCCAAAGAAGCTTGTAGATCTCTACGTGGTAGTTGAAGAAATAGAAGAAAGACTTGGGGAAGCGGAGCTAGAGGCAGTGCTAAAAAAGCTTTCACCGTTTGCCGAGTAAATAACAGAAACTTTTTCTTTTCATGGACGAGCTCACCACCTCTAGGAAGAACGAGCGAAGAAAAACAGACAGCAACGACAAAAAGACCTGTGAGGGAGTCATGGACAAAAAGACTGCCACCATCCTTTTCAAGCTTAAAGAGCAAGGGCTGCTTAAAGAGATACAAGGATCAGTAAGCGTTGGAAAAGAAGCAGCAGTCTACCTTGCCAGTGCATCGACAGACATATACAGCAAAATGTGCAAAAAAATCATAACCGAAACACCGCAAATCATCCCCGTAGCTATCAAGATCTACAAAACGTCAACCATGGTGTTCAAAGACAGAGAAAAGTACATCATTGGAGAAAGACGGTTTAAAAGGTACTCAAAAGGCAATTCAAGAAAACTTATCAAGATTTGGGCTGAAAAAGAGGTAAGAAACCTGAACAGGCTCCAAAAAGCAGGCATTCCCTCGCCCCGACCGCTCTTTCTCCGGAAAAGCATTCTGATTATGACCATGATAGGCGATAGCCCCCACCACAGGCCAGAAGAAGGTTTTGGGTCGGGTCTGTGCATGGACCAGGAGTCAGCCCAAGGTGCATACACTGACCCCGAAAATGACTCCGACCATACCACCAGTGACCCCGAAAATGACTCCGAAAATGACTCCGAAAATGACTCCGAAAACGACCCCGAAAACGACCCCGAGCACAGCACTGTTCCGGTCCAGCCACATGCAAAGATAGGAACAATCGCGCCCAATCTCAAGGGAGCGGGCCTTGTGGGGGAGAAGATCCAGGACGCGTACAACCAGGTGGTGGTTCTGATGCAGAGAATGTACCAGGAGTGCGGCCTGGTCCATGCAGACCTCTCCGAATACAACCTTCTTTACTGGAACAACAGGGTCTATGTCATCGATGTAAGCCAAAGCGTTGAAAAAGACCACCCCAACGCCTCTGAATTCCTGCAAATGGACGTGGCCAACATAACAGCCTACTTTGCCAAAACATGCGCCGTCCAAACGGAAGAAGAGCTCTACCAGACAATTACCAACAAAGAAGAGGCCTTCTCGGAAAGTAGCTCAGAAAGTAGCTCGGAAGGCCTAGAAAGCGGCTCAGAGGCCGTTGAGGGCCAATCAGCCCCCGCGACAACACAACCACACCCGAAACCAGAGCCTCTTACATCCGAGGAAAGGAAAGCTAGAAGAAAAGAAGTCAAAGAAGCGCGAAGAGAGCAGAGAAAGGGAAAGATATCTAAAAAGGATAAGAAGAAACTATCTAAAAAGGAGAGAATTGCCCAAAAGAGACACTAAAACAATTTAATTTAGACGCGATAAAAATTTTGTGCTTATGACTGTATTAGTTGATACGTATGATATACCTGCGTGTGCTATTATGTCCCAGCTATACCAGACGATGTGCTACGAGGTGCCGCTTGAAGAGGTGTACAGCAAAGTCCCTGGAACACCAAAAGGAAGCAAGAAGTACGTTGTTCTCAAAGACATCAGCCCACGAACGCTCCTGGCACTAAGAGACATGGAAAGCGTCATCTACATCTTCCACAGTGAAATGCTCAGTGAAAAAGAGTACAGCGTTATCAAACACTACACCAATGAGCTTATCTGCGTAGACAATGGAGCGCTTAAAGTCCTCAACAAAAAGAGCAAAAAACAGGAAGAGTACACCATCCACAAAACAAGAGACAGCGAAACACACCGCGTGCACTACACCCTCCATAAGATAGACCAGGCCAGAAAAGGCCCCGAAACCAAAAGCTCGCCCTCAGCACTAACCGAAAAACAGAAAGATCTGAAGGAGCAGTCCCTCCCATACCTCCAGGTACAAGCAGCCGAGGAGGTCCACTTCCCGAACGAAGAGCCTGAGGAGCTAAGCGATGACTCAGACATACTCGATGATTTAGAGGAGCTCTAGTACATAATAAATGTTTCTCTGAAATATTTTAATGGTCCTTCTTCCCGAGCAGCAGCACCGACTGATCACCCAGGGCCTGCAGGAGGTCCTAGGAGACGCTGAGCTTAAAGACATCATCCAAAGCGGGCGCGCACTGAGAGTTTACTGGGGCACAGCTACCACGGGAAAGCCACACGTGGCCTACATCCTTCCGATGCTAAAACTGGCCGATTTTCTGCGGGCGGGGTGCGAGGTGGTTGTTCTACTTGCAGACCTGCACGCAGTCCTGGACAACCTCAAAGCACCGCTTGCACTGGTTCAGAAAAGAGTTGAGTACTACCGAGTGGTTATTACCGCGATACTTCAGGCAATTGGAGCACCCGTTGAAAAGATCCGGTTTATTGAGGGCCGAGAGTTCCAGCTTAAGGAGGCGTATGTTATGGACATGCACCGGCTGTCTACGCTTGTGACCGTCCACGACGCCCAACGAGCCGGGGCAGAAGTGGTTAAACAGACCAACAACCCGATTCTCAGCGGGCTGGTCTACCCGGGGATGCAGGCCCTGGATGAAGAGTACCTGGGGGTTGATGCCCAGTTTGGAGGCATTGACCAGAGAAAGATTTTTATCTACGCGGAGAAGTACTTGCCAATGCTTGGGTACCGGAAGCGGGTCCACCTAATGAATCCGATGGTCCCGGGGCTGTCCCAGGGCAAAATGAGCAGCAGTGAAGAAAACTCAAAAATCGGGCTGACCGATGAAGATGGCGCTATCAAGAAAAAGATCTCCAAGGCTTTCTGTGAAGAGGGGAACGTTGCAGTGAACGGCGTGCTCTCACTGATTAAGTCGCTCATTCTCCCCCTTCTAGATCAAAAAGGAGAGGTCTTTGCCATTGAAGTCTTCAAAACCAAAGAAACCCGGACGTACACGACCTACCAGGCCCTAGAGCAAGAGTTTAAAGAAAGACTCATCCACCCAGCCGATTTAAAACAGGCTCTCACAGCGTATCTCATCTCAGTTATCACGCCGATAAGAGAAAGCATCCTTAGGCACAGGGATGTAGCCGATGCAGCCTATCCCGAGCCAAGCAAATAAATCATCTGAGGAAGTGTTCGGGTTCTCGGGCTTTCGAGACTTTCGAGCTTCGAGAACCCGAAAGCTCGAAAGCCCGAAAACCCGAAAGCCCAAACATATACATTTATTTATTTTTGTACGCCTATGAATCCGTTTGAGTGTGCAACAGGTGCCTACACAGATAGAAAAGTGGTGCAATACTTTGCCACCGTACAGAAGAAAGATGTCAACACTCGCAACAGAGCACTGGAAAAGGTCTTGGCCAACATTGGGGAGCTAGATGCCGAGTCGTTGGAGCAGTGTCTCTACGACGCCATGCCCGTTCTTTGCCAGGAAGCCCAGGAGAGCACGCTTTCCCTGGTGTCACAGATCCTAGGACAGTTGCTGGAAAGGGGGAGCTTTGGCCGGGTAGAGGAAAGAATGCATCTGTGGATGGGCTCTTTTCTGGAGCGCCAGGACCTTACAGGAAGACAGCTAGTGAGCAGGCTGGCAAAAACCAAGAGATTATCAGGGATTCTTGGGCGTCTAAGCCAGGTATCATCGGGCATAGCCTGGCTGCGGGGGAAGATAGTTGAGGCACACTACCTCAGGGTGCCAGACCTGCCCAAAGCCAAGCTTTTAGAGATAAACACCCAGAAAGAGCAGGAACTATCCCTTCTGTCCTCTCTTCTTCAGAAGATAAAGGAGAAACACACACTCCCCGCCAGTCTCCAGGAGCACATAGAAGAGTGTGTGGTCCGCCGGCTAGATCAAACAAAGAGCCAGCAGAAGTGGGCGCTTTGTGCGGTTCTAGGCACAAGCTACGCCCTGGATGCCCTGGAGCGAGAGGCCGGGGATGTGGACAGCAAGACGTTTACTGCGCTGGTTACCTCACCACAGTTTCAGAAACTGGTTGAAGAAACCTACCAGGGAGGGGTCCAGGAGGGCACAAACATGTTTGTTCGGGCGTGCACAGCCATCCCTGTTGAGGGGTTTCAGGCGCTTGGGGGGCTGGCCGACCGAAAGGTGCTCCTCCAGAAAGTGCTGGAGAGCAACGGGCTAGAACAGGTGGCAGCGTTTGAGGTGGATTTGACTGAAAGCGAGGTGGGAAGGTTTAACGAGACTGTTGGGCCAACCAAGATAAATGCCCTTCTTCAAAACCGCCACCAGCACCTGAATCCAAACGCCCCCGCACTGTATGCGGGTCTTTCCATTGCAGACAGGGTACGACGGGCCGACGTCATTGGGGGGAAGATGGAAGAGGTGGATAAAGAGCTGGTGGAAAGGCTTACAGTTGAAGAGGTCAGAGAAAAGAAGATTTTTTCCGAGGCAGTTAGAACGTTTGGGAAAAGGTTTTTTTCAGAAGAGGAGATGTTCAGCGACGAAGAAAACCTTTACATAGCCACGCACCACCCCAGCCTGTGCACAGAGCATACGATAGACCTGATGTTCAAACACGGGCTTTTCCCCGAGGAGATACTTTCAGGGATGGGGGAGCATTTGCAGGGACACTTCATTGCGCACCTGAAAAGCACCCCGCATGAAACCGTCAAGGAGTTATACGAGGCCGTAAAAAACAGCATTGGCGCGGAGTCAGAGGCGCTCATTCTTTCGCTGCTCTACCGCGACCCAGCGTTCAAGAACACGGCGTTCAAGGAGCCGCTTGCCATTAAAAGCATTGGAAGTCTCCCGAAGGAGTACATTCTTTTTCTCAGCGAGAGAAACGGGCTGCGCCCCGAAAGCATACTGCAACAGATTGTGGAGGCTGGGAATGAAGCGTGTGTGGGAGCACTTGATCTAGCAGACGACTATCTGTATCTCTCAGCGTTTTTTAAGCAGGAGGCGGTAGGACAAACAGCCCAGCCCATGCTCTTTGGAGAGACATACACGCAGTGGGAAGGGATACTGGCACACCTGGGCAGAAAAGAGGGGTGCAAGGTCTCTCTTTTGACCCAGGCGCTAAAAACAACCCATTCAATTAGAGGCCCCGAGTTTCCAGCGGGGTGTGCTCGGAGTGGGTGTGTCTGCACGAACAGCCAGCAAGAAGTCTTTGGGGGAGAGGGGCTTGTCCAGGAAATTGTCAGAGGCATACGTTTCCACCAGGACGCAAAAGCGTCGCCGGCCATAAACCGCCCCCTTTTTAGCTCGGGGGCGTACGCGGAGATAGAAAGGGCCTTCAAAGAGGTAGTTCTAGAGAGTAGCAGGGGCGCTAGCCCGAGCGCCAGCCAGGACAGTGCCCGATACGGCTTTCTCCACAGACTTAACATCGTTTCTCTGGTATCCGAGGCACCAGCCGAGGACAAAGACCTGCTTATCTACGCCCTAGCACGGATACTCACGGCCACACGCCAGCACACCACAGCCACAAACCAGCACACGCCCCTCTACAACGCCATTCTCGCCGTGCTGCCGCAGGCATCAAAAAGAACGGTGTCTTTCTGCCTCGCGCAGATAACAGAGGGCACGCCATGCATCTACACCCTCAACTACAGCGATTTGAGCACCCAGGCCCTGCACCGACTCGAAAGGTTTCTGGTCAGCAGCGTGGAAAGGGCCTCCCTGGCAATCAAAACGGACAAAGCCTGGGGCGGAGCAATGCCGTCGTATCGGTACGCGGCCTATCTTCCAGTTCTGAAGGCGTTTGGAAAGCACTATGCCAGCGCCGTTCTAAATCTGTACAGCATTGCAAAGGCGGAGAAAGATGCGATTGATGCGGAAATATTTTACATGATGTTTGATATTCCGGCCCTGGGGAACGTTGAAGACATGGAGGTGTTTGAGTGGCGGCTCTTCCTGTGCATTTGCAAAGAGGTGCGGAGCATTGAGATCTGTGCGCTTATCTCGGCAATGGTGCGGGCAACGTGTGCCTGGCTGTCTTTTTTGATAGGCTGTGAAAAAAACAGCCTGGAAATGCTTGGACTGTTTGCACAGAGCTTTCCGGGGCTGGCAGGTATTTTCTACAAGAGCTGCCAAAGCAGGGCGCGGATCCAAAAGTACTTTGCCACCACCATCACGGGACCGCTCATCCGGGAAGAGGCTGCCAGGCCGCTCCAGGGGGTGGACATGAAGGTAAAGAGCATTGCGGAGACGCACGTCATTGTGGCAACCTACAAAATAGAAGATTCAACACTGGAGGTGAACGCCGTCTTCCCGAAGGACTACCCGCTGAGCGCGCCAACCGTTTCGATTGTTAAGTGTGTTGGGGTGAAGAAACAAAGACTGCAAAGACTGATGCTCCGCATTCAGGTGCTTCTCTCAGAGTTTTGCCGGATTGGAGAGGCGATGGCTCTTTGGAAGCTGGCACTGGATGAAAGCGTGAATGGCGTGGAAGAGTGCGGGATCTGCTTTTTCATGATTGACGAGGTGACCAAGTTCTTCCCCGATGCAGAGTGTCCCCACTGCTCCAACAAGTTCCACAAGTCCTGTCTTCTCAAATGGCTCCAGAAGAGCAGAGGGCTCTGTCCTGTCTGCAGGGAAGAGATTGGCTCGGGTGGGAAGTAATCAGAGGCCAAAATCAGGCCAGATTTAAGAGGGAAGAGATTTGCGCAAGATGTCATTCTATATCAAGAACCTTCAAAACGTGGAAGAGATAGCACGGGCCCAGCAGGACCCGAGAAGAGTGGTTGTGATGCGCTTTGGGCGGGCAGAGACCGAGGAGGGCAGGCGCATAGATCAGCTTATCTCACTGGTGAAAGACTCAGTATCAAGGTACTTTGTCTTCTTTGGGTGCGAGCTAGAAGACATACCGAGAGAAATCAAAGCCAAGTACACTATCACCAAAGAAATGAAAGACGTTCTTATCTTTTTCCACCGGCAGCAACCTCTGGAAGTGTCGTTCAACCAGCAGCCTCCATCAATCCACGTGGTTGAGCCTTTTTCAGGACACGACGACTTTCTTTCGTTGCTGGTGCAGGTGCACCAGGGAGTTGCTCGGAACCAAACACACATCCGTGCTTTTGCTTCGTATGCCCAGCACAGCACCCCCCCCCGCCCCGAACACCAAGCCCAAAAAGAGGAAACGCAGGCTAAGAGCGAAAAAGGCCTAGGCACGCGGCTTGGGGCGGCCTGTTTTCAATAAAAGAGTTTTGGGGTTGCGTGGCTAGGTGGGTGAGAGGTTGTGTGGTAGGGCAAGCACAGTAATCTGTCTGTGGTTTCTTTTTTAATTTGTATGAGGTGGAAGAAGAAGGTACTTCAGACAACCAAGAGAAAGTATACATTTGAACACAGCATAGTAGATTGCGGAAAGGTAGAAGAGGCGACCGTGGTTGTTTTTAAGAAGATGATCATCTTTATTGAAAAGGACGGGGAAATGGTGAAGTATCCCACCCAGACCATTCGAACGTCTGGGTTCTTGAAAAGCGGCGTTGTGTTCTCAGAGGGAAGAAGCCGGGTGCTCCAGCACATGAGCCATCCACACAACCCCATTCTTAAGCTTACACCGTCTAAGTGTCTCTACAGAGTGGTGGCCACCGATAGAGCCCAGTTTTGCATCAGGTACAGAGACAGGGCAGCCAATGCGGCGTACGTGGAGGTGTTCAGAGGACTCTTCCCAGAGATGTCCAGAGTGTTCGTAAGACAAGTCCCTGAAGCTGTTTGCGGAGCAATCGTCAAGGGAAACAGGCTTGTTTTCACCACTTTGGAGGGTGTATACCAGGGCACACTGACAAACAAGAACAAAGAAGGGCCCTCTAGCCAGGGCGTGCTGCCAGGCTCAGTGATAGTCCCCCCAGGCGCCCTGGCCGCTGAAAACAGCCCCCAGGCCAAGAAACACCTCTACCTTGCTCGGGAGACCTTCCACCGCGTGGACGGGGAGAGCTTGAGCAGCGCAGTGGCTCTGAGCACCAACCACGGGCTGCTGCTGCTTCTTAATGGGGCAGAGGTGGTCTGTGGCACTGGAAAGGTTTTTTCTCTGAAAGATTTGCCAAAAACTCAGCCAAACCCTTACCAGCAAATAACACTGACAGGTTTGCGTCAGGTTGGGGATGTGTCCCGAGGGTACAAAACCAAAAGCATTAGCAACTTTTTTGACTATGGAACACCAGGGGCCCGGGCATTTGCCTACTTTCTTCCATGGCGCACAAGAGCGCGGATACTCCAGGCAAGAGCCCGGGAGGGCACTGCTGAGGAGGCGCTTTTTGTCCGGGAGATAGACAGGCTCACAGAGAAGGAGGTGCTAAGGGTTGCAGAGGAGCTAGAGAAGTACATCCAAAGCATAAAACGCCCCAGCACCCTGAAAAGCCCGATCTTCCTGGCGATGTTTGAAAGGCTGCAAACACTCTCACCGAGACACGCCTACCTTTTTTTCATGCTTGCTCCCCTGGCAGACCCCAAAAAGGTCTTTCCGTACGAGCTGCTCTTCTACAACCAGGCGCTCCTCTACACCTCCAAGAACCCGGGGTATGCCGTGGTAAGGGCCGATCTCCAAGAGAAAGAGAAGAAAAAAGAGGACGGGAGTTTGCTGCAAATCGTGCACACCCTGGAGGACACCGAGTACATCAGGGAGGTGCCCCTGCGAATGAAAAACGTCAGCGTAATTGAGGAGTGCAAAGGCCTTCTTTCAGGGCAGCTGGTTGGAGACTTTGTGTTTGACGAGTACGACACAGAAAACAGGAGGAAGAAAGCGTTTGTGTTCTTTATGCTTGCGTCGGTGGGGAGGGGGGTGTTCCTGTTCAGAAGAAACCTCCAGGCAAGTATTTTTCAGGTGCCCAAGCTGAAAGTGTTCATGAAAAAAAACAACAACGTTGTGGCACTAACGGCCCTGAGCGACTGCGACAACATCTGGCCCTCCTTCCACTCGGCCGTAGCTGCCGCACTGACCGTGCCCAACCGGCCGTTTATCTCCACCATGCACCTGGAGCGAATGACCCAGAAAAGCCTGATGTGCTTGGGAGGCTCTATTTTCGGGCTCGGGCTGAAAGAGTCTTTTTCAGCAAACGCGCTGTCCCTGAATGAAAAGCGGACACTCACGCGAACGCTTCTTCTCTCACTGTCCAGGTGCTCAGACAACCTGCTCATTGGAGCGACAGTCCTGGGGAACGCGTTCATTCTCCGGGGCACGGGGGACAAGAACCTAGCCTCAATTATCAGCTACAACCTGAAAGCAAAGGAGTCGGGAAGTGTGCTGCTGATGTGGAGCGTGTTCGCTCTGGGGGTGCTTTACATGGGGAAGAACGACCTGTTTGCAAAACAGACCCTGATTTCCTACATGGAAAGAAAAGGGGTGATCTCCCAGCAAACGGCCACGCCAGAGGAGCTAGCTAAAACGCTGTACTACGACAGGTACCACGCACTTGCAGCCGCCTTTTCCCTGGCTTACATCTGCTCCGGGTGTGCGATGAGGGAGTATCTTCGTTTGCCAAACAGGACCTGCGAAATCATTGCGAATGGACTGTCACACGTGGGCACGCGCCAGGAAAAGATTGCTGGGCTGATTGAAGAGTCTTCTCCAAAGGCAACACCTGTGAACCGGTTTTATTCCTCGCTTTTTCAGGTTCTGATCATGGAAAAAGATAACTACCAAGAAACGTTTGATAGGGCACAGGCGATGAACTTTTCCCTGGAGAGTGCATACGATGTAGCTGGGTGCATCTTTGGGCACGGAATCCTCCGCATCCCCACCGAGAAGGGAAGCGACGACCACGAAGAGTTTGTTGCAGCCATTACCCTGCTCCTGTACTCCCTGGAAAGACGAAGCGACGTTCCCTCAGTGGTGCTGGACTACACCCTTCTGGCCTCTTGCCTTGCCCTAAACTCAACGGGTGACCTTCGGATTCTTGGGGCCTGTAAGAGACTGCTTCTCCGGGGGCGCAGCATTGAGCACCTGCAGGCAACGACAGACTACAGCCCGTTCGCAGGCGAGTATCGCGAGCAGTACGGCCTGAGGTATGGAAGGCTGCAGCACATTAAGATGTGTCTTTCTTTACTTGTCCCGGGGTGTGGGACAATGCGGATCTGCAAGTCGCCGCACTCCATTGCCCTCCTGGTGTCCAGCTTCTATGTAGAGCACCCAATCACCCCGGAGGACCAGGACGCTTTTCAGGTTCTCAGGCACTTTTACCTTCTAAGCCTTGAGCCGTGCGAGGAGACCGAGGATGAAGCACAGGGGGTGGCACTGTCGCAACGCCTTCTTAAAGCCCTGAAAGACTCGCCCCCCGAAGACGTCAAAGTAGCCCTTGACATAATCGGGTCGTACTTTGAGAACAACCCCTCCCACGCCTTTGGGCCCAACGTCCTGGAGTATGCCATTGAAAGGATGTACAATGCAATCATGTAACGAATAAAGAGCAGTGGGTCGGTGGTGTTTCGGGGGGTTTTCGGTGGTTTTGCGGTGGTTTTGCGGTGGTGTTTCGGGTTAGTTCGGTGGTGTTTCGGGGGGTTTTCGGGGGTAGTGTGATATTGCGGGGGCAGTGTAAGGCATTTATTGTGGGATATACCCCCTATAGTCATAGCCCAAGGGTGGTTTTCAGGCAGGTCATTCGATGGGCAAGCTCTGAGAGGTTCTGGGACTCGCAGAAAGCAACGGCCTCATTAAGAACGGCCCTTTTCTCTTTGGGGGAGGCGTACTCGGTGCTTTCGGCTTTTTCCTCAAAGATTCTGGCCACTGTGATGGAGGAGTATCCCAGGCCTAAAAGGACCAGGCCAACGTTCTTTCCCTCGGGGTAGGCAAGCCTCTTTTTAAGAAGAATTTCTCCAAGAAGCTCTGCTGACACCGATGACGTTGCCACCTTGTTGTCCTGAAGCACGCGGACACAGTAGTTATAGTCCCCGGAAAGAACGTCGTTCCAGAGCTGTTTGTGGAGTGTGTCGTCATCAACAAGGCCCATGGTTGAGATTTTGAGGGCAAGAAGAGAGAACCCGTGGGTGACGCAAATCTCAAAGAGCTCTTCATACCCAAGCAGCTCTGTTTCAAGACGCACAAAAACACTGCTTATCTGGTCTTCTACCTCCGGGGCGATGTTTTCAGGGTTGTAGATGTCCGCCACGGCAGACATGACATCAAGCTGCTTTTGCGCCATGTCAAGTCTGTCTCTGGCAATCTTTCCCAGCTTGGGCGCAAACTCCTTAATAGGTCCATTGGCCAGCGCATGGTTCGGGCCGCTTGCTGCTTGCATGGTGCAGGCAATGGCTAGGTACTCGATGCGTTTCTGGAGGGTGATGAAGGGCCTGGCTCTTTCGGCTGTGCGGAGGAGGTAGAGGGCAGCTATTTGGTAGGTGTGGTTCTTCAGGTGGTACTTCCAAACAAGGTCGCAGAGCTCAATGTCGTCGCTTGTCTCATCCAGCCGGTTCAGGTACTCTTCCAGGTACCTTGATTTGGCTTTTAGCAAGATATCGATGGAAACCTCGTTATTCTTGATCTTGACAATAACGGCATCAAGGAGACAGGTGCAAAACGAGGCTCTTTCATCCTGGAGCCCTTCTTTCAGGAACTCTTCGGTGCAGATGGCTCGGGAGAGGTGGGCGACGCTTTCTTCTTTGGTGAGCTGGTTAAAGACGGCCCGAACGATGTAGAGTATGCCTCTGGAGTACTTGATTTTGGCGTACGCCTCAACGATCGCTGGTATTTGGTCCCTTGAGGCCTTCTGGAAGAAATTGATGCTTTTTTCCAGGTACCAGTTCTTATCCTCCTTCGTAGTGGCTCGGGTCGCTTTCTCAATCGCCTCCTTGCCCCGGAGGTAGAGAGAGTCGCTGAGCGCAAAGAGCGTGGGGCACTTTTCATTGAGGGCCTCGGAAATGCCTTCGATTGAGGCTTTCTGGCGGAGGTGCAGGTCAACCAGGATTTCCAGGCTGGTTTTTCGGTACCTGGAGTCGGGATAGACGAGCGTAGATAGCGAAATAGCGGGGCTGTCCTCCTCCAAGGTCGCCTGCTTGTACGTCTCTGATAAAACATAGAGGGCGTCTGTCTCAAAGAGAATTGCAATGTACTGCAGCGTTTCAATTACATCGGAAATGCCATCGGTTACCGTGTGTCCATCCGCTAGTCTTAGCGACTCCTGCGAGGTGCTGTGCCTTAAAACGAACATTTTCAGGCGCTGCAGCTTTTCAATGGCTCTCTCAAGCTCTTCCAGGTAAAGATTCGCCTCCAAGTCGTTCCCGGCCTGAACAGCAAGCACCTCCAGAAGGTCCCTGTCCCAGAGCGAGTAGATAATGCTTCCCATGCAGTCGGAGATAACGTGTCGGTGGATGTCGGTGGTTTTCTTGAACAGGTTTTCAATGGCAATCGAGCTGTTGCCCAGCGCAATGGCATAGAGGGCGGCGTGCAGCGTGTGCTCTGGCCCGTTTCTTTGCTTAAAGAGCATCAGTCCCTCGGGGTTGGTGGTCGCTCTCTCCATGTACTCTACGCCCTCCATGATCTGGAAAGTGTCTATGCGGTCAGGCGCCAGGAGCACCAGCTCCTCGCCCATAAGCAGCTTTTCGGCCGGGTTAAGGATCTGTCTTCCAGTGAACTCCTGGGAGGCCAGCGCCGCCTGGAGGTACCCTGAGCTGCTGGCAAAAATAGTCGAGCAGTTCTCTGCAGGCCCCTCTTTGTCCCTGTTGGGTGATATCACACTAACAACACCTTCGTTACCTGTTTTTCCTAAAATGACCAAATGTTTCCCAATTGAGTAAAAAGACTCTTGGGTGGTTATTTGCGGGACACCGCCCCTGTTCACCCGCTGTGTCCTGTTGGGAGGAAGAGTTCTTCTTCCAGCAATGAACCCTCCTCCGTCCAGAAAGGCCCGCTCTCCATTGGGCAGCATCAGGTACACCTCATACCCCCCCCCATTGATCGGGAGCATTTGCAGAGTGGCCGGGTCCCTTATCTTAAGCGGGGAGAGGTCGGCCGTTCTTATCTTCCTGAAGCGATTCTGTGTGTCAAAGGCATCGACCACCCCGTCCTCGTAGAGCACCAAAAACCCCCGCTTGGTTGGCAGGATCTGAAGAACCATCGTTCTTTTGCCCATCGCGTATATAAACGGAAGCAGATGCGAGAGCAGCCCCGAAGTCAAGCAGGTGACTGAGGCCGAGTTGTTCCCCGTCCAGCGGCTGCACCCATAGACAAACTCGTAAATGTTGCCATCTATGCCCCCAAGAAAGACTCTTTCGTCGCGCGTCTCACAGACTGCAGACATCTGGACGGGTAGCCCAGCGATTGCGCCCGTTTCCACAAAGGCAATAGGATCGGTGCACAGACACACCAGGCTTACCTCTGCATCTGTGAAAAGAAGCAGACAAGAGTGCACGTTTTTGATAAACGTGCCTGCTTTGGGCTGAATCGGGTAGATCGCGAGCACCTCGCTTGTTTTGGTTTCTATTTCATGCACCAAAGAGGCTGCAAAGTTCCAAAGAACCACCCGGCCACGCTCTGAGGCCCAAACCAGGTTTAGCCCATCAACCGTCCCGATGTTCCCCCCCGCCTGCATAACCTCTGAAATTTCCCTGGGAAAAGGCACACTCTTCTTCTTAAACACCGATGCGTCAAATGTATAGCTGCTTGTGGAAAAGTCCTTCACCGTGTGCTCTGGGAGCCCCAGCGTGTTCTTTGCGCCAACTGCTGCTCTCTGCACCTCGT
Organism: Nematocida displodere; assembly: GCF_001642395.1. Classification (NCBI taxonomy): domain Eukaryota; kingdom Fungi; phylum Microsporidia; genus Nematocida; species Nematocida displodere. The sequence continues at coordinate 167,243 of NW_027138130.1, read as the reverse complement.
TGTATTTATCCATGTCTTGGAAAATAAAAAAGGATGGAAAACATCTATGCAGTAGAGGGGTACACTCTCCACCAATGCATTGGAGAAGGGGTCTACTCTTTGGTGTTTCTCGCAGAGTGTAACCTTACGGCAGAGAGATACGCCATTAAAGTCGTTCACAAGGGCAAGCGCAGGCAGCGTGGAACCATGCATGCTGAAAAGGAAATTTCAGCTCTCTTGCCCCTCCAGGGCATTCCCGGGGTGGTTAAGATGCACAAACACCTTGAAGACGACAGCGCCGTGTACATTGTGCTTTCTCTGCACCAGGGACCAACGCTAAGCACGCGCTCTCTCTTCCAAAGCACCCAGAGCCTCCTGGACGCAGCCTACTCCATTCTTGGGACCCTGGAGCAAATTCACCGCCACGGAGTCTTCCACCTGGACATTAAGCCTGCCAACCTTATTCTAAGCGCCTGCATGCCGCCCGTTCTGATAGACTTTGGGTGCTCAATGCTCTGTCCTTCGGGGTACATTGAGGAGAGCCTTCTGCCCTTTGAGGGGACGCCGGCGTACATGGCGCCCGAGATGGTCAAGCGCTCAAGCCACGGGGCCAAGAAGCTTGTTTCTCTGGAGGCCCTTGACGTTTGGAGCTTCGGGTGCCTGCTTTACTTCATTGCCTGTGGGAAAGAGGCATTTTCAGCGCCCTCTCTCTACTCCCTCTATCCCAAGATAGTGGAGTGCGATGTAGACTATGCCCCCCTTCCAAGGGAGGTGGAGAGTATCTGCAGGCAAATCTTTGTCTCTGCCCCCGCGCGCAGGTCCTCCCTCTCCTTTCTTCTTGCACACTTCTCTAGCCTAACCTCCCCCGGTCCTAGATCCCCCCGGTCCTAGCGCCTCACAGGGCCACGCACAGGAAGCCCGAGAACCTGAAAGTCCGAAAACCTGAAAACCCGAAAAGTCGAAAAGTCGAAAAGTCGAAAAGTCGAAAAGGTGGAAGAAATTTTCAGTATAGCATGTTCGTGGAGGTGGTTCAGCAAGAAAGGCTTAGTGTTTCGCCAAAGGAGGTGAACCTTCAAAATGCCGTGCTAGAAACCCTGAGAAAGCACGTGCCTGGCCATCAGGTGGGCTGTGGAGGCGTCTCTCTCTTTCCACTGGGCATAGATGCAATAGACGACATAGAAATACACGACGGAATGCTCTACCCGCTGGTTACGTATAGAGTGGTCATGTACAGAGCATACGTTGGAGAGATACTCATGTGCGAAGTGGAGAAGCAGGACACAGCAGGCATCTTCCTTGTACATGCACTTCTTCCAGGCATCCACATTCCTTCGGGGCAAATCCCCCAGCCCTCAGAGCTCTGCACCCTTCCAGTTCGAACGTCCCGGGTTGACCTGTGGTGCTGGAAGTACAACGATGTACGTCTGTATGTAAAGGCCGGGGAAGTCTGCAAAGTTAGAGTTATAAAAATAGGAAAAGAAGGTACCATCTACGCCACCATTGCAGGTCCCGGTCTTGGACCACTCTCCTGGTGGTAGGTCCCCCTAATAAATAGACCAAACCATACATCGGCCACACATCGGCCATAAACCGACCATAAACCATAAACAGCTACCACATTTTGCTAATCAAATAAGCTTCGCTCGAGTATAAAAATAAGGCCAAAAACCAAAACCTGAAGATGACGTCGGTCATTTGTTGTTTACTCTGTGTAGTGCGATGGACCGTGGAGGACCGTCCCAGCTACATAATGATTGTTTTTCTTTCCAGGAACTCTGAGCACTTCTGAAGGTACCGGGCATCAATGAGAATCCGCGCATAGAGAGAGGAGAGGCGGTTGGTAATAACTTCCATTTCGGTGAGAATAGCCCGCTTCCCCGTGACGTAGGACTTGGCGAGGAGGGCGTAAATAGAGGAGGCTCCAGACATGTACCCGAACTGTTTAAGAACAACGTGGAGCCTTTTCGATTTGTGGAGAAGACAGTTCTCCTCCTTAATCCTCAGCCGGAGTCTTTCTCTTACAGTAACTATCTGGCTCTCAATTAGCTGCTTGCTTCCCTCCATTAGCTCTTCTTCGTTGGTGTTGCAGTCGCTCTGCAGGGGAAGGTTTTTGTAGTAGAGGTCGTACCTCAGGCGCCGCGGGGTATAGGCCCTTTCTACCTTCTCAGTGAAGATCTTAAGGACGGCACCGTCGTTGAGGAACGTTGGTTCGTCGATGTACTCCTCTATCTCGGTCTTCCAGATAAGTGGCTTGTTGTTGCGCTTGTATCCTCTGTCTCGTAAGTGTGCTCGCTTCTCGTGGTTAACTTGTGTTCGGGTGTGGACTTCTTCTTCTGGTGATTCAAGAATGTCTCTGTCACCCTCCTCAAGTATTTCTGAATCCTCGCCGTTCCACCTCTCTTGCCGCCCGAATACTTCTTCTCTTCTCATTATTCAAATATTTTACCACCAGGCTTATAAAGCCCTGGGCTGGGATAGAATCTTCCTGGTAAGGGTGTTTATTTACTGCGACCATTCAGGTGTTTAGCTTGGCCTTGTACCCACAGTCGCACTCGTAGAAGACCGTCTGTCCTTCATCAGCCGATCTGAGCTGCATAGTGTAGTAGTAGAGGTAGTCACTTCCACACTCTGGACACTCCTCCTTTATTTTAGCCCCCTTCTTCTTTGGCTGTACCTCGTTCTTAACAACGTACGTCTTACTGTGGTTTATGCATTGGTTTAGGACTATCTTGTTCGATTTGCCACACAGTCGACATGTACTCTCCAACGGACTAAGATACTTCTCACAAGAACCACAGAACATAAGCATAAGAAAATATTTAGTATAAGTAAGTTATACGAGGGGATGGGTTAGTAACATATGGGTATATCTCGATTTAAAATATTCATTGCCAGTTCTTCCGTATTCTCTTGTAAATACTTCATATTAATTGGGATTAGAATATCTGGAATGAATAGTTCTAAGTTATATGGGAAGAAGTGGCCTATAATCTCCTCAAAGTATTTGTATTCGGGTGTTTTAATTAGAACATTGTAGTTCAGATACCCTTTATAGTTCGTCTCTTGGTTTTTGTTATATAGCATATGTAATATACTATTGACTGTTTCCATGGCTGGGTCCTCCTCTATCATCTCTATGATTCCTTCGCTCTTCTATTTATATTTTTATCATTTAGATATTTAGATATATCACCTCTGATTTAGCTCAACATCTCCTGTCATAATAGCCAAGCACCAAAACCAAACATGTCAAAATAAAAACAAAAAAGGCTTCTACGGGGATCGAACCCGTAACCTCAACCTTACTAGGGTTGCGCTCTACCATTGAGCTAAGAAGCCACGGTTAGTGAGATCTCCGCCCGCTGACCTTGCTTGGGGTGGGTGTAAGATATTCTTTTGCGAATTTAAATTCTTTAATGGACCGAGAGCGGAATGGGAGGGGGATTCTTGAGAAAAGAGGATACAGAAAGATAGACGAAATGAATGCGTCTGGAAATGCTCTGAATTTGAACGAGTATGTTGCTGATCGCGAGATGTACTCCAGACTTTCTGTAAGGAACGTTATCTTGACCAATACCCCAGGATCTGGAGACACGGGATACGCTAAGCTCAGACAGTGGATTGAAGACTCCCTTGACGCCTTCAAAAACGACCTAAGCAACCTACTCTACCCAACATTTGTCCATCTGTACCTGGACATGGTAGGCAGGGGAAGGGAGGCAGAAGCACAGCAGCTCCTTTCCCTCTACAAGGAAGACTTTGTGGACACACATGCATACGAAATTAGACAGATAGAAATGGCTAAAGAGCCCTCAGGCCTGAAAGAAAACAGTACAGCTATGGCTTTTCTTTCTAACAAGTACCACCTATCAATGGGGAAGTATGCTTTTGACCTGTTCATTAGCTTTCTTGAGTCAAACAACCTGGTAAAGATACTGAAAATAGTCAACCAGTTCCTAGACATCAGAGTCTTCACCGGGAAGATGAACGAAGAGGTTGTGGACATTGGCATCGCTGGAGCCTCTGAGTTTGACTTCAACAAAACACCAGTCATGCACGGCGTTCATTATGTGACCCCGAAAATAGAAGAGCTGATTGTTTCGGAGGAGCAGTACAAGTACGAGTACCTGGACCAGTTTCTTTCTATTCTGAAGAAGAAAAAGAGCGAGAACGCGCCTCCGCACGACCGCGTACCCACCCCACAGATGGGAGCGTCGCAGATAGCCTCTGAAATAGACAAAATCAGGGACCTCTCCAAAAGAATCAATGTAGGGAAGAACCAAATGCCAAGCGTCTGCTGCTACACCGTCCACAACACCTCAGAAGGGCTCTGCTGCTCAGACTTTTCGTCAGACCTGAAAATGCTGGCTCTTGGGTACAAAGACTCGTTTATTGAGGTGCACTCCCTTACCGAAGACAGTCTTTTGCGGCTTAAGGCCAGTATCTACCTAAAAGCACCTGAAATGAGAACGGGAAAGCCTGACGACGCGCGGGAGGACATGGGGAAGATTGTTCGGCTAATTGGACACTCTGGGCCCGTTTATTCCGTCAAGTTTTTTGGAAGCAAAAGGTTTCTTCTCTCCTGCTCACAGGACACCACCATTCGTCTCTGGTCGTTAGACACGTATTCTGAAATAGCTGTATATAGAGGCCACTTCTTCCCCGTGTGGTGCATTGACATTGCCCCGAACGACTACTACTTCGCATCAGGATCAAACGACCGAACGGCGTGTGTCTGGGTGGTGGAGAATGCCCGGCCGGTGCGGCTGTTCGCCTCTTCACTAAGCGACATCATGTGCGTTAAATTCCACCCGAACTGTAACTACATCTTTACCGGATCGACCGATTTTAAGATAAGGATGCACGATTTACAGTCGGGAGACCTTGTGCGCTTGTTTGTTGGGCACAAAGATGCAGTTACCGACCTGGACATAAGCACCTGTGGGAGACAGCTGCTTTCAGGGAGCAAGGACAAGTCCGTGCACATATGGGACATAGCCACGGGCGCAAAACTCTTCAAACTCACGGGGCATACTGGTTTTGTTCTGTCCGTTAGCTTTTCGCACTTTTCCTCGCTTATTGTAACGGCTGCAGGGGACAACAGCGTAAAGGTCTGGGACAGGCACAAGGGCGAGCTCCTGGCCACCCACTACACCAAATCCACCCCAATTATTCAGGCAAGCTTTGGGTACCGCAATATTATCTCGTGCATTGGCGCCTACACCCCGAAATACAAATAAAGACCCAGCTGTTCTTAGGTTTTCGGGTTCTCGGGCTTTCGGGTTTTCGGGCTTTCGGGTTGGGCCTGGGTCGGGTCATGGTCTTAGGGGCCTGGTCAGTGCACAAATATTTTATGGAGGTAGTTCTTGGGAAGAGAGAAGCGTCTACGCTCAGTAGCATCATTTCTCCAAGGTTTGAGTACCTCATTATGCGCCCAAAAGAGCACGGCCTCTTTGTTCAGCTCATGGACAGATCAAAGAGCATCATTACCGAGCACTTCCTGGAAAAGTCTCTTTTTAAGTCTTACACGGCTACGGGAGAGTACGCTTTTTTTGCGATCCCAAACACCAAGCTTGAAATCAGGGGAATGTCTGCCCTGCGCCTCACCACACGGGGAGCAGTTATGCGCATGGTCTGGACGTCAGAGGAGTTTTCTTTTGAGCGAAGCATCTACCTGCTCGACCAGGACTACGTCTCCATCCCCTTTACACCGCGGCGGACCCTGGCCCTGCCGATCGCTCTTTTTTCCCGGATACTAAGACTGGCCGAGAGAACCCTGGAGGTGGACGTTGAGGAAAGTGGAGCCACAATTAGCTCCGTTCCTGAAAAGAACCGAATCACAGTCACTAGCACCGTAGGAGTGGCACCTGGCGACCCATGCACCTTCAATTTGCTAAAGTACCATTTAGATAGACTGCCGCGAATTCAGGCGTACAGCACGCTTGCCCTCGACCTGGACGCCAATGGAGTCGTCCGGATGACGCTTGAGGGGCTTGGGGTGCTTACGTCGATAAGTATGTCCTCAGAGGTGGTTTTTTTTAATGAACATTGAGCTGTACAGCCTGGAGTATGCCAATGCGCGGATGAAAGAGATCGAGGAGATAGAGAAAGAGATAGGCCAGCAGAAGAAAAACAAGATGATCTTCCAAACGCTTCCCTTCCACAAACGAAGAAGAACGGCCGCTTTTGACGAGCGAAGACTTCCCAGGGCGTGTCGACGGGGAGAGAGGCACAAAAAGAGAAAAACGCAAACCAGAAGGGAGCATGGGCACAAACTAAAGACCCACACTTTCCACGCCAAAAGGTTCTCGATGTACAACAGCCTTGGAACACACCTGCCCTTCAGAAGAACCTGCAAAAGTGAAAAGTTCATCAAAGCAGCCCTTGTCACCAGGGGAGTAGTCAGCGATATCTCGTACCACACGCTCTACTACTTTGAAAACGCCGCCCCGCCTACCTCCCTGGCCCCAACAACCATTTACCCTGCAGGGGAGAGGGTGCGCATGTACACAACGCCAAAAGAAACGTTTATTCTCACCGACAAGCACTCGTCGTACCAGGAGGGCATAAAAGAGGACGTGGTCTGTGTGGACAGGGTTTCTCTCTTTGAAATACATGGAGCACAGCGTCTTTTCACCAAAAGCGAGCTAGTTAACTGCCAATCAATCAGAGACATAGATGCCCCAGGGGCGTACATCTACTTCCAGGACCTTCTGGAAGGTCCTGCAGGCGGCAGAGGCAGTACCAAGCCCCCGGCCAAAGGCTTGCTGGTTGTTAGCCACAGCAATTGCATGGCTATGCTGCAAAAGATGATTGTCGAGGGGATTGTGCCATGCAGCGTTTTAGAGCTGCTAAGGGTGGGCGCAGAGTGTGATAGGGCCATTTACCCGTTCGACATGCCCAGCACCCCGCGCGGTCTCGATCTTTTGCAGCACCTGAAGGAGGAGGAAAGGGAAGAGATAGCCCGAAAGCCAAAAAGCAAGCAGCCAACAATTTACCACCCCCTTTTCATACGTGAACTAGAAGATAGCAAGCCGTATCTATTTATTGCAGCAAAAGGGTCCTTTCCACGAGGGTCACCCGTTATTGTGGCCAAGAAAGAGGAAGAGTCCTTTGAGATGGATGGCACCGAAGCAGTTGTTGGCGAAGTAGGAAGGTCGTGCTTCTCTTTTACCAGGGGAAGAACCGTGGGCGTACTCTACCTCGCCAAGACCCTCCAAGCTTCTTCAGGTGCTGTTTATATACGCAGTCCACGAAACCAGAGGTTTTTTCAGGTAACTGCCACCGAGGTAAATGAAACAAACATTCTCTGAATAGTTGCTCCACACTACCACCACCCAATAAACCTTCTAGCACCCTAAACCTTGCCCCGTGGCATACCGCACCCTAAACCGTACCCCGCCCTAACTCTTCATCGACTATGACCACATGCACACTCTTTGAAGGAACTACCAGGCCATGCGAGACCACCCCGGGAAGAGACTCGCACGAAAGAAGAAACTCTCGGTTGTACTCGACATAAACAACACCATTGCTGTTTTCCGTTACAAAAAGAGAAGTACCGTTACTTCCCACCTGAAGAGTGTGCGAAAGACCCAAAGAGTCAAGGTGTGCAGTAAACAGAGCCAGAGAGTCTCTGAGAATCTCCACCGGAACCAAAAGACCTTCAAACGACCTAACCACCTTTTTTCTCTGAGCCACAATCACTGATATGCCTGAAAGAAACATGCAAATCTTCTCTTTCGCAATGGCTCCCCCGTACCCCTTGATCACCGATCCCTCTTCGTCCACATAGTCTGCACCGTCAAAGTAGACGTCAATTGAGTCGACAACAGAAAGAGAAACGGGAGAAAACCCGGAAGAACGAATCAGCAGCTCAGATTGCGTGCTTGTGCCAACTACTACACACTTCCTATCCATCTTTTGTGCCAAATGCGGCATCAAAAGAGCCACTGTCCGCCCACTACCTATCCCAACCACCCCTTCCCCGCGGTACCACCTCTCCACCACCTCCTGGTATGTTTTCATGCAAAGTCCCAAACACCAGCCAAGTTCCCAGGAAAGCAAACAAAGAAACCGTAGCCTTTTCCCAAAACATAAGCTTTCTAATTAGTCTTTGTCTTGGATAGATTTTTTATGGACAGGACAAGAGAGTTTTATCTGTTCGCAGAAGCAACCGAGGTCCCACAACGAGAGAGTGAAACGGGGAAAGACACCCAAAGCTGCAGCATTGTAAGCACCTCGTCACAGCTGATCGATGCCATTGAGAAAGACGTTGCAACGATTGAAAAAGAGCTCCAAGGTCGACGAGGAACAAGAAAAGAGCTTTTTGCGCGGACGGAGCACTCGCTCAGAAGCCTTCTCTCCCTGCAGTCCTCATTCACATCCTCTCCCCTCCCCCTGCACCACCAAATCGGAGGCTCTATCAGAAGAAGATACGCCTCTCTCTCCCTCCGCCTGGCACAAGCGCTTAGAGAGGAACAAAAACAGAGGAAAGAAGCGGTAGACATCGAACTAGAAAGAAGCAAGCCGCCCAGGCAGAGCACACACCCCCAGGGACACATGCTCCAAACACCACGCCAGGAAATACTCCGGGAGGAAATAAGCACCGTCCGGAAAAGAGAGCTTGAACGAATAGAGGAGCACATCAACGAGCTGGGAAAGATGGTCTCAGAGGTATCAATGCACATTTCCATGCAGGGAGAAAAGCTCGAACGCATTGACGAACTTTTCTCACAGTCAAGAACCTCAATGAAAAAAGGGTACTTTGAGATGTCGCACGCCCTCAGAAGCATCTCCCAGCGCAGAAGAACGATTATCGGTTTATTTGCGGTTCTGTTCCTTGTGCTGTTCCTAAAGGTTATGGTAGGGTAGGGGTACAGCACAAGGTAGGGGTACAGCACAGTAAGAGGGGGCAGCACTGGGTTTTACGGGCTGGTGTCATTGGCAGCACTGGGTAGAATGGGCCTGAAGATGTGGCAGTGGTTGGCAATGGTGGTTACCAGACAGTCACCGTCCATGGCAATGCATGTGATCTTCTTCCCGTCAACAATCCTGGTGGCTACATCTAGATCGTTATCCAAAAAGGCCCGTGAGATTTCGTTGGTTTTAACGTCTATTTCCACAACGGCCGTGTTAAAGGACCCGGTGTATAGCTTGCTGCCTGCCCCACAGAGCTCAAACCTGCTAAAGATTTCGTCAGTATCGTAAAGATCTGAGATCTTCTTTTGCACCAGTGGATAGACGTCGTACTCTTGTACCGGGGTGGACGGGAACCTTAGATCGTAAAGAAGCACTTGCTGCAGGTTCCTACACGCCAGGGTTGTATCGGACATAAATAATAAATCTGAGATAGGCCGAACAATCTCCCCGTAAAAGTCCCCAGAGGTAGCTGCAGTGATGGTAAGGGTTGTTTCTGACTTGACACACTCTCTGAGATCGTGAAGTTCAACCGACCCACTACTTGTGCCGTATACAAACATGTTACTGGTGTTTTCAACGAATTTAGCCGTTGTAATAATCTTATTCAGCTCTTCGTTTTTTAGGGGCTTGAGGTTAATTACCTTCCATGGATCTTCTATCCTTGGGTTTAGGATGGTGATTGAGAGCTCGTCAGCGACCAGAACGCTTTCGTTATTTGGCGCCGTTGAAACACTGTGGATGTTGTAGGTGTTATCAAGCGTGCACTCCTTCTCAAGCCTAACGAGGCACCTCTTTTTCAGGTGGGCCTGTGCGAACAACCTCTCCATTCTGGCATCGTCCTTGGCCGAGGCTTTCGGGGTGTTCGGGGTGTTCGGGGTTTGCTGCTGCGGGATGTTCGGGGTTTTTAAGGTCGCGTCTTTTGAGTCTGGCCCTTCATCACCCAAATGCTTCTCACCCAAATGCTTCTCACCCAAATGCTTCTCATCTGAATGGCCGTTTTCGTCGTCTGAGTGACAGCTCTTGCCTGAACCGGCGCCTTCCTCCTCGTCTGAGGAAGTGTCTGTGCAGCACTCCACCACAGGAACGGCGTCTTCGCTTCTTAGGTAGGAGGCGTGAATGTTCCAGAGCTTGAGCGTTTTCGGGTTGGCAGTTATCACCAAAAGCTCTTTGGTGCCTGAAGTAACCACATCAATCGTGTCAACCGACTCGGGTATTTCTGCACTCCTGAGATAGTCAAAGCACGGGGCATGGCTCCTGAACTCAATTCTCTTCCTTAAGTTAGGTCCTATCTTGTAAAGCTCAAGGAAACCCTTGTGTCTTCCAAGAATTAGGTTTCCATCCTTGATCTTGCACGAAGTGTAGTGATCAGATGACGCAGCAGTAATGGTTTGCTTGCACTTCCAGTTAGTCCAGAACATGGAATTAAATTTACAAAAAGCAACAAAGAAAAGATGGACCTCGCTGTAGAGAATCTCCGATACATAGAGAGCCATGTAGGCGTAGGAGTGTACCACGACAACACACAAACTGTGTACGTTCTACCGTACAACGCAGTCTCTTACAGACGAGTTTTTGAAGGCCTCCTTGAGAGCTTTGACGCCTTCTACACTTACGCGACCACTTTTTCGCGGCAGCCCAAGAACCAGGAGCTTGTGCCCGTGGTAGCCTACCTCAGGCTAAAGATAAAGAACGCGCCGATGGAAGACTTTATTAAAGGCTTCAGGAGGGCGCAGGTGCTTGCGCAAAGCAACGAGAAAAGCCGGGTGTTTGAGCTGCTTGATCGGGTAGATGCGTTCTTCGGGAGCAGGAAGGCCTTCAGCGAGCAGAGCGTTGATGCGCTCTTTTTAGAGAGCGGGATGTATCTAAGCACCCTGTCCCTGTCAACCTTTTATCGAGCCAACTATCTCATTGGGAGGTACTACTTCAAGAAAGGCTTTTTGCGCCTGGGGAGAAGGTTTGCCATCGATGCGTTTGAAATGTCGGGAAAGACCTCTTCAGTTGAAGGAACGCTTCTTTCTAAGGGGCTGATTGACCAGATAGACGCTCTCTTGGTCGATGAATTTGAAGGTTTTGAAGAAGCCAGCGAGCAGCCTGGTGCTTAGGGGTGGTAGGTGGCTGGGCAGGCTTGGGCTTGGGCTTAGGCTTAAGCATAAGCTTGGTGGCAATTTCTTTTTCGGATGTTTACGCTAACCAAGGAGGCACTGCAAAAGATTGAACGAAACAAAGCGCTGAAAGGAATGGTGCGGAAAAAGGAGATAGAGATACGCGTCATCTCTAGCTTAGATAAAAACACGCTTGAAACCTCTGCCATGCTTCTCGACCTCAAAGGACTCTTTCAAAAACAGCTGCCAAAAATGCCCAAGGAGTACGTCGTTCGCCTGGTTTTTGACATTAAGCACAAATCAATGGTTATCACAGACCAGAGCAAGAAAGTCCTTGGCGGCATCTGCTTTAGAACCTTTTATGACGACTCTTTCGTTGAAATCGTCTTCTGTGCCGTTTCCAGTGACTCGCAGATAAAGGGCTATGGAGAGTTTATGATGAACATGTTCAAAAAAACCGTTAAAGAAGAGTTTAGCAAAGAAACAAAAGCTAGAGGGGGCGCCAGAGCACCTAGTGACCCCATCTACCTCCTAACGTACGCAGACAACTACGCCATTGGCTACTTCAAAAAACAGGGATTTACCAAAGAGATTACCTTTACCCAGTGGCAGGGCCGGATAAAAGACTATGAGGGGGGAACGCTAATGCAGGGAAAGATCCTTACTACCATTGACTACACCAACATCTACACCATGCTCCTAAAAAGAAGAGAGGCCCTAATTAGGCTCCTCAAAAAGAAGCAGCCGGAAATGTTCAAGGAGTACCGCCTCCCTGACCACGAGGCAGCCGTTGCACCAATGGACATCCCAGGGCTGAAAGAGGCAGGGTTCACTGAAGAGATGAGCAGCACGCTTGAGCCCAGAGGCAGCCTTAAAGAGCTTCTTCTCTATCTCTGCACCGAGCTTAAGAACCACAACACTGCCTGGCCCTTCCTAGACCCGGTCAATCCAGAGGACGTAGCTGACTACCACGCAGTTATTAAGACACCCATGGACCTAAGAACGGTGGAAAGCAAGATTCTTAGCGAAGACTATGCGACGTTTGAGGAGATGGATGCTGACATTCAGCTTGTCATTTCCAACTGTTACATCTACAATGCCCCGGGCTCACAGTATGCTAAGTGTGCCAAGTCCCTGAACGAGTTCTACCAAAACAAAGTCAAGTGGTGCCGCTCGGCTCTGTCACGGCGAGAGTAGCTTTTCGGGCTTTTCGGGCTTTCGAGCTTTTCGGGCTTTCGGGCTTTTCAGGACATTGTCCCATTATGGCCCAGCCCATTTCGGGCCACTGTCCCATTTAGGACCACAGTCCCCTTTAGTCCATTGTCCCATTTCGGGATACAGTCCATTATAGGACTGGCCCATTTTGAGGCATTATGGTAGAACTTCCCAAATATGGCAAGTCTTCCATTTATGGTCATTAGACCTTTTTTTCCTCTTTCGTAGCCATTTCCTTTTACAGCTTAGACGAAAAAGGAAACCCTTGGCCCTCTTTTGGACGTGCCGCAAAGAGACATTGTCGTAGTTCAAATTTCTTTTTTTTAAGGCACACTTTCTAGTTCTGAACCTTAAATCACACTACCTCCTACCTCCTACCGCCCACCCACAGCCAAACCTCTAGTCCATATACTTTATTACACGCCTTCTCTACGAAGAACCTTGGCCAGGGGTCTCTATGCCCAGACCCATAGCCCGAGCTAGCTCAATGATTCAGGGCTGGTGCGGGGGCTCTTGGGCGGGTGCCACAGCCCACTACGCCCTTACTGGGCGCTTGGTGATTCGGCAGAGCATTTGAAGGAGGGCGTTGGCCTTAATGGTGTCCAGGGGATGCAGAGCCTCAAGAAGGGAGCTGCACACTCTTTTGGTGTACTCGGAGGAAAGGAACATAAAGTACCTTGATGAGTTAAGAACAGCGTGGAGGTCCTCTAGACGCCGCGAGAGAGCGTTTTCTAGGTCCCAGGGTGTCTCAGCAATTATTGATGCGTCAAAAGAGACGAGACCGTTGATGCTCTGCCTCCTGAAAGAGAGACTAGCACCGTCCTCCTCAGTAGCCAGCAGAGGAATGGAAGGTTTGTACGCCTGAAGCATTTCCCAGTAAATACTCTTCCACTTCTCTATTTCAGTGGTATGTCTCTGCACATCATTACGCAGAGCATGGAGTATTTCTCTTCCCGTTGTGTCAATGCTCCTATCCCGGGGGAGAGGCACCTCCTTGAACTGAAGCTCAATGGAAGGTATTCTCTTAATATACTTATCACACACACCAAGCACCCTCTCGGGAGAGATACCCTCAACAGGACCTTTACCACTGGAGACGTACTTAAACACCCAAAGAAGTATTTGCTTCACCCGAGACTTAGTATCCTGTGAGTCATTTGAGTGTTTGTGGAAGTCACTTGGATTGATGTTTCCATTGAGGAGGTGCTCATAGCTAAAAAGACTCTCTCTCCTTGTTTTTAGAACTGAGCATCTTCTTTTGTCAACGACTCGGTGGTCCAGGGAGAGCCTTCTTATTTTCACAGGCGTTGTTAGCACTCCTACATCCACCCCAACACTAGCCCTGGCATCCATTGTAGTGATACCCATTGTGCTGGTGCTTGGTCTGGTTTTAGGTGTCTGTGGTGTACCTGGTGGACAAGGCTCTGGGATGGTGCTGCTGGTAGTGGTGGTAGTGGTGGCGGTGGTAGTGGTGGCGGTGGTAGTGGCGGTGGTAGTGGCAGTAGGCAAAAAGGGTTGCCAGGGCGTGGTTGGTGTAAGTTCATCCGTTGACATCTCCTCATCAATGATCTCAATGATCTCGTTAAAGGGGTTAGGTACGCGTACAGGCGTTGAGAAGGGGTGTGGGGTAGGGGCTTCTGCCACAGTAAACTTAAACAGTGCTTGGGTGTGCTCAGGCTTGTGCTCTTGTTGGAGCTCGGGCTTAGTGCTTGTTTTGGGCTTTTTCTGGACGGATGCTTTTTTGGCCTTGGTAGGTTTGGGTCCTGGGTGCTTTTTGGGGGCCTTGGTCGTTTGGGAGGGGCGGGGAGTCTTAGAGCTGCCAATAGAGAACCTAAAGAGTGGCTGAAGACCCGAACTTCCCTTTCCCAAGGTTTCAGTGCCAGAAGGAAGCGCGTCCTTGCACTTGAAGACAAAGCCATTGTACCTGTCGCTCATATACCAGAAATAAAATTAAAATTTTAAATGGAAGAGGCCCAGAAGGCGATGGAACACGTTAAGATTTCCACCCATACGAGAACAACTACGACAACCAACGCCACAACAGAACCGACACCAGTTGTGTCGATCTCAGCCCTCACAGAGCACAAAGAAGGAGACGTTGTAAGCATCTACGGATTCATTAGCGCCCTTAGGGCCGTAGGCACCAACAAAGTCTTTATCGTTCTAAGACAAGGAGCTACCACCGTTCAAGCTATTCTAGCAGGACAGACAGCTGCCAGTGCCGCCCCAGACACAGAAGCACCGAAAAAAGAGCAAAAAGAGCTTAGAAGCCGCACCGTTCTTACCAGAAGAAACATCCAGGACATAAAGACCGTCCCCCAGGAGACCTACGTAAGAGTTGAGGGCAGGCTGTCAGAATGCGCCAGGCCAGTCAAGTCGTGCACTGTAAGCACCAAAGAGATCCAAGTAGACCAGATAGAGATAGTCTCCCTGGCAGAGGCTCTGCCTTTCCAGCTAAAAGACGTTTCATGGACTGAGGAAGAAAGAAGAACAAACACTACCCTCCCAACCGTTGCCCTGAGCAAAAGACTCGACCACAGATACATCGACCTAAGAGCAACTGAGACCCGGAGTATTTTCAAGGTTTATTCAAGCACCTTGCACTTCTTCCGGGAGTACCTCTCCAGGGAGTTCACTGAAATACGGACACCAAAGATCATTGAAGGGGCCTCCGAAGGAGGAGCCGACGTGTTTACCATCGCCTACTTCAAGGAAACAGCTTCGCTCTCACAGTCCCCACAGATTTACAAGCAAATGGCCATCATTGGGGGCCTAGAAAAGGTCTTTGAGATAGGGCCGTGCTTCAGAGCTGAGAACTCAAACACGGGAAGACACCTGACAGAGTTCACGGGCGTAGATCTTGAAATGGAGCTTAAAGACCTGAGCTACATCGACCTAGCCAAAGAAATCTACCAGATGCTCCGGTACGTCATTCTTCAGGTGCAGGAGCACCGACAAGAGGAGCTTAGAGCCATTGCAGCCATCACTGGAGTGGACAACCAGACAGTGCTTACAGAGGACCTGGTGGCCATACCTTTCCACGAAGGCATTGACCTTCTGAGGGGCGCAGGAAGAAGCTGCTCGTACAGCGAAGACATTGGAACGGAGGACGAGAGAGAGCTTGGCCGGCTAGTTAGAGAGAAGTACCAGACCGACCTGTTTGCTCTGGTGGGGTACCCGATCAGTGCTAGACCGTTCTACACCAGCCTTTGCCCCGAGGACGCTAATTACACCCAAAGCTTTGACTTTATCATGAAGGGCGAGGAAATAAGCTCGGGCGCTGAAAGGATCCACCAGAAGGAGGTCCTGGTTGAAAGAATCAGGGCCAAAGGCATCGACCTGGCAACCATCCAGGACTACATCGACGCCTTCTCCTTTGGCGTGCCCAGGCACGGCGGCTGTGGGATTGGCCTGGAAAGAGTCGTTAAGCTGCTTACAGCCACGGGAGACATTCACAAGTGCTCAATGTTCCCCAGGGATCCCTCGCGCCTAAGGCCCTAGATCTCCCACCTCCCACCTCTCACACACCAGGGCCTGTCTATGGGCTGTTCGGGTCAGGACTGGAGGACCAAAAATAAAAGCCCCCTGACAGAATCGAACCGCCGACCTTCAGTTTACAAGACTGACGTTATACCACTAAACCAAGGAGGCTTACACAAGTGAAAGGTAGGGCGTAGCAGTGCAGTGCAGTGCAGTGCTGGGACGCGTAGTAGGAGGCCGTGGTTGGTGGGGAGTGTTTCAGGTGCGGCAGCATAAAAGGCAAGAGAGGTGCTCCAAACACATGGACGTACTAGCACGGGTGAAAAGCATTCTCCTGGGACTGGACCGGATGACTGGAAGGCCCAAGGAAAGACTGGCCCATACAATTCGCGGGACGGAGCAGCTTGAGGCTTTGAAGCAGATGCCTGGGCTCTCCCCCTCGGCCGTGGCTGGAATATCTCTGGTCTCGGTAACTTACACCGCTTTGGTGAACGAGACACTTCCTCTCTCAACAACCTCGGAAAGCGTGGCCCACCGCGTTGACAGTCTCTGTGCCTGCATTGCAACCGCCAAAGAAGTCCTTGCCGAACCAAGCACCAGCTCAAACCCCGAAGCAGCCGAAAGGCTTGGCGCCGTCCTTAAAGAGCTGCTAGAAATAAGCGAGCAGCAAGCCTCAGTCTTCCTCTGCCGCCTGACTGAGTCTCCCTCCCTTGACAACCTAGCCACCTTCTCCAGGATACTCCTCCAGCTAACCCGAAGAGCCATTGCAGGCCTAAAGATCCGCTTCCTCGGCCTGAGACGGGGAATCCTTGCAGCAACAGGAAAAGAGGGCCCTAAAACAGCCCCTCTTGACCGGGCGCAGGCTCTTGCCGAAGAAAGACGTCTTTTTATGCTGGTCTTTGCCCCGGAGGGCATGCAAAAAGAAGACGAGGTGATTTTTGAGGGCTTTGTCTTTTCCCTGGTGCGCCTCTGGTTCTCCCACCTCCCAAGGAGCGAGCTTGAGCTCCTCCTCCCCCACAACGCCCCACAGCCACCCCCAGGGCTTGCCCTCCTTAAAAAAGGCCTCCAGGCCTACACTAACCCGAACACCCCCCAAAAGCGTCCAGGCACAGAAGGACCGGGCGCCCCAGAGGAGCAGGGAAGGGGGGGCGGGAAAGGCCCTGCCCCTGGACTAGGCCTGTTTAGTCTTTAGAAATAACCCTTGCAAAAAGCCCTCTTTCCCCTTTGGTACGTGTCTTAAATAGGGATTTCCTGTCTGGGACCGTCCAAAGATAGAAACTAAGCATCGCCGTAATAGGAAGGTCTTCAAGAAGAGGAACTGCTACTTTAGGAAAACTTTTCCACAAGGTTTTTCGTTTCGAATAAAGAGCAAAGAATTGTAAGGAACATGACTGAAGAAATAGCTCCGCAGAGAAAGAAGCGCACAACTAGCAAACAAGAGCCAAAAACACTGGTAGCAAAGGAGGGACCGTGCCTGAGAAAGCCGGAAATCATTATCTGCACCGAGGAAGGCACCCTTCCCTTTGCCGTTCGCACCAACGAGGAGGCAGAGCGAACCCTCTCCGGGAGAGTTGACCCTCTTTCGGTGGTGGAGCTTGAAAAGAAGAAAAAACACCCCGTGCCCATTTACATCCTCAAGAAGAAGGTCGCCCTGCCCAGCGGCGTCTCTGTTACCGTTCTTGATGTTCTTGACATCAGAAACGTCTTCCTTTGGGTGGAGGCGTTCAGAGAGAAGATCATCAAGCACCAGTGGGACCAAGAGGCATCTACTGCAGCATTCAGAGCAGCTGTCTCACCAGAGATCCTGGCCCAGATCGTTAAAGACGCGCCAACCCTCAGAGACGCCGTTCGCCGTATTTATGACCACGTCTACACCCCTGAAGCCGTGGTTGCCCTTGAAGAAAGAATCTCGGCCCTGGAGTCGGGGCACTTTGTTTCTTTGGCTCTGTTTAAAAAAGAGCTGCACCGGCTGATTCGGGCCTGGTCAGTGAAGAGGCTGTTCGCTGAGAACGACCTGCTCAAGACGCTGCAAGAGTTTTTCTGGAAAGGTCTTAGCGCCTCGCTTAAGAGCAGCCTTGGGCCAAGGATCGCTGCAGACATGTCGCCTGACCAGATCATTGGGGAGGTCGATGCGTTTAAGAGCGAGCTAGTCAAGAAGCACGCCGTTCCTCCCGGGTTCAAAGGGATGTACGTCTTTACCCAGCAGGTGAGAGAGGGGGCAGGCCTTGAAACGGCGCTAACCATTTCTTCAACGCCGACGCCCTTCCCCGCGCCCTCCTCCCTCTCTTTTCCGCCGCTCTCCCCGTCAATGCACCCAACCCTCTCCCACCTGAGGCAGCTGATTTTTAAAAGCCGGAACCGGAAGAAGAACCTTATCAGAGCCATTCGCAAGCGGCACCTCATTAACGAAACAAGCACCTTTAACGAAATAGTTCCCGGGGCCATCTTTATCCTTGAAGCGATTATTGTCGGCCACCGCTTTGGCGCCATGCTCTACCAGGGAAGGACGCCAATTAGCTTCTTCTCCTCGGAGATGATTGGGGCTGAGACAGAGTATACGCCCACGGAGAAAGAAGTCCTTGTCTTTGACCGGGCGCAGAAGGTCTTCCGGGGGCACACGCGAAAGTCTCCCGTCCGTCTTCGGGGGTACCACTACCGCTCGTTTGTTTTTCGGGACAAAGAGAACCTGACGTACATAGACGGCGCTTACGCTCCCAAATAAAAGAGATATTCAGCTTTATTCCTCGGCGCTGGCTCTGGCCTTCTTCTTAGCTACCCGACCGAGCTTGCCCTTGGCGAGGGCAGAGTGTGGGGAGAGCTCAATGCACCCCTCGTTCCTGGCAAGCACCAAGAAGCCTGGCTTGTTGACGATCTTTCCCTCAACGATAATGTGTCTCTGGATGATGAGAACCCGGGCCTCGTGGATGCTCTTGGCAAGACCAAGGGAGAGAACTTTCGTTTGCAGTCTTCGGTCAAGAAGCACGGTGATTTCAAGGTCAAGAACTTTCTCCATAGCTGCAATGAGCTTGGGCTTGGACTGGTAGTCGACCTCCTCAATGATGCCCTGTTTAGCGAGTCTTCTTAGGAGAGCTCTGCCCTGGGTGATTTGGTACTCTTCGTCCGTGTGAATGAGCAAGTCTCTTGCTCGCTTCTTTAAATCGTGGAACATCTTCTCTAAAACTCTAAGTTCTCGCTTGGACTTAAGTCCGTACACTCCAACGTACTTCATTTCATTGACAAGTCTCTGTTTGTCAAACGGTCTTTTTGGTGTCCCAGCTCTCTTTGAGTATCTTGGGTTGGCCATTTTACAAGGGAGAAAAAAAAACTAAAAAATGAAACCAGTCCTCTACCTCCTCCTCCGCAACGACCTCCCCAGATACTCGGTTGGAGCACTTGTGGCACAGGGCATACACGCCTCGCTCCAGGTTCTGCCAAGGACCCAAACGGCAGAGACTGACCAGTACTTTGGCCCGCACCTAGCTGTGGTTGTTCTTTCAGTGGCAGAGACCGAGCTAGGTGAGGCAGCGCGCGTCCTGGAGGAGCACAAGGTCCCATACCACCCATGGACGGAGCACCCAGAGAACGAAGTAACCTGCCTCTGTCTCTCACCGGTGGACAAGGAGGTCTCTGAGGTGCCTCGTCTGCTTAGGCACTTGAAGCTTTACAAGTAGCGCAAATAAATGGGTGAATAAATAACGTAAATATTTTATTTTTACCCCAGAATGAGAAGCAAAGGATACAGAAGAGATACAAGAAACAAGTTCAAGAAGGAGTACAACGCAAAAGGTGTACCTAACACCACAACCCTCCTGCACCAGTACCAGAGAGGCGATTACGTCGACATCAACATAGACTCAGCCATTCACAAGGGCATGCCCCACAGTCATTATGTTGGTAAGACTGGAAGAATCTATGCCGTTTTCAAGACCTCGGTAGGTATCGCCATGACCAAGCAGATTGGCAACCGTATTGTAGTTAAGAAGGTTGTTGCGAGAATAGAGCACGTCAGACCAAGTAACTGCCAGAAGCAGGTTGTTGCCAGGGACCAGTACCGTGCCGAGCACGGTGTAGCTCCACCAAGAATGCTCCCAGAAGGACCCAGGAAGGCTTTTGCCGTCTCCCTTGAAGAGAACGTTCCCGTTGTGCTGAAGTCTTCGCTTCATTACGCCATTAACTAATAAAAAACACGTGGTAGGTGCTGGGTAGGTGGTGTGGTGCTGGGTAGGGTGTGCCATTATGTGGTGTGTTTGTGGTTAGCTGAGCGCATCTTAAGAAAGACGGCAAGTGCAACCATACAGATGCCAACCGTTCTAAAAGACACCCCACTGAGAAACTCTTCAAGTGAGTCGCTGGCTATTTTGAAGATAACTTTGGTAAGCTCTTCTCTAAATGGATCCTTGGCCATGCACTGCTCCCACTCTCGGCACTGTGCTTCAAGGGCCGGGACTCTCTGCTCGGGAGCACACCTGTTGACAAGGTACTGCCTCTTGCTCTCAGCAATCAAAGACTTGTTGCTTTCAATGAGGTTGAGGTACTTAATGGATAGGTCGTTCTTTACCGTAACTGTAAACTTAACGGCTAAAAGAATGAACATACATATAAGGAATGCATTCATAAAAAGAGAGATGTATGCTGATGCGATGTAGTTGACACGAATGAGTTGGTCGTAGAATGGTAGAGAGGAGGTGGGTGTGGGGGGGTGTACCGGAGGGTGTACCGGGGTGTATATCTGGGTGGGGGTGGTGTGTATCGGGGTGGTGGAGGGAGGGTTGGTGAAAGGGCCGGGGTGGTATCTCTCCTCGGGCTGCATCTTTCTCTTTTTTCCGGGAGGGTTGGTGGTGAACTTGAACGGGTGGCTTTTACTGACCGGGTTCCTTTCTGCACTTCTTCCCCAGTGGATAGATGGTGTTTCGGGTGGTGCTGAAGCTTGAAAATGCATAAAATTTTTAAGAGCCCCGCTGCATTAAGCTTGGGTGCTAATGCGCCGGGGTGAGTCAGCAGCGGGACATTTTAACTTAACCTCCTTCCCTTTGTTTGTTGCCGTGTCTCTGGGGCTGGGCCTGTGTCGGTGGATGGGTGCCATAACAGACACAGACCTGGCCCATCTAAAGGTTTGGAGCTTGGTACCGTACCGTACCATAACGCATAACGTACCGTACCGTAACGTACAACTAAACTTAGTCCTTTTATTGCTGCTGGGCTGTGGTAGACCTGGGCCGTGACAGACCATGGTAGACCTGGACCGTGGTGGGCCCGTGACAGGCCCTCTAGGCATGCATCTTCTTAAACTGTTCAAGGAAAACCGCATGTGCGTTCTCAATGTGGCTACCAGCAACTGCTCCTGGGGAGTAGGTCTTAAAGAAGACACAGAGTGTTTCTAAAAGCGTGGAGAAGCCTTTCAGGCGCACGAATAGCTCTGTTTCTCCCAAACCGGTCGTTCTAAGGACTTCCTTGACCTTGGGGTTCACAAAGTAGCTGAGGATATAGGAGCTTTTGGGGCGGTTTTGGTGGGGGAGCGCGAGGAAGGAGAGGGTTACGGGCGTAGCTGGGAACGAGGGTCCAACTACTCTCATGGTTTCTAGCTCTACCTCAGTCATAAACTCTTTGGCCAGCACAATGCTTTCGGCGGTGTATGCCTCAATGCGCGAGGCAATGGCTTTGGGCAGTGGCTCAAGTGCCTGCATGTCTGACTCTGCTGGAATGGGGCAGACTTCGAAGATGGAGGCAAGAAGGTGGATGATCTCAGTTACGGTGGCATCTTTGCTTCTTTCTGAAACTTCTCCAGTCTCCGCCTTTTCTGTGCAGATATCCTCCAGAACACCTTCACTCACTAGGGTCATCAGCACAAAAGACTCAGGGTCGTAGGCTATGTTGTCCATGGGGATGTTTGAAAGGGAGGAAATCTGTGCCAAAGACTTAGTTGGTGAAGAAAGGACCGTTCGGTCCAAGAATCCTTTTTTGGAGAGGTAGGTCTTTTGTGCCCCAAGCAGTCGCTCCCTAAACCCAATTCCGTCCTCTGTCTTGCTGCCACTGAAGGCCTGGGTTGGCAGAGACAGGGACATAAGTGGGGAGTGGATGAAGCTGTCAGTTACTGAAGAGCTGGTGGTGGGACGGGCTGCTTGCATGGCTAGGCCGTTGGTGTAGGCGTAAGACCCCTTGATTCGTGGGAGGTACGAGGTAATGAGACTTTGGACCTTTTGTTTTGGGATGCCAAAGAAGACTACGTTGCCCTGGGTGTCGTATCCTCTTCTTCCGGCACGTCCAGCCATTTGCTTGAAGCTCATTGAGTCGAGAGAGAGGGAGTCGCCTGCAAAGACTGACGTACGGCAGGGCATGTTGATGCCGAGAGAGAGCGTTTCGGTGGCAAAGACCACTCTTAGCTGTTTCATTCGGAAAAGTATCTCGATCATATTTCGGTACTTCTTTGGCGTACCTGTGTGGTGGACGCCCACCCCGCGGTAAAGAGCGTTGATAAGCTTGCCGTCAACCTTGCCTGTTTTGCGCATTGACTTAGCGTACTCGTCAAGGACGTAGGCCCCCGAGGAGGCAATGGTTGGATCGGTGAAGCAAAAGCGGGGGTCTTTGGCATTTGGGTCAACTTTTCTGCTTGAGATTTCTTCGGCAATGATAGACTCGCCAATCCAGGCGTCCTTTCCGGTGGCTAGGACGGCGTCTCTTGATCTTTTCATTTCTTTAAGGATCTTCTCGTTTTCACGGATGTCCATTTTTGAGAGAATAGGTTCAGCTATCTTTTCAAACTTTTCAAGCTCTTCAACTAACCGGGTAGCCAGGGCGTTGCAAACTGTTCTTTCAAGGTTGAACACAATGCACGGAAGCATGTCTTTGGCCTCAAGCTCCACAACCAGGTCAAGGATCCCGTTGAGGAGGTACTCTGTGCTGTATAGAAGAATGTCTGAGGAGATGCCCATTGAGAGTGTGGGCGCGGGTGCTGCTATGGGCGCGGGCGCTGCCTTGGGTGTGATGGTTAGCTCTGAAAGCTGTTTTTCAGGTTTTTCGGGGTTGGCGATGCCGCTGGCTCCTCTTTGGGTCATTTGGTGGTTAAGGTCGTTTTCTATCTTCTGGAAGCCCTCCTTGGCCTCTCGAATGAGAATGTCGTAGATCTTAGAGACCTGTTCTGGTTCAAGCATGCCTGTTTTCATCATTTCTCTGAACTTGGTGATAACGTACTTCTCATACTCTTTCACGTCTCCTTTGGTGATACAGTTGGTTTTGAAGAATCTTTGTGGCCTAAACTCTTTGACCAGGTGTCTCTGGTCCTTTCTTAGCACGGCAAAGATCGCATAGTAGAGATTGAGCAGCTCTTCGGGGAGGAAGTTGACGTCGTCGCTGAAACCGTCGTCCTTGATGCCTCTGAAGGAGTAGGCGAACAGGCTGTGGATCGGTGCAAGCGCCTGGTCCCCGGGCTCTCGGGTTGACTTGTGGCAGGTTTCAAGGGCGTCAAGCTTTTTCGGGACAAAAACGTAGTTGTTGACCTCGCAGTACTTCTCTCGGTGCACAACCAAGTCGCACGTTCTTCCCTTCCGATTCTCTACCCCCTTGGTCCAGGTGTAAAACTCGTCTAGGTTCCCGAGGGTTGCACTTAGCAGAAGGAGAGAGCACGGGCTGAAGTGGATGATCTTCTCCATGCTTGACCCCATTTTGCTGTCGCTGATCTTGTGCACCTCATCGATCACAATGTACTTGATTCTTTCCAGGTACGGCTTTTCTTTTTTCTTGGTCTCTGGGGGCATTGTGAGAATCTTTTCAAGGATTTCAGGTACGGTGATAAGAACCTGGCAGTTGAACGGTGAGATTTGGAAGTCATTCATGCAAATGCCCTGAAGAATGTTGTTTTGCTTGATGTATGGCTTGGACCCAAAGCGGGCGTAGACATCGGCAGCCACCTGGTTGACTAGGGCCTTGGTTGGCGCTACAAAGACAACAATGTTGTCGTTGCTCTCCCGAAGAACCTTTTCCATTGCGTAGTAGCAAATGAACGTCTTTCCTGTCGAGGTGGGCGCGCAAATAACTGCACTTCCTCCACGGTCGACAATGTCTAGCAAATATATCTGCCACTCGTCAGGTTCGAACAAAAGTCTGTCATCTGGTCGCGAGTTCAGCGATCTTTTCAGCTTGTCACCTGCCGAGCGCATCAGGAAAGAAATGTCAAAGTCGTTGGGGCTCTTGGTTGCTGCGGGGTCAAAAGAGACCTCAATCTGGGCTTTGTTCCCGTACTTGGCCTGGCAGGTTCTGTCCCGGGTGTTGATGTAGCTAATTTTGTGTTTCTCACAGAGCTCCAGCACTGTTGAGGCAAATCCCAGGTCCAGGAGTGTTTGAACGATGTACTCCAGCTCTTTGGTGGCTGAGATGCTCCCGTACTTCTCAATAAACGAGGTACAGTCCATGTATGACGACACAAAGTCTTTTTCATTGGGCCGCCTCTTTCTTTTTTCCAGGGCCCACTGGCTCCCATAGAACTCTACCTTTAGCAGAAGCACCTTGGAGCAAATGAGCGGGGAGTGGATTCGGGGCAGAAACCCTTCCAGGTGCCTTCTTTTCTCGTAGCTGGTGGCAAAGGACTGGTACTTGGAGAGAAAGCTCTTTAGAAAAACGATATCTTTCTTTTTGGCCTCTTCTTCTTTCTGTTTTGTGTTTGCTTCAATGATCTCTAGCTGTTTTTTGCTTATCTTTTCTTTTGTTTCCTTCTTTTTTTTAACGGGCTTGTCCGTTACTAAACTGATGGGACAGTGCAAATTTTTTCCATCATGGAGTGATTGTGCTGTTTTTTTCAGGTTCTCAATGTACATCTGCTCCGTTCTGAAGTTCTTTTGCTGCTCCTCGTTGTAGAAGGTAATTGACGCCATTCCAGTGGGCGGGTAGGCCCGTGTGCCCCGGGGCGTGGCTGGCTGGGCCACTGCGCCTGTCCTGCCCTCCACCCCCTGCCCGCTCTGTGCTGCCTGGTAAAGCACCCCGTCAAAGACCCGAAACAGTGACAGTGACTTCTCACTCCCCGCACAAACCTTAAACAGCTCTTCTGCCAGGGCTCGGGGAAAGGATGCCTGCGGCTTTGTTTCTTTCTGGCCTTCACTTGCCTCGCTAGCTTCACCCGCCTGGCTAGCTCCATTGGCAGGATAGCGCCTGATCGGCAAGTCCTCCAAAACCTGGCCCTGCATCGCTCTAAGGGCGTCTCGTTCTGTGTGGGCCTCCAGGACCTCCTGAATCCTGGCCATGGCTGTTTCTGGGCTGTCCTCGGCCTCTTTTGCGGCGCTGTCCCCAGCGGCAGTATGCTCGGAAGGAGCCAGCGTGGGCTGGGCCAGAGTCTTTGAGAACTGTGAGGGGTTGAGCACAAACATAAACAGTCTTGGTGCCCGGAAGGTGCTCTGGTCGATAACCGCGGCATACAAAGAAAAGCCTAGAATCGTGTTAAGAAAGGCCAATGACCTTTCGTCGCTGTACCCTGCAGCTATGCAAATGTGCTCCTCTTTCACGAACAAAGCAAACTCGCTACTGTTGATCGCTTTGAACCAGATCTTTTTTATGGTGGTGTGCTTCTCAAGTGCTGAAACCATTTCCCGCGTGCAAAGACTTCGACTGACACACTCTCTCTCTTCGTCCTGGAACAGCACAATGAAGCTGTCTTTAAAGCCTGCAACTGATAGGCTGTAGGCTATGCTCTCAGAGATTTGGGCAATAAGTGCTAGCGGTAGCTTGCTACTGTCTAGTTTGTATGTATCCTCGATGTATCGATAGAGGGAGTGCCCGTTGATGAGCATCTTTCCTATTCCCACAAAGGCTTCACTGATATCAACCATTTGTACTGGGTTTTTCTTGTACCAGTCGCTGTACTCAGAGCTTCTATCCATTTCTTTTGACATGGGAATTTAAAATAAAAGAGAAACTCTAAGAACTTTAGGCTTCAAAACCATTAAAGCTCTATTTTTCTTTTATTTGGATGCCTCAGAGAACAGCACTATTTACGATTTATATGCCGTACCACCTCCCAGAGTACAACATTGGCCATCTAATGACCACCTGTAAGGTTAGTTTGCGCGAGGCTGAGAAGGGTATGCGTGTTCTTGTCCAGAAAAACGAGATTTCTGCCCATGAGGACCTTGGTGAGTGCCAGCACACAGTCAAAACCCTTGACTTTTCCAAAAAGGTGCCCGGCTTTTTTCGGGCAGTCGCCCCTTCTGGGTCGCTGACTATGACCGAGACCTCCTACAACGCCTTTCCTCGGTGCAGCACCCATTATACTAGTGGGGCTCTTTCTGAGAAGAAGTTTTATGCGCGGATTGACACGATGTTTTTTGAGGGCTATCGAGAGGTAGAGAATCCGTTTGACACCCTCCCCGAGGTAGATCGCTTTGAGGTGCTTGAGTTGGCAACCTGTCCTCAGCTAGCTGAAAATTTTGATGTTTCAACAATGAAAAATGATGATGGATCGTTAAAATTTGCGCCTGGATGGGAAAAGACAGCGTCCAAAGTCATTACCGTTTTTAAACGGGTGCAGATAGACTTCCACCTTATGTTTATCGGCGGAAAGTACATCGAAGACATTGAGAAGTTCATGCGCAAAATCTTCATTCAGGGCCACCAGGAAGTGCTCAAGTACCATAACGAGTGGATTGGTCTGTCAATGGAGGATGTCAGAAAAGAAGAAGAAAGAACCAAGACAATCCTTGCAGCCAAGTACTCTTAGGCAGTGTAGTAGCTACCTCTCCACTACCCACACTACTTCTGCTTCTGGTACTTTTCTTCGCGAAAAATGGCTAGGAGCTCTTTCCTTAGATGCGGGCATATCAAATGCGGCTTTTCTCCGCCCACCCTAAAGAACGGCTCTTTTTTGTTGCGGTTTTGGATCTTCTTAACTAGCTCTTGGTACGCCAGCATTGCACCCGGTCTTATTTTTTCTAAAAAACCAGGACAGATAAAGATCTTAGGCAGTGCTGGGTGCTAGGTTCTGTGGTTGGTGCGAGGAAGTGGAAAGAACTCTTCCAGGGGAACAAAGGGGTCTGGATCAATGTTCTTGATTCCTACCACATACAAACAGGCATTGTCTCCTATCTCCTCTCTCTCTCCCGTAAAGATTTTTCCAAGTAAGGAGAGAAGAGCTTGGGCCTCCATCTTCCTTTAAATAAAAATCTTACAAAAGATTCTATTTGTAAGGGTTTGTATCTGTCAAATAACCTTCATAAGTATTTAAAGTAGCAGTTTTATTTAGGTTGCTTGGCTTACTTTGGAATGAGGGAGAGAAGAGAGAGGTACTCGCAAATAAACTTCTCTGAAAGACTCTCCCGGCGCCCAAGGACTTGTCGCAGCTCCTTGGGGTCTATGTCCTCCCTTCGGTAGTGAACCAGCCGGTTAATCAGCGCCTCAACAATGTCGTACTGTGGCTCCAGGTGGCTCACTAGCTCTGTAAGCAGCTTTCCTGGGTCAGGAACTGTTTTCAGGTACTGAATGATCGATGTGATGGGGTAGTTGCCATCAAGCAAGGCGTTGATGGTTAGATCTTGTGGCGTGGTGGCTGTTTGGCTTGGTGCGTCGTTCTCTGCCGTCATAAAGTGGGGCACTGCTTGGTCGGCAGTGTTCTCCGCTTGCTCCCCAGCGAGGGTGTCGTAGGTAAGCAGGAGGCGGAGTCTTGATTTGTGCACCGATGAGAAAGAAAGACCTTGTCTGGCCACTGCACAGTCCTCAGTTGCCTCTGAGGCCATCATTCGAGTGTTCGCATAGAGAAGCAGGCTACTCTTGGTCATAACCACCAGCGAAGC
Source organism: Nematocida displodere (assembly GCF_001642395.1). Taxonomy (NCBI): domain Eukaryota; kingdom Fungi; phylum Microsporidia; genus Nematocida; species Nematocida displodere. Next base: position 139,777 of record NW_027138130.1, on the reverse strand, counting down.
TTTGTCCTCAGAAAGGAGGCAGTCTCTTGGCGCCGTGGCAAAGTAGGTGGTAGACAGAAGCTTGCCCGTCTCTATGTCAAAGATTTCCAGCACTGAGGGCGTGTTTTGGGTGTTTTGCGTGGTTGGTGGGAGCTTGCTGACCAGAACGGCCCACTTAAAGTCCTTGGTTGGCCGTAAAGAGTAGGGCACTCCTCTGGTGCAGGGAATGCGCCTAAGCAGCTCTCCCTTCCCCGTTAGAACGCTAATGCCTGTTCCGTCCCCAGTCAGTGCGTAGCTGTCTGTTCGGGTATCTACCAGATGCGCAATCATGCACTCAGGCATGCTTGTCTCTGAGAGCACCTCTCCTGAGAAGCTGTAGCTGCGAATGGTTGTGCTAAGCACAAGAGTAAGGGTTTTGGTCAGGTTGTTGATAGAGAGGGCGTGGTAGCGCGGCGTAACTATCTCTCCAAGGATGAATCCTGCTTCAGAGGTGGCAACCACTACCCGAACTGTTTCGGGACCGTCCTCCAGGGCCAGTGCCACCACATTCCCGCAAAAAGAGAGCTCCGCGCCAAGATGGCTTCTTGGGGTGGCGTGGGCAAGCTTTTTCTTGAGCCTGGCAATGTCTCCGTTCTTTTCCCTGAAGGCAACTGGGCCGCCGGTAAAACAGCCTAGAAGGGTGCTTTTCTGGATGGCAAGAGAAACGGGCTCTCCGGTGGTCTCTAGGTGGGTTATTTCTTTGTTCTGGTCCTCCTTGCGCAGGGAGATGGAGTAGAGAGAGTGGTTGGTAAGAAGGGCAAGTGCTTGGTTGTGGAAGGCTGCAACGGCTTTTTCTCCAAAAACAATGCCGGTGCGCTTCTTAACCGTTACAATGTGGTCAATCTTGTGGCAGTCAAGGATTCTTAGTTCATTCTTCATTGAGACTGCTAGGTAGTCATCTTCTCCAATGAATCTAACAGATGACAGATGCTCCAGAGGAAGGGTCTTTTTGACTATCCCGTTCTCCAGGCAAGCAAAAACGAGGGATGTGGTGGTGGCAATGCACAGCTCTTTGCTGCTGCTCTGGTTTCTCTTGAAGTCCACAGAAAGTGTGTTCTTCATTGTGAATCTCTGGAGGACTTTGTCTTTCTTTATGTTGATAACTGCCACTCCTGTTTTGTCTGCAATGGCTATTATTTCAGGTGCGGGTGAGGATGAAATGTCTTTTACCTCTTCAGGCTTGAAACAGGCCAGCGTGTAAATGACAGCTTCTTTGTGGGTGTCGTAGATATGGATGGCTGTTTTGGAGACAGCGAGTAGCTTGTTGTTCATCTGCAGGCAGTGGATGTTCGTTATGTTGAGTTCGGGAAGTAAAGGATGGATGGTGTACAAAGGTGCTGCTTTGTCCTCCAGGGAAGCTTCTTTCAGGTGAATGTGTAGCTTGAGAAGGGTGTTAGAGCCCGTCAGCACAAAGATGTCTTGGTCTGTGGCGGTAATCTCTTTGGGGGTGTCTGGTAGGTCTACCTGGAGCAGGACTCGTCCTCTGTTAGAGATGTACAGTTTGTTGGAGATGCATCCGGTGATGATGTACCTTCTAAACACACCAATGCACGTAACTGCTTCTTTTTCCTCGCCTCGGCTGACCAGATTCATTCTTTCAATGTCATAGACTGCATAGGTCTTAGCTAAGGGTGCAACGATGCAGTATGTGTTGTTTATGGGTGCCACAACTATTTTTCCTTTCTCAGCAACGTAGGACAGTTGTGTCTTGTACTGGAACATTGACCTGCTTGTCTCTTGGTCCATAAAAAATTTGCTGTTCTTGCCACCGTTACTCCTTCAAGTACCCTTTTTCCAGAAACACAAAAACCCGAACTAACCCTTTTCCTCCCCTAAACCCGAACTGCCTCAGCACCCAGCAAGCTCCAAAGCCCCCCAAGTCCGATCTAGTGAAAGTATTTCTTTCAATCTTTTTTTAATCCTATGGACGGAAGCATAACCTCCTCACAGGAGTATGAAACACTTGGAGGATTTACACTGAGACACCTTACACTAAAACAGGTCAGGTCCATTGAAGTGGAGTCAAGAAGAACTACCGTGATAAAGTGCGATGGCGCCGATGTTGTGAACATCTCTGTCATTGGGTGGATCACAGAGGAAGTTGGAGAGAGAGGCAACGGGCTAAGGTTTATTATTAACGATGGCACCGCCCAGATTTCCTGCAACCTTTCAACAGGCGTTACAAATTATGGCATTATTAAAAGGTACACCGAAATAGGCACCCTGGTCCGCATCTTTGGGGCCATAGGTACCTCAGACGCCTTTGACTCCTCAGAGAGTATGGTTTTACAGTGCAGGCACATCTTCCCGATTAAGGACGGGAATTATCTGTCCTACCACTTTGCTCAGGTCATGAAAGAGCACCTTGAGAATACGAGAAGGGTGGCAAGGGATGACGGGGAAATGGGAGACATCACCCGCAGCTACATTGAAACCGAGCACAGTGAGAACAGATCACTGAAGAACATTCACCGAGATATCATCAACTGTTACAAAAACAACCAGGGAGATACTGGCCTAAACAAGTACATTGCTACCAAGATGCTTTCAGATACGTACAGGAGAGAAGAAGTGGAAGAAGGCATTGAGTACTTGAAAAAAGCATCTATCCTCTTTGCCTCCTCTGAGGATGAAAATGAGCTGATGGTTTTGGACGACGCTGCCATCTAAGAATAGTGCCGGGGTCTAAGCCCGTGTGCAGCAAATAAACCTCCACATGTTTGCTTCGGGTTTTTGGGCTTTCGGGTTTTCGGGGTTTTTGGGCTTTCGGGTTTTCGGGTTTTTGTGTTTTTGACAGTTTGAAACCTCGGGATGACCCAATCGGTGGCGTGATACACTATGGGTTAGTGGCTATGGGTGCGATGAAGGTCTCTTTTTTCGGGTGGGCCAGTAAGAAGCTTCAGGAACTGCTCGTAGAGGTCCTCCTCTTGAAGAGAGGGCGGACTGGCCCGGGCCACAGCTCCAGCTTTGGCAATCTTAGCATTGAGCGTTTGAACGACGCTTTCAATCGTTTTCTGGCCTGGCTGGAACATACTGGCAATGGAAAACCTGCTTTTGGGCTTGTGCTTAACAATGACTGCTTGTAGGGCGGCTCCGTGGTAGTGGCTAAGTTTCTCTAAAAAGACCGGGTCTGGGGCGTACCTGCCGCTGCTTATGTCCACAAGCACTGGGTGGTCGGCATACTCGGCAGGGATGCGGGCGTGGTGGCTAAGAAGCACCCACACAGACTCTGTGTGCCCACTGTCTAAGGCAACGGCAAGCGGGGTGCTTCCTGCGGCATTGGCTGCTTCAATGGGTAGACCCAAACCAAGGTAGAAAGAAATCATTTCAGCCTTGTTCCCTGATGCCTTGGTGTGTAGAAGAGAAGAACCATCTGCAAGGCTTGTTTCAACCCGGGCCCCAATGTTAATCGCTTTGATTGCCATTTCAAGACTGTTTAGGATGTGAAGAATGTGCTGAGAATTGATAACGGACTTAGGCGCCTTTCTGAACAGCAGAAGAAGTGCCCCCCAGTTGCTTGAGGCAGCTGCAAGATCAATCGGGTAGATGGGGCGAGGGTCTAGGGTAGGCTTTTTCTTTTCCTCGCGTGCTGCCAGGCCGCTGAGGAGAGAGTACTGCTCCGTGGTGATGTACTCCATTGGGTCGCCCCCTTCAGTCAGAACCATGTCAAGCACTCGTATGTCTGGGTTGACAGCTGCTAGGTGCACAGGGCCTAGGCCGTGCCAGGTTTCCTGGAAGTCTATCGTCCGCTCAAAGAAGACCATGATTGTTGCCAGGTGGTGCCCAGCCAGCGCCATAAGAAAGTAGGTGGGAAAAGCAATAGTGTGCTTACTTCCAAGGACTCTTCGGTTGATGTTGATTGGGAAGCCTTTAGCAAAGAAAGCGCTTACCACCGATGGCATCTTGTTAAGCATGGCTAAGAGGAAGGAGTGGTTGAGTATGGAGAAGATGGAGGTATTCTGGGTTGAAGAAATCAAAGAAAGCTGCTCAATCGCTTCTTTTTCCATTCCATCCAGGAGGTACAGGTGCAGTCTATGTGCAGCAACCAAAGAACTCGTGTTGTGGGAGGAAGCAAAGATCTTCTTGTAGAGGCTTTTCATGGTTATGTCGTGACTGCTGTGTTTGAATATGCCCGTCTTTATCCCTGCTGCTGTAATATTGTACAGAGTCAGATGCATTAGTCTTTGGATACCCATATTGTGGTCTGTTTCTATGAACTCAGTGTATGTCTGATGCATTCTCTGAAAAATTAAACAAGTAAAGAGGGTATGGGTTGCGGTTTTCGACTTTCGGGGTGCTTGCCACTGCACAACTGCACCATACCATAACATACCCCATAACATACCCCATACCCCAAACCACACACCATACCCCACGCACACCGTAAACCACAAGCCACACTGGAACCTTAAATCCTCCTTCTTCAAGTTTTGGAAAACAGCTCTCTTTAAATATACTGTGAACCTTAAACGATCAGCAGAAGAGGTATAAAAGAAAAAACCTAACCCGAACTAACCTACCGGTAAACTGACAAATCAACCACTCCTACACCCCGAGCAAGCACCCATAAGCCCCAAACAAACAAGCACCCGCGGGCCCGACTAAACAAACACCAACCCAGAGCCACACAGACCCACCTTCTGGCTACAACACCCCCTTATATATCATTGTTGATATAAATAAATCATGGAATTGCGTGTGGATGCAGAGAACCTACTGCGAGAACCAGAGCCTAGAGCTGTTCTTAAAAGGATAAGAGACTGGGAAATACAGATCCTCAAAAACGGAGACTCCAAACACCTGGGAGAGCTCTGCTCTCTCTACCTTAACCAGCCCTTGGGGGCACTCAGGGACCTTATAGGCAATGAAATCATGAAAGGAGAAAGAAGCAAAAGTAAAATCGAAGAGCTCATCAGAGCAGTTTCCGAGGCAAGGGATGAGCTGTCCATGCCCATTTTTTCCATCATAGAAGCCTCCATCTCCACAAACAAGTCCATCCCCACCCAGAACCTACCACAGCCTCCGTTCCTCCCAGAGCTCCCCGAACAGCAGCTCCCCGAACAGCAGCACCCAGAGCAGTCCGAGTACCCCGAAATGCAGCCCGAAATGCAGCCCGAACCCTTACCACAAACCATTAAAGAGCTCATCGTTCAGGAGATGGAGAAACAAGCGGAAGAAAAAGGCCTTCCAGAGGTCAGATCCGTTATAGAAAGGACCAGAGACTCTAAATGGGAAGAAATCATCCAGGAATTAATGGCCTTAATGAAAGAAGCAAAGAATAGCTCACAAACAGCCCCTGCGCCCCGCAAAACATCCAAAAAGGCCCTTGTCTGCTTTAACTGCGACAAAAAGGGCCACATTGTGAAGTACTGCCCAAACAGAGCCCGGAAGCCTTCCTCTCCCAAAAGTTAGCAAAATAAAGATGAACGGTTATTTATTCATGAAAGCTTTTGGTTTTACGTCCGCCCTTGCAGACCTCCTCAGCACCGCAGCTCTCAGACTCTCTCCTACTGCTTGGGCAGAGGAATGTAGTGCTCGTTTGTTGATCTACCACGGATGCTGTACCCCACAAAGCCTGAGATTACTGCAATGGTAACCAGCAAGGCAATTGTTAGTCCGTTGAGTCTGAAGCCCTTAACCATTCTCTTCTTAGCCTTGGAAAGATGCTTGCCAACAGTCTTCCTGGTTCTTCTCACCTGTTTTCCAATTGAGGTGCTCTTTTCTTCTGGCTCCTGGGACTCGGGTGCAGCTTCTTTAGCAGCATGGGCAATAATTGCGTCAATCTCGTCACCAAAGGCCTGGGTGGACTCTGGGAGCCTTGACATCTTCTTTGGGGGGTAGCGAGACTTCCTGTAAAGGTCGTTGTAAATCTTCTCAGTGTTGAACTGTCTAGGCTTAGGTGCCTGTTCCAGGCTGCTCAGGTGCTGTAAATGCGCCGAAAGGAAATCTTTGATAAAGCTATCTGTGCCATCCATCTGGTGCACCATGCTCTCAAAGACGTCCTCTGGTCTTCTTCGCTTTCTAACAACCAAGACCGAGTGGAAAGGAGAAAACTTCTCCTCCGACTCAATGCGCTTGCGGGCCCCGTAGGGAAGCGGCCGGTCCATTGGTGCCCTCGCAAAAGAAGGCGTAAGTCTTCTAAGGAAGAGAAGGGTTTTAAATGGCACGGGCGTGCCCCCATGCACCTCCTGTGCATCAGCATCGATGTAGCAGTGGACAGCAGCAAGAACTAGCGCAAGAACTCCTAGAGTTTTCATACGTCTTCAGATGATACTTCTTTTATACTCAGTGGTCCAAACAGTTTCATCCGTCTCCAACAAACACCAACAACTTTTACCGTTCTGAAACATCTCTTCAAATTTTGCGATGCCGTATGAGAGGGACCCATACGCCGCTCTTAGCGTGCACCCACAAGCACCGATTGCCGAGATAAAGAAAGCATACATAAAAAAGGTCAAAGAGACCCACCCGGACTCCAGCAACACTCTTACAGCCGATGCTTTTATTGCGGTGCAGCACGCCTATGCAGCAATACTCACCAGAGCAGAAAGAGAGTCTCCCGCCCTACTCCGCACCACTGAGCCGTACTCGGTTGTAACCTATACAGAACTTCTTGCAGGAACTTTTTGCAGGTGTGGAGACGTCTTCTCACCATCTCTTCTAGTTGGAGGCACTGTTGAGTGCCAGAGCTGCTCAAACTTTGTTGAGGTAGCGGGCGGGGCTGCACAGACATAGCACAGGCCCGGCAACGGGCATGGCCCGAACCAACCCCAGCCTGGCACATTAGAGGGTGTAGAAGTCGTCTCTTTGGAGGTAGTAGTCGCTTAGAAAGTCATCGGGTAAATCAATAAACGGGTAGGGATTAGAGGTGGCAAGAGAGGTGCTGCCTATGGGGCAGGAGTTAGATCTTCTTTCTTCTCTTTTTTTGATTTTGTAAAGATTGGGGAAGGGCTCTAGGTGGTCGGGGAGAGTAAAAGAAGAGCGTTTGCGGCGGTAGCTCATGCGGAGGTGAAGGTTGTGAGGCACCTCCCACGCATGCACCATGTTCCAAATGCCTCCACGGGCCTGGGTGCTGGAAAAAAGCGAGGTGGTATAAGACATGAGGTGGTACGACTTTCCTTCGTAGGAGAGAGAAGTGGTCATTTTGACCAGGCCTGAGGGATGCCTCTTTTTTTTGCGCCTCTCAGCTTTTGCGGGGGCCCGGTCAATCAGGTTTCTTCCAAGTTTTAGAATGTCGTCTACGGAAGAGGTGAGGCTGTCAACGTCTTCAACGTCCTCTAAGTCTTCGGAGGACGAGAGCTCGTAGTAAACCAGACACCGTCCATGGATTTTTGATGAGGACCACGCCCGTCCATCGGTCCATCTTGAAATCCCGCTTTCTTCCTCCTCGTAGACAAAGATGCTCCCGGGCCTTATCGTTCGTCTCTCAGCGTAGGTAAGTCTTGCTTTGGTCCTTGGAATGATGTTCATCCTACACATGTCGATGATTTTCAGGCACTCTTCCTCGGAGTAGATGGCCCCAAACAAGCTCTCTCTCAAGAAGGGGGTTTCTTGGAGGGTGACGGTGCTACTCCTCCCACAGACTGTTTTATTCATTGTCCTTCCTTTTATTGCGTCCTAATATATACCTTACGCCTCTGAACCTTATCATTTTGTTGGCTGTGTAGGTGTTAGCAATCGCTCAAGTTTTTTCATAAAAAGAGCATGGATGGAGTGCCCCCAAGGAAGACACAAGAGGCAAGAAGTGCTTTAAAGAATGCGAAATCTTCAGTGGTGGTGCTTTCTGGCCCGATTGGCTGTGGGAAGACCTCGTTGGTAAAAAGTCTCTCCGCTGAGTGGTCGTACGATCTGGTGGAGATAGATACGCTTGACGACTACATGGAGCACCGACTTTGCCAGGACATGGTCTACCTTATTAGACTCTCTGAAGTGCCCCCACGAAAGCGGAACACCAAATACCGAGGAATGGTTGTTGAAACGGAGAACCCGTATCTCTACAGGCAAATAAGAGACGCTGTGCCCATCCACATGAACAAGCCAACCCAAAAAACCTCGCGAAGGCTTCTTCCCCTGGCCCGAGCGAGTATGGACCTAAACACGGCCAGTGCCATCTCGGGTATGCCCAGGCCGCTGCAGCAGAGACTGGTTGACGAGTCAGATGAACCGTGCACCTCTTTTTTCCACTTTCTAGGCCGGATACTGTACCATAAGACGGATGTGGTGCCCGAACAGGTGTTTTTGCTTCTTTCGCAGAACAGTGCACTCAAAACACTGACCTACCTCCACGAAAACCTTCCAAGCTTCTCCAAGGACCTTGATGCACTCTCCACAGTTCTTGACCAGGTCTCAGTGGCTGTGTCCCGGGGGTGCAGAGAGGAGGACGCTGTTCTGCTACTTGCTGGGATCTGGGCCATGGAAAGATCTCCGCCAAAGAAGTTTTTTCAGATAAGATCTTCACACTACCACGAAAAGTAACTAGTCGAGGGTTTCATAGATCGAGACTTCCTGAGAAATGAATATGTTTTGAAGCTCACTCCGCTCTTTTTTCTGTGCCAGGTACCTGGTGAGCTTGTCCCTCCACGCGGACACTGGGGAGGTGGGTGTAAGCAGGGCTTTGGCGTGCTTGGGGTTAGTTCGGGCTAGTAGGGCAGTTGTTAGTGGCGAAGGGGCAGAAAAAGCCGCCGCTGTGTTAAGAAGGTTTTTGTACACCGCAAGCCTTAGGCCTATCTCCCCGTTATCAATGGCCAGGACAAAGTCTCTGAGGCTGCACTCTGAAATGGAGTATCCTTCACGGGAGAGCGTTTCGCCAATTTCAAGGAGCCGGTTGAGGTAGTGCGCGGCCAAGATCTCTGGAAAGTCGCCCTGCTTCTCTATCATTAGATCAATCGCTCTGTCCAAAGAGCTCATCTCAAAGTATGGAGATAGCGAGATAATCTTATCTGTGTACGAAACAGTTAGCTCAAGAGGAGCGCAGACATCAGACAAGTGTTTAAGAGCTGTTCCGTGTGCATACTCTTCCATACACCCGGGCAAGTGAACATCTCGGTGCTTGAGAACGTAGTCTTTAGCATTCAGGGTAATGTTGCCATCTCCAAGGCTGGCAATGCGAGTAACCACCAAAGAATGGTCACCAACCGACTTTTTCGCGATATAAAGAACGTTTTCAATCACAATCTTATCGTTAACCGCCGGTGTTCCAAATGAACGATCTCTCTGGATCATAGAGTGGTCCACAGCACGGTTGGGCGTGTTTGCGAGGGTGTCTGTGGCGGTGTGTGGTAGTGTTCGGGTTGGGGTTGGAGCCTGTGGGAGGAGGTATGAAACGTTTTCCAAATCTTCTGCCATGTCCAGATCACTGGGTTGCTGTTTTGGGGTAAGGGTTAGCTCGGGGTAGGGATCCTGCTCGGGGTGTTGTGTGGGGTGGGGTGTGGAGTGTTTTGTGGGGTGAATAATGGAGGGGGTGGGTAAAAAAGAAGAGGAGTGGGGTAGCATAGACGCAAAAGACTCTGGGTGCTCCAAATCGTCCCCTGTTATGTGCAGATCCCTGGGAAGGGTGGAGTTGTAGGATGAAACCGGTACAGCTAAAATTTTTGGTAAGGTTTGTTTCAGCCGCTTTTCAGGCCGCTCCTGGTCCTTTAGGCTCCCAAAAAGAAGTGACACCTCATTAAGCCCTTTTTCTGTTTCTTCATCTACCTCAGCACGGCGCTGGCCCAAGTACTTCTCTATCTTATAGATTTGGAAGGGTGTCTCCACCCCGTCCCGAATAAGCGGCTCCTTCGAATACCCCAGATGGACCGTCCGGATCCACTCACGCCCGAGAACAGTGATCCTTGAGGGCCGCTCAAGTGCGTGGGCCTCTTTTTTGCTCCCCTGGGTCGCTGCTTTCTCCTCCAGGTCCTTGAGGGGGTGGGCCTTGTTTTTCAGTCCTTCAATCACCACCGCCTGTGCACAGGTGAGACACGCTTTTTCCTCGAAGTAGTCAGATAGCCTCAGATAAAGCCAGGTGCTTAGCAGACCAACGCCCTTCATCCGCATAAGAAAGAGAAGAGAGGCGTTCTTGTGGGCCTCAAAGTGTCTTTTCCACAGCGCAAGGTACCAGGGGTTATTGTGGAAGTAAGGTATCTCCAAGTAGCCTAGTAAAACCTTTTCAAGTTGCTTCTCTGTCACTGCTTCGTTCTCTGACGGGAGCATAAACAAAATTTGCAGGTTGGCGTTTATTGCATGAAGGAACCTCCAGAGGGCGAGGCTTCCTCCTTGGTGAGAAAACGCCCCGACGGCGCCCGCGGGCGCTTCATTGCGTGCTTGTGTCGGCTTTCGTGCTGGTAGGCGACATCTTTCTTCTTTTGGAGTGTGTCAAGATGGTCTCTTCTTTCCTTCCTTCTTTTAATATATGGATACTGGCTGGCATTAACAAAGACAGCCTGTTCCTCTTCTTTGTTGTACCTGAAATCGTAATTGTTGGAGTACTCCTGCGCCGGCATTTTTCTTTGCCGGTGGTCCATGTAGGCTGCAAAATCAAGCTCTTTGGGTTCCCCAAGAACGCCTGTGGCCCCGGGCCTCATTTGCGAAGCCATTTGCGATATCTGGGAAGCCATCTGCGATGTATGGTCTTGCTCTGAGTACTTGTTCAAAAAATATGCTGGATCGTCTGATATATCTTCGGGATACTTCGGGTTTTCAGCCATAGAGAAGCTAAAGCTTTTGCCAAACGGCTTTTCTTCGTCTTTGTAGGTGTACCCGTAGATGGGAAGGTCTTCAATGCTGAAGGGAAGAGCCGGAGAGTCCCGGTACTCCGGAGAGTTGTTGGAGCTGTTGTTCATAAACACGCGGCAATTGCGCGTCTTATACCTTTGGATGCGACAGCAAACAAACACCGTTGCATAGCTAGCGCATCATAAAGTTGCCAAGATCGTTGTCGCGCGCCCTCCAAACACAAACTGTTTCGTCCCCAGAGCCCGTTGCAAAGTACTCTTCGTCGGTGCTCATCCCGAAGTGAATGACCCGGTTTTTGTGCCCCTCAAAAATACGCACCTGACGGTGCCTGGTTATGTCCAACAAACGAATGTCATTCTGAGAGTATCCGTGCGTAGTAATGAGCTCGTGGTGCTTGGTCCACCTCAGATTGCACACCTGGGACCCATAGTCAATCGATCCAAGCAGCTCTTCCGCCGTACCTGAAACCTTCCACATTTTCACCGTTCGATCAGCAGTGCCCCCGCCAGTTGCCAGAACGTCCGTTCTCTCAGGACACCACCCAATCGCCTTAACTGCGGCCTTGTGCGCTGTAATGGTGTGAAGAATCGAGTTGTGCGACCTTCCATCAAGAATGAAGACTTTGTTGTCGTTGCCCCCCGAGGCCAGGTAGGCGCCCGTGGCTGAGAAGGAAAGACCACACACCTCCTGAGTGTGCGCCATAACAGACCGAGAGTCGTCAGGCGTCCGGGGGTCCAGGTACTTAATCGTTCGGTCCCGGCTCCCTGAAAGAAGCTGCTTGCCATTCCACTCAAGAACGCCGACCCGGGACTTGTGCTGATGCTTCCGCGTGAGAGCCTTCCCATCAAGATCGACTAAAGCAATGTCCCCCGTGCACGTTCCCAGGGCCACGGTGCTACTCCCCGGACAAATCTTGACCGAGGTTATGTAGGTGCTGCTAAGCCTGGCTATGAGAGAGGTGCGCCCGGTAAGGAAGTTTTGGACAAACACCCTTTCATCAAGCGCAAAGACAATGCTGCTCCCCTGCCAGTCCAGGAGGCTGCTGTAGAAGTCATCTGCCAGACCCTTGACCTTGGTTACGCGCACAGGCCCAGCTTTTGTCTCTTTCGGGGCGTCCAGGTCACTTTTTTCGGGGTGGAAAATGACCTGTCCCGAAGCCTGGCCCTGGTGGAAGATGCGCTCATACTCCCGAGCGAACGGGGAAACGTGCCTGGGGGGCGGACACTTCCCTGCTAGATCCTCGCTTGACACCAGGCAGTGTTCTTGGAAGAACATAAACCTTCTCATTGTTTATAAACAAACCCGCAATATGACGGGGCTACCCAGTGTTTGTTCGGGTGATTTATTGCCTGGCAAACTAAATGAAGTCTTGGTACTCGTCTGCTCGGTTGGTGCTCTCACTGGGGACTTGGGCCTTTCCAAACCTTTCAAGGACGTTGGCCGTGTCCATGCTCTCTATCTCAACATTCTGCTGGTTAACAACACTCTTTGAGATGTACTTTTTGAACATTTGCAGGGTCATGATGCTTTCTTCAATGGTGCCCTTGGTTATCAGCCGAAACACCGAGACGGACTTTTTCTGGCCAAGGCGGTGGGCGCGGTCCATTGCCTGGAGGTCCATCATTGGGTTCCAGTCGTGCTCAAAGAAAATAACGACATCTGCGCCCGTGAGGTTGAGTCCCAGGCCTCCCGCGTGGGTGGTCAGGTACATTAGGCCGATTTCAGGGCTGGCGTTGAACCTTTTGGCCAGACCGGCTCTTTCGTCGCCTTTGACGGTTCCGTCGAGTCTGGAGGTTTTAAGCTCGGGGAGGGAGGCCTGGACGCAGCGCTCCAGAAAGTCAATGGTTGTTTTGTACTGGCAGAAGAGGAGAACCTTGCAGCTGGGAATCATGACTTTTAGCAGGTCAATCAGTGCAGCCACTTTCCCTGAGTGGCTCTCTTTCATCTCTTTCGGGGTGTACTTCTTGGCTAGGCCGGTGGTGGAGACGTCCCCGGGGGTGAGGAGCGAGGGGTGCGAGCATATCTTGATAAGCCTGGAGAGGTGGGCAAAGTTCCCGGAAGAGGCTGAAACGTCTCCGTACTGCCCGGAACAGGTGCTTCCTGAAGAAACGTCTTCGTAAATGCTTTTCTGGACCTCTTTCATGGAGACAAAGACGTCTTTGATGACCTTTGGGGGAAGGTCGGAGAGAACGGCTTCTTTCATGCGCCGGAGCATGAAGGGAAGGACGCGTTTGTGGAGGGCTTCAAGCTTTTCTTTGGCCAGGTCGCCTTCTCGCGCCGTGCCTTTTCCCTCTCTCCCGCGCATGATTGGCTTCAGGTACTCCCGAGCGAACTCTTTGTCTGTGCCGAGGTATCCAGGCATTAGCACGTCAAAAAGCGCCCAGAGCTCACTAACTGAGTTCTGGATCGGGGTCCCGCTCAGTAGCAGCTTGTGGGAGGCCCCAATGCTCTTTACTCGCGAGTGCAGGAGAGTGCTGGCATTCTTGATCAGGTGTCCTTCATCAAGCACCAAATAGAACCACTCAACCGAAGAAAACGCTTCAGCGCTTAGCCTGAACTTGTCGTAGGACGAGACACAGATTCCAGCACCTGAAAAGTCCTGGATGGTGGTGCTGGTAAGCGTGGGGAAGTTGGCGGATATCTCTGCGTGCCAGTGCCCGGTCAGTGCTGAGGGACAGAGAACAAGCACCTTGAACGCCTGTGCCGGGAGGTGGAGCTTTTCGTGGGCGAGCAGAGCAAGTACCTGAACGGTTTTTCCAAGACCCATGTCGTCACAGAGCATACCTGAAAGACTGCTTTTTTTCAGGAAGTGGATCCACTCAACGCCCTTCTTCTGGTACTCCCGCAAAGTTACATTCATCGTTACGTCCGTGGTTACGTCCTCTTTCACAGATAGCTTGCGGATTCTCTCTCTGTCCCGGGCCAGAACGTCCCTAAAGGCGTCGCTGGAGCACTTGACCTCTCCCCTCAGGTGCATCACTGGAACCACCGAGGAAAAAGCCTTTGTTCCAAGCTCCCTCACCCCGGCCTCGGAAAAGGTCGTGTTCATTGTCTCAATCAGCGGGAAAACGAGGGGAACGAGCATTTCAGGGCGAGAGAATGGGATAAGCTTGTCCAGGAAGCTTAGAAACGCGCGGTGGTCTTTTGTCTTCTCTGCTCTTATCTCCTGGAGCTTGGAGGCCATTGCCAGAACAAAGGTTTCGTTATGCTCTGACACTTTCTCAACTAAGTACCTAACCACCTCTACATTCAGGTGCTCGGTCGCGTAGCTAAGCACCCTTGAGAGCACAGACATATCGGTAAAACACTCAATCGTGCTCTTTAGGAAGGTGCAGGTTTTGGGGACGTTCCTAGCCAGGGCGGCAAATGCCTCCGTCTCAAGGAATGTGTTGCCAAGAACCTTGAACAGCGCCAGCATTCTCCACCTTTCCTCCACTGGCTCAGGCACGTCTTTAGACACCTTGGGCCTTTTGCTCGGGGGCGTCTCTGTGTCCGCTGTCTCCGCTGCGGCCTCAGCAGCCGCCGCCTCTTCTCGCGCACAGACGCAGTCAACCACCAGCTGAAAGAAGCTCTCAAAGCGGGCGGGACACTTAGAGATGACCTTGGCCATGGCCGTTAGAACTGGGGTGTTCGGGTTAATGTTAAAAAGATAAAGAAGTGATGATGCATCTTCTGATTCAGGTTCGCCCTCAAGCATTCGCATGAGCGCGTAGCACCCTCGGTTGGTGTCCGTCCTGTTCTCTTCCACGCCCCCCTGGCTCTGTCGCATCGCTTTTCTTAGCTCGGCCGCACTCTCCCGGGCTCCAGGCTGGTCGGCGAGCGAAAGAAGCGCGGCCGCCTGGGCGCGGAAGAGCACAAAGAAGGGCGAAGGTTTTTCTTCAAGAAAGAAGGCGCTGCACGCCCTCCAGAGCTTTTCAGTTGACACCAGCGCCTCAAACAGGGCCATTCTTCCCTCAAACACCTTTTCCTCGCCAAGGACCTTGCACCCGTCGCTCGTAGCCCCAAGGTCGCGCTCTCCAATGACAACCAGCGACCCCGTCTTGATAGATGCGCTGCCGTGGGTGTAAACATGGCATATACTCCCAAGAAACGCTGCAACTATGGCGGTGACCTGTGGGGGCGTGGGGGTGGGAAGGCTCTGTACAATTTGGCCAATGACATCGCGGTGGGCGCTCCTAATCTCCGGCTCCTCCTCCATTAGCAGGCTGAAAAGCACGGCGGAGAGGGCGTCGTGTGGCAGAACGACCTGGGTGCTTTTAAGAAGCGAGAGAACGGCTAGGCGCACCGAGTCAATGGAGCAGCGCAGCAGCCGGAGCAGCGAAAGGTACTTCGGCGCATCGATTTCCTGGAGCGAGAACCCAAGCGACTCGATCTTTTCAAGCAAATGGATGATTTTGGCCTTAGCCACAGCGAGGTCCTCCTCCTCCTCCAAGGCTTCCCAGCACATGTCAACGACTGTATCTATCTCCATAAACTCTTCTATTTCGGCGCGGGTGCTCTTCCCGCCACACTGCTCGAGGATCCCTGTGAGCAGGAAGGCTGCAATGCCTTTGACGTCTTCATCAAGGTCGCTGAGAAGGTCGACCGAGATGGCCACAATGCTCTTGACAATCTCTGGCATGGCCTTTGGGCTAATTACCTCCTGGCAGTACTTGATGCCAATAAGGCCGCTGTACTTAGCCTGCCAGTCCTCGTACTTGCAGAGGTCTATCAACAAGTGGACGATTTCCTTCAGCCCAGCGGCTGTGGTAAACAGGGCCATTTCTTTCAGGGCCTTGGCAATGGTTTCGCGGACGGGGGAGACTGCGTTGTCCATTTCGTAGTCGTTAAACCTGTCCATGGTTAGCGTTGTTAGGAGCGGGCGGAGGAAGTCGTTTACTTCAAGGGTTTCGGTGGTAAGCAGCTCTGCTTCTCTCTGGGACATACCCCGCACTATGCCCAGAACCATTTGGGCGGCGCCGTGCCTGTGCTCCCAGACAAAGGATGAGAGGTTGGCCAGAACCTCCCGGTAGAAGACCTCGGCGCTGTCTATTTCCCTGACCTCTTCTGCAACGGCCTGCTCTTTGCCTTTTTTGCGCTTGGCGGCGCTTTCGTCTCTTTTTGGCACCCCAGGCATTGCTATGTTGCTGAGGCTTAGGACAACGTTGTGGTCATCAAGGTCAATGAAATCCTTCCCGGCCGGCACCGCTGCAGCACAGTCGTAAAAAGAAGCGAGGTACTTTGGGCCAGCCATGACCTTTTTCAGGTCGAGGGAGACCGGGGAGGCTTGGGGGGCAAAGGCGTCGGGAAGGGTGCCCTGCCGGACCATTTCCTCAATGATTCGGGAGCCTGCAACTCTGTCTTCCCAGCTTGTGCTCACTGAGAGGGCGTGTGCCTCCGACATCATGGTTCCAGTGAGGCCTTGGACTCCGCAGTATGTGGTGACTATTTCGTGGGTGATGTGTCTTTTCACGCCCTTACTTGGGGCATCTTTGATTGCCTTGAACAACTTTTCAACACTTGCCATAAAAATAATAAATTCGCATCTCTTTTATCCTTTATTCCTCTGCTCTAGTCTTGCTAACCACCTCCGTGCTTTGGTGGATCTCTCATGGTGTAGTGGTTATCATTCTCGCTTGTCACGCGGGGGACCAGGGTTCGATTCCCTGTGAGAGAGTTTTTTTAAATGTTCAAAAAGAAAACAACTCCCTGTGTGGCCGCGTAGGCAAGAATCAGGTTGCTGGCAAAGTCTAGGAACTGCGTAAAGACGTACTCGTTCCTTTGCCACGGATTCATTGGAATGAACGACAGGTCAACTTTTTCCTTGCACGAGGGACAGGTGTCTTTTTTCCCAAGAATCTTCCAGTTTTTCAGGCACTCCTCGTGAATGGTTTCCTTGCAGCTGAGATGGACCATCTTGTTCCCGGCCTTTTCGCCCTCCCCGCACATCGGACAGATACCTTCTTTTTTGGCGGTTTTTGATGGCAGAATCGTACCTGACGCCTTGTAACTGACAAAGTCCAGGCCTATCCGAACCACAAGCGTGTAGTACAGCACATACATCAGGAGAAACACTCCCTTCCGGTACAGCATCGCAACCCCTCGGAAGAATCCATAGGCAACCATAAAATACCCAACTCCGGAAAGGGCCAAACTCACCCTAAAAATCTTCCGATAGATAGCATAGACGTTGGTGGTAAGCATTCTTGGCCGCCGGCCCAAAAAGATGTCCCCAAACGCTGCCATGTGCCCCAAGGCAACGACTGCCCACGCCCCAACAAACACCCAGGACAGCGACAGCACGGCCGTTACCAGGGGAAAGAAAAGCAGAATTAGCGTGCTTAGAACGCTGAATGACTTTTTGTGCACCCGCTTCCAGAGAAAGGCGCATATCTGCACCCCAACAAAGACGATGCACAGCGCCATAAGACTGTTTAGCAAGTTGCCCTCTCCTCCATCCACCTCAACAACAAGAATCTCCTGAACCAAGACACCGTCTTCCGTTTTTTGGACGTTGCTGTGCCTCGTGATCTTCCTTACGTTTGACAGAACTATTGTTCTTTCCTGGTTGTCTACGCCGTTCTCCCCAGAATGATCCATAGTAAAAAATACCTCCAAACATTTCTCTTTATTTTGGAGGCCTGGAGCCTGGCACAAAGAGCGTTTTAAGCCGATCAAGGAGGTGGATGTGCTTGGGGCTGTGGTAGAAGTGTATCTCTGCCGAAACAGCCAGTGCCACCAGCCAGACAATGTCTATTTGGCGCTGCTCCAGGGACCGGTCTAGCTCCTCAACTATTTTTTCTAATATGGAGACGGCATGTTCCATCTGTTTCTGTAAGGATTTGTTAACAGAGGCAAGCTTGTGGATGTCTTCGGACAGCTGCCCTATTTTCTGGACCCGCTTTTCTCTGCTTCTTCGGGCAGCTATGCGGTTCCTTTCTTTTCTCGAAGGTGTCTCTTCTTCTTTCCCAATGCTCAGGATCGTTTCAGCTGCTGCAAGGTCTTCGATGTCTTTGGTTGAACGGATGACTTTAAAATCAGATGTTAGTGTGCCTGGCACATATCTCCTGTCGTGGTTGCTGGGTTGTTGGGGCTCTGCTCGCTTCTTTCTTTCCTTCATAAAAGGACGCGCTTTCTCTTTCTATATTGGTCCACAGTTTATTCTTTAAAAGGAAATAGTTTGGGTCCGGTCTGTGGTGTACCACCCTTACGCCAAGCAACTATCCACCACAAAAACCTAAACCAAGCAACTATCCACCAGTCTAGCCAGTTCTTTGGCCAGGTATCTTTCCTCGCTAGCTACTTTCTGAAGCAGTGCTGATTTTGGTGACGAAAAGGGAAACACCGTGCCTGTGCCCTGTGCTGCTCTCTCCACAGCTTTTCTTACGTCTTCCAGGTGCTTCAGTCGCTCCTTTATCTGTGCCACTGCCACTTTGACCTTTTCTGGGGCTTTGGCAAGTACATCCATTGGTATAGCCTGGCAGCAAATATTTTTGCTAGTTCTTGGGGCGTGGTAGAGGGTGCTGAGCATCAACCTTTCATCTCCCGTCACGCACAGACCCGTCAGCTGCCACACCCATCAATCACTACCGGGGTGTATTTAAGAGCAAGGAAAAGGGGGCAAATGAAACTTTTCAATATCAACCTATTCACAACGGCATTAGCAATCCATTCACTGCTTTTTTCCGGTACGGGTAGTAATGGAACAGAACTAAATACTACTTTTACAAACAGTTCTTCTGCTTCCACCACACCACTATACTCATACGCCAACCCCCAAACCAACGTTACCAGCCGCAAAACCAGTCCCCAAACCAGTCCTCAAACCAGTCCCCAAACCAGTCCCCAAACCAGTCCCCAAACCAACGTTACCAGTCGGAGCACCCCCCAAACCAACACCACCAGTCCCCAAACCAGCCCCCAGGCCATTTCAAACCTAGCTCTGGAGAGTCCACTGGATAGTGGGGGTGCTGGTGCAGACCCCGTGGTTTCAGGGTTTAACTCGGCAGGCCCAGATACGATCAATGAGTTTAAAACCCCACAGAAAAGTGCTACGTCAGTGACTGCAGACCTTCTTGAGACAAATGCGGGAACGTACACCATATCCAAGGACCTGGAGTATGCGTATAGCCTGTCCCAAAACAAAGACGAGCTGTTTAAGCTGTCACCTTTCCTTAAGGCCCACAATGCCCCATTTATCATTCACTTGATAATCTTTGTTGCCCCCACCCCGCTCAGTAGCAAGTTTCTTGAGATCATGAAGCATTGCCACGCGACAATCGAGGAAAACAGGTTTCTTTTGTTCAACGCCGATTGCTATCTTTACTACAACAAGATAAAGGTGCAGCTGGCAGCCTTGGAGCATTTCCAGAAAGCTTTCAATGTGGTGGGCAAAAAGATAAAAGAGGCCAAAGAGACCAACCAGCTCAAACAGGTTATGCTTGATGAAAATTTCCTAAAAGAGTACAACGGGATCATCAAAGCGTCTTTTATCTTCAAAGCCATGGAGATAGAGAACGCCTTGGTAGACTACGCACTGACAGGCACCAAGCTAATTCCCACGCTCTTTGCCGTTCTTAAAGATGCCGTTATTAGCAAGACGTGCCTAGATACGGACCAATCAAAGGCGGCCGCATACTACCAGGTTCTCTACATCCTCCACAACAACCAGCACAACCTGGCGCAGATAAAGCTCTCAGCATCCACGCTTATAGCCCAGACGCTGAGCTTGTTCGCCGACCTAGAAGAGCTTACCTCCACTGCCGAGGTGAAAAACACACTGGCAAAACACATGAACGCCATTCTAGACATGGTGCACATTATTGAGAAGATCAAAACCATTGAGATGTCTCTGGAGGGCCTCAACACTCTGGAGCGGGCGCTTCTTTCAAATAGCACCGCAGAGGTTTTTAGAGAGTACACAGCGCTTGTTAAATACTGCGATTCCATATATGGCAACCTGTTCCGGGAAATGCTAGCTGTGTTTGCTGCAGCAAACAAGGACCCGGGCGCTTTGTCAAAGACCGCCTGGAATAGCATGGGCAGGGTTCTGACATTTGGAAACATGGAAAAAGATGCCGTTAACGCCATGGTTGGCTCGCTAAATCGCCTGAAAGAGGACCTTTCCATTGAAATACCGTACTACTACCTCCAGTCCAAGCGGTCCAACGCCATAGGGCTCCAGGAGTGCAGCCAGCACTACTCCATTGCAGCCACCTCCACTAACGACACCACGTACACCCCGCTTAGCAAAAACATCAACCTGAGCAGCCGGTACCTGGAAGATAAAAACCAGGGGTACGCGAAACTTACCAGAGCCTTTAAGAAGGTCCGGATTGATATTCTTAACAAGCCCAAAGCCTACAAGTCGATTGAGCTTGAAAGCGTCAACAAAGCCCTGCAGATCTTCTCCGACTACATCTCCCTCCCAACCGAGCCCAGCGAGCTTCTTTTGTCTGACACCTACGCCGTAAGCAGCTACCTGATCGACCAAGTGCCTGACTTTATGCATGCTTTTGCACTCTACCTGAAAAACGCCCTACAAAAGACCTTTGGGCTCACCCCCAGCCAAGGCGCCGACAGGGCAGCCCTTGAATCGCAGCAGGAGAAGTCGCAGGCCTTTGACGCGTTCTACAACACCTACAAGTGCCTGGTGCATCTGGTAAAGCTCCATGAAAACCCCATCCCCCTGGAAAAGCAGGGGGCAGGCGCCTGGATGAAAGATCTTGAAGGAACAGAGCAAAAGCTTTGCAACCTCCTCCAGTACTTCAGTGATTCGGACATAAACTCAGAGGTTTACATCAACCTTCTTGCAGATGTCCGCAGCTACTACAAAACCATCCTCAAACAGAAAGAAGCCAGGGCACAGACAGAACACACTGCCGCCGCCAAACACAGGAATGAAAAACCACACCAAGCCCCTCCCATCCGCAGTATTTACTTCAAAATAACCACCGCCAGGCGCAAGGACCACCCACTAACCCGGAAAAACTAATCAACAGCCCAGACCTGTGCTGCAAACCCAAACATCTACGCCATACCTGCTTTTATTTCGGGCTAGTTTGAATCTTTGCAGTCTCAAATCGTTACTTTTTAAATAAAAGATACAGGTTTGGATTGTGCTTGGAAAAGAGGCGCGGCCACTCCTGGGCGCGGTGCTCCCTAGCCGTTCCCGTCGGAGTTTACAACACTTTCCTCATCACTGCTCTCTTCCTCGCTTGTTTCATCGCTGGCAGTTTCTTCATCGGCGCTTTCCTCGTCGCTGTGCTTGGCATGTCCCCAGGACTCTTCAACCACCTCGCTTCGGCACTTGATTCCCTTGCTGGTCATGTACCCCTCAAATGCGCTAAACTCGGCTTTCTGGATGCCGTTGAACATGTGGCTCTTGTTATCGTGCATGGCCAGGCGGAGATCGAAGGTTTTGGCCGTTCTGGTGCTTAGATTGACTCGACTAAACTCAATTGCGTCTATGTCGGTGTACTTGATATAGGCAATCTTTGGAATGAAGAGAAGCCCGGCTTTGAGCGGGTAGAGGTACCCTTCATTCGCCTTTGAGGAACACTTCAGGGCCTTTCCGCCCATCATGGTGCTGAACGCGCCCGATGTAACTGCTGAGACCTTGGAAAGCTTTTCAAGCACACTGACCAGGCAGTGGGACAGACTGCCCTCGTAGGTCAGTGAAAGACCTAGCTCTTCCATCTTGGCCTTTTCTTCTTCCTGCATTGGTGCCGGTGCTTGGGTTTCTGGCTGGGCTTGCGGTGGTGTTTCGTGTGGGGGTGCCTGGGTCTCCGTCTGTGCTGGGGATGCAGGTGCTTCGTGTGGGGAGGTGAACGCCGATGCCGATGTGTCGGTGAGACTAGCATCTTTATACTCAATCACCGAGTTTTTGCCAAGGGTTACCCGAACTAGATCTTCTGGCACCAGCATACTAACAAAATGGTACCTCGTCTGGCCCTGCCGGATCGGGGTGCTTAGCTCAAAGATCAGGTAGGCCATCTCGTCAACGCCCTCCTCGGCGCTTCTCTCAAGATGGAAGAGCCGCGCAATGCTCCCGTAGAGAATGTGGTGGCTGTAGGTTTTCCCAATCAAATGCATGCCCGTGGAAGTAAGTGTCAGCTTGGACTTTCCTCGGGGCAGGGCACAGGTCACCTCTTCGACCGAAAGCACTTCGGTTTCGCTGTGGCTCGCCGTTGCCCCCTTCACCTGCTCAATCACCTTAAGAACGTTGCTGCTCTCGCTCATGGACCCAAAACGTATTTCTGACACCCCGTAATACCTCTCTTCTATGTCAATGATGCCTTCCCCGCGCCTTTCATAGGCGTTAGAGATCGAGTGCAGAGGTATCTCAAAAAGCGTCTTTTCTCCTGACTTCATCTCAAAACAAGTGCTCGATACGTCTATCTTGCCGTGAACGTTCCCATCCACTGAAAGCTGTATGTTGTAAACGTTTAGCTTGTAGTGTTTCTTGGCATACTGCTTGATGCTTTCAAGAGCGTCTGCCGTAATTCCGTCAAGAATGAACACCGCCCCATCTTTCTTGGTTATTCTTACCGTGTGGGCTATAACACCGTAATGTTCGGTGATTTCTTTGATTTCTTCTGCCTTGATGGTTTTTATTTCACTGCTGCTTCTCTCTTTGATACCTATCCCCGATGCGGCCATTTTGACCAGGGCCACCGTTAAAACTCCATTGCAGCTGCTGTAAACGTCCTCCAGGCTTAGCACCTCCATATTTTTTTTACAAAAAATTGTCTTCCAATGTGCCCTGCCCTGGCCCGTCATTTATTGGTTTTCGTTTTCGGGTTTGGCAGTTTCCGAGATTGCTATTTCGGCCCCTCTCGCTCTAGCTTCTCAATAACAAAGTCTATCGCCTTTTCTATTCGCTTCTTTTCGTTGTAGATAGCTTCGGCTATTTCCGGATCAATGACGGGCTCGGGGTTGCTTTTTATAAGCTTATACATCGTTTCCGTTGGGCTTTCAAAGATAATTGTGTCCATGCGCTCGTTGCATATGGCATTGGGCGGATACTCTATGTCCCCAACAACTCTTACGGTTGAGTCCATATGAAGCTTGAGTCCGTGCATGAAGTAGACTGGCTTTTCATGCACGTCAACAAAGTAGATCTTCCCCTGAATCCCGAACTCTCCCCACCCACACTCTTCCACCTCAAAGGGCGGAGTGTCAATGATTCGCGTTGGATTGGAGAAGGTTTCATGCACTTTGAAGGTAATGCTCCGAATAAAGTAGCTTATATCGGTGTTTTTGTATCCTCGAACGTAAACCCTCCATCTGTGGGTTGCTGGGTTGTCTGGCTCGTTTATTCTTTCAGCGACGGTCCCATAGATAATGGTCTGTGCTAGATTGGCATGATTTATTCTCATAAAAATAAAAGAAAATGGAGAGAAAAGAAGTCAGCTGCCCCATTTACCAAGAAAACGACATAAAAAGGCTTTATTTTGCCGTTGGTGCTGCATACGGAGTTGGTTTTGTTCTTGGTGGAGTTGGGGGCATTGCGAATGCTCTAGCTAACACCCGGGGCAAGCCCCGAATCACCGCATACTTAGCTGCGCAGTCGGCAGAGGCGCTTGGGCGCAGTATGGCCCTGGGAGCAGCAGCTATCTTCACCACCGCCTGGATGCTAAGAAGGTTTGGGAGGCAGTGAGGCCCAGCCCTAAACCTCATCCTGCCACTTGAAGAACGTGCACGGTTTGTAGCTTTTGTTGCATTTAAAGAAGGAGCGGTTGTTGTTTCTTTCCGTTTTTGAGACAAGTAGCTTGGCAGCTGTGCCACATGTGCACTTTACGTCGTCGTCAAGGACAGCGGGCGGGTTAGTGTATGAGGACGGGTGCGAGAACTGGCTACTGGACGAATAGCTGCGGGTGGGCGCAACTGGCTGGGGCTTCTTTCGGGGTCTACCGGCAGCCACATCTGCCTCCCACTGGAAGAAGTCGCACTGGCCCATTGTGCAGTTGTAGAACTCTTTTCCTTTGTTTGGGCCTTCTTTTTTGACTGTAACCACCTTAGAAGCAACGTTGCACTCACAGATGACTGTGCCAGGTGGTAGATTGGCTACAAAGGAGTTGTCATCAAGGACTTCAATGGAGCGCTTTCGGGGCGGCTCGTGGTAGGTTTGTTTTGGGGGCTGGCGGGGTCGAGCTCTATTTGATTGGTTTTCGTTACACCTAGGCAAAGCCGGGGGGAAAAGGGTTTCTTTGGTTTTTGGCGTTGCTTTGGGTTTGGTTTTTGGCGTTTCGTTAGGCTTGGGCAGCTCTTTTCTGAGGGCGAACTCTTCCCTGAATTGTGCAAAGTTTTCATCAAAGGTCTTGTAGATAGCCGCGTACATCTGCACCTCCTTCTCAATCAGCCGCTGTGGGGTGAGCGATCCCTGGCATACTTTTTTCAGAGACACCTCAAACTCTTTCCTTAGCGAAGAGTCGCTCACTTCAAGACCGATCTTTTTGTACCCCTTGATGAGCGACCGGCCAATCCAAGTGCTTTTGAGGCTGTTTTTGTCTATGGCCTCTATGTACTCTCTTTCTTTGATGCGCTGGATGTGGTCGTGGATGGTTGCATCCGTTCCAATTCCATTGGCGTCCATTTTAGCAATCAGCTCGGCCTCTGTCAGGAGAGAGGGCGTCTCCGTGTGCGACTCCTTGATTGCGGGCGACCATGTAACTACGTCCCCGTGCTTCAAGCCAAGGGACCGGGTGTCTTTGTCTCCCCAGGTTTCATAGATAAAGACTTCAAGGTAATTTTTAGCAGTGACCGCCAACGTCTTTTTGGTGAATACTTCCTCAAGAACGGTGCACTCAATCAGCTCTTCTTCTCCCTCAGCGTTTTTGCTGTACCCAGCCAAGAACCTTCGGGCAATGTACTCGTAAATAGCTCTTTCTTTCCCCTTGAGGAGAGATCCATCTTTCATTGGATAGATCGGAGAGTGTGCCTGGTCGTTGTTTTTGCCTTTGGGCGGCGGGGAGGGCGATAGCTTTGCAGCGTACTCCCCAAGCACCTTGTCCTGTTTTAGGCGGTTGAGGGGCTCTTGGAAGTTGAAGCTTTCAGGGAAGGCGTCTGTTTCCGTGCGCGGGTAGCTGATGTACCCCGAGGTGTAAAGCGTCTCAGCTATCTTCATAAGCTCGTGGGAGTTGGAGATGGCCCCACCCTTCCGCGCAAAAAACTTTTGCAGCTCAACCGTTCGCAATGGATAGGGCCGTGATTTCTGAACCTTCTTTTTTTCAATTTTTGTAACGGTCATTTCTTGGTTTTTGATGGACTCATACTTGAGAGAGACGTACTGGTCGTCAAAGATCTTTCCCCGCGCCCAGTGGAACATAGCCGCCCGCTTTTTGTCTTTGGAAAACACCTCAGCATCTAGCGTCCAGTTGTCTTCCTCAATAAAGTCCTCAATCGCTTCCTCCCGCTCACACACAAAGCCAAGCGTGGGCACCTGGCAGCTCCCATAACTAATCAGCCGCTTGTCCTCAAACTCCCCCCTCAGCCTGATTGTTTGCAGCCGCGTAAATGCCGCGCCCACCCTCAGGTCTATCTCTATCCGCGAGCACACTGCCTGCGACTCGTTCAGATTGAGCACCCCAAGGCTCTGCACCGCCCGCTGCACTTCGTACGTGCTAAGACCTGAAAACCGAGCTCTTCGGGTTGTTTTTACCTGGTCCCGAAGAAGATTGGAGACTTGGTAGCCAATGTTTTCTCCTTCCCGATCACAGTCCGTCCAGATAATCAGCATTGAACACCCCCGCCCCACCTGCTCCAGGTTCCTGGACACATCTTTCATCCCCTCCGGAACAAACCACTTCACCTCCTCAGTCAGGAGTGCCGATGGATCTGTTTCGTCCCACCGGGTTTTTCTCTCAAAATCGAGAGAGAAAAGATGGCCCAGGACACTCGTAAAGACCATCTCCACCCGCCTGCCCTCCAGAACGCTCTCAAAGCAGAAGTTCTTGCAGTACCTGTTGCTCCCGCTCTTCACCGTGTACACTCCCCCAGAAAGTATCTCTGCCAAGGACTTAGCCACCGAAGGCTTCTCTGCCACGTTTAGCACTCGCACAGTCATCACCAATAAAATTCTTCCCTATTTTGCTTTTTCACGCTTCGCTTTCGCTTTCGCTATCCCCCTATGCCACAACCCATATGCCACAACCCATATGCCACAACCTCTATGCCACAACCCCTATACCACAGCCCATTTATTATCCCTGCCTCCGCCGCTTTCTCTTGTTCTCTGGGTCCTCTCGCGCCTGCCCCCCAGCAATGCCCCGGCCAAACTGCCTGTTCTCGGCAAAGCCCGTGTCAAGATCTACAAAAAGACACTTTTTATCGAGGCGGTACTCTGTGAACGACCGCCGCGCAATCATTGGCTGCACCAGGTCGGCAAACTCAACAAAGCAGAACCCACAAGGCACTTGCCTCTTCGCATCCAGGCCCATAATCACCCGCTCAACCTTCCCGGTCTGCGAATAGAGCAGATGTAACTGCTCCTCCTTGGTCCCGCTTGAAAGGTTTCCAACGTACACAGTCCCAGAAACAACCAGTTCCTGCTTGTAGTCGTCGTCTGTTCCCGTATACGTCTTGTCCATGTACCTTGACTTTATTTCGTCCTCCTTGAGGAAGTCCGACACTGCAAATATGCTACTCATTCAAAAAAATCTTCCGAGCACTCACAGTATAAGACCCGATGCAAAAGAAGCTGCAGCCGCCGACAGAGCAGCACACTCCCCCAAAAGAGAAAGTGGAAGTACTCGTACGGACCAAGCTTGGACCTCCCATACGAGCGCTCGTAAAAACAAACGGGCACTTCCTCGACCCTGGTCTTGCAGTGGTAGAGGATCTCCATCTGGTAGGCAAACCCGGTTGCTTGGACCTTCCTGATTCCGGCCTGGAGGACGTCTCTCCGATAGACGCGGTAGCTGTTGGTCATGTCGCTGTGCGTCTTTCCCGTGAACATACCGGCTAGGAGGTTGGCGGTGCGGCTGGTAAGCTTCCTGAAAAAGGGCCAGTTGGAGAACCCGCCCTCCTTCGTGTACCGCGTGCCAATAACCACCCCAGCCCCGGTTTCTTCGGCTCTTCTAAGCAGCCGGAGCATATCCCGGGGGTCGTGGCTAAGGTCTGCGTCCATGATAAGGACGTACTCCCCGGTGGCATGCCCTACACCGCAAACATAGGCACTTCCCAGGCCTGTTTTCTGTGCCCGGGTGATTGTGCTTACCTGAATGGTGCTTAGCGTTGAGGAAAGCTCCCTGCACGCCTCAGAGGTGCCATCGGTGCTTCCATCGTCCACAACGATTACTTCCGTGGGGACGTCTTTCATTACGGTTTCTATCATTCTCAGGAGCACGGTTATGTTCTCCTTTTCGTTATGCGTCGGGAGGATAACAGAGACCTTCATTAAACAAATAATTTTCGGGGCGGTAGTTGTAGTTTATTCAGAGGGCGCTAGGCCACAGTGCCTGATTTCCCGGGCCAGGTCCTTGGCTTGGACGTGGCCATCGGCGGGAGAAAGCTGCTTTTCCAGAACGGCCCACTCCCCGGGTGTGAGCCTGTCCCCAGAGGTCGTCAGCGCCTCCTTCAGCTCAGAGACCGAGATAGACCCCCTGAGGCCCGGGTCAAAGATGCCCAGGGCCCGGGCGAGGACGTTCTCTGAGTCAATGTTGGAAAGCTTCTCGCAAAGAGCCGTTAGAAACGTGGTAAAGCAAAAAGTGCTCCCTCCAAGGTCGTGCATCATTCCCTCGATTTCTTCTTCGGTGTGGGGGGACCCTATGCTCTCGAGGAAGGTTTCAAGGTCTTCTTTGGAAATTTTTCCGTCAGCTGTTCCATCGAGAAGGCTAAAAACTTCTCTGAGTTCCAGGATTTGTGGGTGGGTGAACGCAGTGAACACGTTGGAGCTTTGGCGAGCCGTTCTCTTCTTCCTGTTCATCGAAAAATTCTTTTGTTTAATTTATATATCAGCACTTACGTGTCCGAAAAAGTACTCGCCCCCTTTAATGTACATGCTGAGAAGATGCTCTGTTTTAGCAATAACGTCAACAAGCTCTTCCTCTTCAGAGATGTATGCGCTCAGGCGTTCTGGGAGTGTTGCGTCTTTCAGCTCTTCTCTGATGTATAGAGATGCCTCTTGGTGGAGAGTCTCGATAGTTGTTGGGTTCATAAAAAATTTGCTAACACCCCGAACAAATACGCTGCAAAACTTCTTCAGGTAAATCAAGCGATACTTTGCCGTTATCTGCATCTTTGGCAACTTGCACCCTCAGTGGGAGGCTTCCAAGATAGGCCACGCCCAAGGCCTCAAAGCCTTCCTGGACCTTGGCCCGCGGAAAGAGCGAACTAACCCGGGCACACGAGCGACAGGCAAAAGACGCCATGTTCTCAAGCACGCCAACGACCCTAAGCCTTGCTTTCTGGCAAAAATCTACCTCCCTGATAGCATCTGCTAGGCTTAGCGGGTGGGGCGTTGTTACAAGAACTACCTGCAGAGAGGAGAGGTACTTCCCCAGAGTGATGTGGACATCTGAGGTCCCTGGGGGCGTGTCAAAAACCAGGCACTCAAAGGGCTCGGTTGGTATGCTTAGCAAGTACTTGAGAATTGCGGCCCCAGGGGTGTGCTCCCCCTCAGAAAGACTCTCAGAGGGAGTGATCACCGAAAGAGCTCCCACCACGGAGGGAATGGCCTCGCCGCCCGCAACAATCGAGGGGGCCGTGTTGGTGATTCTTCCAATGCTTGGTCCAGCAATGTCGCAATCCACAAGACAGGTTGGCTGCTTTTTGGAGAGGGCAACGGCTAGAGAGGCAGCAATGGTGCTTTTACCAACCCCCCCCTTTCCACTCATTACGGCAAATAACGTCTTTCCACTAAAACGCTCAGAAATTTCAGCAACTAAAGGAAGAAGGGTGTCTCTGGAGGAACATGTGCTTCTGGAAGGGCATCCTTCGCATCCGGTCAAACACTGCGCCATGTAAAACGAAAATTTTAGCAAGTTTTTATGATTATTCCAATACGCTGCTTCACATGCGGGAAAGAGCTCTCAGGGCGCTGGGAGGAGTACACAGAGATGTGCACTAAGTCAACGGACAAGGCAGCCATTCTTACAGAACTAGGCCTAAAAAGAACGTGCTGTCGAACTGTCATGCTTACCACCGTGGACATAATGCAAAAAGTGCTTCGTTTTGAGTACCCCCAAGAGACCCAGAGTGAGCGTGGGTAGGTGGCTGTGTGGCTGTGTGTGGCAAAGGCGGTGGTTTGTCCCAAACACTAACCCAACACGGTACAACAGTATAGCCCAAACACTAACCCGACACGGTACAACAGCATAGCCCGAACACTAACTAGCCCTGAATAAATCTTTCCCTGTGCCGTGTAGTGTAGTGGGTGTGTGGGGGTAGTGGTGTGGGGGTAGTGTGTGGGCTATGTGATTGAAAGAATGGCATACGAGCACTCTGGGATGAAAAGAAACGCAGTGTACTCAGTGCAGACCACGCCTTTGCGGAGAAGGTCGCCTTGAGAAAGGGTGATAAAGCCTTCTCCATCCCTTACCTGGCACACAGGACTTAGCACCATAAACAGCCCTGCTTCGGGGACATCGACACACTCGTCCTTGGAAAAGTGCATCAGATGGGTGGTGCGAAGAACCCGGTCTTTTTCCTCAACGGTAAGTGTCGTGTACTTCTCACTCTTGCCCAGGACCTGGCAAATGGTTTCTCGGTTCTTTCTTTGGTTGGCAAGAAGGATGGCCGTGTAGGCATCTGAGTTGGCCACCCAAACGCGCGCATCCTTGGTACAAATAACAGAGGCAGTGCGTGGGAAGCTGTAAAGCAAAGAAATCTCGCCAAACAAAGCGTTCTTCCCCAGAAGCGCGCTGGGAATGCCGTCCTTCACGATTTGGAACTCGCCGCTTTCAATGAGGTACATGGTTTTGCCGTAGTCGCCCTGGGTGATGAGCTGCTCCCCCTCGGTGGTGTTTTCAGCGTGCATGGTAGCAACCAGCCTCTTCATTTGGTCCCTGTTCATGGTTCGGGTGATAAGCCTGGTGTTTTTAAGGATCCCATAAAGAAACTCAAAAACTTCAGGTTCTTTTGGGTGATCAGCTAGGGGGGCAAAGGGGTCGGCGTTAGCACTGACGCTTCCCCGTCTTTTTCGGTAGACAAGCTTTTCGTACGACTCTTCCCCAGGTGCCAGCTGCCTTTGGGCCACTGCTCTGTCCTCGTTCTCTTTGCGATGGGCATCTGTTTCTAGAAGATCAATGATTGTGTTCCTAAAAAGAACCTCTGAAAAGTCTTTGACGCCTTCATTTTCTGCGTGGATGAGGTAGAGTGAAAGAGCATCGCTTGCAAACTTAAGCAAATCGTCTATTTCGTTGGCATTGGCTTCAACTAGCTCACTAAGTATAGTGACGGCATCTCTGAACGCGACTGCACTGCTCATAAAAGAAAAATTGCGCAAAGGTTTATTGACCCTGGGTTGGCTCGGGGGTTTAGTAAGGGCGGGTTTTAGTAAGGGCGGGTATAGCCGGCCCCGGCAGCTTACTCTTCAAGGCAGGCCTCTGAAAAGTTGCTCATGTAAGTGTCGTTGCAAATGCGGACGAAGTCTTCTAGCGGGCAGAGGCCTTTTTCTTCCTGGTGGAGCGAGGCGCATTTGGGGATAGGCACCCTTTCTCCGTTGTACCTCATTTGAACGTACCTCTCACCTGTCTGCTGGTTTTTGTGCATTTCAAAGATCAGGTTAGCTCCAAACTTGGGCCACTTCTTGGTGTGGGAGCCCATAGCCATGAGCAGTGGGTAGATAGTTACGTCGTGTGCTGAATAAATAGACACTTTTCTGGGGTTGGCGTTAGTAGCCTTTTCGACCATCTGGTCAGATATTTCCTTTAAAAGACACCCGGTTTCAAGTGACAGTGCACTTGGATCGTTCAGGTGCTTAAACCAGAGGTTGATGGAGTACTCCTCAAGGTCTTTCATGACCGTTGATGGAACGTGCTTGAATCGGGAGAAGCCGTGGGCGCGGCTGCTGGCGACGAGTTCGTAGATGGCGTAGGGACTGAGTGAGCTGAGGTGGCTGTTGTAGGCTCTTGAGAAGTATTCTTTGATCTCCTTGGCCTTGGAGGAGAAGGCTTGGTTGACGTTTTTGTGGGAGGCTGCTTTCATGGTTTTGAGCTTGGGGCAGTGCCTGTTGCAGCCAAGCGTGTCTGCCGTTAGGTCTCTGACCTCAACGTCAAGCGACCCTGAGTACGTTCGATACATGCCCTGCATTAGCGACTGGAGGCTTTCAAGGGTCCTTTGGAAGTTGGTTGAACGCAAAAAAAACTCTTCTTTCTTGAAGGCTGGACTGATAAGCCCTGACTTTTCCAGGTACTTTTCTCTGAACCACGTTCCAAGATTGAAGAGGTTGGCTCTCCCAGCGTCTGTGAGCTGTCCCGGTGCACAGTTAAACTCCCGGCCTGAAGAAACAACGACGTTGAAGTGCATGGGCTCTGCCTGGCCTGTTTTTAGGTAGTTAATAAGACTCCTGGCTTTGTCCATGAGCGTTGGGGCGTTTGAAGGAATGGTGTGGCTTATTTTGGAAGCTCGATGGCAAAGGTTCCAGTTAGTTTTATCGTGGGGGCCGTACAGAAGAGGCGTTCTTTCTCCGTGCCGGTGCACCAGATGAACGTGTTCAAGCTCCAGCACCATAAAAAAACAAAAACCCAATTTAGGTATAAACGCTGTCTATTGATTGGAGGAAAAAAGGCCTGTGTTACATAAATACGCGTGGAAGAGGAAACGAATGGAAAGGACGGACCAAGAGGCTAATTCTGAGCCCGTGTTTAATTTGGTGGACAAGCCTGGTCCTGAGGATGCAGACAGCGCCATTAAGCTAAACTTGCTTTTGCAGGTGTGTTTTTCGGTTGGCATTTTTTTCGTCTTTGTCTTCCTGCGGCAAAAGCTGCCATGGATCTACTCCCCGAACATCCAAAGAAGCAAGGAGCATCCGGCCAGTGTTTACACTGGGCGCTTTAACTGGATGGTTCCTGTGCTAACTATTCCAGATAGCACGTTTTTTAGTTTGGTAGGTTTTGATGCGTTTTTGTTCATTGAGACCCTGAAGCTTCTCTTCTATATTTTCGTCATTCTTTCGGTGAGTGTCTTTCCCTTGCTTGGGTTGTACTACTTCTTTTTTGCCCGGGGCAGTGACAATCCTGAGCAGTTACTGATGAAGCTGTCGCTACTGTCGCTAGCTCCTGGAAAGAGAGATGTGAATGTGTTCGTGCCTGGAGTTGCTGTGTGGGTGATTACTTTGCTTGTGGTCTATCTGCTTTATATGTTTTACCGGAAGTATATTATCCTGAGACAGCTGCACCTAAGGGACCGGTCGTTTTCAAGGTCTACGCCGTCGATAAAGAAGCTTTCGGAGGAGATGGGGTCGGTGGACAAGGGCCTGGAGGAGATAGAGCTTCCGTCGCGCACGGTGCTTATCCGGGGGCTTCCCTCTTTTCTGCACCGGAAAGAAGAGCTGTGCGAGTACCTGAAAACCCTGAACCAGGGCATGGCCCCGGAGCAGTGCCACATCATTACCAACACCAAGAGCCTGGGGGCTTTGGTTGACAAGCGGGGCCAGGTCATTCAGGGCTTTGAAAAAACGTTGCAAACGTTTTTTTTGAAGCTGAACCAGCTATCTCTTGAACCTGAATACTTTGAGAAGCACATTTCTGACTACAGTGCCGATGTAGACCTTATCTCCAACGCCCTGGCCTGGTTCAAGGGCACATTTGACACTGCCCACCGAAACGCGCACCAGGAGGCTGAAATGCAGAGGCTGGTTAAAAAGGCACTGTCCTCCGAGTTTGTCAATCTTATCACCACGATAGAAGGCAAAGCCCCGCCTGGCAAGCACCCAATCCACCAGGCCCTTGAGGACATCGAGCACCTCAACCACAAGATAGCCAAAGAAAGAGAAGATGCGCATAGTGCCGGAAAAGGAAAGAAAAAGCAATCTAAAAACCCTGACAGCCCGAAAAACACCGATAGCCCGAAAAACACGAAAAACCCGGAAAACACAAAAAACACCGACAGCCCGGAAAACACGAAAAACCCGGAAAACACGAAAAACACCGACAACCCTGAAACCCAGGAAGACCGGGACAAAAGTGCGCAGGAGGACCGGGAGCGGTATGAGGCCACCCAGATGCATGACCAGTACGAGCAGATCAACGAGGAGCCGATTTTTTTGTCGGCCAAAAAACTCATTCGGGTATCCCAAAGCTACCAGGACTTTATGAAAAGCATCCCAACAAACACCCAAAACGGCTTTGCTACCTTCAGCACGCCCGAAGAAGCCAGCTTGATGAAAATGCTAGTTATTGGCTCTGGAGCCTTTAGCTGCAACGTGATCGCTGCACCGCCACCCGAAAGTATTATCTGGCCCGCACTGACCGAGACGGAAGCTTCAAGGATCTTTAAACAACTGGCAGGGTCGGTTATAACCTTCTTTTTCAGTGGTTTGCTTGTGATCTTCATCTTTTTTCTCTCAACAATGATCAACATCAGTAAGTTTGACGTTCTGTTCACCTATATTAACCCTGAACTCCGGGAAATCACCAATAAGCCTGGGTTTAGAAACACCTTCCAGGCAATTATCGTGCCCACCGTCTACAGCTTCTGTCTTGGAGTTGCTCCAGCCATTCTTGAACAGATTTGTCTCTTTGAAGGGAGCAACTCGCTGATAGACTTTCAGAAGAAGTTCGGAAAAAAGTATTCCAGCTTTCTTTTTATGAACGGGTTTCTAATGCTTATTTTCGGGACAGTGCTTGTTTCTCTCTGGCACCGGGAACAAGACCAAGAGCCGTTTGAGATTATTGCAGAGCCCGTGATAAGCTCTTCCATCTTTTTCCTGAACATGCTTATCCAGAAAACCTTTGTGGGAATGATGCTTACACTCGTTGAGCCGGGGAAAATCATTGCCAGGGCCATATCGTGCTTTCTTGGGGGGGTGCAAACAAGAAGGGAGCAGCTGGTAGGGGTTGAGCCGAGTAAAATCAACTTTGGGCTTCTCTACCCCGAAGTCTTTCTGATGTTTCCAATGGTGCTTATCTACACCATTATGTCGCCAATGTTCATTCTCTTTGGGGCTTTGTACTTTTTCGGGGCCTTCTTTGTTTTCAAGACGCTGTTTCTGTACTCCTATGAAAGCCAGGTTGAAAGCGGCGGGTCCCAGTGGCCAGATTTGTGTGGGAGCATCTTTTCCTCGCTTTTTACGTTTCATGTGATAACAATCATTCATTTCGTTTCAATGAAGCATTACGCCATTCTGGTGCTGATTGTTCCTCTTTTGGTGCTTACAGCTGGAATTGGCCAGAGTTTTAAGAGTTTGATGGAAAAGAAGTGCAACTACCTCCCAAGCAACCACCAGGAGATGGAGCAGAGCTCAAAGTTCATTTACAAGACGCTGTTGCAGCGGAGGGAGGAGATAATTCACTGGTCAGAGGCTGAGGCACTTGAGAGGGACACGTTCCAGTTCGCCAAAAAGGCGTCTCCAGGAAAGAAGGCGATTCCGTACACCTACAAAGACCTTTCACTGCTTCCTGCTTCCTCAGAGGCAGTACTTCCCGAATGGTTCTGCACCACCCTTCTCTATCTCATGGCCAAGGGGGACAAGGCGGCCTTTTGTCTTGAATAGCATCCTGAAGGCCATGCAGCGCTACCAATTGCGCACACTGCACCACACTACCGTGCTGCACCCAAACTAGCCCGAACACATCAATAAATAGGCAGTTAGTTGTACATAGGGCTGTGGCGGTGGCGGTGACTGTGACTGTGACGGTGACTGTGACGATGTCAGGGTTTTTCAGGCCTAAGAAGGTGGGCTTGGGATAACACGGGTCCTTGGCGGTGAAGATGTCTGAACGTTGATTTTTTAGGTGCATATAAAAGATGTTAACCCGAACACTAGCCCGAACACTAGCCCGAACACTAGCCCGAACACACCGTGCAGTGCTGTGGTGAGAAAGTTGTTTAAAGCCCTTGAGCCAATACGCAGCGAAAGCTTGGTGATAAACGGATTTGCAACCATCCCAGAGAAAAACAGTTTAATGGCCTGGATGACGTTTTCAAGCGGGCAAGTCTTTATCTGGGAGGAAAAAACGATGGTTGTGATAGCCCGGCAAAACAAGACCCAGCGACAAAAACAAGACCCAGCGACAAAAACCTACCAAGTGTTCACCAACCAGCTGACGCTGGGGACAGTGTCTGCGGAGTCTATCCACTGGGTTCTGAAGCACCTTGACGCAAGCGCGTGCACGCTTGGGCTGCTTCTACACAACGTGCCCGCATAAAAACCCTCCACTGCCTAGACGTCTTCAGCCCGAAAAGGGTGTTTAAACTGGAGGTTTGGGAGCCTTGAGCCTTGCTAGCATAGACTGCCAGTTGCTGAAAAACAACACTGGCTTGAACGAGTTAAGTTTTGCCGGCCAGAACAAAGAGTTGAATGCCTCCATACTAACGTTGGAAAAGATTGGAGGCAGGGGTGGAGCAAACTGTGTTTGCCGGTGTGCTTGTGGGACCGGATTACTGCATGGTCCACCCATGATTTTAAAGTGGACGCCTTAACCATAACTGTTGATTGCAAAAAAAGGTTTGATTTGATCTGGGATGCAGATTATAAGCTGAAAAAATCGGTGAACGCCCTCAAGCTAAACCTGAATAGTCAGAGGCTAAAGAAAAACACAAACATAAGCTCAACAAAGTCTTTGAGTGGGTGGGCAGGTGGTTTATCAACATTGAGCACCTGGTGGTTGGCATTCCAGGGCCCGAGGACCAGCAAAACACCTTTATGCACCAGTACATCTGCATAGAGCCTTTTCTTCCAGGCCTGAAAACCCTCAAGTGCTTGATTGGCAACGACCGGTTGATGACGCTCTACAAAACCAATGGCATCTTAAGAATCATGCCCGGCCTGTACAACTACTGGGCGTCAGGGCGGCTAAACAAAGAGATCGAAAGCGTCAGCAAAAGGTGCATCTATAGCACCAACAACCAGACGCCAACACCCTTCCTCCCGAGCAAAGCCACCCAAAAGAGCACTGTCTACAACCCTTGCTGCTTTGTCTGCGGCCTAACAGTTGGCGGCCTATGCAACCCGGCCCAAATATCCAAGACTGCGTATGTGGTCATTGTCTGCAGGAATGGGCATCTGGCATGCCATCCCTGGCTGAAACAAATGGCCCAGGAACCAAGCAGCGAATAAGCCCCTAGAGTGCTCAGAATGCCAGATTCCAGTTGTTATGACAGGTCTTGCCGGGATGGTAGGAATTTCAGAGGCCAACAAGCCCTACTTTAACTTCACAAAGATAGAATAACCAAGGACTGCGCCACAACAAACAGTAACCAGCCCACCCACCCGTCCACAGAACCCGGCCACTAGCCGACCCATAAACCAGTAAATCTTTCTCTTTTTACGAGGTTTGGTGGCCGAGCGGTCTAAGGCGCTCGACTTAAGATCGAGTCTCGAAAGAGGCGCGGGTTCGAATCCCGCTCAAACCATATTTTTCTTTTGCACTTTTTTCTCTATGCCAAACAATAAGATACCGCAGGAGAGCCAAGCTAGGAAGGAGACCGATCCCATCTCAAAGAGGTGGAGAAAAGCAAAGGTGACTGCTACGCGCCCGGTGAAGGAGAATGCTAAGCTCCCCCCTGAACAGCCCCTGGCCCCAGATATGTCTGGAATTCTCTGGGAAAACGCCATTCTCCTCCCGAACAATAAAATAGCCCCTGCAGCACCCCTGGACGCAGCAGGCGCGTCTGAGCGCTACATGACAGATCTTCTAGATGCAACCTTCTTTGTTGAAGAGAAAGAATACCCTTTCGTCTCTGATGCTGACACGACAGACACCGACATCCGCTACGGCCCTTTCTACAACAAAGACAACAGCCTCATTAACAAAACCCTTACCGATAAAATATTTAATACCAACCTCAATGAATTGGTCACCCCCCCAAGAAAAAAAGTCAAATGCATCCGAACCTTCAGCAGCCCCCTCCTGGTAGACCCAGATGAGAGCCTAGACATAGAAACAGGCCTGCTCAACCGAGACAGAAGCAAAGAAAGCCCCGCTAAAAAGCCTCTTGCCGACGTAATTGACGAAAACCAAAACCTTATCAAAAGAGATAAACCTGAAAAAGACGAGCAAAAGAACTTTCCCTACTTCCCAGGGTTCAGGACAGCCACCGGAAAAAACATTTCCTTCTCGGAAGACTCGCTCATCAAAGCAAGAAGAAGCCTGGACTTTCTCAGCCCCACATCCAACCTGTCCCCCACCCCAAAGTCCTCAGACCCGAAACAGCATGAAATAGACCAGCTCCTCTCAGTGTTTCGCAGCGTTAAGAGAGAGATCTTTCCAATTACCAGGAACAAAGAAGACATCCACACTGTATTCAGCACCTTCAAATACGCCTGGCTTAGCTGCCTCACCCAAATAATGAACATTCGCATAGAAGACCTCTCCACAGCGGGCAGTGAGATAGAAAAGCTGGTTGTAGCATCTGCTAAGGAAAGGTGGAGAAGAAACCCACACTCCCCACTGAAGAAAATCGCTGAAAAAGACGAAGCGCCTGGAATCTACCTAAAACTCCTGGTTGTGGAAGAAGGTACGACCACCCTAGGCGTTTCAGACGGCGTTTATGCTCTGACTGTCTCTCTTGATGAAGGTTTAAGGAGCGTCGCTAAAAAAATCAAGGTAGGCACCATTATTCAGGTTCTGGGAGCGTCCAGCCTCCTCCCCCGCCCCCTCTCCATTGAAGAGGCGTACTCCTCCCGAACGCCCGTCCTGGAACTGCGGTACAACGGGGTTAAGCCCTGCCTTAGCGGACCGCTTGGATACCAGCCCGTCTGTGCTTTCATTAGGTCCCTCTGCTCCGTGCGCATGCAAGGGGGCATCGTTGGATGCCTCTCTCTCAAACTGACCAAAGTAATCCACTCCAAGTACCTTATGAACCTCAACGGCTCAAAGAACATCATTGAAGAGGACCAGCTAGAAGGCGCCGTTGAAAGGATAGAGGCAACGATCAAGAAAATGTGCTTGGACCGGGAAGAAGAGCTAGAGATTCTTTCAACGGTTCGGGTGAAAAAGTTTGTTCAGTATGAGGTCTACAGCGCCTACACCCAAAAAAGCGTCCTCGCCCACCTGACCATCTGGAACCCCCCCACAGGCCTCTCCCTCCTTAACAAAACCTTCCTTTTCTTCTTTCTGAACACCTCACCATACCCCTCCACCACGGGCATACTCACACTAACTACCACGGCCTTTACCATCATTAAAAGACTGCCCTAGCACTACACCAGCCACCACACCCGAACATAAATACTTTTATTTTTTTTAGCCCCGGTGCTATGATGATGACTATTCACGGCTAGAGTCTCTGATTCTTGAGGATACGTTTATCTGAGCATACTTGAGATATAAGTACATAGAAACAAGCATGTGCTACTGAGATAAAGTGATGGTTTAGATGACGAGTATGAAGAAGGTCTCTTGGAGTCTTCGCATGATTGCAATGTTTGCTGATTGTCTCGTAGCATAAGTACCTGCAAGTGATGAAGCCTTTAGTTTCACGACGGTCGTCTGAAAAGTGATGATCCATTCGGCTCTGATGCCTTTTAGCTTAAGCTCTTTTCGGTTTTCGGGTTTTCGGTGCTCGGGTCGGTCAGTCTGTGCCCCAGCCCCATCCTTTGTCCCTATCTGTTGTGACGTGTTTGTTTACTGATGCATTAGATAGTGGGTGGTGATGGAATAAGCATTAAATAGCTGAGCAGAAGGGATCAACAATGAAGATAGGAAGAAAGGGAGTGTTCTGCATTGGGGCCTGGGTGGTCCACGCAGTAGCAGAGAAGGCGACAGCCACCGAGTGCTTCAACGAAAAGACGTTCATACAAACAGTCAATGAGTGCAGCAAATTCATTGGGCAGGGAGTGACGGCATTTGCTAAAGGTACCCTGGACAAGTACTCGGCTGAGAAAAGAACGTCCCTCAAAGCAGGAGTGCTTACAGCACTCAATACGCTTGAAGCGTTCAACCTGTTCCTTTTTAGCAGGGAGAGCAAAACCAAGTACCTCCAAAAGCTGGTCGATGGAAGCCTGGACCATCTTAGTGAGTTTTTCTTTGAGATGCACACAGACTTTGTCAGTGGCTCGTGCTACGACGTCATCTCGGAGGACGGAGCTACAAAACTCGTTCCTGAGTTTGTCCCCATTGCTCCAAAGAACGAGGGCCTTATCTCGCTCTTTGAGGTTCTAGTCCACCAAGGACCCTTGCCTGCCAAGATAAGCCTTACCCCGAATGAAACAGAGCTCAAAGCCTTCAAGATGGGCCTGGATGACCTTGTCTCTGGGGACGTGACCGGGTTTAAGAGGGCAATGGAGTCCATGCAAAAGCTCAGCACCAAGGCACACGAGGTTCGGGTGGTCAGAAACCTTCCAGAGCACTGTGGCAACGATAGCTTCTTTGCAGGAGACTTGTACGAAAGAAGCAACCCAAGACCCACCACCGTGGTTCGGGCATCCAGCCAGAAAAGGTCCATTGGCATGTCTGTCAAAAGGATGGACCGGGGGAGAGTGCCTATACGCACTGGGTCAATGAGTACGTCCTAAAGAAGAGCGTTCCAATTAGCTACATCCCGTGGGTTTACTTCGACAAGAACGTTTTTATGAACTCCCCCGTTTCCATAGACTTGGCCATTCTTAGAAAGCTTACCAGTGCCTTTGAGTACTCGCAAAACACGCTTTTAGAGGTTTTGGCAAAGATAGAGACAAGCTATGCCAGCACCAGTGCTGCTCTAAAGGACATCAACACCATGGACACTCTCATGGTCAAGGGATACATCTACGACATTGTGGTGGCATACCTCAAGGGTGACCTGACTAGCAAGCTTTTCTACGTCAAGAGTTGTAAGGTGCACTCAGATCTCAGAAACATTCTAAAACAGATAGAGAAGTGCCTGGGTACGATGTGCACCATGAGAACTGCTGAAGAGTACCACAACGCCGAAAAGATTCTTCTGGCACAGAAAGAGAAGATTGTAACCGAAGCCATTGCCTCACTCCCAGACATAGTGTACAAACTCTGCAATGTAGAAGCTTTCGTTCTGGAAAAGAAGACCAACGTATCGGTGTTATAATTGAATAAATAGTTGTTTGGAGATGGTGTGTTCGGGGTGTGTTACGGTGGATGGGCAGGGGTCGGTGGCCGGTGGGCAGGTGCGGGACAGTGGTTGGACAGGGACAGTGGTCAGTGGACAGGTTGTTTGTTTGGGTGTGGCTGACATCTGGTGATATATTGCAATGTTTGTCCATCAGTGGCAAAGAGGATTCAAGGTATAAATAGAGGTGGGAACTGTGAAATTATGTATAGAAGAGCTACTTCACTTGTTCTACTGGGTATTGCCCTGTTCCGGGACGTAGCTGCATATAAAATAGAAATATTCGACAAAGCACTCATTGGCGGCGCTATCTACCACCAGCTAACTCATAATTGGGCTGGCTGTGGTGGCGTGGCCAGAAGCAAGAGTGCCATGGTTAGAGACCTTTCGACCCAAATGTTCCACCTTTATGGACAAACCTTCCCCAAGGACGTGCAGAACAGAAGCCTTCTGACCGTAGGCACTCTGAACGGTCACCTGGCCTTTGACGCCCAAAAGCTAGCTAGGAACTCTGATGCTGAGCCCATCCTGAAAAACAACAGCAAAAGGCACCAGGCAGTCCATAACGGAACGGCGGCTGAAAGCTTCAACTTCTTCTTAGAGCACGAGCTTGACCCAAACCATCTGTCTTGGCTGCTCGAGCTCTTTGGAGGGCGCGACCGCCCCTCAACGCCCCTGGGAGAGAGCGCCCTGACCTGCTCAGCCATGCGCGACATTCTTATTTACGCCTATAAGACACGCATTGACCTCTACAAGAAAAACGTCCAGTCGAGCGTTCAGGTAAGCTCTGGTGAAATGGAAAAGTACGTTGAGGAGGCTAGGAATGAGCTGGACAAAGTCCTTGAAAGGGTGACAATCACAACGGCAGCCTCGGTCCTTGAAACCTTCACTTTTGGCGAGAGGCTTCTTTTCATGACCACGGTCGCCAACTACATTGAGGACCAGTTTAGAACGTCCCTAAGCCACCGAACCAGAAGCGCGCTCATTGAGGGGGTGAACAAGAACTCTGAGGGCGTGGAAATACTTGACATGCCTTCTGCCATCAGCTTCTCCCCTTTCCTAATCCCAACCATTCTTTACCGCGTGCTTGCCTACCTCAATGAGTTTTTAGCTGCAACTGCCACTGAACAAAGCCTCGATGACAAAACAGCAGATGCGCTAAGGAAGGACATGCTCACCCTCTGCCACCTTGCTAAGGCCTGGGAGTTTAGGTACGGCCAGGAAACCCCCAAAAAAATCGAGATAATCAACAAAACGTTTTCCTCAATCTTGGAAAAAGAGTGGACCCATGGATGGACGAACGACAACTTCTCTGAAGGCATCCCGAACGTAGCTGACAACCAAGAGTACCGCCCCGAACAAGACGAACACATCCGTCCTGTTTTTGCCAACCGCTTCATTACCCGCCTCCCTGGAAGCAGGGCCCACCTAAACATCTTTGAAGACCTGAGCAAGCACCTCAGCGCCTCCTCCAAGACCAGGCCAATTGCTGAGTGCAGCACCTTCCTCACCAACTACATCCACGACAACATCTACTTCTTCTCAGCTACTCCTGGTGTCATGTACGTTCCAGTCAGCAGGAACGTGCTAGCTCTTTCGGGCGGACAAAAAAGATTCTTCCTCTTCGTTCACCCAGGTATGAGTAAAATTTTGTCAGGCGTTGAATACAACTTAAGTACCAACGAAGCTAAAGAGATTAAATTTGCTGCAAAGACCCTGGCAAAAGAAACCTACCCAGTCAGGCCGGCAACAGCTTCAAAAATCCACATTCAGGTCATAGCTGCTCTCAGTGCACTCGCTGACGAGCTGAGAGCTTCTGGCCAGGGCGATGACGCAAGAGCCGGCACCAAGCTAAAAGGCGCCCCCACCCCTTTCTATGAAGCTTTCAAAAAAAGTAACCTGAACCTTCTCGATCTGGCTGCCAACTGTCTCTCCCTGTTCTCGGTTGCAGATGGCAAGTCTTCTCCCTGGTCGTGGTACAACGATGGCACTGCGATGGAGGTTATGGCTACAGTGGTTGCTGTGGTGAGTGAGCTGGCTGAGAACTTCTTTGTCCTCAGAAACGAGCCACTTCACCGCCTCTCCCCTGCCAAGGTCTCAGAGAT
Source organism: Nematocida displodere (assembly GCF_001642395.1). Classification (NCBI taxonomy): domain Eukaryota; kingdom Fungi; phylum Microsporidia; genus Nematocida; species Nematocida displodere. Next base: position 97,793 of record NW_027138130.1, on the reverse strand, counting down.
TGTCTCAGCCATCACCCAGACAGTCAGCCAAATGGGCAAGAACCGGTCAAGGGTAGATCCTCTGGCATCCAGAACGTTTGAGCAGCTGAATGAAAGGGGATCAATTGCTTCTTCCAGGTCAGTTAAGGCCGCCAAGGCCTTCTTTGGTGGCGCATCTACTAAGAACTCTTCCATGTCGACCACCCACCACCACATGTTCTCAAATACTTGCATCTTCAAGTGCAAGAATATTCTTTGCGGTGCAGAAGATGCCACCTTCAAGAACGTTTGCAAGCTGGGGCGCGAACAAAAGCCACAGCCAGAGCCGCAAACGTCCACACACGTGGAAGGAACTATCCCACGCGATCCCATTTCACTTGTTTCTCGAAAACACGTCCCATCAGAGGCCACTGACCTTCTAAAGTCTTGCTTTACTGGTCTTTTCACAGTAGCTGATTATCAGGTAGATGTTTTCTTTAGAGAGGTTCTTGTAAACAGACTAGGCTTTGAGCCATACATCACCCCTACAACGATGTAAGGACACCCCAGGGCTGTGTTCGGGTCGTCCCTGGGTGTTCGGGCTAGTCTCGGGCTAGTCTTGGGCTAATCTTGGATTGAATAAATACTAATAGTGTTAGGCATAGACCTGGACCTGGACCTGGACCTGGACCTGGACCTGGACCTGGACCTGGACCGTGGTACATAGACCCGGACCCAAACCGGACCCAAACCGGACCCTTCTATTGGTTAGTAGCAGGTTTTTCTACCAATAAATATTCAAGAAGCTGTCAGAGAATGGAAGAGAAAGAGCAGGAGCAGCAAGCAATAGCACACTTAGGGGTCAACACTGCAATTGACAGACCCATTATTCCCCTCAAAAGAGAGCATCTATCTGGAAGAAGAGAGAGCCTCACAAAAAGAAGACCATCTACCTCCATGCTTTCAGAGGCCCAGAGCGAACAGGTACTCCTGGACCAAATGAAGGCCGAAATAAGGAAGCTTTACGGCGAGAAAGTCAACATGGCCAATACAAACTACATCCTTAAACCACACGAGTTTAGATGCATCTCCAAGTCTCTGGCCAAAACCCTCTGGAGCGAAGAAAAAACGATTGACACCGTTGACGACCTTATCTACGCCATTGACTATCTCTGCAACAAGCGAGACAGTGAAGAGGGCAGCTTTCGCCAACACCCGCACCTACTCACTGAAGCAGGAACAAGCATCCGCTACGTAACCTCAGCCATCAACAGCCTTGTTTCAGCCACCCCCTCCCAGCCAACCGCCCCAAACACTAAAACCCTGCTCACTGAAGACATAGCCTCCCTGGTAGGCGCCACAGAAGCCCTCCAGAAACACATCGAAGGAACAGGCCACCCAACCCTGGAAAACCTTCTCACCGAAAGAGAAAGAACCCACAAAGCCCTATGCGCGATAAAAGAAGAGTTCTCAGTGCTCCCAAGCGAAAGCATCCTTGAAGGCCTGAAAAGAATCAGGGACCAGGAAGAGCAGAAGTACATTGATGAACTTTACCAAAAAGGAAAAGGGATTGAGTGCCAAAAAAGACACTACGAAGACACCATCTCTGTCCTTAGAGACAAACTCACCGACACGCTTTTGGAGAACAACCAGCTAAAAGGAGCGTTAAAGGAAAAGACAGAAACAGCCATTGACGTCGTTGAAAGAAGCACCTCCCTTGAAGAAAGCATTGCCCAAATAAAAGGCATCCTTGAAGAAGAGGGGAAAAGAATGGAGGCAGAGCGGGTAGAATACACCGCCGTGAAAAGAACACTCATTGAACAGAACAAAAAGATGTCTGCCATCGTTAAAGAGCTTGTACAGCGCATCAAGGTGGAGAAGAAGGAAAAAGCAGACCTTGTCTCATTGGAGCAGGCGATTTTGAAGATCCAGAATAAATAATAAAGGCTGATTTATTTTATGGACGGTGACCTAGAAAGCGTGCACACCTCCTTTTCCTCCATGGCCGTTGTCTCCTCCTCAAAGTCTCTTGTTGATGTTTCCTGGCTGGCTTCCTCAGCCTCCCCGCCAGCAACGCTCCACCCCCTTCTCGCGCCCGGGTGGATGGGCCTCCAGGGGGCAGAGACGCACCCAGAGCACACGATAAAGATCCTTGTTGCTGGGGCGTACTGCACCTTCCCCGTTGAGAGGTACCCTGCCACCGAAGAAGCCGTGTTTTCCCTGGAGAGGCGAGCTAGGTCGGGGTCTTCCCGGGGGCAGGGTTTGGCCTTGGGGTGCACAGGCCTGTTTTTTCTCTGGCACCGGGAGGCCTCAGAGGAAGAAACTGTCCAACGCAACGTTGCTGCAGCCAAGGCCCGGCTTAGTTCGGGGGCTTTTGCGCGAACCCTAAGTCCTTCTTCTATTTCCCGAGCACTGCTGACCCTGGCCCTGGAGCAGAGTCTTTCTTTCGTTTACATTGCGCCAGGCACCGTTGACAGAGCCATTCTCTCGCTCCAAAAGCTTCTTTTCTGCTCCAGTGCCTGCTCTGCCCCCGAAACCCCCGAAACCACTGAAACCACTGAAACCACCGAAACCACCCAAACCTCCCAAACCTCCAAAACCTCCAAAACTCCCGAAACCTCCAAAACCCCGACAAACCGAAACCCCGAACTAGTCCCATCTGCAGCCTATCCCCTGGGCATTGCACTGCCAGGTTCCTCGGGATCAGTGGTGACCCTGAAAAAAAAGAGTCGACCCGAAGAGATCCTTAGAACCCTGGTGGAAACAGTCCCTGGCATATCTAAGAGCGAGGTTCTAGCTGTGACCACGGCGTATGGCTCAGTGGTTCATCTGGCTAGAGACCTTGCACATGCACCAGAAAAAGACCTAGCTGGAGTAAGCACAGGCACCGCCAGCAAACTAAGGGCCCTGTTTGGACCTGGTCCTGACCAGACCCTGACCAGACCCTGACCAGACCCTGACCAGACCCTGACCAGACCCTGACTGAGGCACCGAAAACACCGAAAACACCGAGATACCGAGATACCGAGATACCGAAAAAACCGAACACTAACCATGCCAAAATCGTTTATTTGGACAATTAACGGTCCCGGACAATACGGGACGAAACATCTTTGGAGGATGCAATGAAAGGGGTTGGGACACGAATCGCGCTGGGTGGGATGTAGGCCAAGTCTTTCGCTTTCGGGCTGAGGACGTACTTGTCAATGATGGTTTTAACTCTTGAAGGGACAACTTCTCCGTACTGAACCATCTTTCGGATAAACCTTGGCGAGGTTTCCAGACCCATGAAGCTCGCAAGACATTCCCCACCTTCAGCCATCAGTTCCTCCCTGACCAGTGCACAGATAAGCTTGACTGTTTTTCTTTCGACCACCTCGGTATCAACGGGCTCGCACGCTTCAATGGCTGTTTGGTACTTTCTTTCAACTGGGGAGTAGTCTTGGTAAACCTTGCCAACCACCTGATCAACTAGAACCTGATCAACAAAAAGATCAGCGCCTAAATGAACCAGATCAGAATCAGAAACGTCTTTTGGGGAATCAGTTTCCAAAGAAGACCTTTCACCCTCAGAGTCCTGTGGAGCTGCTTCGGCCTGGGTCTTTGGGGCTTGGGTGTAAACGCCTGCTTTTCTGGCCGCTTTTATGGCTGAGACAGTTTCGCCCATTGCCGCTTCTTCTTCCGGGGAGGCATCGTTCTGCTCATTAGCTAGCACTGAAGCAATTTCAGCATCCACCACAGACTCAGACACGGACTCAGCCACGGACACGGACTCAGCCACGGCCTGTTCTTCTGCAAGGTGCTCCTGCTCAGTCAATGGAAGGGTCTTCTTAGCATCTGCTGCGTCCTGTGCGAGCTGGTTGGCTATCTCTTTGATGCTGCCCTCTTCCATCGGCTCCCTCATGACGTACAGGTCAGATACCGCGTAGGTCTGATTGGTTTGTGTGTCGGTGTACTTGCATTTCAAGGCAATGTGGATCATTCTCGTTGATACCAAGGTCTCTTTGGTCTCGTTGCAGTACATGACCCATGTGTTGAGGGCCTGCTGATGGTGCAGCATAAAGCCGCCATTATCAATCCGAACAAGGGCCTGGGGACCTGGGACGTCTTCCTTCCGCCTGGCAGTTCCCGAACCCATGTAGCTCACTCCGAACATCTCGTGCATGTCTCTGGCCACACTCTTCACCGTCAGTTTCACAGTGTTTTCACTAGCTGCCGCGGCACTTACTGCTGTGTCACTGGCTGCTGGGGCTGCTGCAGGTAGCAGTGGCAATGGCTGGGCTAGTGGCTGGATCACGGGTTGAGCTAGTGGCTGGGAGGCTGGGGCGCTGCGAGCTCTTTTAAGAGCTATCTCTCGGTCAATTTGTTCAATTGTGTCAAGCATATCTTCAATCATAGACGTTTCCTCTTCAGAAGATACTTTGGCATTTTTGGCTTTGGTTGCTGGAATGGTCTGTGGACGTCTTGGAGGCATGGGTTCTAACAGCATTGTAGCTAACTCATGAGGACCAAGCTCATCTTCCAGGGATCGAGTGCATGAAAAGTTCTTCATCAAAGACTTTGATACTTTGGCTGTCGCCTTGTAAGTAACCTTGACAGGGTAGACTATGGCCTTTAGAAGATTTTTTATCCTTCGAGTAGATCTGTTCACTCTACGACTAGCTTGTGTGCTCGTCTGCTCTCGTGCTTCGATCATGGTAATGTTTTGATGGTGATGGCTATTTAACCAAAATAGTCATATTTGTTTGCTATGGTTTCCAGGCTATCATCCCCCCTTTCCACCTATAAGCTACTCCCAAGCCGCCCTGAAACACAGTCCAGAACGTTCCAGACACATTGTTTCAGACACTGGGCTCCAAACACTTGGCTCCAAACACTTTGCTCCAAAATGAACAAATAAGGCCTGGGTCTCTGGGGTGGCCCCGGTACAAGCCCCACTGCAGCGCACCACAGCACACCACACCAGACCTCTATCTAATAAAAACGTTTATTGCATCGTGCGCGGGTTAGTTCGGGGCTTTCGGTGTGCTTAGGCTGGTGTGCTGTACTGTGCTGTACTGTGGTGTGCTGTGGGTGCTGTGGTGCGCTGCAGTGGGGCTTGTACCGCTGCAAAGCCTAAGATATTGGGGACGGGCTGTTGGACATGTGTCTTTTGAGGATATCGCTTATCTTTGAGTTGACCGAAGAAAGACTTGCTCCTGAATGGAGAGAGTTGGAGGAAGAGCTGGACCTTGACTTCTTTTCTCGGCGGCTCTTGGTTTCTTCTTCGGAGAGGTCGTCCCTCTTTTTAGCTTTGCTGCTCCTCCGGCGCTTTTCCTTGGCTTTCGTGCTCGCTTTCTTTGGGGGCTCGGCGGGCGAAGCGTGCTCAAGAGCGTCTGAGTGCGATGCCTCACTGTATCCATCAAGTATGCTCATTACCTTGCTTTTGCTGCGCTTTGGCTCCTCAAAGGACTCATCTTTTCTGGAGAAGAGAAGATCTTTGAGGGCTTCGAGGGAAGACTTCTTCTTTTCAATGGTTTTGAGGATCTTGCGGGAGAGAGGCGTTTCTTTCGAAGAGCCTTTCAGGCGCATAGCTGCCTCAGCGTGCTTTGGCGGGAGGGAGGAGGAGAGCCTTTTCAGGGACAGGGCGTGTCTTTTTTTCTTTTTCGAAGGGTACATGTGAATGGTGGCCTCCCAGGAAAAAGAGACTTTCTTCTCGTCCTCGGTGGCTGATTCGTCCGCCTCTCTCGCCTGCCTCCTCTGGGCCCGAGCCTCCCTGCGCCGCCTGAGCATGGCTGTGAAGGCTCGGCAGGGCATCAAAAGAAAGTTCTTCACCGCCTTAACGATCTTTGACACCCGGGCTATCCCAGAGACACTCCCAGGCTTGGGTGGGGCCTTCTTTCGCTGTTTTTTCTTTGATTGCTTTCCCTGTGCCGTCTCAGATGCATGCGCCATTGAAAAGCGGGCAAAAGGGCTTTTATCTGAAAAAGCGGCCAATCACCTCGGATCACCGCCCAGCATCAACTAACCAATAAAAAAAGCATGCAGATGGGTTTATTGTTCATAAACGGGTAACAGAAAGACGTCTTTTCTATCGCTCTGTTAGTGTAGCAAGTATTAGTATCACCAAAAGAAGCCTTACTCTTCATAGCTCCTGTCTACTTCTCCGCCGCTGGTCGTGGTTGTAGTGATGGTTTTGGTGCCCTTGGTGTTGCTGCTGCTGCTGCTGCTGCTCTGTGAGGACGAGCCACCCGACTCCGTCGTGTAGTTGGTTTTGTCGCTAGATTTCGTGTTTCTAAGAAGGTTGATAGCTTGCTGGAATATTTCTCGCTGTCCGTTGGGACCGTATTGCCGCAGGAAGTGTGGCAAGTCTTTGTTTTCTGCCGTGTAAAGGGTGATTCTCAGTATCTTCTTCAGACGGAGCCGATTGGCAAGGGTGTTTGCGTTTTCCGGCTGGGTGGTGTTCTTTCCTGAGCTCTGTCCGTCGTTATATTGCACAGACCCTTCACTGTCCTCGTAGCCACCGGTTCGGCTAGCAGTGTATTCTGCACTACCTGACGACGTCGGTGTCTTGGCCATAACGCTTAGTCCTTTGCCTAGTGCCAGCATCATTCCTAAGGATTTCAGAAGCCTCATTGTCTTGCTCGGGTTAGCGCATTATATGCCCACACCTAAAACATCCCTTCACCTTCCACCAATCGAAAGGTAAAACATACCACCCCAACACACGGCCATGATGTGTTACACCCAGGAGGCAAGTTTGAGATACCCCCTAAGCACACAGAGCACCGACCAATCCGTTGTGCTCTCGGGGCTCCCTAGCTCCCTCTGAAACCGGGCGGTGATCTCAGCTACCTTTTTCTTGGCGGCCTCCGAGGGCTTGAGCGGCATGGTAAGGAGGACGTCTTCAATGATGCAGCAGTAGGAGAAGGCACAGACAATTGCTGACATTTTTAGGCTGGCCGGCTCTTGGTAGGCCGTGTTTTCCAGAAGAAACCTGGAAACTTCAGCAATGATTTCAGCTCTGCTTCCTTTTTTGGCAACCTCGTCAGTCAAAGGTCCGTCCAGAGACTTGCTTGGGGCGAAGAGTCTAAGGAGCTCCTCTTTTTTTGAGAGAGGCTTTTTAAAGAGCTTCTTTTTGATAAGCATCTTTCCCAGGCGTTTGCGGGCGTGCTTTATGTGATACTTGATATAAACAGGGTTGATGGTTTCTCCGTTAAGGGCTAGCAGCCACTTGTCAGCAGTCCAGGCACGTTTTGACTTTTTTATGGTGGCACAGATCTCCTCATGCAGGTCGTCGGTGGGAACGTAGGCGCCTGTGCACCGGACGATCTTGTTTTCATCAATAAAAAGAGCTCCTCTTAGAACCAGCTCAACCAGGCCAAGTGCTCTAACGGAAATAGACACAGGATCTCTCATAAGGGGTATCATGGACTGGTAGCCCGAAGCAGAAAAAAGCACGAGTATTTCAGGGAGTGTTAGGGTCACAAACAGTCCCTGGAGCAAGGAAGGCGCTTTGGGTGCGTTTACGTCTCTTTTTCGTGGAGCAAACTCTTCAAACATTGACTCAGCTGCTGCAAAAGAAAATATTCTTATAGACAAATATGGGTCGGATCACGTGCTGGGTAATCATGGGTCACGTGGTGGGTCTGGGGTAGGGTCATGGGTCACGTGGTGGGTAATCATGGGTCACGTGGTGGGTAGGGGGTAGGGGTAAGGGCAGGGTACGTAAGAAGGTAATTTATTTGGCTCGGGGTGTTCGGGGTGTTCGAGGTGTTCGGGTTAGGGCGGTCCACAGCCCAATGGCCATTGGGGTGTACTCACTGGCCAGATGTAAAGTTTGAGTGTCCAAGGAAGAGGAAGCTTCCGCTAAAGGAAAGGGGTGGTTCATTGAGGGCGATAATTCTTTGGTCTTTACTCTCCAGGGCTGATGTGATGATTTTGTGGTTGACTTTCTTATCTACTTCTAGATCTGCGTGTTTTCTTATGAACTGGAGATACTCTATGATGCTGCAGAACTTCTTAGCGGCTTCTTTGTCTTCTTTGTGGACGCTGGCATCAATAAGGTACTTCTCTACCTGTGCAATGTCTCTGACGTAGACAGCGCTTCCTTTTTGGAGGGTTTCTTGGGCCTGGTGGGTGGTGAGGGGGTCAATCGCCTTTTTGGCATCTTTGAGCTCTTCCAGGAGGATTTTTGAGAGCCGGGTTCTTTTTAGTCCGGCAATGACGGCGTGGGAGGCATTGATGTTGCTCAGGCCCTTCAGCTCCTTTAGAACCTTTAGCCAGAACCTCTGGTACTCCTGGGCCGTGTCACTCGCTTTTCTGGGGCCTTTTTCACCAACTGTCTCTTTTTCCGTGGTGCCTGTGTGCTTTACATCGGCGCTGTTAATGGTTGCAGCCACCAGTGAGGAAAGACCTTCTGTGTACTTGATGTACCCGTAGAAGGTAGGCGAGGTAGTGGCAAAGTTTTTGGTGGGATCAAACTTAAGGATCTCTGTTGGCGGCATCTCAATAAGCACCTTTATCTCTGCAGTTGTTATTTCTCGTGCAAGCACCCCTTCGTCTATTTGGTAGAGGTCCATTGCCTCAGCTTCTGAGATTTTTGCACTTATCTCTCTATGATCGGGGTCCTTGGCTTTGTCGCTTCGGCTCTTCCCTAGCTTTTCTTCAAGTCGTAGCTTCTCCTTGGTGTAGTCCGATTGCATCCTCTGGGTGTGTGTTTGGGGGTGTTTGGGGGTGTTTGGGGGTGTGTGATGTTTCGGGTTTTCGGGTTAGTGTTCGGAATTGAATGGGGTGCGATCCTGGCCCTGGCCCTTAGATACATAATTTATTCTAGATCTGTTCTGGAGCGTCCTCTGCAACCGCCACGGCTGCTTTTCTACACATGGGGCACTCGTTGGCGTATTGCGTAAGCCACTCTGAAACACACTTGCTGTGAAAGAAGTGCTTGCACATGAGGATTCTTATGGCTGACGCCTTCTTTATCTCATCAAGGCAAATGGAGCACGCCCCTCGGTCAACAAGGCTCGTTTCCTCTGGGATTGCTGCATTTAGACTTTCTATGTCAATGGCCTTGGTTCTTGGTGCTTCGTCTGTGGAGATGTAGTACACCACTGTAAAGATGTAGTTGCTCGGGTCCTGGCCCCGCAGCACTGGGTGGTTTTGGAACAAAAACTCAAAGTCTTCCTGGGAAGGCTGTGGTGCACGCGTCTGCCCCTCTTCCTCAAGGTTTAGGCTGGCAACTGCGTTGATGAACAAGTCTGTAAAGATTCTTGAAATCTGTCTTCTTATCTCCTCCCGCGTTGGGCTAGTGTTCGGGACGTTCTCGGGGTTTTCGGTGTTCGGGACGTTCTCGGTGTGTTCGGTGTTTTCGGTGTTCGGGACGTTTTCGGTGTTTTCGGGGCTCAAAAAGTTCGGGGTATGCCCTGGGTCTCCTTCCTGTCTCCTTGACAGGTCTCTAAACTGCCCCCCTGTCATTCTTTCTGCTGTGGAGCCAACTAGTCTGACAAAGGAGGAAATAGCTGTGCTAATGATAGTAAATGTGTTGGGAACGGGTCTCTCAGATGGCTCGGGCACGTTTGTCTGGGTTTCCAGAGTCACTTCTTCCTCTTCTGCTGATTCCTCGCTTCTTTCCCGTTTGACTTTCTTTGTGGGATGGCTGTAAGTGGTCTTTCTCTCCTTCATGCTCTGTAAAACGAAATTTTATTTAATTAGAGGATTAGTTCGGAATGTTTTTTCTGTCCGTTAGAAAGAATCTAAAGCAAGAAGAGTGCTCGTTCCCCTCAAGCTGTGCAACATATACATTCTCCTTCGTCTGTGGCAGTGCTTCTGTGACACTTGGCGGCTTTTTAAGGATCGTCTCGAGCGGGGTGCCCTGGGCTCGGTGGGGCGTAGGCGTCCCTGAAAGAAGGTGCTCCGATGAAAAAGTCACCCGCGCAGGTAGGTGTGGGGATGTTTCGTGCTTTGCTCTCTTCTGCTGAACCATGGTGTGAAGAATGGTGCAGGTGGTGTACCGCGCATTGTGCTGGGTGTTTGTGGTGGTGAGTTCTTCAGTGTACCTCTCCCATGAAAAGCTTCTGATTTCATTGAGAAGTGGAAGGTTGTTAAAAATAGCGTGCTCTCTCTGGTGGAGGTACTCCCGAACCTCTGCAAGTGTTTTTGGGCCCATACAAAAGAAAAAACACGCACTGACCAAAGTATTTATTTACTGGTCATTGGCCCAGTCAAGGAGCAAATTGAGAGCTTTGGTAACGTCACCGTCTGAGTAGACGAGAGCAACAAGGTTTATCTCTTTGTCGGTGTATCCTATACTCTCTAGCTCTAAAAGCTTGGCTGCATACTTTACCGCTGCCTCCTCCTTGTTAAAAGGCATTGAGTACATGATGGTTCCGGGCGAAGGTACCTGGCCTTGTTGCGTGGCGGGCGGTGCAGGCTGCGACCCGCTCTGGGGAGGCGCTGGAAACGAAGGCATCCCTGCACCCATTCCACCAAGATTGTTCGGGAAGTCTCCACTGGTTATTTGGTTAATAAAAACGTCAAACTGTTCGGGGTTGGTTTTGGCAAAGGCTGAGAAGGCGTCGATGTTTTGAAGCGCTGCTTTTTTGCCTTCTTCTGGAACATTCTGCATTGTCAGGCACGCATCCATGATTGAGCGCATCTGATCAGGGTTTTTCATCATTTCTTTGATCTTTAACGAGAACTCTTTCTTCTTTTCCGGGGTGTCTAGGCCTCCCATTCCGCCCATTCCTTCCATGCCTCCCCAAAAAGGGAAGTTCATTCCATTGCCCATACCTGCACCCATACCATTGCCCATACCTGCACCAAGGTTGCTGCTACTGCTGTGGGCAGAGTTCATGGTGGGTGCTGACATGGCAGGCGCTGGGGCTGGCTGGGAGGAGGCCTGTGGTGTAGGACTCTTCTTTTCGTCGCTTTTGATAACAAGGTAGATTGATGACCCGTTCTTTAGGTTGTAGTCTTTGAGTACCTTGGCGTCCTCTAGGAGCCGCCCTAAAAAGATAAGTTTCTGCTGTGCAACTGATGCTTTGGTTTTTTCTACGAGTTTTTCTTTCAATGCCTTAACCGTTATTTCCTCAGACTCCAGTTCTATCTGGTAGTTGTCTCCTTTACTTGTCTTCACTGTGACGTTCATTGTTTGTTGTTTTTAAAAAAGGAAAATACTTTAGAAGTATATGTGTATGATGGCTGGTAGTATCGACAAACAAGCAACCACTGACGGCCAATTGGCTGGTTAGGCCTGGTGTGTAGATGATTGGGTGGCTGGGTCTATGGTCTATGGTCTATGGTCTATGGTCTATGGTCTATGGTCTATGTGGCTGGCTGTGTGGTCTATGGTCTAGCTAGGCCGTGGTATAGTAGTGCACCCGGTCGTTATATCTTTGCCTGGTAATGTGAACAGGGCTAGGGTCAGGGTGTTCGATAATGTCGGGGTATTCAGGGGTTTCGGTACTATCGGGGTATTCGGGGGTTTCGATAATGTCGGGGGTTTCAGGGTTCGGGTTTGGGTTGGTTCGGGATGTTTGCGGTGACTTAGGCTTAGCTCTGCTTGGGGTCTTGTCTGGTGAAGGGGTGCTGGTGTTCGGGAAGGACCAGAACGTAAGAACTAGATAGCACCCTGTGCATAGCAGGACAATGGCAGCAAATAGGATGAGCATTCTTTTGGTTGAAGAGATAAGTGTGGTATCGTGTGTTTCCATTGTTATGTTAACAAACAATTCTTATCTAAGAATGACTTATTTATTAGTTAGGTGTTCGGGGCCCTGGTTGGGATTCTGGACCTGGGAGTCGTGGTGGTGGCGGCTGAACTATCGCCTTTTTTGGGAGTGGTGCTCTGGACAGACCTGTCAGATGGTATCATCCGCGGAATTTTTGACTTGAACACAGGCTTGGTTTTTGGGGCTTCGGTAGCTTCGGTAGCTTCAGGGGCACTGCTTGGGGTTTCGGTAGCTTTGATAGCTTCGGTAGCTTCTGGGGCACTGCTTGGGTCTTCTGTGCCTTCGGTAGCTTCAGGGGCTTCAGGGGCTTCAGGGACTTCAGGGGCACTGGGTGGGACACTGGGTGGGGCACTTCCTAGCTTGGTTTGCATGTTTAGTGGGTTCGGGCTGGCTGGGTTTAGTAGCTCTTTACCACCGTCGTCTTGCTTTGGGGATCGATAGATCCAGCATATAAAGCAGATGGCTAGTATGACCATAAACCCTGCCGAAATAAATATACTAATCCTTCTCTTTCCGGGAAAAACAGAAGATGTGTTTGGTGTGCTCATCATGGGTGTGCATGTTGGTATGGATTATATAGATATGCAAATATTTTATCTTTTCCTTTTTGGGAAGGTGCTGTCACACGTGCCAAATTTGATTTTTTTTTGCGATTGTGTTCTGTTGGATTCTGTCGTGTTTCATGCACCCATACCCATACCCACCCACACACACGAACATTTATTGCAAAGGTGTTCCCTGTTGAGGCTGTGATCCTACAGTTATGTTGTTGGGCAGTGTTGAAGAAGGTTTTGTTGTGTGTTTGTCTCGGTTGTGAATGGATGGTCTTTTTTTAGGTGACAGCGGCTTCTGAGACAGTGGCGGTGGTGTAGGCAGGTTCTGTTGTGTGTTTGTCTTGATAGCGCCTCCAGGACCTTCCATGCCAGGACCCACACCAGGACCCATGCCAGGAGCTGTTACTGGTGTTGCACTGGAAGGTCGCTTTAGGAGAGAGTCTATGTTGGTAGACTTTTGCTTGCTAACAAAGAAGCCTCCTACTATGCACAAAATAACCACTACAACGATAGCCACTATTATCCACACTATCTTCTTAATCATGAAGCTTACTTGTTCCTTCTATTTATGTAGAAAGAGTGTCATCAGTGCCCATCACAGCGTCACCCTTAAATGATGGGACATCTGATTGGTTATTTTTTTATGGATGGTGCAAGTGGTAGAAGCATGGTGTTTGAGCTTATAAACATAATGAGATACTCTCCACCAGTAACATTCCCAGAGAACACCCCCCACGAGGTGTACACCACTATAAAGCAACACATTCCTGTGTACCTCTACGACATATACCTTACGTCGCAAAATGTGCCAATATGTGCGCTGCTTCATCCAGGGATGTACCAGCGCGTGCTTAAGGGATGGCTGAAAATAGGCAGCCGGATACGCATAACCAAAGTGGTGGCTGACATGATTGCTGAAATAGAGGTTCTGAGTGAGCCTTTGGACGCTGTCCCCGTTCTTCGGGTGAAAAAAGAGCTTTTTGCGGTGCTAGCTGCACCAGTGTACAACCCGAAAGGGTTCTACATCCCCCTCCTGAACGATGACGGGTACGTTAAATGGGACAAGCGCTGGGAAAAGGTCCTGAAGGCGTACACCCCGAAAGAAGACGACAAACTGATTACCCCCCCGGACATTTCCAAGGACCTCACCACCCACACTCTTTCAGGTCTTTTTCAGCGAGCACCTAGGATAAAAGATACGCTTGGGTACACCTCCACCAAAAAAAACCTGATGAAGGGCCGGGTCCTTCTAAAGAGCAAGCTGTTTCCCCTAAAAGATGCCTTTGGAGCTACACACACCCCGTTCGTGTTTTCGTTTGTTTTTGAGACTTCTCAGGGCATTGCCAAGGTTTATGTCTGGGGAACCTGTGTCTGGAAGTTTTTTTGCCTCAGGGAGGGAGACCCGGTGATTATTCGCGGGTTCAAGGTCAAAAGAAGCAAGGGATCCTTAGCCCTGGGAGATAGAACAATTTCAGACACAGACACCAGATATGCGACCATCCCAGAAATAACGATCAACAGTGCCGAACCCACCGGTGAGATAGAGATCCTGGATGAAAGTTTGCTTGATGAGATAGTTTATGACGATGCATTCACTGACAAAGAGTTTGCCACAGTGGCGGGAACGGTCGAGTATGTTAGCTCGTTACTGCGCTGGAAAGAGGCTGCCTCGCACGCTAAGACCCAGAGAGTTCGAGAGTTTGTCTACCTTCGCGTGGCTGGAACCGTCATCAAGCTGTTCAGCAATGGGCCAACAGAGGATATTTTAGGGATACACGCGGGACAGTACCTTGAGGTAAGACACCTGCGCAAGTGCACCATTGGAGCAGTCACTTTCTACATTTCTTCACTCTATACCCAGTTTTACCCTGAAGAGTGCCCCCACACCAACAAAGACGCTTTGATTCTTTCAGCTACCCCGAAAGGACTGGCAACAGAGGGGGGGATAGGATACCTGCCCCTCTCTTTCACCACCCTTGAAGAACATAACCAAAACTCACTCTGCGGGCTAGGCCCTCTGTACATCCAGGGCGCCTCCATTCCAGAAACCTCACCTAACTCTGCGTACCTGCGCAAGGAGCAGGTCTACTTCGGCAGCGAGGTAGAGATATCTGCTTTGGGGGAGAAAACAGATGGGATGTACATGGACGAAATACAGCGGTTCATCATCAAAGGAGACCTTCTTGAAGTGAATAGCAACACTCGCGGCGGAAATCCCAGCAAGGACCTGTGCCTGGTGTCATACATGGAGACAGAGCATACCCTGGAAGACTTAGCAGAGCACTCGTTTGCCCAGGGCCCGCGCAATGTTCGGGATGTTCGGGATGTTCATGATGATCCAAGTGGAGTCTCTGAGAGGAGCAGAATAGATTTAGATGAAGACATTAGCTTTGTAGATAAGAACGACCAGGGAGTAGTACTAAGAATAGGCCAGGGGGGCAGCTTTGTTGATGTACACGTTTTCAGAAACCACCTGGTGTCTGGAAGCACGTTTACTTCCACAGTGTGTGACTTTCTCAAAGTTGCCAAGCCAAAGGAGGGAATCAATGCATACCTCCAGAAAAGAATCGGAGAGTTTGTTTGCTGTGTTGTAGATGCAGTTAGATTAGATGACACCACCGTTCTCTACATTGGGGTCACAATGCTGGATCTGTAGAAGAAGCAGGCTGAATGGAAAATTTAAATGAGAGACAGAGAGGAGCAGAGTGGAAGCAATGCAACGTATCCCAGTCTTTTTGAGGACAGCAGAGGCAGTGAAATGTCGTACAAGCATATGTACATTCCAGAAAGCTCTATTTACGACGAGCAGGTCCCGCTTAAACACAAAAGAGACCTTCATTTGTCCCAGAGGTCAATTACCGTCTTTGGATACTCTGCAACCAGCGTAGAGTGTGTGCTTAGGCGGTTTAAAACCTTTGGAGAGATAAAGGACATCAACTACGGCAAGAACTGGATGGATATCAAGTACGACCAGGAAAAGCAAATGTTTCGGGCGCTCAAAGAGAATGGGACCATTCTGAATGAGGAAATGATTGGGGTGATGCAGAAAAACAGGAAAGATGTTGGGTCGCTCAGGTATGGGGACGACAACGTTTTTGCCAAACCTGAAGAAGGCATCTTGGTCCGGATATTTGCTTATTTGTTCGGGAAGTAGTGGGAGGGGCCTCAGGGAAGGAGAGCGTGCTGGCAAAGCACAATGTATGCATGCCTGCCAGCCAAACTTTGTCTTTTTGCTGTGTTTCCTTATTGGGACCAATCCAATAGCCTACAAACACAAAGCTTTAAATTGTCCAGGTTAGTGTTTGGAATGACAAAACCATAAAAGACCAGCACTATTATGCCCATACCACAAGGTTGGTTGGGTTACCTTTTTAGGAAATATAATTATTAATTATAAATATTAAAAGTTTTTTTGTCCTACAAATGATGAACGAAGAACACGAGAGATTAAATAGTGATTTGGGAACAGACAACGCACCCGAAACCCCTATTCTAACCCCAATAGCCCCAGAAGAACACACCAAGACCGTTGTTGAAGTACCACGCACCGAGACTGTTGAAGTACCACGCACCGAGACTGTTGAAGTACCACGTACCGAGACTGTTGATGAAACATCAGACCAAAACCAAGATGAAGCTAGTGACGAACTCCAGATACCCCACCACACAGAGGAACTAATCGCAGACCTTGCACTAGTCGAAACATCCAACAATCTATTGAACCTAGAACAAGAATGGCTTGACGCAACTATTACCACTAGGACAGCCAAACAACACACTATTCTTCGTTATGACGATTTTTTGATTCAAAACCACAGTTTATCTGATTTACTGATCTCTCAGATACTGAGCAAGTTTTTACAGAGAAAGCCTATGTCCCACCACATCCTCCAGGCCATTGAAGATGCCTTGCCCCCTCTCGCCCAGTCTCAAGAAGCCATAACCACAGTTCAAACAGCCTACACCGAACTAACCCGAACCGCAACCACGTTTGCGGCCTTGGTTGAAAAGCAGAGAACACAAGAGCTCACAGCACAAGAAAAGAATGACCTGGTGGTTTGCAGAGCAGCTCTTATGGCAATGACTAGTCAGGAGTATTTGGACCATGCAGCCACAAGGATTGGGGCCATCCAAGCTCTCTTTGAGGAGATGGATAGGATTATAATAGCACTTGGTGCCCAACTAACGTTGCTACCTTCCCACATTGGTGGAATCAAAGTCACCGAACGCCGAAAGATTGGTCTGATGGGTGCTTTTTGGATGCTTCTGTGCTTCTTCACTACCTTTATAACCCAACCCTTTTGGGTTGGTGTTTTCAACCAATTCACTTCCGGTAGGGCCGAATACAGCAACTATGTGTTCGGGTTAGTTATACTGCCGGGCTCTTTACTGGGCATAGCAACAGTGTTAGGCACATATTATAAGATGGTCTTTGACATGACTCTAACACATACCATCTATAAAACCCAAAGAAATCATGTTCCTTACATGAACAACACTCTCTGGACAGCTATTGGCGCAGCAGGCGTCTTTTTTGGGCTGTTTGTCCTGCCTGCACTTCAAACAGTGATTTTAAGATACCTGCCTACAAGCATTGCACTGTTCGTTATGGCATCTGAATACGTGTTTGGATGGGTGTTCGTTGGAGCCCTGGCCTACTATACTTTTATAGTGGAGTGGAATGTGGTGAGTGCCTTTTTGCGCCGGAGTGAGCACATTGCCCCGAACTCGCGCATTGCTCATTATGCGAAACTTGGGCTCTGTGGGGTTGCTCTTGGGTTATTGCTCTTCGTGGCGTGGGATGCTGCTCGCCATTTTAAGCAGATACTCGCTCCAACGACATTATCTCCAACACCAATAACCGTAATGGCTTAATCTACCCTTTGGCTAGGGCCTAGCCTCATAGTTAGAATAAACTGGCTTTTTTTCAGGTTAGTTCGGGTTTTCAGATATAGTTGAAAACAACAACTAAAACAGGTGGGCCCCGAGCATGGTCTGTCCAAACATAGCGCTGGCAGATGGTTTCTTTGGTTGACTGGTTTTCCTAAGTTGCCATACTAATCACCCGCCAATCACTAACCCGAAAAACCAATGAATCACCAGTATATTCTGTTTAAAAGTGGCCAATCACCCAAAACTTGATTATAAAAAGTTTGTAGACACTCCCCTGGATGGATGAAGCCGTACCAAACCCGAAACTGCCCATTCAAGTGCAAATGGCACTCACTTACCACACTGGCCTGTTACAAAGGGCTAACACCAAGTTGGACCAATTTAGACAACTTAAGAACGCCTACGACGACCAGGCAGCCACTGTGCTTAAGAAACTCGATGCTCTGTCTAAAGACGCTGGGATAGGCCGCTCTAACACTGTGGGGCTCAAACAAGTACCACAACTAAACTGGATCTTTGAAAAAGCCCTGGGCCTTAAAGCGAAAGATATGATGTTTGACACAGCCACCCTTCTGCAAAAGACACAAGAAGATAAGAGGAATAGCCTGCTCTATGAGAATCCCGAACTTAAAAACCTCCAATCACTGCTTGGCGAATATACACTATCTCTTCAAGCGTATAATGACACTCTCGCCAACCACCCCGACCCAGCGTCCTTTGAGGAAACAGATAGCACTAATGAGCTTCGCAAAAGAATGGATGGCCTAGCCGGGACTTGCCTGCTACAAATGGAAGAGCTGGACAAACAGAAATACGACACGGACAGTGCCATGAAGGAGTGGGACTCTATGGTTCAGACCATGGTTGATAAAACAGCCACTATTAAGAGAACCACCGCCATAATACAAACCGTGGAGGAGCCTGTAGTGTTTTTCATGACCACGATCATCTGCTGTCTTGTTTTGTCTATGTTGGGGCACCATATCTGGACCACTGTTCTCAGCATTGCACGGGCAACAAACCTCACCCACTACGACCTGTCATACGGGCTATACTTACTGGCTTTTTCGCTGATTCCGCTATGCAATTTTCAGATAGCTGTGTTCTACATTTACCACCACCTATATAAGACCAGCACCTACTTCCTGGTGCAAAGAAAGCCCACTTTTGTGGCAGTTGCCGTTTACAGCGCCTTGTGTCTTAGCTGTTTGGCAGTCCGGGTAGGGGTAGAGATGTTGTACAGAAAGCTGGTCCTTGGTGCCTTTTTCTTCTTGTCTACCAGTACCTTGTTCTGTTTATACTCCCTGGCCTTTCTTTTCATTTGGTATACCACAGACATAGTCTTAAAGCGCCTGAGCAAAAAAGCATCAGTACCCTTCTTTAAGACGATCTATGGCTCCAGGCTCATGTACTTTAGTATTTCTCTTCTTCTTTTTATCTCTTTGACACTCTTTTTAATCGACATAGCACCACACGTTACCCGTTATCGAATGAACAATGCCTCGACCAGCCATCTATCGCGGTGGGCTACCTACGTGCTAGCATAAATAAACTAGATGCCCCCTTCAAAACGATTCTGGAACGCCCAACTGGTCCCCAGTGTTTTCCGCTGCTGGTGCTGGTTCGGGTTTCGTTGATCACATCGAGTAGGTCGGGTTAGTGTACATTCCAACACTTACAAAATAAATATTGTGTTCGGGTTGGAATTTGGGGTTTGAGATTTGGTTTGATCCAAAAACCCATAGAATGTTTTGATGGGTTTGACAGACTATGACCATCTGTCAGCCGCTAACAGAAACTGCCAACGGCCATCAGAAAGTAACTCATGATTATGGTAAAGATGATGTTCGGGATAGATTAATCCACCATGCTAGGGATGGTCCTGGCCGGTGGTACAACCCGAACTAACCCAGTATCCATAGCAGCATCTTTACCCACCAAAGAACACTATCCCTCGCCATCAACTCACCAATCACTAATGGCGATGCATTTAAGAAAGAAAGAAAAGACCTTCTACCATACCAAAACAATCGTTCGCCAACCCACCACGCCAATTCTTTACCACACGAAACCCCGTCCAGGGCGAAGCAGGCCCCAATGCAGGTGGCACATGCTTTAAAGCATTGTGGCGCACCAAAACATCAGCAGAAAAGAGTGTTCTGGATGAGGGCAGCGGGTCTGTAAGCGGAGGCGAATGCTTAAAGGCGCCAACAAACCTTCATCCTCTCAATTTATCAATGATAAACCATTGGACGCGGCTTGCGTCTCCCATAGTAGTTCGCAACAAGTTCTGTGAGGCTACAAAGCGCTCCCGGGTGGCAGTTGTGGCAGACGGGTATATGTTCTTCAACAATACCGAGTTGGATACCTGCCTCAACAATAGTAGCATGGAAACAACCTGCATGGAGTATCTCAGGGGCGCCTTTAAGATTGCCAACACAAGACTACGGCTGGCCAAAGAGGGCACTCCAAGGAATCGACTTATGCTTGATGAATGGCACGTAAAAGAGTATACTGGCCTTGGCAATGCCTCTTTTATCCTCCGGGTTATAAAGATAGAGGTCATGTTGGCAAACTACATTAAGATGGCCCGCGAATTACAGGAAGTACATTGCTCTTCTTAAAGAGAAAGGGGGTACTAGTAGCCCGAAAACATGTATCCCACAATCGCGGAGGCACCGATCCAGGAACTGCTCGACATCAATGGGAAAGCCCAGCGTATCCAGACAAATGCCACAAACAACGTACCCAGCTGTATAAGCAAGATGTGTGCAGGATTCCCCAGCCCTAGCAGCACTAAATTCACTCCTGAGATAAGAAAGACGCTTCAAACCCGCCAGGATACAATTTTAGCTTGTGTGGAAAAGATAAAGGCGCTTAGTAATAGTGAGATAATGGAAGCTGAGGGGCTAAACATTCAGGAACGGGTTTTTCTTCTTTCATTTGGGATTTCCGATCTGTTTAAAGCGTTCATGTCGCTTGCTAGCTATTTCGATTTCGTATATGGGAGGGTCCACCACGGCATGATAGCTGAGATGGCTACTGCAAACAAGGACCCGAGAGGTCTATCACAGAAAGCCAAGGACATCTTTGCAGAGATGTTGGTATATGGAGAGTTGGAGCATAGCGCCATTGGAACCGTATTTGGTTTGCCTGACCCTGGCAAAGTCATACACAATACGCCGAACTAACCCTTCGGCCCGTGTCGGGCTAATCCGGCGTACTATTTGCATTGCGAACTAACCCGAAATGCCCATATACGGCAATGGATAGCCAATATATACAGCAATGGATAACCAATATATACAGCAATGGATAGCCATATTTGGCAGTTATTTGTTGTGGTAATGATTTAATTTCCACCGAACTGATGCATATGAATGCATCTATTATATAAGACATAAGAACTGCTAGAAGCACCCCATAATGTCACAGAACAACAAGACCAGTCAGCATGGCGTTGACAATGAAGAATTGAGCCCGTGCATTCTAAACATCGACTCAACCACAGCAACCATAGACATCGAATGTGACAGACAGCCCGAAATAACATGCGTCAGCTTACTGAACATGATGGTAACACCGTTTTTTGTTTTCGCATTTATATGCATATGCCTGGTTTTTATCATAGCCATGTTCGGATCAGTTGTTGAAGTACTTAGCATGCCAGACAGCCCGAACAGTGGACTTGTCAGCAATGATGCCACACCCCCGGCCGGACTATACCCCTAAGTACCCGAACCAACCGCGCAGTTATGAAAGCTGTATTCACGGGATTAAAGCTTAAAACCTAATAAAACCACCATCACCCAATAAAACACTTCAATGCGCACACTGCTGTACAAGGACCCACAAAATCTCCACTATTGGCGCATTCTACGCCATAGAACCCGAGCCACTCTATTAAGCTTCTCCCTCCTATAAATATAGAGCAAAAAACCAAAACCTCCAGATGCAACATTTCCTGCACCCACAGACCCAGTATTTGGAGACCAGCTTAGGTTGGGAACTAACCCAAACACTATTGCCCAAATAAATATAGCCGCATGTGGTCATCGTCTAAATACCACAACACTAACCCAAGCAATATATCCAGATACTCCCATCTATTGCCATCTATTGCCATCTATTGCCATATTTGGCAGTTATTTGTTGTGGTGGTGAGTTGTGTGGTGGTGAGTTGTGTGGTAGTGAGTTGTTGTGGCAGTGATTTAATTTACACCGAACATTGATTAAAGCATCCATATAAGAAGCATAGACTCAACCAACTAGAATGCCCAGGGTAGTATACCAAACCACGACATACAACCTCATGAATAATAATGACGAAGAGTGTGAAATTTATAGCTCAAGGCCTATAAGTATCTGCGCACCCGAAAATAACCTTGACATTGAAACAGGGATCCAAACTCGGTGCAGAAGACTCCTAACCCGAACAAGAGTCATTGTTTTGGCTGTACTTGCATTCTTTGGCATAGTGATGGTCTCACTCTTGATAGGCTTAAGACATACCTCTAACCACAATGCAGCTCTTACCAACGAACCCACGCCACTATCCTACACCACCGTAGCACCAGTCCTATAGTCACAGCACTAACACCACCGTAGCACCAGTCCTATAGTCACAGCACTAACACCACCGTAACACCAGTCTATAGCCACAGCACTAACAAGCCCAAAGACTACAAACATGTAGAGTGTGATGAGCTGGTTAAACTTAGCAGATGCAGCGAAGCAGTTGATAGCCTGAGTAGGAAGAAGATAGAGGTTGCAGCACCAGGACCGGAGGACCGGAAACAGATCATGGATGTTTTAACAACCACCCAGTTCAAAGGGGACAGTTTGAAACTTGAGACCTGCTATGAAAAGACAAACCTTGTGCCTGATGTTAACCCTGGGGATGGCGTAACTGCCAATACTCAAAGATTTATTAGATCTTTGTATAATCCCTACTCTAACACCACCAATAACGGCCTTAGCCTAGAAGCACACTTGAAAAGTCCCCGGATGAATGGGGCCTGGTTCTTCTTCTTGGCTATCAAAGTACTTTCATGGCCAAGTATTACCCCCGAAGAAAAAGCAGCTCTCCTTGACACAGCAGATAGCTACTATGGCGCTCTTAGGGTTGAGAACATGATCAGGCAACAGAGATGTCTGGACATTGGCATAGCATTTGACTTCTGGATAAAAGCACAAGAAAGAAATGTGAGCCAGAGCCTAACCCAGAGCCTAACCCAGAGCCTAACCCACAAAGATCTATTAACAGAAGTCCAGAGCAACGACAAAGCGTTTCAAAAGGCCCTGACTGGAGTGCTTCTCAAAGCCTATGATGAGGAGCATGCAATCACGAGATACCAAGATAGGCTAGAAACCACACTATCACCTAAGAATTCAGATAAGGACAATCAATAAAACAGATGTTTTTGGTCTTGGTGGGATGCAGCGCAGCGTGATGCAGCGTGGTGTGGTGAGGCGATCCAGGCTCACAATAGGCAGATCAGAATGATTTTTGGCTTTGATGGAAAGTATAAATGGCTTGAATCTGAAGGCTTGTCTTTATGCACAACAGGAAAAACACAGAGCCAAAGCAATCTACCACCCCTGACGAACCTAGCCTCTCAGTGGCCCAGGAGAATGCAATGATAGCAGAACAGATGGAGGGAGTGTTTGGGGTGGAAAATGCTCCTTTGAAAAAGGAGTTCTTGGATAGCCTTGTTACTGCCAACAGCCTAACCCAACCCATGAGACCTAGGCCTGGTCGTGGTGCCTCTGCCAAAAGGAAGTACCATGTGTGTCTCGAGATACTCCACATTATCTTCTACCAGTTCGGAATAGTTGTTATAGCAGGTCACACTCTAAGAATAATGATTGACCAGTTCTGGCCAGCCCCAGTTAGTAGAACCATCGTCCTGCTTTTCTACCTTTTCCTTGCTTTACCCAGCATGCTTATTCAGCTATACATTTGGTGTACCTGGAACTATAAAAGCATCATTGAGAAGAGCAAGAGACTGGTGATATCAATGCAAAAGGCCATTAAGGTGAAGCACGTTCTTGGGCCGTGGGTGTGTCTGGGGACTGTTCTGCTTTTGAACACAGTACTAGGCTTGCACCTGGTCAACCTACTGTTTTACAGTCCCTCTACCAAGGCAGAGATGTTTTTCTTGGCGGTTATTCATATCCTAAACCATTCCATCTTGCTTGTTCGGGTCGCTAAAAAGTACATCAATTCTGTTCGGCAGAAGCCCTCAAAAGGGCCTTCTACTGTGAGGAAGTACTTTTCAACCCTGTTTTTTAATGACTGCTCTTACACCGTTATGTTTGCTTGTGTTATCTATAGTTGCTTCTTCTTCCTCTTTGACATAGCTAAGCGCTCCTATCTGCTGGGTCTTAAGACTTCAAAGGAGCTGGTCTAGCCCGAATGTCAGGGAAACTTGAATAAACGGTGCCAGTGTTGTCTGCCAGTGGCTATGGAAGGTTCTCAACTGCATCCACAAGATCTTCATGGATCAAAATACTATCAATCTTCTCGTTGTCTTCCAGCCTTTCTCCATCAAAGTAGAGAGAGATGGTCTTCGGGGGTGTTCTTTGTTTTTTGGCAATAGCTGCGGTGGCTGTGGCCATCAGGTCTTTGATTGTTATTTCATTGGTGCGATCCAGTTGAAAGGTGCTGTTCCGGTTGTACCTGATCGTGTAGTAAATTGGGGCCGTGTTCGGGTTAGGTTGGAGTTTCAGCGAGAGGGTGATGGTGCTTGGGGCCTCCCCGTTAGGCTTGCTTGCCTGCTGCACAAGGCTGCGAGCTTTGGTGTACTTGGAAATAGGCGTCTGTTCGTATTGGAGCAGTATGGGCGTGCCAAACCTTTGCTCATACTCTGCATAGATCCCTTCCAACGTCTCGTTTTCTTCAAGAGCAAACTCTTTTTCTTGTCCCCCGAAGACAATGGATAGTTGTATTGGCTTCTGCGCCTCCTCTTTGGCCTCTTCTTTTGCCTCCTCTTTTTTTACACGTGCTGGCTTCCTCAGAAACTCCCAGTCAGACATAGTCCTCAAATATTTTTGCTATTTATTAGACCAACCAACACTACCACACAGGGGTTAGTTCGGGTGATAGCTAGCTTTTCTGTAAATTTAATACGGGGTCCTAAAAATTTGTTAACGTATAGTGATGGATGGTGACAGCAAAAAAAACAACGAAGACATAACTGACCACGGTACACCATTTGACAACTACCTCTCATCTGATGAGCAAGCCAGTGACTCATCCAGCTCTTCAGAGGTGTCTACACTGGAGCATGATGACAGCCATATCTTTTTAACACAAATACAGGCCAAGCATAGCGACTTCATAAATACTCTTAACATACCCCAGCTAGTAGATGGTGTCACCAACATTGCTGCCCACAAACTAGAGGCCGTGGCTATATACCAAGAAGACCTTGAAGCCCTAAGCAAAGACTTTGCCAACACCCAGAAGATTGTTGAGAGTATTACCGTTCCCAGACCAAACTATAAGTACACCCAGAACATCCAATGCCTTAACAGTGTTTCCAGGATGTTTTCATCTATAAAAAAGGACATAGATGATTATGAAAGCAAACTTGTTCAGGTAACGGAATATGGGTCTGCGCTGGAAAGGTTTAAAACAACATACCAAAGGCTTTCCACCAAGCACCCCTCTGAAATAACCGAAGAAGATCGCCAAGACTTTTTAGACCAAGAAGCCCTTGTCGAAGACATTCAAAAAACCATCACACTAGTAAGGGGTAGAAGAGGCATAAGTGATATTCAGATGCTTTTGAGAGAGTTGGAGCAACAGACTCTGTGGGCGGGGAAGTCTGCAGCCTGTGGGATTATAAAAATCTTCCAAGACCAGACAAAAACACCCTGGGCTAGGTACATAGTCCGAATGATGCTCTGGTTTTTCGGAGTATCTACATACACCCTACACAGCTGCCTGATCTGTCTCAAAACGACAATACCTGCTGCCCTATCAGCACCAGACCAAGGTTTTTACAAGATACCACAGTATATCTACCCCATTATTTGGGTTGCCATATATGTTCAGCTATACATGTTCACCAACGTCTTTAAACAGGTCTGCACGCGAAAGGTTAAACCGAAATTACCTGAAGCCCAGCCGTTTTTGAAAGAGATCACTACCAGGAATCAGTGGGATCGGGTGTGCTGCTACATTCAGTGGGTGTCTATCGGATTCCTTTTTGCAGCAACATCTTTCCTACTGCCTCTTTTGTTCCTGGGCCCAAAACCACTCGTGTCTTGCGTTTTTATCACCACCCACACCCTCTGGACCATCTACATTGGCTACAGGCTAGAGTCATGTAGAAAGGCGGTTGATAACTGGGGAGCTTCTTTTATCAAATCTAACCAAAGACTAGCAGCCTGGCGCATCTTCTCCGGGGCTGTAGCCACCTTCTTTGGACTCTGTGTTGCTATTGGTTGGTTTATGATGGTTAAAGATGCCATGCTATACACAACAAGCCACAACGGCACAGACTCTAGGTGCATACTCATGCTCGGGTTAGCTCAGGCCTGTTTCAATAGGAGCCGAAGCACAGACTAGCCAGAACTACCCTTTATTGAGAAAACAAATTAAAAGCAATGCCTACAATGGACACAGCAGGCGCCTTGGGGCTAGCAGCAGGACTTATTGGTCTGGTCTCAAAAGAAGAAAGACTTGCACACGCACCACTGTTTGTTATAAACCTGCTTGTCGGGAGGTTCTTTATTTTGATGGGGTACCACCTCTACTGCAGGAATTAGCACCCCGAACCTTTGAACCATCGAAAACCCAAAAACCCGAAACCTGGACACAAAAACCCAAAAACCCAAGCAAGGCCAGGTTCACTATTTGCACCACAACCAGAACAAACCAGAACAAACCCGAACAAACCCGAAAACCCGAAAACCCGAACAAACCCGGACACAAAGCCTCTTTATTTGGAGAAGTGCTGAGAAACGTGCTGAAGAAGATCAACGACTCTGTTCGAGTATCCACACTCGTTGTCGTACCACGCAATCAGCTTAACGAACTTTTCAGATAGGAAAATAGAGGCAGAAGCATCAAAAACACTGCTGGCCCTCTCCCCAATAAAGTCGCTGCTAACAACCTCTTCCTCGGTGTAGGCTAGAATCCCTTTCAGTGGACCTTCGCTTGCCTCCTTCATCTTTTGCTTGATCGTCTCGGAAGAAGCTCCCTCTCTCAAAGTAACGGTCAGGTCGACAACGCTTACGTTGGCAACAGGCACCCGAAAAGCCATGCCTGTCAGCTTCCCCTTAAGCGAAGGAATCACCTTTTCAATGGCCTTGGCTGCCCCCGTGGCTGCAGGAATGATGTTTTGCAGACCCCCCCGCCCGTCGCGGTACGCCTTCATGGACATCCCGTCAACAATGCGCTGGGTGGCAGTAATTGCGTGGACAGTCGTCATCAAGCCCTCCTCAATCCCAAAACTCTCCTCAAGAACCTTCACCACGGGAGCCAAGCAGTTAGTCGTGCAGCTCGCATTGCTTATCACCGCCTGCCCACAGTAGCTCTGCTCGTTAACACCCACCACAAACATTGGCGCATCAGTGCTTGGGGCACTGATGATAACAGCCCTGGCGCCTGCAGTAAGATGGCCCTGGCAGGCGTCAAGGGTCTTAAACACGCCTGAAGCCTCCACAACGTACTCCACCCCATGGGCAGCCCAGGGAATGGCTGCAGGGTCCTTTTCATGGGTGACGGCAATTTCAAGGCTTCTTTCTCCCGTGAGAACAAGCCTCTCTCCCGAATAAGCGACTGTGTAGCCCTTTAAAGGACCGTGGGTGGAGTCTCTCTGTAGAAGATAAGCCAAATACTTCGCATCAACAAAGGGATCGTTAATGCATCCCACCTCTATGCCTCGCTCCAGAAGAATTCGTGTAACTAGCTTTCCAATTCTTCCTGCACCGTTCACTCCTACTCGCATGGTGTTTTAGGCAAGAATGAATATAAACAAACAAATGGTCCTATCAAATGCTCTGAAAGTTCTCTCCGCAGACGTCTGTCACAGATTCTCCCTGGAGTATGCACCAAGCGAATCAGTCCGGAAAAGCTTCCTTCTGCCGCGCGTAGTTACCGTTTTTGTTGAAGTCTTTCCCATTAAGGAACTCTCGCCCTTTAGCCGGGACGACCCACTCTACGCCATTGACGGGTTCTTGGTGGTGGAGAATGGGCATCCAAGGATACGCCCGTGCACCGAGGAGAGCTCTTTTGTCGACCTTCCCCTAAGCTCAGCAACGGACTCGGCGCCGGCGTCTGTTTCCAGCATTAGGGCAGCGCTGAGCCAGAGCTTGGCCGACCTCGTGCAGATCGCCATTCGAAAGGCCGAGGTGGCCTTCTTCCCCGTTCCCAACCCCTCGTGCCTGAGGTCCTCCACCGTTCTTATCAAGCTTAACCGCACAAAACAGGCTCTTTTGTCCATTGAGGAGGAAATGGGCGAGATTTTCGGGATGGCTTCAGTTATTCCGTACGCTATCTACGAAGTGCTCATCAGAGCCGCCACTGGGCAGACGTCTCCCTCGCTCTCTGACCGGATAGTCCAGCTTTCCTACTACCTCGACGGAAGCCTGGAAAGCGTCCTTGAAAACAGGATTGCCAACTCTCTGGTTGAGGGCGTGGCCCACACCCCGCGCCCGGTGCCTGCCAGGATCCTTTCCATGCACACCCACGTCGTGCTTTCCTCGGAGAAGGAGGCCTTGTTTCTCTTTCTTCTGGCAGAGGCCCTTGGCCGAGGAAGCAGTGGAACAAGGTGCGCCCTCCTGACCCTGGCCAGGGAGGCTTTTGCCTGCCCGGGGTGCTCCTCAAGGCCCGGGATTAAAAACACCCTCCAGTCGATGGTGGCCCTGGAAACGGGTCTTGACGTCAAGCGGTCAGTTTGCAACCACCTCATTGACGAGTACATCCACACCAAGTCCTCCCTCCCCGAGCCCGAACTAAGCATCAGGTCGGCAGTCGGGGAGTACGCTGGGAAAGAGCGCCGGGGCATTTACATCCCCTCCTTTGCCAGTGAGCACTGCCTATCAGGCAAAACAACGGTTTTCACCGAGGGAAGAGTTGAGATCTCACACAGCATCCCGCTTTCTGCCATTGAGGTGGAGTACCCCGAGAGCATTTCCACCACCTCGCTAAAAGAAGGCGTCTGTGTGGTAGGCATGCGCAGAAGGTCGCTGATTGCTCCGATTTCGGCCCAAAAAGGAAAATCGGTTTTTTTCATTGGGAGAACATCGACCTTGGTCGGTTTAACCCTGCACGACAAAGACCGGTGCTTCACCCACAAAGCCTCGGTGCAAATTCAGGTGCTCAAGGCACCAATCAGCAAAAAGATTTTCTCGCACCGCTTTTACATTGCCCCCGTTTCCACATCGAGACACACCAACGAAACAGACGCCCTCTTGGAAATCGTCCGGAAAAAAACAGGCCACCCGGCAACGCTTCTCTCAGCCTCCCCCCTGGTGGCCCGGGTGCCTTTCCAGCACGCGTCCCACTCCCTGTACCTTGACATCCGCCTCTTTTGGAGCACCCTCCCAGTGATCCGGGTGGAGGAAAGCGAGCACCAGTATGAAATTCTTCCTTTATTTAAGCCCGTGGCTATCCAGGACCCTGCACACCCACAGTCCAGCCCCGTGGTGGTTAAAAAGTCTTTCTTGCTCAAGAAGGTACCTGGGGCCTCACGAAAGCTCTTCTGGTTCTTCACCGACCAGAGCAAAGGCGGGGTCATCCTCCTTTAGCTCGGGCTCCCAGGCCTCGCTGAAGAAAGTAACCAGGGGCGGCTCAAGGACTTCGGCCTCAACCTTGGCATAGTCTATCTCCATTGCACTGAACTCTTCCGGGGAGAGGAAACACGTTCCTTCGGGCGCCGTAGGCTCTCCCTCGCCTTCCTCGGCCTCTTCCTGTTCTTCGAGACCTTCGGGGTTTTCCGGGTTTTTGAGACCTTCGGGGTTTTCCAGATCGCTGCTTTCTTCAAGGTCCTGCTCTGGGAAGGTCGGGGAGGCGGCTTCTACCTCCCGAATGTACACCCCGGGGTACTCCACATTAACGAAGTACCCAATCCGTGCAAACTCTTTGCCCTCGGGCGTGTAGAAGACAGCTACCACGGAGGTCACCCCAAGGAGGTACTTTTTGGGTATTTGCGCCAGGTTGGGAAGGGCACAGGTTAGGTCAAACTCAACAACGCCCTCGGGTATTTCATCGACGACCTCGTCACAAAGAACTTGGTCGTAGTCGTCTGTGTCTGAGGTGGCGATATAAACTATCTTTACCCGAAGACTCTGATCGTTGGCCGTTGAGATAACCTTGACCACTGGGGTCATTGGCTTCTGTAAAAGGTCTTTAGCTGTCCGCCCTCTTAAAAAGTCAATGTTGCTAACTTCGATCATGGAGAAATAAAATTTATTTCATTAACTAGTCAAAGAGACCCATCTCTCCAGAGTCTGACTCTTCCTCAGAGTCCTCTTGTACGGCTGCAGCCTTAGGAGCAGCAACTTCAGCGGCTGGGGCCGATGCAACAGCAATGGTTTGGATTTTTGACCTTCCCAGGGAAATAAGCTCTTCTGGAGTCTTTCCCTCTACCTTCTTAAGAAGGGTGCTGAGCTTTTCCATATCTACCTCTGCTCCAATAGACTTGAGCAGTCCGGATATCTCTTCTTGTGTGGGCTTTCTTCCTACCTTGTGCAATAACTGGTATGCTACTAAACAGTCCATTCTAACAGGGGAGCAAAATAAAAATAAATTTAGATTTAGTGTCTCAGGCGATAGACCCGGCTTACGGCCAGCTCCTTGTACACCAGTGAGTTTGGCGAGGAAAGAAGCATCAGAAGAAACCTCTGAAGATCTTCTGGCGAGAGGTTCTGGAAGGCATCTTTGTGTTCCAGGAGAGTGTTGTTGAAGTGGGTAAATGACAGTTTGGTTTTCTCGATAAAAAACGAGAAAAAGTCTTCAAGGTTGCTGGCCATCTGCTCTCGACCTGCGCCTTCAAAGGGAGGGTTGGGGGTTGTGGTTGAGTTTGTGGTTGGGTTTGTGGTTGGGTTTGCGGGGGGTGCCTGTGAGGGGGCTGGCCCTGAAACGTCGTAGGTTTCTTGGTCGTTGATGTGCAGGAGCTGGCGTACCCAGTGTCTTACCCGCGGGGCGGGGAGGCTGCCTCGGCCGCTGATGGAGGGGATAAACACCGCTGAGGGGGGCGCCTGCCCATCCAGCAGCTCGTAAAGCAGGACACTGTTCTTTTCGTCTAAAACGTAGACAAGTGGGGAGAAACCTACCCTTTCCACCTCGTTGAAGGCCAGGTAGAGGTGCGGCACTGAGTTGACAAACACGCTCCAGAGGGCGTGCTTGGTGTTGTAGGCGGCAAGGAACAGGTGCAGAACGAGCTGCATCGCGTTTTTGTTTTTCCGGCAGAGCTTAACCAGGACTCCGGTGTAGTACATGCGCTCTTCCGGGTGCACTGAGAGCCCGAGAAGCATTCCACCAACGATCTCTTTAATCGCGGTGTTTTCCATTTTCATGAACCGGTGCAGCTCCTGGATGGCTAGTTTTGGGTGGGTTATGTATACAAGGGAGATTTTATACGCGGTGAAGGCGTCTCTGGCCGATGACACGGCTTCAAGCGAGGCAAGCTGTTCTAGAGAGGCGAAAATTGCCGCAAGCTCGCTAATTCCTGGTAGCTCAAGGGTCATCGGCTCCAAAGCAACGGGCGTCTCTACCTCTTCTTCTGCTGGATCAATCACCAGGGGCATAAACTGGGCACTGTCTTCGGGGCCCAGGGACCTAGTGAGGACGTCTTTGATGATTTGGGTGTTCCACCGCCTTTCAAGGTAGAGCAGGGTGTTGGAGAAAAGGAAAAAGTTGCTGGCAGATGCCTTTAGAATGGCGGCCTCTTCCTGAAGCATCTTCTCGGGGGTAAGACTTTTTGCAAGCTCGCTGCCAATGTAGTTGGCTAAAGTGTGCTTTTGGGGCATGTTTGTTATCAAGACCTCCAGCTCTGACTTTCTGTTCTCGTACGCTGGGATGAGAGAGGTCGTGTACTCTTCAAGCGTGGCTTCGCACAAGTTGAGAAGGTGTTCATTCATATAAAAATTTCTGCGCTTCTATTTATATGAAGACCCTTCCCCTAAGCACCGGAGACACCATGAGCGTCCTTGGCCTGGGCACGTACGAGATGCCCAAGGATGAAGTAAGCCAGGCCATTCGCACGGCCATGAATAGCGGGTACCGCCTCTATGACACCGCGCAGGTCTATAAAAACCAGAAAGAAGTATCCGAGGGGATCAAAGCGACAGGCATCGACCGCAAGAGCGTGTTTATAACGACTAAGGTGGCCACCAGCAACCAGGGGTACGAAAGAGCCAAGGCTTCAGTTAGAGAAAGCCTGGAAACCATGGGGGTGGAGTATTTGGACCTGGTGCTGATTCACTGGCCGGGTGCCAAGGGCCTGGACCTGCAGAGCCGCGAGCACAAGAGCCTGAGGCACGGGAGCTACCGCGCGCTTCTGGAGCTCCAAAAAGAGGGGGCGGTACGGAACGTTGGGGTGAGCAATTTTATGGTGGGCCATCTAACTGGCTTATTTGAAGAGTTTGAAGAAAAGCCGCAAGTGAACCAAATTGAGCTGTCACCCATCTGCTTCCCCAGGGAGACAGCCGACTTCTGCCAGGCAAATGGGGTGGTGGTCCAGTCCTACTCAACCCTGGGCCGGGGACTGCTTCTGAGCGAGGAGTGGGTGCAGAGGTACCCGGTGCTTAAAAACCTGAAAAACCAGGGAAGCATTTCAGCCCGGGTTCTTAAATGGGCGATCAACAAAAATTTTTGTGTTATTCCCAAAAGCATCACTCCGTCGCGTATTGAAGAAAACTTTTCAGCACTTTCAGTTGATCTCTCCCCAGAGGACGAACAGGCCCTGGACGAGTTTCCAGTCAGCCACAGAACATGCTGGGACCCAAACACCATCCTCTAGGTCCCTGTCAGCCACAGGACATGCCCACAGACCAAACCGCCCTTTGTGCCCCAATGACCGATTTATTCTATATAATGCGGGGCTGGTACATGCATTCTTCTTCATTATCCTCCCAGTTTCCACAAGTTTCAGGTACTTTGTGTGTTTTTGGCTTTTTTTCCTTGGGCTTTTCCTCTATTGGCTGGTAAAGAGCTCCAAGTCTGTTTAGGATTGAGTTGCACTGGTCAATGTTTCTTCCAGTAGCTGATTTCTTCTTCTGTGGCTTGCTTTTCTTTTTCTCAAAGAACGAGTTAAACATTGAAAACTCCCTCCCCGAACAACTGTTCATTTCGTTAATAAGCGCTGAAAAGCTGTTCTTATCTAGTGATGGGGCAGTGCTGGTGGTGGAAGTGTGTTCGGTGGAAGGGGTGTGGGTGTGGGTGTAGTACTCTGCATCATCTACCTCCTCTATGTCACTCTCACTGTCTAGTAAGTCTCTCTCATCAGCTTGGCCATTTGCAAGGTCAAAAAAGTCATCTTCCAACTCATTGTCGTGTATCTTTCTGTTGAGTATGTCAAAGATCTCTTTTTCTTCTTGGTTCCTCGGAGTGTGTACGGCTTCTTTTGAGAAGACCAGACCATTGTACTTCTTGTCCATAAAAAATAAAAGACAAACTATTCATTTTTATAATACCTCCCAGTCCCAGTCCCAGTCCTTGGGTCGTGGGTTGTATCGTACCGTACTGTGGGTCGTGGGTTGTACCGTGCCGTACTGTGGGCTGTGGGTAGTCCTTGGGTCGTGGGTTGTACCGTACCGTACTGTGGGTAGTCCTTGGGCCGTGCTGGGGTATGAACCCTAACCCTAACCCAACCCAACCTAACCTAACCCATAAAAAAAGAGAGAATGTATATAGGGAACGAGAAAACAATGACATTCACAAACACACCTGATATGGATGGAATGGGTGGAATAAAAGATCAGGGCGAGGAATGCGTGCCAAAGCACGCTGTGGAAACAGACTGGGGAGAAGAAAGTGCCGCATTTGGTGAGTTTGTTGGTTGCAAAGAAACAAGGGGCAGCGTTGGAGAATGGGTGGCGGACTTTGGGTCTGTGGATGTACAAGCACCCAAGAGCCTTCCAAGCAACGAGGCTCTGAAAGCATACTACTCACATGACCACCGAAAATCCAAAAGTGAGAGGAATGGTGTAGAGAATGTGTGCTTCTCACTTGATGAGGACCAGAGTTTGCTACTGGATGATTCAGACACTGAGAATTTAGACACACTGGTCCAAACACCTCTTCCCGCTTCCTTTTGCAACCTATCTATATCTCTGGAACAGGCAGTAGCAGAATTGAAATGGAGTACTGAAAGGCTGGAAACACAGATTATGGAGTACAGGGCAAACGCTAGAAGTGCAGTCGAAGCCTTAGAAGACGGGTGGCCTAGGATGGCCCAGATAGAAAACAGCCTTTCCCAGGTACGAAAAAAGCACAGAGACAGGTTGTGGAA
Organism: Nematocida displodere; assembly: GCF_001642395.1. Classification (NCBI taxonomy): domain Eukaryota; kingdom Fungi; phylum Microsporidia; genus Nematocida; species Nematocida displodere. The sequence continues at coordinate 64,208 of NW_027138130.1, read as the reverse complement.
GGTTCTTGATAGGCAGAAAGGGCTAGGGTCGGGCGTACTAAAGGTTCTAGTTGACATACAGCCACTGGTCGTGCAGCTAGAGGCAATGCTGAGCAAAAGCAAGCTCTTTTTACAAAATATTCAGGTTTTCGGGTTAGTGTTCGGGTTAGTTCGGGATAAAATGAATAGTGAAGCGATACTTGCCACCATGGGCCCCGTGGATAAAACAGAGATACTCCGGATTAATAAGGACATTTACCAGAAAACATCCGATCTTGAGATAGATATCAACATGTACATGTGCGGTGTGAAACAGGCAGAAAGAATGTACAGGGATTGCATGGGGGCCGAGGCCTCTTACCAGCCACCACAGCCAGTGCCGCTATTTGCGTTTCTAGAGTGTCTCAGCCTAGCTGCTGTGGTAACTTACACCCAAAGTCTTATCACTAGCCAGTTCTTGACACTGGGCGGCATCTATCAGAGCGGTTTTTATGCCTGTGCAGTGCTTTCTCTGATGCTTGGGCACCTAGGCATCACCGTGGTAGATGGGGCTAAACTCTATAAAAGCATGGTCCATGCGCACGCTACCAGCCCGAGCACCAACAAAAGCCCAAAGAACACGTCCGGGTATATAGTTCCCGGCACAGTCTTACTGTTCGGGGTGCTCGGGTTTTTGATCGGGTACATGGTGATAATATCAACTTATAGCCACCTAATCGTTTGGCTTCTAGGGGCAGGGTATCTTGCCAACGTCTTTTTACTGGTGATATGGCCCCATATCTCAGAGAGATACTTTGAGGGTAGAACGTGTACCACGTACCCGAACCTACTGGCACAGGCAGTGGTTATTCTGGCGCTTGCCAGTGTGTTGAGGTGCTTATTTTCATCTGGAGGGCACTTCGCCATTCCAATGCGTTCGGTAGTGCTGTTCTGAGACAACCCCGAACACTAACCCGAACTAACCCGTTGTTAAAATTACTGTTTTAGGAAACTATAAATATTTAAAAATTTTTAACACAAAAATGATGAACGAAGAACACGAGAGATCAAATAGTGATTTGGGAACAGAAAATGCACCCGAACACACTCTAGCCACAACAGCCCCAGAAGAGAATACTGGCCCCGCTGCTGATGCACCACCTGCCGAGACCGTTGTTGAAGTACCACACCCCGAGGCTCAAAGGCCTCTCCCGGTTAACAAAACCAACGCCAGTGAACCCCTAAAGATTGTTCGGATGGCTGCTTTGTTGATGCCTCTGTGCTTCTTCGCTGCCATTCTAGTCAGGCCTCTTTGGATGGCTATTACCCACCCATCTCTTACCATTTCCAAACACAACAGCTATGTCTACTGGTTAGTTATACTTCCGGGCTCTTTATTTGGCATAGAAGCAGTCTTTACCATTTGTGGTAGTGTTTTCTATCACACGGCTGTTAAACATAGCCCAGACACACCCCAAAGAAATCAGGCTTCCCGTATGGGCAGCTTCCTCAGGTTAACCATTGCCATCGCATGCACCCTTGTTGGTCTGTTTGCCCTACCTGCACTTCAAACAGCGATGTTAAGACACCTGCCTATACGCATTGCGGCGCCCTTGTTGACAATCGAATACATACTCGGGTGGGCGCACGTTGCAGTCTTGTTCGTTGGTATTATGAGTCTATGGCTTGTGGAAAGTCTGACCCCCCTTATAACTCGCTATAAGTCCAACCTTGGCCTTGATAATGACGTGTTGATTGCCTATTTGGTGATGTGTGGGGCCATCTGGCTTATTCTTGGGTTAGTCCTCTTCACGGTGTGTGATACCATCCCCTATGTCAAGCATGTTTTTGCACCAATAGCCGTGGTGGCATAATCTACCCTTTGGCTAGGGTCTAGCCTCATAATTGGAATAAACTGGCTTTGTTTTCGGGTTTTCGGGTATAGTTGGTGCCGTGTCCTAGGAAAGGTGTCGTAAGATACCCCAGCCAGCATCCGCCCAGTGATAGTCCTTGGACATTGCTAAAGTGTTGTTTATTACATCGGATTAGTTCGGGTCGTAGGATGTCTTGTTCTCACAGTCCGCGTGGTGTTCTGTTCGGGATGTATTTCACTCGCAATTAGAAATGCTGGGAGACAGTTGGGAATGTTATATAAAGTGGAATAGCGCCTCTAAGGCCTTGTATGGGTGTGTGGGAACGTTAAACACTAACAACGATTCGACAAAGAAAATGATGGTTCCTATGAGTGATAAGGCACAAAGACAGATGTAAATCCTGTTAGTTAATGAGGCTCTATCAACAAAAATAGAATAACCATTTGGTTTGTCTAAAGCTATTTGCTCGGGCTGGGAGTCTACTATACAGACAGCACAGTTTAGTGAGTAAATTGCCATTAAACCCACCAGTTTTAGCACTGAAGGTGAAAACACAATAAATACACTAAACAGCCCCACCACCACGAGAGACTTGCCCACCTCGATAAACACGCTCTTAAACAAGGCATGCACACCTTCCTCAACGCCGTCTATGGCTCTGGCCTGGAAAAGAGTGTTTATCTTGTTATATCCGATACAGTAGACAGACAACACCCATCCAACCAGGGATGTGTACGTGGTAATGGCCATCAAAAGGGTGGCGCACCACCCATACACCGACCCTGGCTCCATTTTGGTTAGAATACCCACCCCCTGTACAGCGAGGGTTATTAGCCCAAGCATCCGAACGGCTGGGGGTATGTTTACGTAGTTGGAGGCATAGTTAGGCTCTATGTAAGCCGGGGGCGGTGATTCATTCAGGGTTAGTCTGGTTGGCGGGGCGTGTGTCATATCTAGCTCATTTAATGGCTCATCACCATTTTGTGTTGTGTTTGGCATCTTAAATAAAAAACCGAAAAATTTTTATAGATTTAAGTTAGTTCGAGTTACGGAGATCAGTAACGATTTTTTTTGCAAAAAAACAGTAACAGGAAAATAGCCCGAACCAATCTGGCCCAAACACTGGCTACAACCAGCCCTTGTACCTGGCAAGACAGACCAAGACTGTCTAGGTCTAGTTGCGTGCATGCATGGCCTACCAGGTTTTCAGTCTCAACCATGCTAATGGTTTGGGTCGTTTGCGTTGGCTTGTGGTGGGTGCTCGGGTTAGTTCTCACTAGTTAGACCAGGAACCATGGGCGGAAAGAGTGTGCTACACCCGGATAAAGGCTTGTGTTCGGGATGTAGGTACAACATATAGCTCTTGGTACATATCTTCTAATTGAGACACAAGGCTTAGACACTCAGTCCTTAACCTGGCAAACTCTTGGTATTCTTGCTCGTTTTGTCCAATGGGGTCGGCCACAAGCTTTGCATGGTCGCTGTTCAAACTCCTCAAGCTTAATCATGGACACCCGGCACTCCTCCAGAAGTTTTCGGGTTTTCGGGTTTTCGGGTTTTGCTCGTTATTGCGCTGAAGGTCCATCTCTTTGGTGCTTTAAAACTCATAAATAGTGTTATTGAGTATCTATCCCTATCTCTATCCCTAACACAATGCTCGGATCTTTAGATGGGCCTGGGGTTGTGCAGTGGACCCAACCGGACCCAACCCAAAACCATACCGTTTATTAATTAAATAAGGTTACCGAAATATAAAATAGACAGATTTGTTGAACGTAGAAGTAGCACCATGAAAAAGAAGAGCGGTGGCAGTCGGTTGAGAAGTCTTTGAGCTTTAGAGAGGAAAAAGAACCTTCTCTTTAAGCACCCGCAATCCAACGCTCTTCCACTCCTTATCTGTGAGCCAGAGCTCCCTTCCTGGCTCTATGTTGGACAGGGCATAAACCCCTCTCCAGGCCGTTCTATTTCGCTCATCTTCTGTTAGGTGAATGTATGCAGTCTCTGGGCCAGTGCTTGGGCCTGTTGCTGGCTCGTCTAGGAGGCAGGTGGCCTCTTGGTACTCAAGGCTGTTCTTCTCCTCGCCCACCTCCTTTACAGCCCCTGCTTCATCCAGCTCGGGGTTGGTGCTCAGGGTGGTGTCCTGGGTGGTGCCATCGTCTGTGTGCGCGGCGGTTAGTGTTCGGGTTCGGGTTATATAGATAAGTGCTGAGCTAACCTTTTTCATCCGCTCCTGTGGTGATACACTGGCTAATACCCTGGCAACTTGTTCGGGGAGGGATAGTTCAGGGTCTGGGGAGGCGGAAGACTCTTCCTCCACTGCTTTGATGGCACACTGCCTAAGAAGCTCATCGCTTTGTTTTTGCTCGGCATAAACATCTATGTTGTGCCTGGTTTTAAAGTGGATGCTAAACTCTCCCAGCTCAAACGAGCCGTTACACAAATGGCAGACGCAGTCGGTGGCAGCAGTCTTTATAACTTCTTCCCGCTTCAAAAAATCATCGACAATGTCTTCTCCATAGAGAGACTTGGCACAGGCCATGCCCTCAATGTACCCCTCTGGAAGAAGACAGTTGTCCTCAACGCAAAACACAGAAGCATTCTCAAGGTTGCTCACAACCACGGAGTTAGAGATGCCCAGGCCCAAGCTAACAGCTAAAGACATTGGAACAACCATAACACCCTTGAAGCCTCCGTGGGTGACAACACTATCAACCATGTTCATTACACTGACCCGGTTCAGGCCATCAGGGAAGACCAGGCCAATGAAGGTCTCCCCAGGCTTAAGCTTTTGCTGGCTTGGCAAGGTCTTTTCCACCTCGTGTATGCTTTCGATCAGGCGAGACAGAGACACTTCTTTTTCTTGAAGCAGCGCCGGTGTCTTTCCAATGAGACAGTGCATGCGAACACTCTCCTCATTGTTTTTGTAGCAAAAGTCCTCAGTAGCACTAGTGTACTGCGTAACCACCACGAGGTAGGTGGTATCGAGGTGTGCTCGATAGTTAGCATACCTTTCTGACTGTGGGACATAGTAAGATGAGTCGTTCTTCATAAAGTAGCTGTAGATGTTCTTGTTTGCTGTTTGAACGCCTTCAGACAAGTGCACTGACAGGAAGGGAGGCGTGTATTTCATATTTTTATTTTTTGCAGACGACTTATGGACTTTAGCCAACTAAACTACTACCAAATGGACACCATCCTCAGTGACTGCTCAGAAGACAGCCACCCAAACATTGAGAAGGGCACTCTCCACCGGTGGAGGAAGGAAAAGAGAGACATGCTCAGAGAGCACCTTAGGTCCCAGATTGGGCAGTTGACGGAGGCCAGTAGGCAGAGAGAGCTAACCGGGAAAGAAGCCGCCGATCTGACAAAGGCCCAGAAGCTCCTCCGAGAAAGAGTCGTTGAAAAAGAGTCAGTTACTTGTTTGGCAACACCGCCCAAGCCGGAACACAGAGCGTGTGAGCAGACCACACCCGAACCCGAAAGCACAACAATCTACCTGATAACACCGCCGCCCCACATCGAAGGAATGCTTGAAAGCGTTGCAGAGCTTCTTGCAACAGCAGATCAGGTGCCAGAATACATAGCCTACTTCCACGACATGCAGGAACCCGAACTAACCCGAACACTTTCCCACGACACAGAAGCAATGGCATACCTTGAAGAGGTGCTCATAATAAACAGCCAAAAGAACAACAAAACCAGCGCCCTAAGAATTGCTCGATTTATAACGGTTTTTAGCATGTTTATTTCAGCACCAGGCAACCGCGTTCCCAGGTGTCTACACCCGAAAACAGTTTTTTTAATCGAACGGCAGAGTGAAGAGTACCTGGCCAAGGTCTGGAGCCATCTTCACACCCCACAGGCCTAGCACCGCCCAGCCCCATGCCCATACCGTAAGCCCATACCGTAAGACCCCAGACCCATGGCACCGTAAGCCCCCAAACCCCAGACCCAGTACTAGGGCAGTTTGCAATTAGGGTCCTATGGTGTAGCGGTAGCACCCGGGACTTTGAATCCCGTAACCCGAGTTCGATCCTCGGTAGGACCACTCTTTTTTCTTCGGGTACTCCCGCCCGGCCCCAGACCAGGCCAAAGCACGGTATGGAAGGTGTTTCTGGCGCAGCAAGGGCTATCACCTCTGTCATTAAACTTTATATCTGTGGTCGAGTGTTCGGGATGCTTGGGGTGTGAGACCTTTATTTATAGTTTAGTTTCTTTTGTTATTTTATTGCATATGGACCACGAGAAGAAAGAGGTGCTACTAAACTACCACGATGCCATTGCCAGACACGGAGAGTCCCTGGATTTGATGAAAAAGATGAGAGAGGCACTAAAAACTCAGGAGGACGAGTATTTAAAGACAGAGCAGGATATAGACGCCCTCCAGAGTGTTGGTCAAATGGTTGGAGAGGTGCTGAAACAGTTAGACGATGAAAGGTTCATTGTTAAAACGTCACAGGGCCCCAGGTACATTGTAGGCGCCAGAAAAACCATCCCAAGAGACCTGCTCGTCCTAGGCGCCCGGGTAGCTTTAGACATAACCACCCTCACCATTATGAGGTACCTACCCCGCGAGGTTGATCCTCTTGTCTACTCCATGTCCATAGAAAAGCCTGGGGATGTCTCTTTTGATAAGATTGGAGGACTCTCAGAGCAAATCAGAGAAATACGCGAAGTAATTGAACTGCCCATCAAGAACCCCGAAATGTTCCAGCGTGTGGGAGTAATGCCACCAAAGGGCGTGCTTCTCTACGGCCCCCCAGGAACGGGCAAAACGCTTCTGGCCCGAGCAGTGGCTGCAACACTCGACTCAAACTTTCTAAAAGTGGTCAGCTCAGCGATTATTGAGAAATACATTGGAGAGAGCAGCCGAATGATTCGGGAAATGTTTGCCTATGCCAAAACACACCAGCCCTGTGTTATCTTCATGGACGAAATAGATGCCATTGGCGGAAAAAGATCCTCTGACAGCACATCCTCAGATAGGGAGGTGCAAAGAACCCTAATGGAGCTTTTGAACCAAATGGACGGTTTTGAAGACCTTGGGCGGGTCAAAGTGATTATGGCAACCAACCGGCCAGACATTCTTGACCCCGCCCTCCTTAGACCGGGAAGACTCGACCGAAAGATAGAAATACCCCTCCCAACCAGCCAGGGGCGTTTGGAGATTCTTAAGATACACTCAGACAAGATGGAAAAGCGGGGCGAGCTAGACTACGACTCCCTGGTTAAAATGTCCCACGGCTTTAACGGAGCAGACCTAAGAAACGTCTGCAGCGAGGCTGGAATGCTGGCTATCCGCGAGGAAAGAGACTTTATCACCCAGGACGACCTGATCCGAAGCGTTCGTAAGATTGCCGAGCAGAAAAAGCTTGAGGGTCGCATGGACTACAAGAAGGTTTAAGGCTACGCAGTAACCCCCGAATTAACCCTCTGATCGGCAAAGCAAAGTCTGTGGTCCGCCAATAACCAATAGAATTTGTCGGCCCATTCTTAAGGAGGCCTCTGAGGGATCGGATGAACTTTGAAGAGAAGGACGCTCTGGCGCCGAACGACGTGCTCTGCTCAACCATCGGAAAGCTATACTCGCTGGAAACAGGAGACAGAGCCTCAGCACAGATTTCCTTCACTATCAAACGCGCCAATCTATCGACACCCGTTGTTCTGGGAGCCTTTTACCTGGCTGTGGCTGCCCGTGAGAAGGCAAGTGGATACATTTCCAGGCTCCAGGAAGAGATGGAGGCCCACGTTATCCGAAGGGAAGGCATCCAGAAACAGATCGATAACTGTCTTCGTCTCTGTGAGAATGCGTCGGTGCTGTTTTCCATGTCCCTGATTCTCTCGTCCAAGTACTTGGTGGACAGGTCGTATGTCAACCGAACGTGGTCCAATATCCTTATGATGGACAGAATAACCGTTAATGAACACGAGCGCACACTTTTGCTTATTTTTGGGCACAGCATTGAACTGACCGAAGCAGCACTGGTCCATGTACTCCAAAAAATGCAAAAGACCGTCTCCCCCCCAGAGGCAGCTCCCTACAAGAAAGAAAGCAGGCTCCTAAAAATCGTCAAAAAGGCCATTTCCTGCATCTTTAGTAAGAACACCTCTAAAAGCTAGCCCGGGTACAGCGCAGGACACCTAGCCCGAACACAGCATGCAGTACACCGTGGCACAGTTCAGGGGACAGTTCGGGACGAAATAAATGTTTAGTAGGTCAGTGTGTTCGGGCGTGGGCGGGGCCTGGGGGTGTCTCGGGGTAACGGGACAGGATATTAAAAAACAATGTTCTCAGAGTAACTATGACTATTGCCCACGTCGGCCGAGTAAAGCTCTTCATCATTAAACATAACTATACGGACATGGGTAAAAAATAAGCAAAAAATAAGCAAAAAGTGAAAAATGGACACAGAACAAGAGATCACTCACCAAGAGGAGACAGCGCCCCAAACACACGTCCAAATTAAAGTTGACGATCAAATGGGAAGTACCTGGTCTTTTAAGTTAAAGAAACATACTTCAATGGGCAAGGTCTTCTCAGAATACGCCAAAAGAGTCTATGGCGCAGGCTCAGTCAACAAGCTCCGCTTTATTTACAATGGAAGAACCATCACGGCAGAGGACACCCCGGATGCCCTGGACCTGAAGGACGGGGCACACATAGAAGTCTTCTCCTCGCAGGTGGGGGGCTAGAGGGAGGACGGCCTGGCCTCTTTAACTTTTCTTACTGAGCAGGCACCGCTGACGCTGTACGCCTTTTGGCCAGAGGCTAGCACGACGTACCTGCTCCCATCAACAGACGCCCGAACTAGCCGAACCTTCTTCTCTCCACTGGTCATTTCGTAGGCGTTCTCGCCTGCCCGGACAATGCGCCCCACCTCTTCAGGCAGCGCCTCAAAGGTTATGAGCTCATACTCCCCAGCTCCCATAAGCGGCACCTCAAAGTCAACCTCCCCGCAGCGCTCGGGGCCTGAAGGCTCTGCCTGGGCGAGCGGTCCGGCGGGTGCAGGCTCAGCAACTAACTCGCCAAATAAAACCCCTTCTGTTGCCGTTTCAACCACTGAGCGAGCAAGAACAAGAAGATCTGACGTAACTGCATCTGTGGTTGTGGTAGGAACCTGGCTAACGCCTAGAGAAAAAGATAGCTTAAAGTCGTTAACAGAGGGAAGTGTGTCGTCTGGGAAGAGCGCGTAGCCAGTGTCCATCTCTCGGGGCCAATAAAATAAAAGTTTAAATAAAAAAGGGCATGTGGAGAGTAGTCTGAATTGGGTTATGGGCGTTCTCCTAGACCCACCTTTCGAATTTAACTATCCAGCTAGCAACAGCCATCTCAACCGCTGTGCGGGATGAAACACTTCTTTCTGGTCAGCTGCCGCCATAGGAGTTTCCTCCCCAGTCATCTCGACCCGGCGCTTGCTACTCTCAGACCTTCCTAAGGGCGAACCCTTTTCGAAAGCTTCCACCTACCAGGGGCAGTAAATAAATTTATTTAAATAGAGCACGGATCTACGGGTCTACGGGTCGGCTCCGGGTCTACATACTGCTGCACTGAGTCTGGGACTGCTGGTGGGAGTGGGCGTGGGAGCCGTCGCTTTCTCCCTGGCTGGCAAACTCCTGGATCTTCTTTTTCTTGACAAACTTTGAGGGAAGGGCCTCTGGGTGGGCGGCTGGTGTAAACTTGCCCACTTCCTCGGCAAAGGCTGCTATTTTGCTTGCCCCGGGGAAGACGGGAATAATTCGAATGAAAAGGTCTCCGGTGTACCCCTTCTTGGTGGGAAGGCCTTCGCTTGGGACCCTTAGTAGCTCCTCCCCCAGGTCAATGTTGGTCAGTTCGGGCATGCCGACGGAAATCACTCTTTGGTCGACTGTCTTGATGGTTAGCGGCTTGAGAGCGACAAGGTCTGCGAGGGGGACTTTGATAACGGTGCAGAGGTGCTCGTTGGTTAGTCTGATAAAGTTGGGGTCTTTTTTCACCTTGACCACGAAGACAAAGTCTCCGGTGACCATGCCTGGGGCTTCGTCGCCGTACCCTTCAAAACGGAGCTGGTCGCCGTCGCAGGCGCCTTTGGGGACGCTGACTTCAACGATGTTGTGGATGGTGGACGATCCTTTGCCCGCGCACTCGGAGCAGGCCGGTCCGGTGGCGGTGTAGCCGTTTCCTCGGCAGGGGCTGCAGGAGACCTCTCTTTGGAGGCGCATGCCGCCCATGTTGATTAGCTCGGCGTAGACGCCGGCGCCCTGGCACTTGGAGCACTCTTTCCTGGAGGGGTACCCTGAGCCTTCGCACTTTTTGCAGGTAGCTCGTTTTCCGACCTTGTATTTGGCCTGTTTTCCGTTGATGACGTCAAGCAGGGTTAGCTCGAGGTGCTCGGCTCGGGGCTGGCACTGTCTTTGCCTGCTGTGGCCTTGCCCGCCAAAGAAGGAGCTGAAAATGCTGTCGTCAAAGCCAAACTGTGTCTCGTCTTCTCCGGTGTCGTACTTGCGCCGTTTTTCTTCGTTGCTAAGGACGTCGTATGCGTTGGTAATCGTCGAGAACTTTTCGTTCATTTCCTTTTTAAGAGCTTCTTTCTCTTCGGTGGTTTTGCAGGCTTTGAGCGCACCAATGACGGTTGGAGCGTCTGCGTGGTACTCTCGAGCCAACTTGTTGTAGGCTACTTTGATGTCTCTCTGTGAGGCGGACGTGCTAACGTTAAGCGTTTTGTAGTATCCTAGCCTGTCCATTAGCACAGATAAATTTTTGCTCGATTTATATAAGGAATTTTCTGGAAGAATATTCGGAATTTATTTCATGGAGAAAAGCGAGCAGAAGCAGATTGCAGCAATGGAAGAGTGCTCAGACGAAGAAAACATAAGAATTAGTGAAGATTTCAAAGTGTGGCGAAAGAACGTTCCTTACCTCTACGACATGCTTCTTTCACACGCTCTCTCGTGGCCGTCCCTAACCGTTCAGTGGTTCCCTGACGCGGTGCGCAACGAAGAGGCAGAAACCACCACCCAAAGACTCCTCCTGTCCACGCACACCTCGGGACAGGCCGAAGAGTTCTTGCAAATTGCCACCGTCACCCTCCCAGACACCGTCAGCGACTCAAGCGTTCGGACCCTGGAGGACGGAGGCTACGGCTTTGGAGACTCAAAGGTCCGGATCTCCCAGAAAATACCGGTAACGAGCGAGGTGAACCGGGCGAGGTACATGCCAACCCAAAGCAAGATTATTGCCGTTCGTAACGACACCCCAGTAGTCGCCATCTACGATTACACCAAGCACCCTTCCTTTGCCAAAGAGGCAGCACCGGACCTGGTTTTTGAGGGGCACACCAAGGGGGGCTTTGGCCTCGCCTGGAGTCCCGCTAAGGAGGGCGAGCTTCTCTCGGCGGGGTACGACGGCCTCGTTTGCGTCTTTGACACCAGCGCCGGGCCAGCGCCTGCAGGCATCATTAAGCAGGCTGGAGAAATTAACGACATTTCCATTTCCCAGACGGGCGAGATGATTGCACTGGCAATGGACCTGACGGGAACGGTCGTTATTGACCGAAGAAGCGGAGACAAAAAAGCGCTGGCCACGGGAGAGACCCTCTGTGCCCAGTTTTCCCTGGAGGACAACGGCCTGGTTGCAACGGGCTCCAAAGACGGACAGGTGCGGGTCTGGGACGTCAGAAACGAGAGCGCCCCCCTGCACACGCTCCAAAGCCACACCAACAACGTTGCCCAGGTGCAGTGGTCGCCCCACCTCCCCTCAGTGCTGGCCTCGTCAAGCACCGACCGAAGAGTGAATATCTGGGACCTTTCCAAGATCGGCGCCGAGCAAACGGAGGAGGAGCGAGAGGACGGGCCCCCAGAGCTGCTTTTTGTCCACGGAGGCCACACCGACGGCGTCTGCGACATTGCCTGGAACCCCCATGAGCCGTGGGAGATAGCCAGTGTTGCCGATGACAACATTCTGCAAATCTGGCAGGTATCTACCGAGGTAGCTCCCGATGGCTCAGACCATGGCTCAGACGATGGATCGGGCCATGGATCGGGCCAGTAGTGGGCTGGTTCTATTCTAGGGCCACCGAAACCTCGAAACCTCGAACTAATTAATCATGGACCTTGGACCTTGGATATGGACCGTCAATAAACAAACCAGACCTGTCTTTGTGTCTTTTGCCACAGCACGGTACAGTACAGCAATGCCACAGCACGGTACAGCACGGTACAGTACAGCAATGCCACAGCACGGTACAGCACGGTACAGTACAGCAATGCCACAGCACGGTACAGCACGGTACAGTACAGCAATGCCACAGCACGGTACAGCACGGTACAGTACAGCAATGCCACAGCAAGGTACAGTACGGTGCGTTAGGCTGGATTAGGTTAGCACCCAAACACTAACCAGAACATTGGGGTATAAATTAAGAAATAATAAACAAATAATGGCGCTTACATTCAATTGGACAATAGGGAGATCACTCCTGGCTGAAGGTTTGTGCACAGCTCTGTTTGCCTATGCCGTTTACTCTGTAGTGACTGGAACGGCAATTTCTGACTCTTTAGCGACGCAGAACGTGGCCGTTGGACTAACCATTGCGTTTTCAAGTGTGGCCATCATTTATGCTTTTATGGATGTTACCATTGCCCACTTTAACCCAGCAATCACCCTGGCAGCTATTCTTCTGGGAAAGCTTCCCATTTGGATGGGCCTGGGGTACATCATCATGCAGTGCGCTGGTGCAATGCTGGCATCTGCAGCCATGCTTCTCTGTAAGCCTGGGTCCTCACAGTCGCTTTTGGCACTGACCAGGTCAACGGTTGCTCCTGATGCAACAATTGGGAATGCCATTCTGACAGAAATGATTTTGACGGGGGTACTGACCTATGTAGCCTTTTCCGTGGCCATCAACGTCTTCAACCCCCCCACCCAGATCAAGATAGAAGTTCCTGATGAAGTTGAAGATAATGATAAGCTAAGAGTGGTTACATCCCAGGCTCCAAACCGGTCGGCGTTTGCCCCAATTGCGATAGGCTTTACCCTGGGCTTCCTCTCCCTGCTTGGCGGAGGATCCAGCGGCGGAGTGTTCAACCCGGCCATTACCCTGCCGCCCGTGCTTTTTTCGGGCGTTTGGTACAACGTGTGGGTCTACTGGGTCGGGCAGTTTGTTGGCGGCTTTGTTGGAGCGTTCCTCCACGTGGTCATCTTTGCCAAATCCATCTAGCTGCTTGAGTAGCACCGCGCTCTAACCCGAGCAAGGCCCGTACCTTGACCTTGCCCAAGGCCTAATAAACAGAATGGTCTAGTTTTTTCTATGCAGTGCTGGTTTGGAAGGAAGAGCAGCCAGGTTGAGGGAGAGGAAGGTGTGCTTAGGCGCACGGGAGGAGCTTTCACCTTGTTTTCAGGGAAAGGCGTGGCTGTTGACCGCGTTTACCTCAAGAGCGGATCTGTGTACATCGGTGCACTTTATGTGGCTACCACCTGCGCAACCAAAGAACTGCCCCCAGTCTCTCTGCCCGCGGAAGGACCCGGGGAGACATCAGCGCCCAGGACAGTTGCAGGCAAGAGGGCGCAAGTACCCCCGCCCCCAGAAGGGTCGCTGGTCTTTACCAGGCGGGCGTACATTGAGCCGGGCTTTCTTAGGCACTTCAAGGACTACCAGGTGGAAGGGGTGCAGTTCATGTTTGACCGGCTCAGGGCCTCGGACGGCGCCATGCTTGCAGATGAAATGGGTCTTGGCAAAACCTTCCAAGCAATTGCCGTTATTTATCTCTTCTGCAAAGCCGGAGGGCAGGTGCTGGTTGTCTCTCCGTGCTCTTTGGTGGGCGTCTGGGAGCGAGAGATAAAAAAGTGGGTTGGAACGCTGCGCGTCTTAAACGGGGTTGAGAAGCACCCCAGTAAGTTTAGAGGCAGCCACGACGTTCTTCTTCTGAGCTACGAGCGACTAGCAACTTTCAAAGAGTGTGAGAAACACAACTTTCCACTCGTGGTCTGTGACGAAGCACACCGCCTAAGAACAGCTACGTCCCAGGCACTCACCGCCCTTAAAAAGCTTGAAAGCAAGCGGCTTCTTCTGACAGGAACGCCCTTCCAGAACAGCATCCAGGAGTACAAGAACCTGCTTGGGCTGATTGATGCCCGCGCTGAAAAGGCAAAAGGCCCCAAGGAGCTGGCAGCTATCGCTGAAGACGCCGTTCTCCGAAGAAAAATCGAAAGAACCAGCCTTAGCCTCCCACAGAAACAAGAACTGGTCTGGCTGGTGGAAAACAGAGAGGCTGAGGCGTACATAGCCCACTACGCGACCCTGGACGACCAGCCAGGCATTCACGCCATCCAAAAGCTCCGCGTGTTTCTTAACACGTCCCCAAGCAAGTGGCAGGTCTGCTTCTCCCTGGTCAGAGAGATCCTGTCGAGCGGACACTCCCTGGTCATGGTCAGTAGGTACATTGAGGTCATTAAAGAGGCCCTTGGGATGATCCAGGGAATGGCGAAGAGGAAAGAAGTGCCCCTCCCAGCGGGCGACGTGGTCGTTTTCCACGGAGAAATGCTGGTCAAGCACCGGGAGCAGGCACTCGCCCACTTTCAGAAGCCTGGGCAAAAAGTCATCATCCTATCGGCTAAGTGTGGGGGCGAGGGGCTGACCCTGGTCAAGGCCACCCAGATGATCATCATTGACTCTGACTGGAACCCGGCCAATGACCTTCAGGCAATGGCGCGTGTCTGGAGGCTTGGACAAACCAGGCCCGTGACCATCCACCGGCTCTTCCTGATGGGAACGATTGAGGAGTACATTCTTTTGGTGCAAATGAGGAAAATAGAGCTGCAGAGGGAAATAGAAGGCGAGACACTGACCAGAAAGGAGGTGGAGGAGCACCTGTCCCAGTGTGAGACGCAGTGTCTCCTCGCGCCACAGGACTCTTCAATGGTCCACGACTGGTCGGGGTGCATGTGCACCGAAGGCGCAGAGCCCACCCCGATCCAGGGATACACCCACACCTTCAGCGAGGTGGGCCTGGTGCTGAAGCAGACGGTAAACGAACTTTCTGCATGCCCTGAATAAATCTAAGCATTTTTTGGGTGTAGATAAGGCGGCGGTGGAGGGTCTGGGCAGCTCTGGCGCTGCAGAGCTTTAGCTGGACCCTCAGCGGCCCAGCAAACAGGGCCAGGTCCTTTGAGCAGTGCACCGAGGTGGCAGCAGCAGCCAGAACGCAAACAAGGACTTCTTCGCTCCCAAAGTATGTGGCTGAAATGATGACGTGTGTTCTGGTTAGGGAAGCTGTTAGTTTGAGGAAAGGAGCTGCAAGGGTGTGTGTCCACTCTTTTTGTCTGTGGACTGATAACCGCTCAATGCCCCAGATCATTAAAAAATCAAAATGCAAGATATTTATTCGAAATATAGCACTTACTTGCTTGGAACCTTCATGGCAGAGGGGGAGGCGAGAGGAGAACTTTCAGTACTCGCTGGGTTCTTGGTCTTTTCTTCAACTCCGTCAACGGCCTTCAAAAAGCCTTCTCTCAGACCCTCGGACACATCAACGACCTTTCCCCCTAAAGAAGAAAAGAATCCTCCAACGGCCTCAGCAGTACTGGTCACAACATTGGATGCCTTTTCTTTGGTGGACGGGTCGGACGAAGGTCCCGAGGAGGATGGTCCCGAGGATGAAGGTCCCGAGGATGAAGGTCCTGAGGAGGAGGGCTTAGATGAGGAGGAAGGTCCCGAGGATGAAGGTCCTGAGGACGAGGGCTTAGATGAGGAGGAAGGTCCCGAGGATGAGGGCTTGGATGAGGAGGAAGGTCCCGAGGATGAAGGTCCTGAGGACGAGGGCTTAGATGAGGAGGAAGGTCCCGAGGATGATGGTCCCGAGGCTGATGACTGGTCTGTTGGGGTGTTTGTTTGTTTTGGCATTCTACCTCCGTAACAGTCACGAATTTATAGGGAACAGGAGAACATTGGCTAATTGGTGCTTAGTGACAGGCTTTTATTGGCTATCTCTTTTTGGACGGGTCTGGGAAGGATTTACTTCTCAGATGGCTTTCTTAGTGCCTTCCCAGTGATTGAGTTGTCAAAAGAGCCTGAGGACTTTTCCAGCTTCTTATCGGCTTCATCCGTTGCTTTGTAGAAGCCACCCCTTACACTGTCCGAGGCATCGTTCACTTTCTTAATCGCTTTGTCTGAGGTGCTTGGCTCGGGCTTTGGGCTAGTTCCCGCTCCCGTTCCTGGCGCTGGTTTGGTTATGTCTTCTTTTATCTTTGTTGCTACCTCCTTGGTTTTAGCAACTCCCGCCTTGCAGACCTCGCCTGTTTTGTTGGTAGCGTTGTTAATTGTCTCTGACACTTGTTTCTTGGTGTCTTCTGGCATGCATGGAGAATCGCTCGGGTATTTATAGATAAAGAGGAGAGATGTAACTGTTCGGGCCAATGAAAACGTAATTGATGGACACGTTTCTCGGGTTCTCGGGTTCTCGGGGTTGACTGGTAGGGGGTACTGACTGGGGGCTGTCTTGCTAGGGGGTACTGTTCGGGGGTACTGACTGGGCTGTCTTGCTAGGGGCTGGCTGGGGGCTGTACTTGGGCTATCTCGCTTTCGTACTCTGCAATGGTTGCCTTCATTTCTTGATAGGTGTCAGTTGGTGAAAAACGGGTGACTTTTTGCCCGTTACCTGAAATTAGGAACTTGGTAAAGTTCCATTTAAGACTGGTAGTCCCTAGAATGCCTCGGGCTTTGTTTGCTAGCCACCCAAGAACGTCCACCCCGTTGTTGGCGTTTCTTTTGGCAAAGACTGTGGACGTGGCAAACACCCGCTCTTCTTTCAGCCTGGCAATGGTTTCCTCGCTTCCTCCATGCTCCTGGTCAATGAACGAGTTGATTTGGCTGGGAAAGAGGAGTGCTTCAATGTTTGGGTGCTTTTGGGCTAGAGTTCTCAGTAGCTCAAAGTTTTTAGGTGCTAACTTGCAGTTGCTGGCTGTGTTAACGGCCAAACAAACCTTGCCTCTGTACCTGGAAAAGTCAATCGTCTCTCCAGTAATGCTTGTGTCTGCGAAGTCGTCGAAGCTGCTTGGTGCGTTGGTCTCCATAATAAAAAGAAAGTTATTCGGTTTATTAAGCAACATGGCGCAGAGAGTCCTCTGTCTGGCAACAGAAGCCAGTGATCGCGTCCTTGATCCTTCTAAAAAACCGAACAATAGCTGAGCTACTTTCATTGTTCTCTGCCAGGGGTGCTCCCGGGCGGGGGTTGGACATTTGATTGGGCCGTGGGGGCATGCCTGTGGTTGGCCCCTTCATTCCGGGATTGGACCCAGCCATTGGCTTGGGGACTGGAGCTGGGCCCGTGCCAGGCTTGGAAACGGTGTTAATGGGCTGTCCTGGCTTGGGGGCCGAGGTGCTTGGCTTGGGGGCGTCAGTGCTGGGCTTGGGGGCCGGGGCAGAGTTTGGGTTGACGTTAAGAGCGTTGGAGATTTTGCTGGATGGCACTTTTTCTTCGGGCTGGTTGGTCTGTGAAAGCTTGGGCTTGAGAGGCGCGTTTTTGTCGTCGGCCTTGGGGGGGTTGGGGACCTGTGTTTCAGGCTTTTTGGCTTGCCCGTCAGCCGTTGGCTTGGCTAGTGGCTTGGGTCCTGGGGTTGTCTCTGGCTTAGTTTCAGCTTCGGGTTTGTCGTTCGGGTTAGGCTTCTTTTCGTCTTTGTTGTGATTTAGCTCTCCTCCTTGTATTGGCATTGTGGTGGCCCTTCTGATCTCTATTTATACTTTTGCCCCCTGACCAAACCCCCGTGCTGGGCGACCAATAGGGAGGTGTTTCGCCCCTAGCCCCGATTTTCTCCGTGATCGGTGATGCGTTGTGATGCGTTGTGATGCGCTGATAAGGGGCAGGGGTAGCAGAAAAATCTTTTTATGCACGGAGACGGAGTAAGCAAGCCAATGGACAGTGCCCTGGAAAAGGGGTGTGGAGGGAGTGTCTGCTTCAAGGAGCCGTTTTATCACCGGGTGGTTGATAACTTTCTTCCGAACGAAGTGTTTGCAGACGTTCTGGGGGTGTATGGGTCAACCCAGTTCTTGAAAAAACACATTGACCTTTTTCGCTTCTACCAGTCCCCAGAGCTGCGGCATGCCAAGGAGTACGCCTGCTTTCTTACCAGTGTCAGAAAGGAAATGGACAAAGATCTTAAAAAGCTCAAAAAGGAAACAGAAAATGAGGAAATGGACTTATTTGCTTCGTACTATCAGCAAGGCGACTTTCTTCTTCCACACGACGACTGTGTTGAGGGCAGAGTGTTTGCCTTCTCTTTCTACCTCAACACCCCGCACAGTACCCCGCACAGTACCCCGTACAGTACCCCGTACAGTACCCCGCACAGCACCCCGCACAGCACCCCGCACAGCACCCCACACAGTACCCCGAGCCCTAACGGGCGTCTGGTTCTTTATGAGAACGACGGGGTTACTCCGTCCAAGTGGATTGAGCCCATAGCCAATCGCTTGGTGATTTTTGAAGTGTCCCCACTCTCCTACCACGAGGTGGAAAGTGCCTGGGGGGAAAGAAAGGCGCTGACTGGATGGCTACGCTCGGCCAACCACTGTCCACAGAGTAAAGAACTACCCTACACAACCAATAGGCACCAAATCTTCTCAACCGAGGACATGGTTACCATAGACCTTCCCTCATCCCTGGTCTCCATCCCCATCTACGAGACCCTGGAGCCTTTCAGGAACGTGCTCAGCGCCCTGCCCTGGGTGCCCCGTTTAAACACCATGTACTGCCGAGGGCTTGAGCCCGACCTGGCCCGAGCCGCCGCCCACCTTAACATCATTGGCGTGAATGGAACACCGGTGGATGCACTGGTGCTGCGCCTGGAAAAGGGGGGGTACCTTCTTCTGAACGATCCGTTCAATCGGCCCTCGCGGTTTCTGGTAGTTATGTCCATCTATCCCGGGAGTATTTGCTTAGTGGATGGTTCAGGTAACATTGCTGAGGAAATAGATGGGGAGGGAATGTATCTTTTCCCAGGACAGGCTAACGTCTTTATTCCTTTGGCCACTTCACCCGGGTACGTGGTAGCCTACCGAATGGATTAGGCTGGGCCACAGGTCCTTCAATAAATCATCACGCGCCCCAGCACCTAACGGCCCAGCACCCCGAAATCCTGAAAACTCGAAAACCCGAAATCCCGAGAACCCGAAATCCCGAGAACCCGAAACCCCGAAACCCCGAGAACTACCACTCCTCAAGTATCCAACTAAGACCTTGGCAGATGGCATCTTTAGTGATGGGGGCCTGGGTGTGCGGATGCTTTTGGTCGTGTCCATCAACTATCAGGTACCTTCTCTCAGCAAGGAGGTACTTCACGCTTTTTTTGAAAAGGATGTAGTCTTCAGGTGCCTGGGCAGTGGAAATAACAACAAGAAGAAGGGCAGCCGTCTGATTGGCTACTTTGATGCTGTCTATTCGCGCCAGGACTTCTTTGATCGTGGTGGAGCTAAGACTTTCTATAAAGTAGATAACACCATGCATGTTCTGAACACAGTCCCAGAAAACGTCGCTACTCTGATGGTTGTGCATCTCAAGCACCGAGAAGGTTCTTCCTGCTGCAGTAATCTTGTGGTAGACCATATACTCGTTCGCGTACTTGAAAAGCACCCGGAATCCAGCAACAACAGATGAAAAGAACTCATCTACCAGGGAGTACCTCTTAGCCTGCCACGGCTTAAGCACCAGGATGGAAAGAGTGTTCCCTCTGTACAGCTTTGAGAAGATAAACCCCATAAACAAACAATCTGCTACATCGCGTCTTTATGTCCGAGTCGCTGGTAGCAATGGGTGTGGTAGGAAAGAACCTTCCCCCCTCTCTGCAGAAGAACCAGGGGAATGGTAAGGTCGTAAGGACTGCTCCTCCTAAAACACCCAAGACAGACTCTTTCCTCGCTGAGAGCGGCAACGTACTCGGCTGTGCTGTGGAAAGCGTTCGATCTATCGATGGCACTTGGGGTGTGGCTGCGTAAAAACTCTGCCAAACCAGCTATCTCTGTTTTTGTGATGCGAATACCTGAAGATGGACTGTTTTCTATTTCTGTGCCGTTAACAACCAAGGTAGGAACGGGTGCATCTGGAAGACTCTCAATCGCCGGGGCGGGAGAGGTCTGCTCTCTTCTCAGAAGAGCAATCAGCCGGTGAATTTCGGCCATGTTTGTTTCCAGCTCTCCCTGCTCCAGGAAAGTGTCCTTCAGGGCGCTTAGAATGGAAAGGATCCGCAGGCAGCACTCTTTCCTGGCAAGCGCGTCCATTATTTAAATATTTCTTTTGGTAAACAAATAATGGCAGAGAAAAGGGCAGTGGTCAGAACGTTCACTCTTAAAGAGGCAGAGAAACTCCTCCGAGACCTGCCAACAAAAGACTCTACCCTGAACGGAATTAAGCGCGTTGATGTATTTAAAGGGTCGGATGCGCTAATTCACCTTATGAACAGTAAAAAGCTCCTGAGCGAAGAGGCTAGAAACGTTATGAACACTCTCCTGGAGCAGCACTACCTGGTGCGGGCCAAGTCAGAGGGCGAGCAGCATACCATTGACGTTTCTTACGACTTTGCAGTTAAGAGCGAGTACATCTGGATCGTTGAGGGGTCGCAGCTGTTCACCATTCTTATCAGTGCTCTGGTGCTGGCTGGATCCTTGCTTTTGGCAATGTTCCCCATTTGGCCAAGGTTTATGCGGATGGGCACGGGGTACCTCTTCTACGTTGGCCTCTTCCTGTTTGCCCTGCTAATTGGCATTTCCATCGTTCGGGTTTGTGTGAATCTGGCTATCAGGGTGGCAGTTGGTAGAAGTTTCTGGATTTTCCCCAACCTTTTTGAAGAGTGTGGGATCCTGGAAAGCTTTGTGCCTTTCAGTGCCTGGGAGGACGAAGCAAAGGAGGAGGAGGCTGCAGACCGTGCCAGTGTAGATGCAGCCACGCCTGTTGGTTCGGGTACAAATGAGGAATAAAGAAAATTTCTTATGAAGCCAGAAGAAGCAGCAGCGCTTTTGGGATGCACAGTTGGCAGCACCGCAGATGAGATAAAGAAAGCGTTTAAGAGGCTTGCTCTAAAGGTCCATCCTGATCGGCCAGGAGGGTCAGAAGAGGGGTTCATGGCGCTAAACACTGCCTATGACGTACTAACCTCGCAGAAAAAGCCCTCGACAATCACCAAGAACGCTTTTGACCGGTTTAAGACGATGTACCAGGACTCACTGGAGGAGAGGGAAGAACTTGTCTCTCTCTACCGAAAACACAAGGGAAACATGGCCAAGATCGTGGACGCTATGCTTCTTGGGGAGGACGAGTCGGAAGAGAGGTACCGAGCCTTCCTGGACAAACTCATTGCCCAGGAAGAGCTTCCAGGCTTCCCGATCTACCGAAAAAAGCTGCTCACCAATAAGCCGCGGCAGAAAAAGCGGCAAAAAGAGGCTGCCGAGGCCGAAGAACTGGCCCAGGCCCTGGAAAAGTCGGCACAGAACAGGAACGAAAGATGGAACGCGATGATTGCCCGGCTTGAGGAGAAGACAGGTGGAAAGAAGAAGCGCAATAAATAGTTTTGTTTGTTGAAATTTTATGATTGTTAGAGTGCAGGGAAGAGACCGAATTATGCGTATAGAAGTCGAAACAGGCGCTACAATTGCAGACCTGGTTGCAGAAATCAACAACCGCACGGGAAGTGTCTGCACCTCTCTTGCCCGCGAGGGAAAGGAGGTATCCCAGGGGTCTATCGCCGAAAACGGCATTGAGCATGGAGACATGCTAACGGCTGAGTACGAGGTTCAGGCACAAGCACCGCCACCAGAAACATCCGAAACACCCGAAACACCCGATACACCTGAAACACGAGCAACAGCCAAATCCTCCCCGGCTTTGCATACCGGATGCACCCACGGACCTACTGGCATGTGTGCCAACTGTGCGCCAGAAGACTCCTGGCTGTCACAGTCCTTTGAAAACAGGCGGTTCATCTCCCAGGGGGCCCATGAAGAGTTCATGGTCTCACAGGGAAGAGAGCTCTACCTGCAAACACACCTGCCACCCCTGTGCAAAACCCACCCCAGCGATGGGCGGTGCAACCGCTGCATGCCCAAAGAAATCGCCCTTACCCGGCAGCCGTTCCGAGCGGTGGACCACATAGAGCTGCACGACCGGAACCTTCTCGAACAGCTGGTGAGCCACTACCGAGAGAAAAGAACCCAAATGGCCGTGCTTCTGGTTGGGAGATACAGCGAGTACACAGAAGTTGCTAAAGGCGTCAAAGCAGAGGTTTTTGCCACGGTTCATATCGAGCAAAAGAACCTGTCCGACGGGTTTATCCTTAACCAGAGTGACCGCGCGCTCTGTGGAAAGGACGAATCGCTAAACAAGCTACTTTCGCTCCTCCAGATGGAGATTGTGGGTATAGCTTACACCCGGCTCAGAGAAACGGAGATTCCTTTCATTACGGGACTAGAGGTTGATTTTATCACCAAGCTACAAAATCTTTTTCCAGATATGGACAAAGGCACCAACAAAGGCTCAAAGTTTGTTACTCTGGTAATTTCAGGGTCTCGCACGCAGTCAGAGATTTTTGAGTTTATGGGAACCATGCTTGCAATGGAGCTAGTTACGGACAAGCTTTTAAAAGCCTCAGAGTCTCCAACAGCCATGACCATCTTTCCAGCAACGGCATTGTGGACGGGCAGTGAGGGGACAAAAAGAGAGCACAGCATCCCGGTGGAGTACTTGGTGGTCCGCCCCACCCACGGCCTCACCACCAACCGAACCTTCTTCTACTCCGTTCCCGGGGAGAGAGCGCCGTTCAGGCGTGGCCAGGACACCAGTGCCCTGAAAAAACACTTCCAGAAAAGAATGAAGGACTCCACAGTCAACGGCCTAAGCCTTCAGGCCATTTCTGACTTCCAGGTTCTTCTGGCTCTGTCTGACATGGGTCTTCTGACAGATGCTCTGGTAGAGTGTGTTAGTTCGGGAGATGATCTTAGGTTTACAGATATGATATTTAACAACGAAACAGACAGCCTTCTTGAAATAACCAAAGAGTGTAAGGAGGTGTCTACCTGGTCCTGTCATACATGTACACTTCTCAATGCATCCTCCCATACTATTTGTGAGGCTTGTGGCATTCCCAAAACATAACCAGCCGTGTGTTCCCAGGGTGCACACCACCCACACCCACATCACCGACCACTACTGCGCCCACCACCGCCCACCAAACCACCCATCAAACCACACCCATCATCCACACGCCTTAATAACTAAAAAAGATACATAATAAACTATGCGCAATCTATCGGGCGGACTTACGCCACCAAGGCGCACAAGAACCCTTGCTCCCAGCACTATACGCCCTGCAACAGGAGCTGTTGTTTGGGCAGTTCGGGGTGTGTTGGTGCTAGTGTTAGTTGTTGTTGCCATAAACTTCCTCTATAACAGGCCCTTCTCCCCAAAGAGCGTAGGCATAGACGTCTGCCAAACTGCATCGTTTATGGCGGATGGCCAGGGGCCTTCTGGAGGTCTGGTTGGCCTAGTGGATCAAAAGCTAGCTTCTGGGACAGACACCCCCATTGACCTGTCCATTGACCTGCCCATTGGCACCCCCACTGGCAC
Source organism: Nematocida displodere (assembly GCF_001642395.1). Classification (NCBI taxonomy): domain Eukaryota; kingdom Fungi; phylum Microsporidia; genus Nematocida; species Nematocida displodere. The sequence goes on along the minus strand of NW_027138130.1, from coordinate 40,794 downwards.
GCCCACAGAAACGCCCATTAAGGCCTGGGATGAATCATGTAAGCTACTAGCCCGCGGACCCTTAAAAGCTCTGCTAACAGATCCTTCAAGAATACACCTGCCTTACTACACCAATGCTGAAGAAGTGGCTGTAGATTTGATGCAACGACTGGAATATACCAACACATGCCTGTTTACCATCTCAGGACAGCTTTTCAACGCTGACCTAGCTCTCCAAAGACTTGTGGCCTGGGTGGACATGCTAGCAGAAGAGGCGCCTCCACACGACGAGCACCTTCGTGTACTCCTCATTCTTGACAGAGTAAAAAGCAATGTTGACTACTATGGGCTAGGCGAGTCTACCGACCTTATTGGCCTGGTCTTTAACCCGGTCTTAGAGAACCTCTGCAAAAACAAAAAAGAGTACGGGTTCTGGATTAAAAGACTCTTCCAAATAAAAGAGGCATACACCCAATTCCACCCAGAGCCCAGACCGGAAACCACGACAAACACCGCCACTGTGCCAGGTCTAAAGCCAGTAAAAAACCCAGTGGTAGGGGTGGTGCACTGGGCCATGTTTTCTGTGGCAATAGATACGGTGTCACTGTTTTCTACCCTGAAAAAGATAGTGGTGGAGAACGTAGAGGTAAGTGGGCCAGGCATCAGCACTGGTGCCCTGGAACACCGAAGGCATGTGGGAGTGTCGCGCCTTGTGCTGGAGAATGTGTGCAAGAACACGCTGGAGATACTCTTCTCTTTGCTAGCGTTTCGGGGGCTAAAAACCCTTTCTCTGTGCATGAGAGACCCGGGGGCGTGCGCCGGGCTTAAACACGCAGTTTTTAGAAGCATCCGGAACTGCAAGCTAAGTCTTTGCCAGGGATACCGCTCTGCCGAGCGAGATGTTTTGCCAGATGAGCTGTGGGGCGCCCACACCCTTCTTTCCCAGACAAACAGGGCGAGGATTGCCCTGAGCATTCTTTGCGATTGGATGGCAGACCTTAGAATGGAAGAGGACATGCCTGTCTTGCAAATAGACGAGGTGGAGACACAGTTTCTCAGACCTTCCTTCAGGCCGCAGCTGACCAAGACGTTCTTCAGGCACAACGCGGTCCCAAAGGTAACTCTCAAGTTTTCAGAGCCGGTAGCCTTCTCGCTCACCACTATACTGATGGTTATTGAGTGGTCTCTCAGGTGCCAGGTGGAAACAGAAGCCAGGTGGACCCACGTGCCCGACCCCTCCCAAAACCTATCAAGCCTCTGCAGCAAGCAAAAACCCAGTCTTTCCGCCTTTGCGCCAGGCATAGAAGAGCTTAATGAACATTTATTTAGGTGGTCAACAGCTAAGTACACCAGCCACCAGGAAGAAACCAGTAGCTTGTCCAGGATTATGGATTGGGGGATGGCCCTGCCTGGCGCGGGCTTGGCGCGGCCCTAATGTGGGTTTTGTTCGGGTTTTCGGGTTTTCGGGCTTGCGAGGTTTTCGGGTTTTCGGGTTTTCGAGATTTTCGGGTTATTGAGATAAATTGAGTCTAATGATATCTTGGAAGTGCACTTCTTGCGGACAGTATGGACATTTAAAGACAGAGCCTTTGTAGGCTACTATTTTCTCAATTGCCTTGGTGCTGATGACGTGGCCACAAGAAAGAAGGCTGGGGGGATTGTCTACACTGCACTCAGTTCTTAGGACGGGGCAGAAGAAGGAAGAGTGGAAGGAGAGAGAAGATGGCACAGCCGACTCAAGAAGCTCACACTGCTCGCCATAAGGGTTGATGTTGGTGCTTTCCATCTTCTTGCCAATGAAGTAGAGCAGGTCAAGAGAAATCTTTCTTTTTTCGGCGGCGCTGTCAGTGGAGAGGCTTCTGGCGGCGTAGATTCTTTTCATCTCCGTTCCCTTCAGTGGGGAAACAAGTAGCCCAAGAAGAGAAAGAATCAGGTGGTACTCTTTTGACCTACTGTGGAAAATAGCTGAGGTGGTCTCAGACAGGAAGAGGAAGGAGGCATTGTCTACAAACAGACGCTTTTTTATCTGGGCAAACGCATGCAGTCTTTCTTGTTCTTTTTCTTCGTTTTTGATGGTGCTGTTTTTTTCCATTTCCAGGTACGGCCTGATCAGGTCGTATAAGATGCAAAAAAAGTCGTTATGGCCAAACGCGTCCTGTTTAGTTTGCTGCAGGTGGGCAGATGCAAGTTTGAGGGTGTCTTCCCACCTGGTTTCTTTTGCAGGCTTGAGCTCAAGAGTTTTGGTCATTGGGAGAGAAAGTATCTCAGACCACGGGTTGTACACGCTGTAAATCGAGACTGCGCCAGCTTTCTCTTTGGCGTGCTCCATGCCGCCAATTTCCTCCAGAAGGGCCTCGGCGCTTGCAAGAGCCCCTTTTTCACAGAGACACTCGACAATCAGGCGGTAGATGCACGGATCATCATCTATGCCAGTAAAGGCGGTGGTAGGTGCGGGCGGGTGCTTCAAAGAAGACGATTCAGGAGTGTTTTGCGAAAATGTGTGGAGGGGAGCAATAATTCTCTCAACAAGCTCTTTCGCGTGCTTTCCAGTGATTGTGGGGTCTGAAACAGTTTCTAAAACGTGTTTTAGCTTGGAGGCTATTCCTCCAATGGCCACCGAAACCTTCATCTTAAACAAACAGAAGGGCAATTTCCTTAGATGAAAAAAAAGAAGGAAAGCAGCCTGAAAATGATAGAAAAACTGAAAAGTCTTCTCCCAGCCCTGTCAGGGGAGGAGGCAGAGGCAGCCCGGTTCCAAATAGAAAATCTGTGTGCTGAAAACCCGCTACTTGGACACCTTGACGGGAGAGCCTCTCCAGCAACCATCCTGGAGTGCTGGGAGCAGAGAGACCTTAGCCGGATGAAGGTGCTGCAACAGAAGCTGGCCCAGGAGAAAAACCTGCTCAAAGGGTACAAAACGATCCAAACGGCTGAAAAAGGCCCGGAACTTGAAAGCTGCATCGAGTACGTGCAGAGAAAGGTCTATTTCATCACTTGCCAGGTTGAGAGCATCAAAGAGTACGTTGAGGATGCCAGCGGAGACACGGGGACAGTCCACCAGGAAAGCGCTCAGAAAGACGACCAGCTCAGCGAAAAAAACGACAAGCGCACAGGAACCATGCAAATGACCATTATTGAGCTGAATACCAAAAACCCGCTCCACCACAACTCCCAGATCATTGTATACCTGAAAAACGCACCAGTTGCCACCATAGCAGAGTCAGAGATAGGCGAGGGAAGGGCCGTATCTTTCAGCTTTGAGGAGGTCTGCCATGTCGAAATAGAGATCCGCTCGGAAAAGGACGTCATGGTTGGGTGGATCTTTTTCCCGGTTGAGGATCTGGTGGATGCCGAAGACAAAGGGAAAAAGACGTTTTTTTTCACAATGACAGACCACAGCAACCTTGCCATCTCTTTTGGGAAGTGCATACTCCAAAAAAAAGGTCTTCAACGCGCTGAGGTTGCCATTTTCACCAAAAGAGTCGCAGGACACAACATGAGGAAGCTAGAAAACATGAACAGCTACTACTGCGAGATTTGCAGCAACGGGAAAGAAGAAACGCTCTACTTCCGCTGCGACTGGTGCAAGTACACCTGCCATATGAAGTGTCTCTCCAAGATCTTTTTTGTCTGTGTGGAGTACGCCAAGAAGCAGCAGAAGGAGGAGGCGATCCAGCGCCTCGAAAGAGAGCGCGAGAAAATCAGAAAAGAGAGGCTTGGGATTATCCTGGCAGCCGTTGAAATTCGGGAAAAGCCCGAAGACGATGCCGAAATAGCTGACAGAACCACCAAAGTCACAAAAGAGCCTGAAGCCGCCCCAGAAGACCGGTCCAAGCCGACCAAGAGATACGCAGTGGCGCACGACCTAAAAGAAACAAAGACACACTCGCTTATTTGGTGCAGCCACTGCGGAGAGAAAATAAGCCTGTTTTCAGAGGCTCTGGAGTGCACCATTTGCCACCTGACGTACCACACCGACTGCAAGGCAATGGTCTTCAAGTCGTGCGGCATTAGCGAAGAGCTCCGGACCAGCCTGATCACCTACACCCCAGCCCCGCGAAGACTTGAGCCCATTGAGGACCAAATTACCCTGAATGAGTTTGAGTTTCAGGCACAGATTGGGGGCACAGCCTATGGAAAGATCTACCTCTGCAACTGGCGCAACCAGAAAGTAGCTCTGAAAGCGATAAAAAAAGAGGCAGCCATTGTCAATGACATCACCGAATACTTGGAAATTGAGAGAAAGTGTTTGGACATGACCAAAGGCTCAAAGAATCCCTTTCTCGCGCAGCTGCAAGGATACTTCCAAACGGACACCCACGTGTTCTTCATTATTGAGTTTGTGGCTGGAGGCGATCTCTACTACCACATCCAGCGCACAGTTTTCACAGAGAACACCGTGCGGCAGATACTGGCAGAAATCATCCTGGGGGTTGAGTTTCTCCACAAAAACAACGTTATTTACAGGAACCTCAAACTAGCTAACGTTCTAGTGGACGAAGACGGGCATGTAAAAATAACAGACTTTAGTCTGTGCTCCATCGGGGCCAAAAACGGCATTGCGCACACGTTCTGTGGAACCATTGACACAGTGGCCCCAGAGATGATTGCTGGGGTGTACACTAAGAGCGTGGACTGGTGGAGTCTTGGGGTGGTTGCGTACCAGCTTGTTATGAAGAAGTCGCCGTTTACTGGGGAGACAGTTCAGAAAATCAGGCATGCAATAGAGCAAGACGACCCCGAAGAGATAGAAAGCGTTCCAGAACCTATTAAAAACCTCATTCTCTCGCTTCTGGAAAAAAACCCTGAAAATCGCCTGGGCAATCGGTCGATTACCCAGATCAAGAAGCACCCATATTTTGAAGGCGTTGAGTGGAGCAAGCTCAAAAACAAAGAAGAGAAGCTTGAGTGGGCCCCAGAGATTGCCGAAACTCTTAACTTTGACCCAGAGTTCACTAGTGAAGACCCCACACTATCCCCTGGTGAGCCCATCGCTGATGAAACACAAAAGCTATACTTCCAGAACTTTTAGGGTCTCGGGCCTGTCTCGGGGTCTGTCTCGGGGTCTGTCTCGGGCCTGTTTCGGGTGGACCGGTGCATGGGCCAGTGCATGGACCAGTGCATGGTAGGGATACTTGGAGCACCCCATAATAATTAAACGGTTTATTTTCTTCGGGTTTGTTGCGGGGTCAGGCAAGGTACGGTGCAGGTCCAGGTAGGGCACAGGGCACGGTAGGGCACAGGGCACGGCAGGACAGCACATTTATTTGAAGATTTAGACAAGGGTGTTCGGGATGGAAAAGACAGTGGCCAGGCCCTGGCTTAGGGGACATAAAGAACGTTGGCGCCATCGACATCTAAGAGACCTTTTTCCTTGAGCCCTGTAAGTGCGGCCACAAACTCACTGTGCGACCACTCAAAAGAAAGGGCAGTTTCCTTGGAGCTGTTATAAAGCTCGGTGAAGGGAATGGTTTTTGAGGCCTTGACCCTCTGGGAGATCCACGCCTGGTAGTAGGGCTTGCGCGTGCCCACCCGGCTGGGCGCAACCCCCTCCATTTTAATAGTGAGGGCGCTTACTGGGGAGGTAAACGCCGTGTTAAAGGCGTAAAGACCGTTTTCAAAGACAAGGAGCCCGTGGCTGAACAGGTTGTCCACGCTGCAGGCAGTGGCTGCAGTGCTGAGCTTTACCTCCGCACTTAGCACATCAAGAGAAAGACTCTGGGCTGAAAGCGCCATAAGTATGGCATAGTGGACCAAAGTCATCTCAATGGTGTAGATTCTATCCGTTTCCACCTCAATTTGAATGATGGAGAGGGTGTCGGCCCAAAAGAGCCTTCTTCGCCGGTACCGCGTTACGTAGAGGTTGTGGAACATCGTGAGTATGTCTTCAAGCGGCCTGGGGATCTTGACCCCAACCAGCGCATCGTCGGTGATGGGCCACATGCAGGCAGTTGTCACAGTCACATGGAAGTGGAAAAGCCTGGAGTCCATCGCGTAGTGGTGGTCCCCCCGCCCGTAGATGCTCTCAAAGTGCTCGTTTACCTTGTTGCTCCGCCCAATGTCTTCGATAATCCGGGTAACCTTGCGCTTGTACTCCCACGGCAGAACAATCGCTTCAATAACGACTTTTTCTATTTCGCTAACTGCAGAGGTGCTAAGAACCCTGCCCATGAGCCCTTCAATGTACGCCCGGTAGAAGATCTTTTTCTCCTCCTCCAGAGAAATGCATCCGATAAGGGTCTGAAAGCTGCCTATGTCCTCAAGATCTTCCGCGAGAATGGCCTCCTCCAGGTACCTGTACAGCTTCATTCCGGCCCCAGGCTTTTCAATTTGCTCGGAAAGAGAGCTGCAGAGAACGGCCAGCGTTTGCGGACACCCCCCCGGCGCGAGCAGGGAGGCAAGCTCTCGATGCGCCCGGGCTAGGTCCCGGCACAGCCCGGTCCGCGGCCAGTAGTCCGCAGTAAACGCCCGAACGACCGAAAGGAACAGCGGAAATATTTCCCTGGGAAGGGCCGTTACAGATATGCAAAGGCGGTGGATGTTAGATCGGGGATCTTTCTGAAGGATTTGCAGCATTTCCGTGGTCAGCCAGTAGGTGTTCCCCGTAAACACCGACTTTTCAAGCATCGTTTCCAGCAGAGCGTGCGAGGCAGGCAGAAGCAGCGGGGTGTACGTCTCCAACACCCCCTGGATCGCCGAACACGCCAGAGCAAAGCGCTCCTGTAGAGGCCCGCCCGCGTACAGCCCAATCCTCTTTTTAAAATCTCCAACGGCTATTTTAATGAGCCCTGTCTCATAGTTGTTCCTGTAGTAGTCCAGGCGCTCCTTTGAGTCCGTAACAATCTTCTCAAGCGAGCGGAGACAGATGGGCGCATACTCTCGGTGGTGGGGCAGGGCTTCGTGGAGGGGGGGCAGGCGCTTGTCGTACCGGTGGCGAAGAATGCTCCGCTCCCAGACGGTATACCCAAGGTCTTTCACCCGGCGACACTCTTTAATCGCCTCAAGGGCATCGTTCAGGTGGGGAGAAAGCATTTCCAGAGCCTCAACGGTTCTTTCGTACTTGGCAAAGGCCGAGGCATACTCCTGGACCCAATTGTCCCCGTCAATGCGCTCTTTCATCTGCGCGCACAGCCCAAAAAAGTACTTCCCAATGCACCAGTGAAAGCGCAGTGTAAGGGTGGTGTTCAGGGAAATACCAACCTGGTAGACGATGTTGTAAATAACCATGGCACTGCACGGAACGCCACTGGCTAGTTTATTCGCTTCTCTTTGGAAGGTGTCCCAGATCCTTGTAAATCGTTCGGGTGTCAGCTTTGCTGGGAGAGGATCCATCTCTGTTTGTTTGTGAGAGGGATTTAGGAATTAAATAAATAGTTTTTGGGCTTCGGGCTAGTTCACCGTACCACCGTACCACAGTCAGTTAAAATATTTTATTTTATTCACCCTTGCCACACATTTCACAACATCAATGCTGCAAATGGAAACACAAGTAATGAACGCTAACATCAAGAAACAAAGAAAGGAGCAATCCTTTGAGAGAACTGTCGACTACTTCTCACAGTACAAAAAGTTCCTCGTTGTTGACCTAACAAGCATCTCCTCCAGGCAGATCCAGCTCATTAGACAGGACATCAGAGGCAAGGGAGACTTCCTTATGGGAAAGAACACCACGATTAAGCTGGCTCTCAAGAGATACATTGAGGAGCACCCAGAGCTAAGGGGTGTAGAAGAGGTCATCAAAAACAACGTTGCACTGATTTTCACTAACGGATCACTGAACGAGCTAGAAGACATCTTTGAAAACAGAAAGGTCTTCTCAGTCGCCAAGCCAGGAAACACTTCCCAGTGTGACCACTGGATTGAGCCGGTCTTTACGGGACTTGACCCTGGAAAGACTTCTTTCTTCCAGGCTCTTGGCATTGTCACCAAGATTACCAAGGGAAAGATTGAGATTCTTTCAAGGTGCCAGGCACTTACCAAGGGAAAGAAGGTGGGACACTCTGAGGCAGCGCTTCTTACCCTGCTCGGAATTACCCCGTTCGTTTACAAGATGCAGATCGTCCACGCGTTTGCCGATGGCAAGTTCTTTGACGTTAACTATCTGAGCATCACCGAGGCGTGTGTTGAAAAGATGGTCCAGGACACCATTGCTTCCCTCTCAGCCATGGCCCTGGGTGCAGGGTACGTCACCGAGTCCACTGTCGACCAGGAGCTTATGGAGGCCATCAAGGAGGCTCTCTCACTTGCAGCTGGGGCAGAGTTTGACGTTAAAGACGTCTAGTCCAACTAAAATAAAGGCTTGGGCAAGAGAGGGGTTGGTTTGTTGCGGGTGCGGTCAAGGTCCCAGTATGTTGCGGCACGCACGGTCCCGGCCCCAGTACTGCACCAGCAAAACTTAAGTTTGCAAGATTTTGCAGCCATGGACCTTTAGAATGGTGTTTGCTCCAGAGACAAAGAAGATGGACAACGTGACAGTACTTACTTACAAGGGAAAGAGCAAGACCTATGAGATAGCGGCTATCCCGAACAAGCTTTACGAGTACAAAAGGAACAGAAGTCTTTCGGTAGATGCCGTGGTTCAGTCAAGAAGCATCTTTTCAGACCTCAGCCGAGGAGAGCTGGCTAAACGAGAAGACCTTGAGAAAGAGTTTGGGGAAAGCAGGGAGGAAGCAATTCGTAAAATACTCGACAAAGGAGTGAAGAAGCGAGACAAAGCAGCTCGGGAGTACGAGCAAGAAAACCTGAGAAAAGCCGTTAAAGAAGGAGTTTTAAAAAGATTGCGCACAGGCACGGGACAAAAGCTCACCCCCGAACAGGCAGAAGAGCTTTTTAAGCTGGCGCAGTACGCTCCAAGCACAAAGCCAGCCAAGGCCCAGGTAAGCGACCTGGCAAAAAAAGCAGTCAGGCTTGGATACCAGAGGAAAGTCATTCGAATGAAAGTGCAGACGGAAGGAGCTCTGTGGCCAGAGGCTGGCGTGCCAGCTGAAGGCTCATTCTTCACCTTTCTAACGCCCACCCTCATTGAGGCAACCGACGACCTCTACGGACACATCCACCGCATAGCTGAAGAGAACCAGATCATCCTTGAAGACCTCCCAGAGCCCGAGGACCTTCCAGAAGACATCTAAGTGCCCAGGCCAGCCCCCCAAACCCGGTCCCCCACAACCCTGGCCCATACATAGCCCCAACCCCATAGCAAACTTTTTCATGCTTCTGGAAGAGTTCTGCAAAAGAGTTGAAGAAACAGAAGAGTTTACCATAAACAGAGAGGTTTTGGGAGAGATAGAAAATGTAGAGGTGTACTCAGACGAGGAGATACAAAAACTCGTAGACCTACTGATTAGCTCGTTCTGGAAACTTCCAAAGCTACAATTACAAGAGGAGTGGATTAAAACAGTCGTTTCTCAAATAAGCAAAAGATCTAACGGAAAAGAAGTCTTCCACCTGTTTTGTCTCTCCCTCCAGAAAGTCTGGCGCAGTGTTGGCATTAGAAGAATTGAGAAGTTTGTTATGCTCCTAGATGCAGTCGCTGAGTCAGTCGCGGAGCACTACGAGACACCCTTTGACCAGTTTATTAGGAGAGGACCAGATGCCAAGTACGACCTAACCCTTATGAAAAGAATCGTTTATTCAAGAAAGCAGTTCACCGAAGAAGAAGTTTGCTACCTCGTTCAGTTCCTCATCGACCACCCAGACTCCTACTTTAGGAACTTCTTTGCCAGGGACGTCCTTCCACTTCTAGAGAAACAGGGCATCTCAGCCAGCGTAGCTGACCTAGCCTACGCCACCGGAAACAAAGAAAACACCTCCACGACCATGAGAGAGGTTCTGTTTGCAATCTATGCAGCTCCCCGGGCCTGACCCAGACCCACCCCGAACTAACCCGGACTAGCCCCCAGGCCTGTCACACCCCCGGACCCTTAGCTGAGAGAGAAGACGCTTTCTGTGCTTGGAGAACTCTCTTATTTCCCCGTGCATGCCCTCAACAAGAGAAACACTCTGGGCCGAGAGAAGGTAGACAATAAACTCAATGGTAACGTTGTCCCAAATGCTCCTCTGAAGGTGGGCATCAAGCTTTTGGAGAAGAACCGCGGCTTCTCTGTTCGTGGTGGGACAGAGACTCCCTGTCCCTGGAAGCTCGTTCGGGAAGAGCTTCATAAGGTCAACCATCGACGAGGACGTTTCAGGCGCTCTTAAAAGCGCCTCTACCTCGGTGCAGTGCCGAGACCAGGCACCGCCCCCGCCGCCTTCTATCGCCCGGGGCTGGTGGCGCGGGGCCTGGGCAATCGTTTTGAGCAGCCTGTCCAAAGACCCCGGGGCCTTGGCGTAGAGCGACCACCGCGTCCCGTGGGTCTCAATCACCGCAAAGGTCCGGCTGCCAACCTTCTGCTTGAAGGCCCGAACGTCCCCGGTGATTTCTATGCACTGCCCCGTGCCCTTCTTCTCGCCCTCTTTAACGGCCAGGATAAACTGCTCGTACACCCGGACGCTATACCTCTTAGCCAGAAGGGTCAGACTGTTTAGGGCGTCTAGCTGGAGGAAGACGCCTGAAAAAGAGGGGGGCGTTGAGCAGGCGAGTCTGAAGGGGCTGGTTGCCTGGAGGTGGTAGGCTGAGCCCAGGTGAATGGGCGCCTCTTCAGAGGCCCGGGCCAGCTCGGGCCCCCACTCAGTCTCTGTGGCGCTGAAAAAAGAGAAGGCGCCGACCTGGCTGGAAAAGACGTGCTCAAGGAGGGAGCGCACGTCGGAAAGAAAGCTCCCAGAAGCCAGAACGAAAGAGACCGCCGCACACTCCGTTCCTAAATACTGCCTCGTGTACCGGTTCAGCAGGACCTCAACCCTAGGCCCCAGCTCAGAGAGGTAGTAGAAGTGCTCGCTGGCTTCAGGGGGCGCTAGGTAGGCATCGAGCAAGAGGACCTCGTGGGCAAAGAACTTCCCAGCCCTGTAGATGACTTTGCCAACCAAGTACTTAGACACCGAAAGAGAGTTGCGGGTAAGAAAGGCGCCAACCGTTTCCCTTTCAAAGACAAAGCACCTGTCCGTCCCAACGCTCCACATCTTGTTTGTCTCTTTATTCATTGCCTGCAGCCATCTCTTTTGTCTTATAGCCCCCTCCCGATCGGTGAATAGCCCCTCCCGATCGGCGACTAGGAGCATCACCACCAAGGGGTTGGATGGGTTTTCGAGGGTTTTCGGGGTTTTCGAGGGTTTTCGAGGGTTTTCGGGGTTTTCGAGGGTTTTCGGGGGGTGGCCGCGACGAAGGACTAGATCATCTTCTTTTTCTTGAGGTAGTCTTTGAAGGTAAACATTTGGTAGGTGAGTATGCCAGTGAGCGATAAAAACATGAGGAAGTTGATACAGAGAATGGTAAAGACGATTTCGCCGATGCTGTCGGAAAAAGCAACAGTCTCTCCCAGCCTTTTGGTTGTTTGGAAGGCTAGGTCTTTCAGGTGCTTCTCAAGGCCGGAGAGCTCCTGGAGGGCTGGAATGATGACTTCTGAGCTAGCTATCTTCTTATCGAAGGTGTTGTACTGCGAGGTAAGCTCGTAAAGGATTTTGATGTTTGTCTCTGGAATGGGGGTGTTTTCTTCGATTTGGATGGTGTACACCTGTCCCTCGGTCAGGCTGAAAGAGAAGTTGACGCTCTCTCTTGATTTCAGGTTGTACTTTGAGAAGACGCGCATACTGTTCTCAGCAAACACAAAAACATTGACGCTTCCCTGGGTCTCTGTTTCAAGCAAAAACCTTCCCTTGCAGATTTGGTGGGGTATTATGCCGCGGCTGAACTTAAAAGGCTTCTTTAGGTCGGGAAGGTCAAAGACCATGGTTGCACAGAGGGAGCCAATGAGCAGGAGAAGAGCAGTCGCTACTTTCATAAATGAAAACTAAAAAACAGAGAAAATATGAGGAGGCCTTTGCGCAGAGGAAAGGCACCCGTTTCTTTTTCCCTCCAAACAAACACGCAATGGAGCAAGCTTATTTACGTAAAGAACATCAGGGAGTACATTGGCTCGCTTGGTGTCTGGTGCTTTTTTTCGAACTATGACGGCGGGTCAGATAAAAGATACCTGGCGCTTGATTTTGAAGGGGTGATCCTCCACTCAACGATAAGAAGGCCTGAGCACCGGTACGACTTTTTTGTTCAGTACCCAGCCAATGGAGAGATATGCACGCACTTCATTACTCTGCGGCCGATGGTGAAAGAGTTCATTGAGAGCGTCTCGGAGTGGTACCACCTGGTGCTTTACACCACGGCAGAGCAGGAGTATGCTGATGCGATTGCAGATAAGCTTGAAAAAAAAGGCAAGATTTTCCTAAAACGGCTATATCGCACGGACTGTGACTATCTGGATGGAAAGTATTTGAGAGACCCCGAAAAAGTAGCCAGCGACCTTTCCTCGGTGGTCATACTTTCAGCAGACTACACCCACTACAACAACAAGCTACCAATTGACCCATACGACGGAGACACCAAGGACTGCTACCTCCTATCTACCATTGCGGTCCTTGATAGTCTGAGGTACTGCCACGATGTCAGAAGCATTCTTGAACTGGCAAATCTTTAGTCGCCTGCACCCAGCCATAGACCCCGCCATAGACCCCGCCATAGACCTGGACCCATACCCCAGCCCATAGACCTGGACCCAGTACGTTAAATCTATCTACGCAGTGAAAAAATTTATGTCCTTCTCGGTGCACGAAGAGATGAACGATATTCTCAAACGGATTGGATACACCACCAAAACAGAGATACAGAAGGCCTTGCTGCCCCTGAAAGAAACAAAAGACATTATTGCACTCTCAGAAACAGGAACGGGAAAAACAGCCTGTTTTGTCATTCCAATCGTTGAGGAGCTGGGAGAGGATCCGTACGGCATTCACTCCCTAATTATTGCGCCAACGAGAGAACTGTGTCTACAAACGAAAGAACAGGTCGATGTTATTGGCAACTACTTTGGAATAAAGTGCGAGATTATTCACGGGGGCATTGATGTCCACAAACAAGTCTCAGCGCTCCACAGGAAGCCACACGTTGTTATTTCCACGCCAGGAAGGTTGGCAGCTATGCTCTGCACCGAAGAAAGTGTTATGTGCTTCAAAAGGGTGAAAAAAGTAGTGCTTGATGAAGCAGACCTGCTCCTAAACGGCAGCCAAGCACCAGCAGTCTACACCATTCTCCAGAAGCTTGCACACGCCAACGCATCCTTCCAGATGCTTCTTCTTTCAGCCACAGACATCACTCCCCGCGTACCTGTCAAAATACAGCCAGAAAACGTTGAAAACCGCGCAAACACCGCAAACCACGCAAACACTGAACTAACCTCGCCAGAAGTCTGGAGAATGGTTATGGAAAGGTCCCCAATCACCATTGACACCCGGAAAGAAGAAATACCCCAAAACATAACCCAGGAGTACGCGCTGGTCCACAACCAGGCCAAAGACGGACACCTAGCCACCCTGCTCCTTGAAGAGTTCAGAGAAAGGCGAGTGGTTGTCTTTATGAACCGCTCGGAAGACTGCACCGTTCTGACAGAGATCATGCAGGAACTAGGCATCAATGCCGTTGGCCTAAGCCGAGGAATGCCCAGCCGAGAGAGGTACTCAGCGTTTTACAAGTTTAAGTCAGGAACTGCGCGGGTCCTGCTAACCACTGACGTAGCCTCTAGAGGGATCGACGTAAAAGACGTTGGCTGTGTTATCAACTACGACCTGCCCAACGACCACATAGACTACATCCACCGAGTGGGACGCACTGGAAGACTTGCGGCCCAGGGGTATGCCCTCTCCTTTGTAGTATCAAGAGATGCCTGGCTCCTTAAACACATACAAAGCACCCTGACCACACCGATCCAGGAAAAGAAGATTAAGCCGTTTGAGTCCCCCAAGCTGCTCAACCGGATATCAACGCATCGAGAGTTTATCCTTCGAAGGGTCCGGGGGCATTGACGCCCCAACACCCCGAACACACTAACCCGAAAAACCCGAAAGCCCGAAAAACCCGAGAACCCGAAAGCCCATAAATAGTTTAGTAAGTCTTTTTTTATGGAGAGTATAAAGAATAAACGAGAGAAGATGGAGCAGGTTGCCAAAAGAAGATTCTTCTACGTACAAAGCTTTGAGTCGTACGGAGGAGTCAGTGGATTCTTTGACTATGGTCCTCACATGTGTGCCCTACAGAACAACTTTTTGACCACCTGGAGAAGACACTTTGTCCTGGAGGAAGGCATGCACGAGATAGACTCAGCTATTATTACGCCGTTTGAAGTGCTCAAGTCAAGTGGACACGTTGACAAGTTCACAGACCTTATGTGCACGGACACAGTAACGGGAGAGATCTACCGGGCAGACCACTTAGTGAAAGAGTGGCTAGAGCGTGCATCAGAAAAAGCAGAGGCTGGAGCAAAGCAGAAAATGGCAGACACGGCCTCAATGATTGACTCTTTCAGTGAAGAAGACCTCCAAGGGATCATCAACACTTACGGGATTAAGAGCGAGCAGGGCAACGACCTGGGAAAGGTAGTTCCTTTCAACCTGATGTTTGGAACGGTGGTGGGCCCTGGAGGAAAGACCCAAAGCTTCCTCCGCCCAGAAACGGCCCAGGGCCAGTTTCTTAACTTCAAAAGGCTCCTTGAAGTAAATGGGGACAAAATGCCGTTTGCTAGCGCAATGGTTGGCAAGGCGTTCCGAAACGAAATTAGCCCAAGAACGGGTCTCTTCCGGGTTCGAGAGTTTCTAATGGCTGAGGTAGAGCACTTTGTCCACCCCGAAGAAAAGGAGCACCCAAAGTTTGCGACGTGCAGGGAGACATCCATTCCCCTGCTTTTTAGAAAGAAGGGGGCATCAGACGACTCGCCCCAGGAGCTGCAAAGCATGAAGATGGGAGAGGCCGTATCTACCGGCGTAGTCAACAATGAAACGCTGGGGTACTTCATTGTTCGGGTCTTTACCTTTTTGGTAAAGATAGGCATACCTGCTGACCAGATAAGAATAAGACAGCACCTGCCCACGGAAATGGCCCACTATGCCACCGATTGCTGGGACGCTGAAATAAGCACCTCTTTTGGGTGGATAGAGTGTGTGGGCATTGCCGACCGGGCGTGCTACGACCTTTCAGTCCACTCCAAGAAAACGGGAGACAAGCTAGTGGCCCGAAGACCACTCCCCCACCCAGTGACTGAAGAAAGACTTGCACCCGTCATTAACAAGAAGGAGATTGGGGCAAAGTTTAGAGGCAAGGCCCAGAGCCTGATCCTCCGCCTAGAGACAATGGCAGAGGAAGAGATACAGGCTAAAATGAGCAACAACCAGATAGAGATAGAGGAGGATGGCGTTAGTTTCCTGGTTAAGGTAGAAAAGCGCAAGGAAACCAAGCACGTGGAGGAGTATGTGCCCAATGTCATTGAGCCGTCGTTCGGGATCGGGAGAATCCTTTACGCCCTGCTTTGGCACGCCTTCTCACAGAGAGAGACTGACGAGCAGAGAACAGTCTTCTCGTTCCTTCCAGGGATGGCCCCAGTCAAGTGCGCCATTCTCCCGCTTCAGGAAGACAAAAGGTTCACCCCGCTGCTCCAGGAGATAAAGGCTTCCCTTGTCTCCCGGGGCGTTAGCTGCACCCTTGATGAGAGCAAGGCCTCAATTGGGCGCAGGTACTCAAGGGCCGACGAAATAGGCGTTCCCTTCTGCATAACCGTTGATTTTGAGACGCTAAGCGACGAACAGGTAACTGTGCGAGAAAGAGACTCTCTTGCGCAAAAAAGAGTCCCCATATCAGCGTTACCTGAATTTATTAGCAGCCTTGTTCTTGAAGAGTCCGTTTGGACGCCGGGCCCAGTCCCAGTCTAGCCTGGCCATTGAAAACCTGAAATCGAAAACCCGAAAAACCCGGTCATTGAGGGGTGCCCTTGGCGTATCTTCTTTCCGATTTAAGAGATGGCCCAATAATAAAGTAGCTGTTGCCGTTAACGTGGAGAACGAAGTTGTTCATGGCTTTGGGAAAGATCTTGACTGCCCCATCGAGTGAAATGGCCAGAACGTTCTTGGTTTCATTAAGAAGAATGCCCTGCTTTAGGTCCTCCGTTCCAGTGTAGGTAGTGGTGTGGGGAACGGGGGAAATACAGGCGCCCATGAGCTCCATGCGGAGGAGCAGGCTGGTCATTGGCGTTTTTCTGTTTTCCTGGGCAATGCTTTGGAGGTGCTTGTTGAAGAGCCTGTTTAGCTCAGCTGCCACTGCCGGGGACATGTTCTTGTAGGGCAGCATGTGCTCTTTGGCTGCATTTGTGTGGGGACGAGGGGTGTATCCCGAGTTTCCCAGCCAGATCTTAAAGTCGTCCTTTGTCGTGGTAGTAGACCCGGGTGGGGTCTTTGAGAGAAAGTGCTTCTCAGCGCCAAACATAAAAAAGCACCAATTTTCCTTTATTAGCGCCATTAGACAAACTGTCCTTGGCCACGAAGAAGACAGGCTATGTTACAACTATCTAACTGACAGGCTATCTGCTTAAGAATTCTGAACAGCTTCCTAAGTGAAGTGCCTCTTAGGCTTGGAGTGATGAATTGTGGTGGGCAGGATGGGGATTGACACTCTAGAAGGGAGATGGCGTACCTGATTAGAGCAATTAGCTCCCTGCGGAGCCTTCTTTGTGCTGCAGGGGTGGTTGCTCTCTTGACTCTTGCCCACAAAGCTGCAAAGAAGAAGTACATGCTTTGGTTGTCCCAGGTTCGGGGCCTGCACGGGTCGGGCCTGCACGGGTCGCATGGGTTAGGTAGGCATACTGGTGGGCACGGGTCGCATGGGTTGGGTCTGCATACTGGTGGGCATGCGGGTGGGCATACTGGTGGGCATACTGGTGGACATGCGGGTGGACATGCGGGTGGACATGCGGGTGGGCATAGTGGCCTCCATGGCTCGTACTGGTTGCATGGGAATGATGCTAGCATTGTATCGTAATTGTTTGGGTTAGGTTGCTCAGATACATTGGTGGTGGCATCTTGTGTCTGTGGGGTGTATGCAAAACCACCCTTGGCAGCGGTTAGGGCGAGAGTAAAGGTTATCTTTCCCAGGTTAGCTAGTCTCATATTGTTTTTCTGAATGATGGATGCTTTTATAGTTTGTTTTGGTTCTAGAACGGTCTGCCACCCCTTTCCATTTACCCGAAAGTGAAAGTATTGGGGTGGTGTGTGGTAGGTGGTTGGACTGGCCCTAGGTAAGAATGGTTTGGTGAGCAAGGTCATAAATCTTCACAAACAGAGGGGTTGATGTAACTGCATTTGGAATCTTTTCGTTCTGTGACACGATAATGCTAACAAGGACAAAGCATATGTTAAGCGTTGAAAGGAACCCAAAAACAATCATTGATCCCTGGAACATAAGCAAAGCCTTCTCAGAAGATGTCATTGGTGTTTTTCTTTTGAGCTTGCGCTTTAGATGGTTAACCCAGGAGCGGTACAGAGCCAGAGACACAACCAGGGAGAAGATACACCCTGAAAAAAGATTGTGCACCGCATCAAAGTGTTCTCCCAAATACTTGCTATACTTCTGCGAAAGACTGGTGTTCACCTGTCTTGATCCCGAAAGAACAACCGAAACAAAGACTTTTTCAATCCACGTCCTTGTTCTCTCAGCGTACACGTCTATTGTAGTGGTGATCATGTAGAGTATGGCAATGTAGAGAAAAACCATCATTGACAAAGCCTTTTCCAAAAGATTGACGATTAGGGTTGCAGCTACCTTCTGGAAAATAAAGCTGTACCCAAGATAGAGTATTACCTGTTTGAAATAAAGACTAGCCAGTGAAAAACCGTTAACAAAGACTATTTCCTGTTTAAGAGCAACAATCACAATAAAAAAGTATGCCCCGTGCAAAAGACCGTAGACCACAGCCAAGCACGAAGACACCCACCGGGAACGAACAAGCTTAGTTGACATAAGAAGAAGAAAGAACAGGGTTATACACGGCTCTATAGCCTCAAGTGCAGTAAACAGAGTTTTTGCCGGGTAGTCTGCAATGTCTACATAGACAAGAAGACGGATAATGCCCAGAAAGAGATTGCGGGTGATTAGCATCAGAATAACAAACACAAAAAACAGAGCCGTGTGCAGCTCTAGCTTTCTCTCCTTAACAAACATCCCTGGCCGGTGTCTTTCATACGTTTTCAGGATTCGGGACAGTATTTTGTTCTGCACAGGGCCAGGGTTTGTAGTGTTCGGGGTAGACACGGGGTCGGACTCGGTCTCCTCCATAGGGTCCTCCATAGGGTCCACAACCAGACCTTTTTCAAGATCTAGCCCAGCATACGGCAAGGTTTCTATCCTCTCTGTGATAGGTTCGTGGTTCATTGATGTTTTTTTGGGATGATATATATATTTCTTATCTATGATCGAAAAGATCAAGGTTTCTCAGACCTAGGCCCAGACCCAGACAGGGACCACAGACCCGAACCCGAACCCGACCCAGACCCAGGCAGGGACCACAGACCCGAACACAGACCCAGACCCGGACAGGGACCTTGCAGAAAATAAATTATGAAAGGGGGGAAGAAGGAGGAGCCCAAAGAAGAGAAAAAGAAGGTTCGTATACCTCCATTCACAGCAAAAGAGTTCATTGCCACAGAGTATGGACTGCCTCTTCTGCAAAGGTTTGAGGAAGTCTTTCAATTAGACCCGGCCGATAGAGGAACTGGTTCACCCAGTCCTGGGACAGCCTCTCCACCCAACTATTTCAAATACATGGAAAAGCTTGCACGCCTGTACATCGGATGGATCCAGAGCTCGCCCCTTTGCGGGAACAAAAGAACCCGGGCCTACCACATCCTTAAAGCAGTCCAGCAAGCAGTTAAAACACAGCAGGGACAGTCTCTAGGCAAAGAAAACAGCTCTGAGCCTCCCGAGCCAACCCTAGCCCGAGCACAAGCACCCCGAAAAAAAGCCAGAGAAGTGGCTACCTACGACAGAAACAGTCTATTTGAAGAAAGCACACTGAACACCCAGTCTTTCTCCTTGCTAACAGACTCTTTAGCAGATCTTGATACTGTTGGTTCGCACTGTCTCAAGGACTTCTTTGAAAGCTCAGATGACGGTTAGTTCGGGTCAGGGTCTCTGGTCAGGTGTCAGGGTCTCTGGGTAGGAACAATCCCTAGAGCTGTTCAAAAGGTGTGATATCCAATGTCCAGGCTTTAACAACGGAGAGTCCAGATAGCTTTTTGATGTACTCCTGAACTGCCACACCAGCTAAAATCTTCAAATACTCTGGTTGTTTGGTGCTGGTCCCATGCTCTGGTTGTTTGGTGTTCGGGGCATGGACTAGCGTCTCTACCGTACAGACTGTGAGTGTTCGGGTGCTGATGTAAAAGATCCCTGAAAACTGCGAAGAGTACTCAGGCAGCCATGGTAGATCGACCAGAAAAAGAGCGGCAGGTGGGGAGATGGATGGGGGTAGGTTTTGGTGGGTGGTACTTCCTATCTGCGTAAGAAGACGGTCTAGCTCTGTTTTGGTGGAAAGAGAAGAATCATCTGAGAGAATGTAAACATTGGTGCTTTCAATGGCTGTTTGTGTTTCTTCACCAAAGAGGCGAATCTGCCGCGAGTACTTCTCTTTGTTCATTTTTTGCGAGTTGTCAATGGCAATAAAAGAGCTTGGCCCCAAAGAAGAGTGGCCACTTTTTCAGCAACCCGAAACAGAGAAAGTCCTGCACTCCTTTGCACTTGCTAGAAACACCGCCCAAAGATTCTCAATACCTGAAGAGTTTAGGACAGTTGTGCGACAGCACTACCCACAGGCCGCGTCTATCGTTGGAGAGACCGTTTTAGCCGGAATACTCCTGGAGAGCCGGGTCCTTGGACACCCCGAGCTACACCTCTGCACCAACACGGCCATACACCACCTCGGACGGGGCACAAAGACGGACCTTGGCATACAAAGACTGAAAAGAGAGGGGTGGATCTTTGGGGCACTCCAGGACCAGGCAGGCAGCCGCGCCAAGTGTGCCCAGGCTCTAGGAAGAAAGCTTCTGATCGGGCTAAGAGAAGATATCTATAGTCCAGGTATTCCGAACATTCCGAACATTCCGCAAAACCCGAAAAGCCCGCAAAACCTGCAAAACCCGCAAAACCCGTATACCTTTGTTCGGGGGAATAAACCAAGTTGAACTACTCACCTTTTATTGTGCCGTGCTTTGTCGTGTGCCGTGCTTTGTCGTGGTGTGGTGGGGACTTACTCCACAATGTCAAAGCGAACTTTCAGAAACTCGTCCAAAAACTCGCTGAAAACGCGTGGGATGCTCTCTAGAGGAGGGGGATTGACTTTGACTGCGTGGAGGAAGTCTGCTTCAACTTGTCTGATGCGTTTGAGGGAAATAAACTCTTGCTTCTTTTTCTCTGAGATAATTGCATCAATAGCCTCCTTGGTCTTGGTGAGGTATCCCTGGTCAATGGTTCGGGGGATGAGCTTGGTGCACGAGGTTCTTCTCTTCTGGGCGGTGGAAAGTACGAGAGAAACCTTCTCAGCAGCAACGCCAAAGGCGTCCGGGGACATGGCAGTGAAAACGGGCGCGTCCCATTTATCTGAAGCTCGGGGAGTTTCAAAGACTTTTTGGACAATGGCAAAGCTCTCAGAAGGACCTTTGGGTGCAACTAAGGCCATCTCGTCCGTCTCCCGTGGCAGATCGCTCCTCTGCACCTCGCCGCCTGGCAAGTGCTCTCCCCGATAGAAAACATGGACCATGGTCATTTTAAGGTTGCAGGCGATGGAGGAAAGCTCGTACCTAAGGCTCTTGATGTGCAGAGGGGCATAGACAGCAACGAGCGTGTCTGTGCTCAGGCGGTTGGAAACAAGAGACTTGATCCTAGAAACCTCTTCTCTAACGCTCACGCCAACGGCGTTCTGGGCAATCACCAAAACCTGGGCGCTCTTGCCAACCAGGTCAAGGAGGGAGAGGAAGAAAGCCTTCTTCCCGGGAGAGGGGAGGCCTGAAACTATCAGAAGCGGCATAATAAAAAAAGAATTCAGAGAGAATGCGCCTTCTTGAACAGAAGAATGTGTGGCTCGGGCTTATAGACCATGTAGTGTCTCCACCCCCGGCTTTGCATCACGCCAAGGTCTCTCCACTCTCCCTCTGAAAGAAGCTTGTTTTTCGGGACGTATTTAGAAATCTCTAGGGGAAGGATAACGTGTCGGTAGAGGTTCTTTCGCTCGTCCTCATACGGCTCACTGTAGTAGATCTTTTCTGCGAACTGTGCAATGTACTGGGAGTTATTAGTCATGGGACTGCAAAAAGAAAAAAATATGACAGAAGGGGGATTCGAACCCCCGCCCTCGGAAGGACTAGAACCTGAATCTAGCGTCTTAGACCACTCGACCATCCTGCCTCACCAATAGCGCCACAGTCACCATCAGATGACAAACATTTCAACCCAAAACCCGAAAAACCGAAACCAAATACTTTTTATTAGCTTTCTTAGCAATACTCTTTTATTAGTTTTTCTTAGCGATACTCTTTATCTTGTCGCGCTTGCTGAATCTAACGGAAGGAGTAGACTCGACCTTCTCTGTTGAAATCTTGTTCTTGAGATCGTCAAGCGAAAGACCAACGAAGGATCTTACTGGCTTGATAACCTTTGGTGCCTGGACCTTTGAGGTTTTGTACGCTACAGCCTTCTTGTGGATAATTCTTGAAGCAAGGGTCCAGCTCAGCCTTTTGGGGTTCATTCCTCGCATGAAGTAACTTCGGCTCTTTCTTGTGCCAAGAAGGAACGATGCTCCGTTTGGAAGAACCACCTGTCTTCCCTTTCCTCGGTAAATGGAGTGTCCACTAAAACAGCACTCTCCAAATTTCATTCTGGGGGTCAAAGAAAAGAAAATAAAAAAATGTCTTGCTGTGTAGTGGGGAGTGGTGGGGGACCATTAAACTAGCCAGATGGACCATTAAACTCCCGAACGTTTCTTTCCTTTCTTTTAACTGACTGAACGTGGTGGTATCTATTGCGCATTTCTCCCTTGAGCCTCTTTGGAACGACTTTGTGCCGCTTAAGTGCTGAGAGTTCCTGGACGTCTCGGTACTTCTCCATAAGAAGCGCTCCTGCAAGGCGGGACTCTTCCTCGCGATGGGAGAGGACTTTGAGGCTTCGGGTGGCATCAAGCTTCCAGACACGAAGGTTGGCATCTACGCTGCCACTGATAACGTAGTTGTTGTCGTTGGTGCAGCACACGGCATTCACCCCAAGCATTCTTCGGTTGTGGTAGATGTTTTCCTGGTTGTGGTAGAGGTCGTTGTTGAAGACGCGCACTGTTCGGTCCAGCGATCCAGTGACAAGGTGCTTTCCGTTCATGGAGTACTCCAGGTCAAGGGTTGGACTTGCATGGCCGCGAAAGACTCGGGCAAAGGACGTTTCGTAGGCTTTTTCAGGGTTGGGCTTGATAAAGGCAATGTTGTAAACGCGAATCTCTCCACTGTTGAGAGCGGCTGCAAAGTGGTTGGTTTGTGAGGGGTCGATTGAAATAGCATTTACCTCCGAGCCTGCTGTAACGGCAAACTCTCGGCTGCCAGTTCTTGTGTCGTACCCAACCACCTGGTTGCTTTCCACGCTGTAAACAAGCCATTCGAGCTGTTTGTTCCAGAGAAGCCGGGTGCACTGTCTGTCTGACTTGTAGGTGGCAACTGGCTTGATTCTTTCTTTGTCAAAGACCTCAATCCCTTCAACGGTCGAAACAAAGAAGCCGTCGTCTTTGCCCGGTGCAATATCAAGCACGGCGTTCTTACTGAGAAACTCTGTCTCTGTTTTGGTGCTGTTTTTGGTCAGGCCGTTGATGTCTTTGAGGACGATGTTGTTCTTGTAGCTGTACATAAGCTTGTCTTGGAGGAAGGCCACTGCATTGGTTGTGTGTCCCTTTTTGTGGATGTACTCAATGCTTGTTCTGGCACAGAGGTCCCAGACGTGGATGCCTCCCTCGTAGCTTACCGAGGCAATGACGTTGTTGTCGGTTGGTGACTTGACAATTCGGGTAATTCCTTCTTTGTGGCCGCCCAAGCTGCAAACGAATGGCTTACTGAACAAATAGTCGAGTTTTACCTCTTTAACGGCGCGGATGTACTCTTTCTGTCGCTCATTCTGGGTGTTTTCTATCTTAGTTACGTTTTGTGTTGGTCTCTGGCCATTTTCTCCTCTATCGAGTGTGCGCACTCTTAGTATGGACATGTCTTGAAAAATTTGTTCGTGTTTTGTTCGGGTGTTTGGGTTGGGCTGTCACTTTTTGCCGCAACCCGTCCAGGCACAGTCCATCTAGCTATCGACCGGCCCAAGCACTGCCCTGGCCGGATTGGGTTGGATTGGTTTGGATTGAGTTGGGTTGGATATAAAAGAATGAGGAAGGTTCGGGTGATATGGTAGAGTGTGTCAACATAAAGATTAAGGCACATATTGCCTACGCTTCAGTGCACACCATTGGGATGTGGATATCCATCTACATTGTGGAACTGGTTCTGAATAAGCAAAGAATGTGTACCTTTTATCTCTGTGCGAGTGGCGTGTTTTACGCGACCATGCTAATGCAGTGTGTGTTCCTGCGAAAGAGGAAAACACTCAACGCCCTGATTATTTCCATTGGGATAAAGGCGGGGGTGGGCCTGGGATACTTTTATTTTACCAGGCAGAGCGTGGTCCTTGTTTATCTCGTTTACTACGGCCTGCTTCTCATCCACTATCTGGTGGTGCTTTACGACCTTTCCCCGGCCTTTGGGGGATCAACCTACCTCGCATACGACATAGAGGGTAGAGACGCACTGTTCCAGGAAAAGCAGATTTTAGAGAGCCTGGGACAGATGGCGGTGTTTGAAACGCTTATTTGCTACATGTTTGTCTTTCGGGAGGTGTCTATGGGTGATGGCTTGTCCATGGATGGTTTCGGGAAATACCCCGGGCCAGGGCGCCTGCTGGCTCGAGTGGCTGGGCTGTCTCTGCTGTACGGGCTAACTACCGTACTTGGACCCTGGTCTAGCGCAGTTTTTAGCGGGGTGCTTATTGGTGGGAATGTTCTGAGCATTCTTTGTGAACTGCTGAGGAGGGGCTGGGTGGTTAGCCTCGATGGGGGCTTGGTGTTTCTTCATTTGGCCGAACTAAACATCCTTGTGACTGGCATACCTGGATTGGTTCTATGTCTTATGCACATCAGACGGCTGTGCACGCATGGCCGAACCTCTATTGTTAAGCCGAGGCACCGCTATAGACTAGTAATTGAAGAAAGAGGTTAGGGTCTGGGTCTGGGTCGGGGTCTATGTCGGGGTCTAAATTCAAACTGTTATTTATTTAAATTGTGTTCGGGTTGTGGTTGGGTTGTGTTCGGGTTAGGATTAGGATTAGTTTGGGGGCAGACAGTTAGGTATTGGCTGGTGGTTGTGGTACGCTTTGGTATAGGTCCGCGTGGGCCCTCTCCTGGTTGCGTTCAGTAGCAAGGTCTTGTCTGTTCTCGAATGTAGACAGAACTATTGGAATGATTATAAAGAGGTAGATGGCTAGTAGATATAACCACTTGAAGTACTTTCTGACAAACGCACTGATTCCAACCAAGTTTTCAGTAGATTGCGTACTGTCTGTGTTCGGGTTAGCTAGGCTGGTGCTCAGGTTCTTTGCATCTGATGACCTATTCATGGTGTATATAAGATAGACTAGGGCTACTAAGGCACAAAACATAAGAACAAAACAAAGGACAGCCATAGACCGGCTTGCAAGACCTACCTGGGTGGCAAGGTGCTTGTCAATATCTGCTTTCATCAAAGTGGGAAGAGAAAAAGTCCCCAGGATCAAGTATTGGTGGAGATCAAAGATCATGAAAACGTTGCAGATAAGCAATGTGACTGTTCCATACAGTTGCGAAGCAAAAACACGGGCAGCGGTCATTCTTTCTCTGTTGGTATTTCCTGATCTGGAGATAAACCAGGTTAGGACAACCTCAAGCAAGCCCCAAACCGGTATCATTATGAGTGATAGGGCGTAGCTGAAAAAGTAAATAACTCCTGAAGAAAAAATGTCTATCGCCAAATAAAAAGCTTTCTTACCTGACAGGATTATCGCATCCCTGAGACATATTTCGTTAAGCACTTCTGCCCACATCGATCCCATGAACACCGAAAAAATCTTCATGGTCGATATGTACGTCCAGATCCCAAAAATCGCGGTGCCAATCATAAGCATAGACTCCAAGGCTGTTGCATCCGTCAGAATCCTAATGAAAGGCTTGACTACATTCTCAATGAGGTGTTCAAGATTAAACGAAAACATCGGAGTGAATGCGATCAGATTGGCTGGGAAAAGACAGATAACAGTCCAGGAGGCAAGAATCGCGGCCGAAAGAATCTTTCTTGACAGGGTTTTCGGGTTTGTTGTCTTATTCAGTGGAAAGTGGTGCATCTTACCTTTTTCGTCGGGTACCCGAGCGTACTGAACGTTTTGGTCTAGATCAACCGAGTCAAATGGAAAGATAAGCGCGGCCACCAGGTCCAGAAGGACCCACAGACCAAGCAAAAGACCTGATAAAACTATCCAGAACACACCATGTGCCCAGAGGCCGACCAGCCGGCCTCTGCTGAGACCTGTAAGGATCAAGAGAGTGCAGGTACAAACGACGACTTTGGCAGCCGCTCCGCACGTCTTGGCTATGACCAATTGCTTTTTTAGCACTTTTTCTCCCAGCAGCTCCATGCCCATCGTTGCTAGGCCCAGCAAGCCAGTTACTCCCAGAAGTGTTTTGTACTCTTTAGAGAGGGCTTCAAGGTTTAACATCTCTCCCAGCGCTGGTATCTTGCTGAGAATGGGTTTGTAGGCATCAAAAACGAACAACCCCACCACACAAACAAATACAACCACCCAGATCAAAAAACCAGCCATTTTGATAACTGATCGGTGTGTCATACTCATGGTTGACTCGTTCCTTACTGGGACCGGGCTTGCAACGTTATTGATTAGATGCTGCTTTTCTGACAGTGTTAGTTTGTATTCCGGGTTGTTGTCTCCGTTCATTATGCTAGCTAAAAAATTTACATATTTTATAAGCCGTTATCAAAAACAGGGGTTGTTGCCAAATACCCCGAGTCAACCCCAACCACCCAGAGCATACAGCTTGGTGTGTTGCGGTGTTGTGTTGTGTGTTGCGTTGCGGTGTGTTGCGGTGTTGTGTTGTGTGGTGCGGTGTGTTGCGTTGCGGTGTGTTGCGGTGTGTTACGGTGTGTGGTGTGGTGTGGTACGGTGCGTATATTAATTAACCTTTGGTATTGTCCATTGTCCATTGTCCTTTATTGGTAATTGGCCTTTTGGGGGGGCTTTGGGGGTAGTGACGTGTGCCAATCTGCATCTGCAATCAATGCTGTGGACATCAAAACTCACCCAGACGATCTAATATGCGCATTAGATGCACGTACCCCCTCACTAAGGAGTGGGGCAATGTCAAGGGTGGCCGCAAAGGTCCTGTCCTTCATTGCCCGAATAAATCCGCTTGCAAAAGAGTCCCCGGCCCCACTGGTGTTGATTTCATCTGAGACGTAGGGTGGTGTAACCTGGCGTAACGGTCCCCCGGGGATTCTTCCATAGACAGTGCTTGGTCCATCGGTGATGGCATAGCCAACCTTGAGACTGTCTAGCCAAACCAGAAGCCTGGCCTCGTCTGTCGCCCCGAACAGCTCAAAATACTCGAGCTTGTTCCCAATGATAAAGTCGCACATCCCTGCGGCCCTGAGAATCTCTTTCTTAAAGTTTCCAACGATTTCTTCGGAAGAAAGATTGAGAATGCTACAGAAGCCTTTCTCCTTTTTTTGCTCCAGTATCTCAAAGGTTACCCCTGAGACTTTCTCAAGGAAAAACGTGAATGATACACAGTAGAACACTGTGGCTTGGTCTATCCGCCCCATAATTTGTTCTTTGGCATAGGCTGAGTACGAGGCACTGGGGTCTTGCTTGGCCAGTATGGTTCTTTCGTCGCCACTAATGAAGACGTATGCCCAGGGTGTGGCAACCTGCTTGCTTTTGTCAAGGTGGATGTTTACCTGCGTTCCCTTCATTTGCTCGCTAATAATTGCTCCGTTGGAATCCTCCCCAACAATCCCAAAAAAGTCGCACTCCATGCACTGTGACAGGATCTTTTGCGTGTTGAACGTTGCTCCACCTGCTTTGAAGCGGACGTGTTTATCTCCCGCTGCTATCTGTCTCTCAACCTCAGCACGTATTTTACAGTGCTTATTCTCTGAAAACCCAACAATGGTGTTTGCTGCCAATCCCATCTCTAGAAGAGAAGATCTTTCTGTGTGGATCACAATATCTAGCATGGGTGGATATATGGTCACGCATCTCATCAGTTCGGACATGGAGAACTAAAAAAATATTTATGGTTTTATGGTTTAGGGTTTATGGTTTAGGGTTTATGGTAGGTAGTATGGGGTGGATTGGGGGGCTAGAACGAGTTGTGAGATGTGGGGAGGGGTGTGGGTGTCGGTGGTTGTGTGGGTGAGTGTGAAGTTCTTTTCGTTGGCAAGGTGGAGGAGGGAAACAAGGTAGAAGTGGACAGAAACTTCTTTTTCTTTCATTTCCGTATATATCTTGTCTACCTGTCTCTCGCCCCCTTCAATCGCTGACCACAGACTTTGCTTGATTTCAACGATGTTGTTTTTCCTGGCTTTTCTTAGGGTGCTTTGGAGAAGTCTCCGGGAGAGAAGCGACTCTGGGAAAGGAGCCTCTGGGAAAGGAGCCTCTGGGGAGAGCGCTGGTGGCGTGAAGGCGTCTGGTGAATTTCCTGGGGCCAGGTCCTGGAAGTCCAGAGGTTCTGGGGGCGTAAGTAGCTGTTCGTTGCTCGGGCCTTGGTTGGTGTTGGGGTTGGGGCGTTCTGTTCGGTGGTAGAAGTTTCCAGGGTAGATGAACATTTTGTACAGGTCCTCTACCTTGATGTTGTAATCAGGTGGGAGGGTGTGGCTGTTTTTTCTTCTTTCGGTGATTTGTTGCGGACTTATAACGGCTTTTTCGTCTCTCTCAAATAAATACTCAAGTGGTGTGGTAGGCGCTTTGAGAAAATCAATGGCAGCTGCTTTTTTCTTCTCTTTGCCCTTGCTGCTTGGCTTTCTCCGGCCCTGGACCTTCCAGTGGGCTGGTCCAGCCCAGCCCTTGAAGTACCCAAAGGGGGTAATGCTTAAACGGAGCTCTCCCTGGCTCGGGGCAAAAAGTGTTCTTGTGGCCTCGGGTTCTGTGGCCTCGGGTTCTGTGGCCTCACAGGGCAGGACTTCCTGATCGGTGCTGTCAAAGTCCGCGGGGAAGGTGTCGGTGACATACTGCGGCATTTGTTCGTTGTCATAGCTTATTTGGTAGGCGTACGTTGGCAGAGTGATGTCTTCTAGCCCCTTGTCAGGGGTAAAGTTGACAAACATGGGGCTAACTGCTTTCTTGTGGCCGTTTGTGAAGAGAGTGTGTAAAAGATGGATGAAATCTACTTGTTTGCCAGTGTTCGGGTTAGGCTGGTCTAGTTCACCGGTTTCCTGCACCCCAGACCCCGAACCTGTTTGGAGAACCTGCAGACCCTTTTCGTCACTCCACTTAAGAAGGTGCATCAGAAGACCCCGAGTGTCTCCTTCTTTGGACTCTCGTGAGAGGTACTCGAGTATTTCGTCGTCCGCTGAGACCGTTCTTTTCTTTAGGGCCAAAACCTCTGGATTGGACTCAATGGTTGGATGGCTGTGGATCTTTTCTCGGTGCTTGGGCTTTTCTGTGTCTTTGGCCCTTCCAACCAGCTCCATGAGCTTGTCTGCTTCGTCCACTACGCTGTCTACTCTCGTGCTGTACACCCGAACACACCCATCAAGGACAATGCTTGCGTGCTGAAAATTTGTGCTATCAGTGCTTTTCTCCTTAAATCGTTCAATGTTGGAGAATTCGTCGATTAGAGTGGAGCTCCAGGTGTTTTTGATGCTGATTTTGCACTCTGCCGATTCCTTGATCAGTTGTGCTACCTCCTTCTCTGCCATCCTCTGCTAATTTTAATTCCCACAAATAAAAAACTAATTGCCCTGTGTGGTATGGGTGTGTGGTAGGTGTGTGGTATGGTAGATGTGTGTGGTATGGTAGATGTGTATGGTATGGTAGATGTGTATGGTATGGTAGATGTGTATGGTATGGTAGATGTGTATGGTATGGGTGTATGGGCGGGTCTGTGGTATGGGTGTGGGCCCGAGACAGGGCTGGTTCTACTTATGGCCCAGGTGCATTTGTTCGTATTGAGTAATATGTATCAAATAATCTGCGGTGTGAAATAGAGGTATTTATCTGGATCAGAAAAATGCAAGAACGAAGAAAAATGCATGGAGAAAGAGAAAAGGAAAATATCACGCAAAGTGTGGTTCTAGAAGAAGAAAACCAAAACAACAAGATATGTGAGGAGACAAGTGCTAATGATGGCTCCATTCAGGTTTTCAAGAACCAAAAGGGCGAAAAAACCTTCAAGATTAGAAACTTAATTGGGATGATCAAAAACGAGCAGGCTGCCCTCATGGACTTAGTCTCAGTTAAGCATATGCACAAAGAACCCCACACACACCGCACACCCCGGGTAAGTGGTAGAGTCACTGATAACTGCATGCTCTGTGATAAAGACCTTCAAGAAGACACACTAACAGTGTTTTGCTCAACCTGCCTCATTATGGAAGATGAAATGTCTGTAACCAATATACAAAAATATCTTTAGCTAGAGATAGAGTGTAATGAACAGGGAGGCATGTGATATTCGCTAATAAAGAGGTTCTGTGCTCGGATGAGTGTTTTATTGGGGCGTGGGCTGCTGGGTGCTTGTACTGGGCACAGCATCTGCCAACTGTTGGTCAAGCATCTGTGTCGGGTTAGTGGGGGCTTCAGTGGATGAGTGGTCGCCAATGTCAACAACCGGCCAAAAAGATCTTTTTTGGGGTTTGGGGAGGTTGGCATACTGGTAAATGTCGCAGAGGAGCGTTTTGTAGCGGTGCAGAAGAGTTTCGGTGTCAGAAGTCTTGAAAATGCAGGTGTGCATCTTTTTGTTCTGGTCAAAACACAGCCGCAGCTGGAAAAGTCCCTCTACCTGAATAAGAAGGCCGCTGAGACAGGTGCGAATGTAGATTTTGAAGAGCTCGAAGAGCTTGTTGTCTTCAAGGCCTTTGGGCTGCTCCAGGAGTATGTCTATGGTGTACTTGCACTTTTTGAAGATCTTGATGTATCTTGATAAACTCATCCGGCAGGTTTTGGTTAGGTTGGTAAAGTCGTGGTAGTGCTTGGAGGGAAGGGATTCGTGGGCTGGCTTTTTTCTTGGGAGTATGCAGTGGGGGTGGATGATGTTCGGAAAAGTTCTTATCAACCTGTCTAGGTGCTCCTCAAAGGACTCGCTGGGCAGAACTGCTCGGTGGCTCTGGGAGGTGAACTCTTCGGGACAAAGACTCTTGGCCAGGCACACCCCAAGGTTCCTGTCAAGGGTCTGCCCTATGTGTCCCAGCACGCAGAGCGGGTCAGCGTTTTCCTGGTTGTATTTGTAAACGGCTTTGATGTAAAACCTCTCGAAAAGACGAAATAGTGTTGACTCTTGGGTCATGGTGTCTATATCTTCAATTACCTGGGCATTGACGTTGTTTGGCGTTGCCCTTTTCGGGCCCAGGATCTCTCTGGCCCCCTCTGTCAGATAGATGATGTGTCTTATAAAATAATCGTTCATTGTGGAGCGTAGCGCCTCTTCGCCTTTCAGGATCTCCATGGTTAGGTTGCTTATGTTGATTAGTTCCTGGTGGAGATAGAAGACCTCGGTGTTCCGGGTGAAAATCTCCACGGCTGTCTCCTTGAACACGGAAGTGAGCTGGCTGACGATCCAGCGCTCTATGAACAGGAGGCGGATGTAGGTTGGCTGGATTTTTATCTCTTCGCTGAAAAGGTAAAACAGCAGCTTCAGGTCCGCAATAGGGAGACACCCCAAAGGCTTTACGTGTTTTTGCATGAGGCGAACAATCTCCTCTTTGCTCTGGTCAAGACTCTCCAAAGAAAAGGCCTTGTTTTGGTAGTAAAACCCGAAAAGACTCCGGAAGGTGTGCGACTGGCTAATCTTGGCCACCAGTATCTGCGCAGGCATGTCCTTGTTCTGCCCCGGCTTGGGGAATGGTTGTTCAAGATTGGCCTGGGTGGGGTGGTAGGCCGTTGGAGGGCTGGTCATACACTCTGCAGCAAGGCTAATGTGGCTGAGACACTTCAGAAATATTCTCTGGCCCTCAAAGTCTGCTGGGGCACTCGCATCCTCGGGGTTTGGGCCCAAAGCATTCCCCAGTAACTTGATCTCCTTTGTAAATTGCTGCGACGGCGTGGAAAAGCTCCCAATAGGCAGGCTATCGTTAAGAAACGCTGATATCAACGATCTGGAAGCTCTATTGTTGGTGGTGGGTGGATTCTGGGTGGAAGTGTTGTTTCTGGTGGTGGAGGGGTGTTCGTCACTAGCCCTACCGAACCCAGGGAATAGCAAATAGTACAGAGCGCATCCTATTAAGAATAGCCTATCCAGGTACTGTGTGCTGTGCACCATTTAAATAAGATAAAAAAGCAGAAAAGATAAGGATGGGTAATGTAATGTGTTACCTGATGTCAATTATGCTGGACCGGTCTGTGGGTTAGTTCGGATGTCCAGTCAAACACCCCCAGAACACATGCTAACCGACGTCTGTTACGCATTACCGCATACTGTATACTGCATTACCACATACCGCATTACCCCATACCGCATACCACACAACTCTTATAAAAAAATAAAAAGATAAGGTTTTAGTTCGGATTTGTGTAAGGGGGTGTGGTATGTTTCGGAGTGTTCGGGTCATGGTGCTGTGTATAACAGCCTCCAGGGACCGGGTAAAAAAGTAGCTTGCATGTCTAGGTATGTTTATTAGGCGGTTAGTTCGGGTGGCTGGGTTAGACCGAAGTCAGATCAAGCCTAGATATGTCAAAATGTCCGCGCGGATGTTCCTTGTCCCGCCTTATCACCCCCGAAAACCCGGTGGTCCTTATCTGGGCCGTGCAGTGGGGGCAGCAAAAACGCAGGTTGCCTGCTTGGCTTTTCTTAGCCAGCTTTTTCAGACAGGAGTTGCAGCCCATATGTCCCTTCTCGCAGACAATGCCTAGATATAGGACCATGTCTTTAACAGGCGCGCTGTTAAACTGGCTAACTGTCTTTTGACACCCGAAGCAACATGGGTCTAGTTCCGGGGTTTTTGGCGGAAAGAATGGGTTAGTGGCGGTGTTGTTGCCTATGAAAACAACATTCTCGCTGCACACCTCCACCATCTCTTTGTTTAAGTTTCCGCTGGCCCAGGCGAAGTAGGTGTTAGGAGCAATCCAAAGAATGCTCTGGGTGCTGTATAGATGTAAAGTCTGCTCACTAGTGACTTCGTAGTGCAGGCGGGTGAGATCTGGAAGGATAGTGTCTATGCAAAGATACTGGTAGATGGTAGGTATTGGCGTATATCCCGGGCCAAACCCTGAAACTGCAACTTCTTTAACCCCCGAAAAACACCTGCTTACCCACCCAAAAATATTTTTGAGTGTTCGGTATGACCGTAGTTGGCTGCATCTGTTGGCTAGCCTTAGGTTAAGGCTATTCGCAAAGACCTGTACTCCGTACACTCTATTGACAAAATCAACAATAGTGTGCAAAAAATGAACAGTTAAGGTTAGCACACCCACTTGGAGGCTTTCGGTGTTAGTGTTCGGGGTGGCTCGAATTTCGGATGTAATTTGGTTCCACAGGTCTGCTGGCACTCCCAGCCGCGCCCACTTCTTGCTGGCAATGCCCTGTAGGGTTGCTGGTGAGGCGCATACTGGGTTAGTGGTTCCCAACAGCTCAAAGTCGAACACAACGGCCCGGTCCTGAAGCGCTTCACAGTCTATGTTGGTTAGATTCACGGCGTCCCACACGTATAGCTCAAGTATTCTTTTCGGGTTTGCCTTGTCCAGAAAGCCAAGATTGGTTAGGTTGCAAGCATTTGGCATCCTGAGAACAAGTTTGCAGGCGCTCAGATCAATCAGTGCCAGAAACACGCCAGCTGCCGCGCTAGACAGTTTCTTTAGCTCTAGGTGGGGGGTGTAGACTCTGAGAAGTCTGGGCGTGTTCGGGCAGGTGGGAGGTGCCAGACTGCTGCGTTTCCTGGGGGCTGCAACATCTATTATGCTGCATATAGCAAGTTTGTCCGCATAGACTGTTCCAAGAGCCCGCAGCACCTTTTCAACAACATCATGCTTTATTGGCCAAGCCTTTTCTTTGCGGGAATACTTGGCACAAATGATTAGATTCCCAAACCGTATCCCCTGCACAATCTCATCGGGTATGGTTTCAAGAGTGTATTTGTTGAGATGGATTTCAATGTCTCCCCACTGGTTTTCAGCAATGCGCGGACTTGTGGCGCTGGAGGGGGTTCGGGTTAGTAGGTCATATCCCGAAACTCCAAAAAATTCAAGAGTGCGGGCGGTGTGTGGCGACTCTAGGTACTGGTTGTAGATTTTCTCCTCCACAGCTGCACAAATAGTGGCTGCAGCTGCGCATGCAAGAGCGAGCATCTTTTTTAGTGTTGCGTGTTGTGGTGACATGGCGTTGGTTAGGCTGGGTAAGGTAAGGTAAAATTATAAATATGTAAAATTTTTCAACTTCTTACCATATTGGGTAATGGCTTGTTGTGTGTCAACCCGAAGACACAAACCCAAACAAAAAACACCCACTGCCATATTTCGGGGCTGGGTATGAGATGTAACTCCAGGGGTTTACAGCCACTTTCGCCGATGCAGAGCACCCCCTCAAAGTGAAGAGAAACTAACCCAAACCCGAGCCAGTAGTAGGTTGGCCCAAACCCCCATAACCCCGAACACAAGCCCACATATACCATAAAAAACAATTTCCTTACCCGAACAAACATTTTGATTATGGGCTTATCTGTAATTAGAGATAAACTTTTCAACCCATGGAGATGAGCAACGCGCAAAAACGCAAGCTAATTCCCATAATATTAATTGTAGTGGGTGCCGTCGTTGCACTAGGGAGTCTTGGATGGTTCGGTTCTACATATACACACAAAAAGCCTGTGAAAAGGGCAAGGGCCAACCACCAGACACGCTCCTAAAGGGTATAACCCACGGGATGATAACGCTTGAAGAAAGTGTGCCCAGTACCCAGAAAATGAACCAAACATTGTTCTCAGTTGCTCCGGACTGTGCCCCCACCACAAAGAGCAAAAGGCAATTGAGGCCCGAAACCCCCGAACCCGAGCACCCCCCCGAAGTCCTCGAACTGCCCCGAACACAATACACAGACGAAACCATTATGTTTTTCGACATCCACAGATGTAAGCTAGACACGCTCTATACGGATCAGGGCCGGTGCCTTATCAAAAGACAGAACAAGAACATGGTGCTGTGTCCAGACCTTGTCGATATAAACACCCTTCCAGCGAAGATGGAGCCTGGCATGGTTTTGGAGGGGCTGACAATAATACCCTCTGCCAAAAACACGCTTCCCACCGTCCCCAGGGAATGGATTGCCATCATGAGAAAAGTTTTCCTAGCTTTTAGTGGTGTCGTTCTAAACATGCTTTCTATCCGCAAAATTGCGGGTTTGGTGGAGGACATCCCAATCACCACAAACACCCTCGCCGAAGAAATACCCGAATACACCACTCCTGAGCCAGCCATATCACTGCAAATCGCCAAAGTGCTAAATCTATACAAACTGTCCCCCTCCGTTCTTGTCTGGTTCTGTACCATGGTTGACATGAGGTGCAGGGACAGGAGCCAGAACTACGGGATAAAGGTGGACTTGTGCAGCTGTAATACAACCACCATCAGACACCTGGACCTGCTGGGCATAAACACCATTTCAGAGCTGCACATAGTAAACATGCCCAAACTAAAGTATCTAGACTGCCAGGAGATCGCTAAAAGCTGTGTTAATGGGGATTTGCGCCTCGAAAACCTTTTCAGGGACATAAAAATCAGGCGGGGGGTGGGTAAGGCTCTGGGAGAGACTACATGGAACAGTGTGAAGACAGACTTGGGCATTTGGAACAGGTTCAGCCGGTTTCTTGTGCCAAAAGCTAAGCCGATCGGCCTCGTGCACCTAAACCTCGGGGGGCTCGGGGTGGTCTGGCTGAATGGAAGCATCAGACACCCCCGAACCATCCGCACCAACACCTTGATAGTGGTAGATAATAGTGGAGAGTGTGTCGTCCCGAGCTCATACTTTGACAACCTTATGAAGTGGATTTATGCCAACGTTGGAAAAGCAAGAGAGATCAATATTGTTGTTGCGCCCACACAAGGAAGTCCAAATCCGAACATCCTGGAGGTGTTGAAAACCGCTGTTGTAGATAGAAGAAACCTACACAATCTGGAAAGATTCACGCTCGATGATGTTTCGGTGCCCATCACTCCGTTAGTTGTGAAGGTTCTTGATGGCAACCAACCAGCACCGCTTTGAATCATCCAGTAAAAAAGATGAGATCCAATCAAGATTAGTATACATTCCGAATAAATAAATAAAATTTAACCCGAACTATGGTGCATATACAACCGACCGTTCGAACACTAGCCATACTAATTGCCGGATTTGCCACGTCTTGGGGGCTGCTAAACACTCTAGGCTCTAGAACTTCTCCAGAAAACAATATTGCTATGGTTGAAGGGGTGAATATAGCCGAGCAGCCCGCGAATATGGCCGTTCCACCCGAGCAGCTGGCCCGCACAGACTACACTGACAACACCATTGCTTTTTTTGAAAAATACAGCGCTGGAGATCTAGTAACCCGAAACGAGTTTCCACATATCCAGATCAATAGGTACCAACCAAACACCATCTCTATTCATTTGGAGAGAGTGGCGCTGGTTGACATTCCAGAGAAGCTAGAGCCAGATCTCGAGCTCAGCATGCTGTCTATTGCGGGTTCTTCAGAACAAAAAGACATCCCAAACATAAGGATCCTGCTTGAAAAGATTATCTGTGCCCTTAGGCGGGTGTGGATTGAAGAACTCCACCTGACTGCCATTTACATGGATCAAGAGACAACATCCCCAATAGGTTTGCACACCCCGCTGTGCCTGTTCAAGGCCCTAGACATGAGCCACATCTCGGGCCCATTTCTTGAATGGTTCTGCGAGGTTGTTGATCTGGGAGGGTGCACAGAGGGTATAGAGGTGAATGTAGTAGGCTGTAACACTCCATCAATCGCCTGCCTGAACAAGCTAGGAATTAGTTCGATTTCAAACCTCAACATTTCCTTTCTCCAAAACCTGCAGCACTTTGACTATTGCCTCCCAAATAGCGCCGCAGACACATGCGAGTTGAAAATATGCAACCTCCCTAGAAACATAGGCGTGTCTGCAGTGGTGGCCAAATCCTTGGCTGAGGGCATATGGCTAAACGTGGAGATGGACATGGACATCTGGAACATCATTTGTTCTGCAGCAAAGAGGAAGATTGGCGTGCTTGAGGAGCTGACCCTAAACATTGTGTTTTTGGAGGACCTCCAAGCAGACATAGACCCTGGAGTACGGAGGTGGCTCGAGCTGCAGGCTGGAAGCATAATCTTCTGGGATTGCACCAAAGAAAAGATGCTAAAGAGGCCATTCTTTGATGCAGTTGTGGCGTGGGTGCGAGTCAATGCCAGCGGGGTGATGGATATTGAAATTACCGGGATTAATATAACAACCGACCCGGAGCTCGAAAGTTTATGGGCCAGGACGCCCGTGGATGTAACTGGGCTGTCCAATCTGACCACCCTGGAGGTCCTTGGTGTGGATGTGCCAATTAGCACAAACGCCAACCCGAACAACCCGAACAATTTTAATTAAAGCTCTAACTAGTGATAAACAGACTCGGTTTGTTATCTCAAAAAAATGTGGAAACAGCTATCAGCAGCTAAAATAGTGTTCTTGGTCCTACTGCCATGCATAGCATACTGTGCAGAAGCTTTGGCTCCAATACCACCCCTGCCCCACATCGTCTCGCCCTACATCAAACAAACGATAAAGTTCTTTGGTAGGTGCCGCTCTTCCTCTTTCCCCAATAGGCTGGAAACCATTCAGGCGGGGGAAGAAGTACATCTACTAAAGCGACAAGCCCAGCCAATGGCCATCGCACTCCATAAGCTTACCCTGAGGTCTGTTCCAGAGAAACTCGTGCCGGGGATCGAGTTTAGCAGTCTTTTGATAAAAGCAGCCACCCGAAGCACCTATAGGCCATTCAGGCCGGCTGTGATGGACAAGATACTCCGCGCATTTGGCACAATTTGTGCAAACAGGCTAGAACTGTGGAATATAGACACCAACGGTTCTATTCGGGGCGTGAACATAATTCAGACACTGACTCAGGTGCTGTCTCCCCGCCTAGAACCCGAACTAACCCGAACTAAGTGTGTTCTCAGCATCCGAAGTTTCAGGATATTTGGGAATGACTTGCCAGTCATTAGATGGTTTCAGAACCAGGTAGACATGTCATCGTGCCAAATCAATTTGATGATAAGGGGCCCATTTAGCTTAGACAATCGGGTTAGTTCGGGTTTAACGCTGCGTCTATTGTGAAGCTGCGACTTTATCACTTTGGCAGGCTAGAAAGTCTAGACTGCAAACTGTTTCGGGAGGGGCCGTTGCCACATATTTTAGCGAGAGTTTTGGGTGATGAAGCTAGTAGTTTCGCAACCCAAATGCGATACCAATAGCCATCCAAAGTGGATATGCCAATGTAACGGTCTTCAGGGTTAGTGTTTGGGTTATAGAAAGTAGAATAGGCCAGAAACAATTGACCCGAAAACCGGTTTACATTGCCAGCAAAGCTTGCATTGGGTTCAGCAATGCCGGTATACCGTATTGGTTCGAGGGTGCAATTCTTTTTGATTGCGTCATAGTTATTGAATGGGGTTGTTGGCAATTCCACAATGCATTCTTGAGTGGCGCTGGGTATCTGAGCAAACTCTTTAAATTGGTATTCATCAAAGGCCCTACCCACCACATTGTCGTAGGTATCAACGCCAAAACCACCCACATATGGGCAGGTTTCATAGGGGTATTGATCACCATTGCTAAGGCTTTCAGCAACCTCGTTGCAGCTGAACACTTCATATGGCGTGTTCGGGTTAGTGTTCGCACCCACTTACCCACATCCAGACTCTTTCTTTTTATTTTTTGTGTAAGACTTATATGTGGAAGACAAGCAGCCTTTCCACCGAACACATCAAAGGATGAGAGGTGTGTTTTGGTGGGGTGTATCGGGGTGTTCGGGTTAGTTCGACATAGATATGGCCACTAGATGCCACTTGGCACGTATATAACCAAACACACCATAACGCGGCATAACACAACCAAACACCTTAAAAGAGTGAGCCTTGGCGAGCACACCCCCCGGCTTTGTATAGGTGTTCAAATCAGGTTCGGGGAACGTCACATGTGTTTTTGTTTATTTTGCTCGGGTTAGTGTTCGGGTGTGGCAAACACTAAGACCACTAGTCTCTCTCATTTGTTCGATCAATCTGATTTTACATTGATCTAAACCCGAACATACTTTTTAATCCCATGCTAAAACATAGGGGATACATCCCAGCGCTCTGTGCCACGTTCTGCGTTCTCCTCATAAGCGGATTGCTTGTGTGCTTGATCTTTTACCAGACAAGCAAAACCGCTAACGTAAACACCACCAGCCCTAGGCCGCACAGCCCTCTTTAACCCGAACAACCTTTGCATTTTTAACAGGAGGAGGTGGTGGAACTAGAAACAGATGCAAAAGAGCAGACTGTGGGCGTATGCAAAAGACCGGCCTATGGATGCCAACTTAGACTTGGACAGATTAACACCGACCCGAACACTAACCCGAGTCCGTGTTCGGGTTGGCTGTGCACCGCTCTATTACCTCACGCAATTTGGTCCCTTGCTCTGCCGGAGCACCCTTAACCAACCGGCCTATCACAGCCTGTGCCATACTCGATGTGGATGGAGCAGCCAATCAACACATAGGCAAGTATTTAAATTAAAAAATTAAACTAACCCCATGATTATGGAATCAAATCCAGTTACAAGTTTCGGAAAAGTATGCAAAAAGATTTTCGAAAAGACTCTATGGTGGCCAGTTTTGTGTTTGGGTGTGTTTTGCATGGGTGTGAGTTGTGCAGACGAGGTCTATGTCCCAGAGTACATCACGTCGCTATACACTGAGCAAACGATGGAGTTCTTTGAGAGAAGCTGTTCTGATGACTGGTCCAATGCCTTGAAAACTGTTGAAAAAGACGGACAAAGATGCCTTCTAAAGGACCAAACCCAAACCATACGAATCAGCCCCGAGAAATACACTCTCGAAACTGTTCCTGCGAAGTTGGTAGAGGGCATTGAGTTTGACACTCTTATAATAAGGTCGAGTGGGCCATTTGATCTTGCGGTGCTGGAGAAGACACTGAGTTCTTTTGGCACAATCAATGCATATGCGCTAGAGTTGTATAAATTAGACAATAACCCGAATACAATCTGCCGTGCCCTAGGGGAGGTGCCGTGTGGTGCCTCAACCAGTACTCGGCTAGCGATAGTCCTTGATCATTGTTAAGGTGTTGTTTATTACTTCTGTGTTCTGCGGATGCGTTGGGCGTCTTGGGTCCGTGCGCCGTGTCGGTGTTGATGTCCGGTTGTGTTTCCCTGTTTGGGATGTTCCTTGCTGTGTGTTACTCGTGTTGTTTTGTTTGTCCATGTTTATGGATTGGCTCCTGCTTTTATGCTTTTGTAAAGCTTGGCGGGATCTTCTTCCTGAGATCACTCTGGTTCGGTTTTGATTCCCGCGCCCGATTTAAATGGTGGGATTCTGCAGGAGATACCACACATATACATGCACCCGAACTAACCTCTGGAATGCCTGGGTCTGTTCGGGTTAGACCAAAAACAACACCCCGAAAACCAATCAATTAAGCTTCTCTCACCTCTTCCCAAACCAATCAATTAGGCTTCAGTGCCTATAAAATGTCGAGCAAAATGAAAAACATGCATCTGCCTCCCCTGAACCAGGTACCAAATATTTAACTTAAAATTTTCACCCCTCCTAAAATGAAACAGTATTCAGTTGGATATTTCAGAAAGGTTTGTAAAACCCTGCAAGCCTGCTCCATCCTATACTTAGCGTACCTAACGGCATTCACACACCCCATACACTGCGTTGAAGAAGGCCCTCTCCCAGAGTACATCGTATCGCCCTACACCGAACAAACCCTCCAGTTCTTTTCTAGAAATCGTCATGTATATTATGCGAACATGTTAGAAACTGTTGATGTGGGTGACCAAACACACATCGTAAAGAAACAGAGGTGCTTGATCGAAATATTCCTTCCCGAACACAGCCTAGACTCTGTTCCTGAATGCTTTGTCCCGGGCCTTGAATTTACCAAGTTGGTAATCTCGCTGGCCACCTACACCCAACGCAACCGATTTGACCATGCAACCTTGAGCAAGATATTAAGCGCTTTTGGTCCAATCTATGCAGACTTTCTAGGACTGTGCACTCTAGACGTTGTCGACTCCGAAGAAGCACTGAGTCCCGCCCACGACTTAGCTCTGGCTGCACAGAGAGTCTCTCAAGAACACCAAAGCACCGGAGCGCTAGAAAACACCCCACCAGCACTAACCCACACCATCAACACTAAGATGCTCAAGATAACTGGCGTGTCCCTGCCTACCATTGGGTGGCTTAAGAAGCACTTAGACATGTCACAATCTCGGATTGACCTAGTAATCGATGGTCAGATGAGATTAGCCAATTTAGAGATTCTGGACGGGCTTCAAGTAAGCTCGATTGAAAA